>NC_081842.1:130025649-130625649 GCF_963259705.1 Myotis daubentonii
AGGCAGAGCCCCTGGGGACAGGACTGAGAGCCGCCATAACTGCTCTCTCCGGCCCACCCTGTTGATCCTGTGCAACCCGCCCCGCCCAAGCCCTGCACAGAGGCATTTGCCGGATAGCCTCAGGCAAAGGCTAGATTAGCACCTCCCTAGAGGACAGAAGTTCTCTCACTGCTGACACAGCTGATTCTCATAGCCACTTGGCCTGGAGGTCAAACCCTCCCTGGAATTAGCTACAACAATCAAGATTTATCTATAAGACTGAGAACAAAGACCACTAGGGGGTGCACCAAGGAAGCATAACAAAATGCGGAAACAAAGAAACAGGACAAAATTGTCAATGGAAGAAATAGAGTTCAGAACCACACTTTTAAGGTCTCTCAAGAACTGTTTAGAAGCTGCCGATAAACTTAATGAGATCTACAAGAAAACTAATAAGACCCTCGATCTTATATTGGGGAACCAACTAGAAATTAAGCACACACGGACTGAAATAACGAATATTATACAGACGCCCGACAGCAGACCAGAGGAGCGCAAGAATCAAGTCAATGATTTGAAATGCGAGGAAGCAAAAAACATCCAACTGGAAAAGCAAAATGAAAAAAGAATCCAAAAATGCGAGGATAGTGTAAGGAGCCTCTGGGACAGTTTCAAGCATACCAACATCAGAATTATAGGGGTGCCAGAAGATGAGAGAGACCAAGATATTGAAAACCTATTTGAAGAAATAATGACAGAAAACTTCCCCCACCTGGTGAAAGAAATGGACTTACAGGTCCAAGAAGCGCGGAGAACCCCAAACAAAAGGAATCCCAAGAGGACCACACCAAGACACATCATAATTAAAATGCCAAGAGCAAAAGATAAAGAGAGAATCTTAAAAACAGCAAGAGAAAGAAACTCAGTTACCTACAAGGGAATACCCATACGACTGTCAGCTGATTTCTCAACAGAAACTTTGCAGGCCAGAAGGGAGTGGCAAGAAATATTCAAAGTGATGAATACCAAGAACCTACAACCAAGATTACTTTATCCAGCAAAGCTATCATTCAGAATTGAAGGTCAGATAAAGAGCTTCACAGATAAGGAAAAGCTAAAGGAGTTCATCACCACCAAACCAGGATTATATGAAATGCTGAAAGGTATCCTTTAAGAAGAGGAAGAGGAAGAAAAAGGTAAAGATACAAATTATGAACAACAAATATGCATCTATCAACAAGTGAATCTAAGAATCAAGTGAATAAATAATCTGATGAACAGAATGAACTGGTGATCATAATAGAATCAGGGATATAGAAAGGGAATGGACTGACTATTCTTGGGGGGAAAGGGGTGTGGGAGATGTGGGAAGAGACTGGACAAAAATCGTGCACCTATGGATGAGGACAGTGGGTGGGGAGTGAGGGCAGAGGGTGGGGCGGGAACTGGGAGGAGGGGAGTTATGGGGGGGGAAAAAAAGGAACAAATGTAATAATCTGAACAATAAAGATTTAATTTAAAAAAAAAAAAAGAACACAAAATGGCAAAAAAAAAAATAAAGTTATTCTGTTATGGCAAAGAAAAAAAAAAAAAGAAAAAAAGGAATATAGGTACAATATTGTATAGATATTATGATAGAGGTTTTTTTCTTTTTCTGTATTTTAAAAAATTATAGTTACCACACAATATTATATTAGTTTGAGGTGTACAACATAGTGATTAGACATTTTCATAACTTACAAAGTGATCCCCCTTCATCAGTGCAGTACCCACCTGACAGCATATGTAGTTATTACAATATTATTGACTATATTCCCTCATACTGTACTGTAAATCTCCATGATTATTTTATAACTGCCAATTGGTACTTCTCTTAATTCCTTCACCCAGTCCTAGTTGGGTTGTTGTTATTATTATTGTTTTTACTACAAGGAGGAGGCCCGGGGGGGGGTGGTGGAATTGATTTTGCCAGGGGGCATAAGGAAGCCTTCAGTTGGAGAGGACATCTGGACAGCAGAATAGCAGGGCAGAGAATGTGCGGGAAATGAAATCATTGAAGATGGCTGAAGAGTGTTGGGGCCAAAGTACTTCTCAGGAATTTGAAGTTGATTCTTTTTATTTTTTTAATTAAATCTTTATTGTTCAGATTATTACATTTGTTCCTCTTTTTCCCCCCATAACTCCCCTCCTCCCAGTTCCCGCCCCACCCTCCGCCCTCACTCCCCACCCACTGTCCTCATCCATAGGTGCACGATTTTTGTCCAGTCTCTTCCCACATCTCCCACACCCCTTTCCCCCCCAAGAATAGTCAGTCCATTCCCTTTCTATGTCCCTGATTCTATTATGATCACCAGATTATTTATTCACTTGATTCTTAGATTCACTTGTTGATAGATGCATGTTTGTTGTTCATAATTTGTATCTTTACCTTTTTCTTCTTCTTCCTCTTCTTAAAGGATACCTTTCAGCATTTCATATAATACTGGTTTGGTACTGGTTTAGCTTTTCCTTATCTGTGAAGCTCTTTATCTGACCTTCAATTCTGAATGATAGCTTTGCTGGATAAAGTAATCTTGGTTGTAGGTTCTTGGCATTCATCACTTTGAATATTTCTTGCCACTCCCTTCTGGCCTGCAAAGTTTCTGTTGAGAAATCAGCTGACAGTTGTATGGGTTTTCCCTTGTAGGTAACTGAGTTTCTTTCTCTTGCTGCTTTTAAGATTCTCGCTTTGTCTTTTGCTCTTGGCATTTTAATGATGATGTGTCTTGGTGTGGTCCTCTTGGGATTCCTTTTGTTTGGGGTTCTCTGCGCTTCCTGGACCTGTAAGTCTATTTCTTTCACCAGGTCGGGGAAGTTTTCTGTCATTATTTCTTCAAATAGGTTTTCAATATCTTGCTCTCTCTCATCTTCTGGCACCCCTATAATTCTGATGTTGGTGCGCTTGAAGCTGTCCCAGAGGCTCCTTACACTATCTTCGTATTTTTGGATTCTTTTTTCATTTTGCTTTTCTGGTTGGGTGTTTTTTGCTTCTTTGCATTTCAAATCTTTGCCTTGATTCTTGCGCTCCTCTGGTCTGCTGTTGGGAGTCTGTATAGTCTTCATTATTTCAGTCCGTGTATGCTTAATTTCTAGTTGGTTCTTTATCATAACATCGAGTGTCTCATTAGATTTCTTGAGGATCTCACTACATTTATCGGCGGCTTCTAGACAGTTCTTAAGAGACCTTAAAAGTGTGGTTCTGAACTCAATATCCTCCATTGACAGTTTTGTCCTGTTTCTTTGTCTCTGCATTTTTATGCTTTCTTGGTGCACCCCCTAGAGGTCTTTGTTCGCAGTCTTGTTGTAGTTAAGCCTTGATTGTTGTCAGCAATACAGGGGGTGATTTGACCTCCAGGCTAACTGGCTATCAGAGTCTGGAAGTTGATTCTTTTGGCAAGAGATTTTCAAAATCATGTCCAAGGCAGATCCTGACTCAGCCCTTCTTGGGTCCTCTGAATCTCTAGTTTTTAAAAGCTCCCAGGTCTATAACGAGGTTTAGAAAACACTGCTTCAGGCATTAGGAGTCCAGTGACAGAATTTAAATAGAGAACATAATCAGATAGGCATTTTAGAAATATCCCTTTTGGCCAGAACCTGGAAGTCAGACTGAGAGAGAGATTGGAGATAGAGAAGCCATTTGTAGGCTAATGAGAGAGACAGTGGGGCTGAGCTAAGATGTGTAGTCAGAATGGGGAGATGGCACTGGGACTGACTAGCAGACTCTGAGTGTCGGATGAATAGATTACTCTGACATGCGTTTTAGTTATGTTAATCAGGAACTTGATTATTTTAATAAATAAATTACTTAATACTGTTTAATAATAATAACATATCCTATCTAATAATAGACAAACATGATAATTGACCATACCTTTGCTATGCCTCCCATTGGCTAATCAGTGTGATATGCAAATTTACCACCAACAAAGATGGTGGCTAATTTGCATACTGCAGGCAGGGCGGGTCAGTGCCATTCTGCCTGCCCCACTGCCATCTGGGCCTGCTATTTGCCACCCGGGGCAGTGGGGCAGGACAGCACAATCCTGCCTTCCCTGCCGCCATCGGGCCTGCTATCTGTGACCCGGGGCGGTGGGCATCCCATGTGCGATCCAACCCGGGGCAGCTGGGTGGGGCAGCAGCAATTGGCCAGCCTGCCCAGGTGCCCCGTGAGCGACCTGACCCAGGGCAGTGGGGCGGGACCATGTGGCTCCTCTGTCACCCCAGCTTCCTCATCACAGCTCCCTTGGGGGCCTAAGCCTTTAGTCAGACATCCCCCGAAGGCTCCCTGGCTGCCCGAAGGATGTCTGACTACAAGCTTATGCCTAATCCCCTGGGGTGTGGGCCTAAGTTGACTGGTGGACATCCCCCAAGGGGCCCTGGACTGCAAATGGGTGCAGGCCAGCCTGAGGGACACCTCCAACCCCCCCACCGAGTGCACAAATTTTTGTGCTCTGGGTCTCTAGTAATAATGTAATATACTTGACTACTTTCTCAGAGTTTAAATGTTAAGATTTGCTTTCTCTCCTCATGAAGGAAATTTTATACTTAAGGTATATGGGAAGCTCTGTTAAATAAGGAAGTGATAATTATATTCTATCTATATATGCATATTAAATAGACTCTAATATGCTTTCATTTATAACTGTTATAAGTTATAATATTGTGAAATATTGTGTTTTACAGAAAGGAAAAAATTTTATATCATTTACATTACTCTATAAAGTATCTGAATTTATAGAAATACTAGCAGGAAAAATCAGAAGAAACAACTATTTTATTATAGAGCTGAATAAATAGAAAATAATTACTCAGTTTTTGTAACTTTTGTTGAAAGTATTGCTAATTCTTAAACTGTTTTTCAGATATAAGGAAGCATTTTTTTAAATTTAAAAAAATATATATTTTATTGATTTTTTACAGAGAGGAAGGGAGAGGGATAGAGAGTTAGAAACATCGATGGGAGAGAAACATCGATCAGCTGCCTCCTGCACACCCCCCACTGGGGGTGTGCCTATAGCCAAGGTACATGCCCTTGACTGGAATCAAACATGGGACCCTTCAGTTCACAGGCCGACGCTCTATCCACTGAGCCAAACTGGTTAGGGCAAGGAAGCATTTTTAAAACAATTTGGTAAATTATATATTTCTCTCCCTACCCGACCCTCCAAAATTTAACAATCTATAATAATAAAAGCATAATATGCAAATCAATCGAACGGCCAAACAGCACAATGACCATTCAAATGTCCTTCCCGACGACCTTCCGGATGAAGCTGGGGCTTCAAGGGCCGAGGCAGCTGGGCTGCAAAGGCCTACTCTTGCACCAATTTTGTGCATAGGGCCTTTAGTTCTTAATAAATAGCAATACATTTCTTTACATAAATTCAATAAAACCTATTTTCAATTATAGCTATATTAACCAAGATAAAAACTAATAATAGGCCTACTTATAGTAGCCATGCCTTTGCCACTTTTGTAGGACTTGGTCCATCCAGCACTCCACGGGATTCCCTTACTATCCACAGGGGCAGGCTTTAGGAACCAAAACAGCCTCGATTGCCTGCCTCCTTAGGCTTTTATTGTAACAACAGCAGTCCAACATCCCCCAAGGGGTCCTGGATTGCGAGAGGGTGAAGGCCAGGCCAAGGGACCCCACTGGTGCACAAATCCATGCACCAGGCCTCTAGTATATATATAAAACCTTTGCTTCTTAGGCGAATACAGGAAAACCTTTTTTTCCCCTTTACTTTTAGAAATAGGCTTATTTTTCCAATGGAAAATATACTCACATTCTTAAAAAGTATAACAGAGATAACATGATTTTGACAACTCTTAGGAGGCTGGAGAAAGGATGGGTGTGTAAATGGGGAGATAGCAGGTCCTGGGGTTTGTTCCCAGGACTGCAGTCACTTCTGGGCCTCTAAGCTTTAGTGTAAAAGTATCATTTTTTTTTTTCTTTACAAAGAGAGTGCTTTCTCACCCTGCTTCTGCTACTTCCACAGCCTATTCAAGGGTACTTCTATAGCTCCAGCCCTCTAGGATAAATACTTGGAGAGTTTAAATAATTATTTTCCATATTTTTTTTCTTTTTGAGTAGACTAATAATATGAAATCTTGTACCGGTGTATAAGAAGAGATCTTAAAAACAGAAACAAAAAAACAAATGAACCCTACAGTAAATAAATCAGTACTCACAAAAGGGTGGACTGGGACATTAGCCTTAGAATCTTACTACACTAACCTAGCACAGCAAAGAACATCAATCAGTAACAAAGTTACATTATGGAAAGATAAGAATTTCTACTAAGAGCTTCTAATGGCTGATATCTTGAGAGGGAGAGCAGGAAGATACCCAAGATTATGAGTTCTTGCCAGAACCGGTTTGGCTCAGTGGATAGAGTGTCGGCCTGTGGACTCAGGGTCCCAAGTTCGATTCTGGTCAAGGGCATGTACCTTTGGTTGCGGGCACATCCCCAGTGGGGGGTGTGCAGGAGGCAGCTGATCGATGTTTCTCTCTCATCGATGTTTCTAACTCTCTATCCCTCTCTCTTCCTCTCTGTAGAAAATCAATAAAACATATTAAAAAAAAAAAAAAAGAGTTCTTGGCAACTGCTGGGAAGTTCCTGCATCCCTGCCACGTGTTCAGCCTGCTACAAATAGCTGGGGCCCCTAGCAAAGTGAAAGATGGCCCACCTTTAAACAAATTAAACCAAACAACAAAGACACAAAACAATAATCAACAGAGACACTCTGCGTGCAATATTTATAGGCATGTATAACTTATAGACAACCAGAGCGCTTTCCATGGATCTCTCAGAAGATGTCTTATAGTGCCCGGGACTTACAGGTAGAGTGCGGCCCAGAGGGCTCCCAGGTTGGGTGGCCAGTGAACACCCACAAACAGCCTCTTGTTCACAGATCTCATCATATTCTGCTCTCCTTAATAGATATTGACTGGTGTCCAGAGTTGTTTTGGCTAAAATCTGCCAGTCCCAAGGACTCATGTGATCATTTTCAGACAAGGCATTAAGGAGTTTTTTTGCAAATGGACTGTTAGCCCCATTTTCTCTAACACTTTCCCCTATTTCTTTAAAGGTATTAAAGGAAAGAGGCTCATAAACTCTATTACCTTGTTGATCTTGCATAACTGGGCAAGTCAAAAGCTCTCCTTCTAACATGGCTTGTCTGACACAGGACCCCAACTGAGGATCTAGTTGATGAGCCTTCCCACACTGGAGGCTGAGGATCGGGAAATATTTCCTCCGGTGGTGGGGCTTTAGGTATTACAGGCTCTACAGGCTCTGCTTCAGGAGGAGTGAGTAGTGGTAAATCCTCCTGCTGCTCTGTAGGCTTTGGGTCTTCAATATGAAGTGGGCAAAATGCAGCTCGAAAAAGAGCCCACATAGTTAATGATAATAAGCGCATTCATTTTCCCTGGGCCTGATTTCTCTTTAAATTCCTGCCCACTTGTTCCCAGAGATTAAGGTCTAGCGTTCCAGCTTCAGGGAATCAAGAATTATAAATTATAGCAGTTTTTAATAAGCTTTTTAGTTGTTCTCCTGTAACAGAGTCACCACCTGCTTCTAATAACTGTTTAAGCACTGTGCTATACCGTTGCTGTTCTGTGGACAACTGTTGTCCCATTATGAAACTTTAGCTGAGAAAGAATTCCCTGAAACTGGAAATCCCAAGTGGGCTCCAATGACTTCCTGCGCAGTTACTTTTGTTTTCTTCCTCTTTGCTTTCAAGGGTTCAGCCACAGTTCGTTGCATTCCTGGTTCCTCACATGGGGAACCACTTTCCAGGACTGACCAGCAGACCCTAAGCACACATTACTCTGACACACATTTCTGTGAAAGAGAAGGCTAAGGGGCTGTTTGGCTTTAGGAACCAAAACAGCCTCGATTGCCAGCCTCCTTAGGCTTTTATTGTAACAATAGCTTGAACTAAAATTAACCTCTAGATACAATCAGCAGGGTAAGTATCCTTGAGAACGCACATGCTTCTACAAGGTCTGGTTTAAAGACTACAGATAGAGATTCCAGCAAAAACCTCCAGGGGCTCAGACTTGTTTGGAAAAGCCAAGGCAGGGGCTGCCGCCTTTGGCAAGGTTCCCCTAAGAAGTCCTGACCTTTTGGAGAGTCCTCCTTACAGACTTCCCAACCAAGTCCCATGCTTCCCCACAAGGAGGAACTTAATAGCACACAGTGACAGGGTAGCTGTAGAGCAGGGAAGGGGGTCTGCAGTGACTCAGGTTTCTGGCTCCCAGGGTAGACAGTGATTCAACCCACCAAGATGGGAAGTCAGGAGAGAATCAGGTTTGGGGAGAGAGAATGAGATACTTTGGGACATAATGAGTTTTCCCTCTCAGCAGGCAAATGTGTAAATGGATGTAAGATTTGGGGATTGCCACTTGGGGGTGGAGTGGGTATTTGACACCACAGGGATAAGTAAGTTGCCTGGACTGAGTGTGAAAGTAGAGAAGGGAAGAGAACATTGCTTTCAACCTTGAAGGCAGGTAGGAGAGAGTGTGTAGGTGGGATAAGATGGAGGAGTTAGGAAAACTGGCAAGGAGGACATAGTATCCCTGAAACGGAGGGCAGCCTTAAAGAAGGGTGTGGTCAACCATGCTCATTTCTCCCTGGAAGGCCACCACCCACTGTGCACAAGGCATCCTGGGAGCAGGCAGCCGCATGCCCAGAGGGGAAGGCAAGGAGAGCAAAGTTGTGGATCTCGTCATTATTTTTAATCTCCTTGCAGATTTCGTCAGTGCTCAGCAGCATTTTCTCCCAGAGACAAAGCTGGGGACTTGGGGCCTGGGTGTAGCTCCCGCAGCCTTAATTGCTGAGTGCGAAGCTCCTACAGAGAGCCCAGCCTTTGGAGGAGCCCGGCCATCCACCCTTCAGGAAGAGGCCGGCTCTGAGCTGCGCATCGCTTTGTACATTTCTTCTGATTTGGCAGCATACACCCAGGGAGCAGAAATCACTCTAGACATTGCAAAAACATTTAAAGAGGAAAAGTAAGTCTCTGCCCCTCCCCCTTTATTCTATGCTCTTCATCTTGTGTGTTGTGAGTTTAAATGAGGTTAAAGGAGAGTTTAAATGAGTTTTGAGGCCCCACTATAAGGTAAAAGATTTTTTATTTTGTAAGTTTTCTTTTTTTCATCCAGCAAGATTTAGTGTTCTTCAACTGAAGATCTCAAGTCTCCTTAGGGACACAGATGAATCTATTCCGCACTCCCTGTGAACTAGGGAAGAGCAACTAGCTCTTTACTGGAGCTACTTCGCGGACAGCTGGTTTTGGATAGATAGCCAGGTGCTATGAGTACATTCATGCACTTATTCATTCAGCAGATATTTATTGGCTGCCTCCTCTGTACAAAATAGTGTGTGTGAAACTATGCCCTGCCCACAGGGAATAGCCAGGTGGGGAGACAAGATATAACTTGCGCACAGATTTTAAAACACTGTAAAGAACAAGGGCCGATGCCATTGCGTGCTAAATGAGATACAGAAGGCACAAGTTTCTGCTGTCAGGAACCATCACTTAGATCTGTCTGATCCAGGGAGGCTGGTGGAAGACATGGGCCTCCAAGTGAGATGCAATCGAGCGGCTAGCACCTACCCTCTGCCGCCTGCTAGTTCTCAGCCCCGCCTTCTAGAATGGAGAACTGTGCCTACCTAACAGTTGTTGAAAGCATGCAGTGAGCATGGCTCATGTCATTCTTTCCCAGTTCCCTTAACCCCACGAGTTTACTCTCCCGCAAAACCCTGCTTTGCAGCCTGATACCCCTTCTCACATTGTGTGCCTGATACCTTATCTGCCACCCTCACTTGTCCCCGTGTCACTTCAAAGTCCCACCTCTTGGCACATAGTAGGGATTTTGTAAATATTTGTCGAATGGGAACCTTACTGACATAGAGTGGGCAGTGTGCTCTGAGCTGAAGCTGGAATGTGCTTGAGTGTTCAGAGGAGAGTGAGTCAACCTATTTGGTTGGAGTAGAGGGTGTGTGTGGGAGAACAACGAAAGACAGATGGGGCCCAATTGTAGCACCAGGCTAAGAATCAGGACTTTGTCCTGCTGGTTAGAACAGGGATCTGACTGACAGGGACATGTGGGAGGAGCATCAACCTGTGTCACTCTGCAGGATGATGGGGCAGGGCAAGGGGAGAGGAGGAGAGAGCAATTAGCTCTGTTGCAATCGTTGGGGTGAGACTTGATGATGCTGGCTATTCCCAGAGTGGGAACATAAAGGCAAAGATAGAGTTAAAAAAAAATGGGTCTATAATTCCATTTAAGAGCACTTTAGCCACTGATAGGGCAGTGACATTTATAATTCAAAAATCCAAACACATTTCATTCACTGATCTGAAACTCTGATCTTTCACTTCTAAGGGTGCTTCTTGAAAATAAGGCCTGTTCTCCACACTTGGAGGGAGTTCCCTCTGGAGCCTGGCTGGATGGAGCTGGCAGCGGGAGAATCTGAGCTCTTATCTTTCATATTTACTCTGACTTTCGGGAAACTCCAGGCACAAGGTTTCTCTGGGGGGAGTGTGTGCCTATGTGACTTTCCTCCTGCTTCTCCACATCTTATATGGAGCCAAACACTGCCCTCCTGATGCTGCTGACCCTAATCTCTGTTCAGAGAGGGTCTGGGGCTCAGGAAACCTGGGCTTGAAAAATACCACAGCTTCAGACTTCTGGGAGAAGGCAGGCAGGACGGGTTTCAACAAAGCCCTTGGCCCGCAGGCAAAGAGCTAATGGCAAAAAATGACTATTCAAAGAAAGCTCGGGTGTGTCAGCTTTTAAATGTTTTCCAGGATGAATTAATTTGGCAATGATGATTATACATGTTGGCAAACAGGGGGAATTAAAAACGCACAGTAAAGAAGCAAGGTGTGCAGAGGGAGGAGGGAACAAGTGGGAATGCAGAGGGTGGGGGTCGCTGAGTGTGCATCAGACAGAGAAGAGAGGAAAAGACAAGAAGAAACAAGGAAGGTGGGTGAGAGTGCATGGGATGGGAAAGGAAAATTTGACTTAAATGAAAATTTGACTTTTTCATAGTTGGCCCAGAATGTGTTTTAAATGTTTTTGAAAATGTGTACAGATAATATCTATTCTGTGGCAGTACATGCTGCCCAATTCTTGTTGTGTTAGAAAATCTTGAAATCGATGTGTATCAAAATTTTGCATTTCTTTTTTTAAAATTCTTTATTATTGAAAGTATTACATATGTCTCCTCCTCCTCCCGTTGTCCTCTCCCAGCCTGTCCCAGCCCCCCAATTCCAGCCTTCATCCCCCTCCCCCAATTGTCTGTGTCCTTGGTTATGCCTGCATGCATACAAGTTCTTTGGTTGATCTCTTCCTCCCAAGTCTCCCCTCTGCCCACCCTCCCCTACCTTCCCTCTGAGGTTTGAGGGTCTGTTCAATGCTTCTATGTCTCTGGATCTGTTTTTGTTCATCAGTTTATGTTGTTCATTATATTCCACAAATGAGTGAGATTATCTTTCTCTGACTGGCTTATTTCACTTAGCATAATGCTCTCCAGGTCCATCCATGCTGTTGCAAATGGTAAAAGTTCCTTCTTTTTTACAGCAGCATAGTATTCCATTGTGTAGATGTACCACCGTTTTCTAATCCACTCATCTGCTGATGGGCACTTAGACTGTTTCCAAATCTTAGCTATTGTAAACTGTGCTTTGATGAACATAGGGATGCATATGTTCTTTCTGATTGGTGTTTCTAATTTCTTGGGATTACTGGATCAAATTTTTTATTTCTTTTTTTAAAAAATATATTTTTATTGTTTTTAGAGAGGAAGGGAGAGGGGAGAAGGAGAAAGAGATGAAACATCAATGATGAGAGAGAATCATCGATTTGCTGCCTCTTGCACGCCCTACACTGGGGATTGAGCCTGCAACACGGGCACATGCCCTGACCAGGAACCAAACCATGACCTCTTGGGTCATAGGTTGACTCCCCACCACCGAGCCATGCCGGACAGGCTTTTTTTTTTTTAAATTTCTTTTTTAATTTATTGAATTTATCCAGGTGACATTGGTTAGTAAAATTATATAGGTTTCAGTTGTATAATTCTATACTGCATCATCTGTATATTGTATTGTGTGTTCACCAATCCAAGTTAAACCTCCTTCCAAATTTCACATTTCTGCAGCATTGTTAAGAATAGCCAAAGAGTGGAAACAACCCAACTGTATGTCAACTGACAAAATGGGTATATCCATGCCATGAAATATTTTTTTAGCCATAAAAAGAAATGAAGTTCTGACACATGATACAACATGGATGACCCTTGAGAATATTATGCCAAGTGAAAGAAGCCAGTTGCAAAAAATCACATTGTATGAAATATCTAACGTTGGCAAATTCATAGAGATAAAAATAATGAATGGTTACCAGGGACTAGTGGGAAGTGACTACTAAGATCCATGGGGGTTCCCTTTGAGTGATGAAACATTCTAAAATTAGACAGTGGTGATGATTATACAACTTTCTGTACAGACTAAAAACCACCGAATTATACACTTTAAAATGATGAATTTTGACATCTGATTTATATCTCAATTTTAAAAACATGAAAAGAATCTTGCATTTCCATGATTTCACTTCTCAACTTTGGGCATACTGATTTTGTTTTGTTTTGTATCTAAACTCTCCCTTTACCCCTGTCCCCAGAATTAACATTTTAGTCACGTTTCAAAATTCAAAAGCTATCCTATCTAATAAAAGAGAAACATGGTAATTGGTGTATGACCGCTACCCTTCCCATTGGCTAATCAGCGAGATATGCAAATTAACTGCCAGCCAAGATGGTGCTGGCAGCCAGGCAGCTTGAAACTAACATGAGACTTGCTTGCTTCAGTGATGGAGGACTCCAACGTTCCCCGCCTGCCTTGCCGGCCTCTGAGCTTGCAGTTTAAGAAACATTGTAACGAATATAGAAGCTAAACAAAACCCCAGAAACCTGCATTCAGCCAGCCGGGATCTCAGAGCTGGGGTTATACATTGTTTCGATTATAGAACCAAAACAAACCAGATACCTGCTTTCAGGAGCGGAGGCCTAAGAGCTGGAGCCTCAGAGCTAAAGCTGGCCTAGAATAAAAAAAGAAAAAGAAAAAAAGGAGCGGTTGGGAGCTTCCATCACCCGCCAGCCTGAAAACAGCCCTCAGCCCCTCACCCAGGCTGGCCAGGCACCCCAGTGGGGACCACCACCCTGAAGGGGGTGTGGCCAGCTGCAAACAGTCATCATCCGCTCACCTAGGCTGGCCAGGCATCCCAGTGGGGACCCCCACCCTGATCCAAGACACCCTTCAGGGCAAACCAGCCAGCCCCACCCATGCACCAGGCCTCTATCCTATATAGTAAAAGGGTAATATGCCTCCCAGCACTGGGATCAGCGGAGCTATGAGACCTCCCAGCACTGGGATGAGCGTGACAGGGGGGAGCTCCCCAACCCCCTGATCGCCCTGTGGCTCTGTGTGTGACAGGGGGCGGGGCCACAACCTCCCTATTCGCCCTGCTCTGTTCCTGACAGGGGAAGGCGCCCCAACCTCCTGATCAGCCCTGCTCTGTGCCTGATACGGGGGAGCTCCCCAACCCCCTGATCACCCTGCGGCTCTGTGTGTGACAGGGTGAGGCGCCCCAACCCCCTGATCGGCCCTGCTCTGTGGGTGATAGAGGGCGGCGCCCCAACCCCCACTCCCCCCCACGGGCCCTGCTCTGTGTGTGATGGGGTAGAGCCATAACCTCCCCATCGGCCCTGCCCTGAGTGTGACAGTGGCGGCGCCCCAACCCCCTGATCGGCCCTGCTCTGTGCGTGACAGGGGGAAGCTCCCCAACCCTCTGATCGACCCTGCTCTGTGCGTGACAGGGTACGGAGCCCCAACCCCCCTGATGGGCCCTGCTCTGTGCATGACAGGGCTGGCGCCCCAACTCCCCAATCGGCCCTGCTCTGAGCCTGACCAGGGGGACTGCACCTAGGGATTAGGCCTGCCCTCTGCCACCTGGGAGCAGGCCTAAGCCAGCAGGTCGTTATCTCCCGAGGGGTCCCAGACTGCGAGAGGGCACAGGCCGGGCTGAGGGACCCTCCCTTCCCCCCCGAGTGCACAAATTTTTGTGCACCGGGCCTCTAGTAAACAGATATAAAGTAAAAGTCTTTCTCTCACATCCCTGTATCTCCCACTACCCATTTCCCTTCTCCAAAAGTAAGCAATATTACCAGTTGTTTGTGTGACTTCCACAGATTTTGTGTATACAAACAAGTATATGTAAATATTCTTGCCCTTCCCCCTTTTAAACAAATGGAGACATTCTCACAGCCCTGAGCCTTGCTTATTTCACTAGACAAAATACCTGGTTGAAATCTTTCCCACACCAGTACATAAAGACCTCTGCCATTCTTCTATCTTGGGCATAATACCACATGTCATTTAACTAGGCCACTATTGATGGACATTTGGATATTCTCAATCCTTTGAAATTTTAATGAATTATTTACTTCATATGTGCTGTCAAATGTCAGGGTCCAAGACAGGTAAACCCAAAATGTCCCACAATGGCATGTTGATTACTTTGAATTACAGTTACTTGACCAGTGGGTGGTGTCTCCTTGGATGCAGGAAATAAATCTCTCTGGTAAAAGGAGTCCTCTGGCACTTGGAAGACACCCCTTATCACAGAGTTAAACAACTCACAGCCATAGAATCTGTTTAATCAAATCTTACTGCCTCTTTTCTTATTTACTACATTGTTTAAACTCCTCATTAATTGATACCCAAACCTTACTTAGATTCCTTTCTAAAGAGCACTAATTTTTTTTCTGTCAAATTTTCACAAATGTGTTGGTGCTTTAAAAAAAATTGATTTATTTTAGAGAGAGTCAAAGGAAGAGGGATAGAGAGATAGAAACACTGATGAGACAGAATCATCGATTGACTGCCTCTGCGTCCCCCCTACTGGGGATCAAGCCTGAAATCTGGGTATGAGACCTGACCAGGAATGGAACCTCTTGGTTCATGGGTAGATACTCAACCACAGAGCCACATCAGCTGGGCGGATTTTTTAAAATAAATTGCTTAAATAGTATAAAAAGATGATTGGTTCGATAATCTCTTTGAGCCTCATTTTATTTTATGTATTTATTTTTTTAAATGTATTTTTATTGATTTCAGAGAGAAAGGGAGAGGGAGAGAGAGATAGAAACATCAATGATGAGAGAGAATCACTGATTAGCTGCCTCCTGCACTTCCCCGACTGAGGATTGAGCCTGCAACCTGAGCATGTGCCCCTAATCGAATCTGGGACCCTTTAATACACATGCCGATGTTTAGCTTCATTTTATGATCTGAGCATCAGATTGTGATTCTCCCATGCACACGTATTAAATTGATTTTTCTATTATTGATCTAGTCTTGTGTTTTATTATTTTACTAGGAGCCCAGTGCATGAATTTGTGCACCTTGAAAGGAACTGTGGGCTACAAGGCTGTGGTGGGCACAGGGGCGAGTCTCAACTTATCCTCCACACCCCTGACTGACCCCTCCTGCTGCTGCCCCTGGTCCCCTGTCAGCCAGCAGCCCCACTCCCACCACAGCTGCTCCCATGCGCTGACGGCTCTGGCCCCGCTCGTACCTGCTGACAGTGTGGTGCGATTGGGGCCTGTGCCAGCAGCAGGTGCAAGCAGGGCCGGTGCTGTCATTGGGCATGAGCAGTGGCTGCTGCCCCGATCACCCCTCAGGAACTGGGGGAGGTGGAGAGGCCCTCAGGGGTGAACGGGGCTGGCAGCCACTGCTCACACCCATTGACAACACCGAGTGATTGGGACTGGTGCCAGGAGCCAGCAGTGGGTGTGAGCAGTGGCTCTGGCACCAGCAGTTGGGTGCAAGCGGGGCTGGCGCTGGCAGAAGGTGCAAGCACCAAGCAGGACCATGGCACACGGGAGCAAAGAATTTTCAGTAACCACCAGAGGCTTGCCCCAATAACAGCAACTGGTGCCCCACCTTGGTCTGGCATCCCCACTCACCTGCACCACCATCCCGCTATGGCCGACGCCCGCCATGTTCCACGCTCTGCTGCCCGCTGCTGATGCCCGCCATGTTCTGCGTGCACCCCCTGGTGGTCAGCACACATCATAGCGACTGGTTGTTTGGTTGTTCTGCTGTTCAGTCTATTTGCATATTAGGGTTTTATATATATATAGATTATTAGTCCAGCTGTAAGAACTGAAGAGGTGTGTGTGTGTGGGGGGGGAGTGGGGTTTGTCCCTCCCCAACACATACATATATGAAGTGCATTTGTAATTTTGGTAGATAGTTTCAAGTATCCCTTCTACCAGCAACATATGAATATATTATTTCCAGATACTCGTCAACACATTGTTAACATTTTGATTTTGCCAAACTACATGGTGAAAAAGTTATGTCAGTGGTTTTTGCTTGGATTTTTCTTATGACAGAGGTTGATAAATTTTCCATATGCTGTGTTTGCCCAGTATTTTATTGAGTTTGGTCTGTTTCTTATTAATTTTTCGGAGTCCGATATTTGTCTGTGATGAGTTGTAAATATTTTTTCCTCAGTTTGTATTTTATTGCTTCACTTTGATAGGTGTTCTCATGAAGATTTCTTTTTAATGAGGTTGAATTGATTGCTCTTTTCTTCCACGGTTTCTGGGAGTCATGCTTACAAATGATTTCAAGGTAATAAAATGTTCTTCTTATTCTTTATTCTAGTTACTAGATAGTACTTTCATTTTTTTTTAAATTCAAATCTTTAATCCATGAGAATTTAACTTTGTTGACATAGCAATCCAACTTTCCAAATACCAATCTGTTGAATATTCCATCTTTTCTCCAAAGATTTGAAATGTCACCTTTGTCATATATTTAAATTCTTGTGATTTTATCTTTTTGTGGGTTTTATGTTTTGGTTTATTATCGATTCATTCAGAAACATCATACTTTTAAAATTCTTATAACTTTACAATATGTTTTAATATTTGTTGGGCTAGTCTGCTCTCATTGCTCTTTGTTTCCATATTTTAAAAAAGTTCTTGCTTTTTTATTTCCAATATGAACCAGGATCTAATTACTGTGGGTTTGTGGCCCCAAAACATTGGGTTTCTGGGTGCCTCCTTGGAACATTTTATTAAGTCTTTGATTTAAAAGCTCTATCCTGCAATACCTTCTGCTATGCTCTCAAGTTTATTCAAAGCAAGGTCTATGAAGACTACCACCAGTGATTTATTTCAGATTCCTTCATGACCTTGAAATTGACCCCTAAGGAGCTCATCAAACCTGGCATAAGTCATAACTCTGCCCAACCTGGTGCTTTGGGGTCCCGATTTCACTGATGGGGGCCCTCCCACTCTCAGCACCTCCTCCTTTCCTTCCCTATTGTCTCTGTGCAAGAGAGAAGTCAGTCTCTGTGGTGCCCACAGGTTCACTGATACCCTCTCTTTAAAAGGTGGGGCTTAGTTCCCCTCTTCTTGTATTTGGATTGGACCTAATATTTTACCTCTATTGAGGAGACTGAAGTGTGGTACGTGGCTTCTAAAACCAGGTCACAAAAGCTGGGGTGATTCCTCTTCTCTCTCTTGGACTCCTTGCTCTGCATGAGTCAGCTGCCATACTGTGAGGACACTCAGGGGGCTGTATGAAGAGGTCCATGTGCTGAAAACATGCGGTCTTGTGCAATAGCCATATTAATGAGCTATCTTGTTAGTGGGTCTTCCAGCCGTGGCTGTCATCTTAACTATGACCTCATCAGAGAGGCTGATCCAGAACCACCTACGCAAGCTGTCCCCAACTTCCTGATGCACAGAAACTGTGTGAGATAATTAGTGTCCATTGTTATTTCGAGCTGTTGAGTCTGGGGTGATTTGTAGTCTCTACTGGCAGAAATTACAGTTGAGATGAAGCTCAATTGCCTGTAGCTCTCGTGCCTGTGGCATCACCCATGTTGGGTGCAAATGCGTCTGAAGTACCACAGAACCTCAAATTTTAAAGCTTTGAAGTGAGACCTCATTGACTAGCTTGGAGTGCTGGTATTTTCCCAAATGTCCCTCCTTCCCCATTTATTCCCTGTAGGGATCAGTGTATAGCTTAGGAGCCAGTTTTGTTACCCTCATAATGGAGCTGCTGCCAGCAGCTCTGCAGCCTGTCAGGGGTGCTGGCTTGCTGCCCATGTGCTATACTGACCAATGCTGTTGGCAAGAGAAATAGTCATATCCCTTTAGCCTGTTCAAACCCACTGTTTGGATTCTTTCTTCCTCACCCTCAGGTGAAATTTAGGGCAGATCCCATAACTTGTCTGGTCACTCTCAGGTGACAAAAGGTCTCCAGTCACTTCAATTCTTGCAATTCAGTTTCATTTTAGTAATTCAAATGTCCAGTATTGTGTAAGAGTCAAAACACAAAATCCTTGCAGCCCATTTAAAATAAAAGCCTCCTCTCTCCCATAGTTTTACTCTGACTTAGGCTGGCTGCCCCAGTAGAAAAGAGAGCTGAGGAGACATGGACACCACCAACAAGGACAGGGAGACAACTTGCTAACCATCGGCTCTGACTCCTCCAGGAGCGGAGCAAGGTGTGGAGGAGCTAATAGGCTGGGAAGGTGAGCGTGGGGAACAAGAGTGTTCCTGGAGTAGTTCTACCTTGAGCTGCCATCGAAGCTCCCTGGGCTTGGCAGATGCTAACAGCTGATTCTGTCTCATGAAGCACTTTCATGAGATTTTTAGTGGTGCCCAATCTCTAAAAACTCTGTAAAAAGGTTCCCCGAGGGTCTCTCCCCTACACTTTCTTTAGCTCAGGTGAATGCATTTCTGCCAGCTGGCCCTGGCAGCATCTGTCAGCTGACCTTTCCTTGCCCCTTTAGTAAACCTCTTGGGCAGATTCATGGCCACTTCAGGCCAGCTCTCCCTAGGCAGGCTCTGCTCTCGTCCATGGGAACAGCTACAGACTGGAAGTGCAGGCTGTTGCCTTGATGGATTCTGAGACACGAGTCTTCGTCCATTTGTCTCTTGTGTCTTGTAAACTTGAGGGGACACAGTTCAAGCTCTCCAACTGGCCCTCTTATTGGTTCTCCCACTGGCCTAGAAGCAAGGGGAGATGCCCCCCCAACCCCACCCTGTATCTTGGGGAAGGAGTGGGAAATGCTGAGCACTTCAAGAATTATTCCAAAGAACAATATACAGATGCTGAATTGTACAATTGTTTATCTGAAACCTGCATACTTTTATTAACCAAATGCCAGCCCAATAAAGTCAATTAAAAATTATTTCAAAGAAATCTCCTCTTCAATCTCTAACTCCCTTTTAGAGTTTTCAACCTCTTGTATAGAATTGGGAGTGGTTGGTCAGCTACAGAGCACAGATATGGTCTTTGACTGCTTCCTTATGATAGGTCACTCTTGTTATTATTATGAAACAAATATTAACAACCACTGCTGTCATTTACCGAAGGGGATTGTTCTCAGTGTATCAGCTCATCATTCCTCATTGCAGCTCTATGAGAGGTGTGCCGTATTGTCATCTCCTTTAGTTCTGAAGCCTGAGCAGCTTATACAGTGAGTGTGTGACAGAGCTCAGATCTGAACCCAGATGCTGGCTCCAGAGCTGATCAGCTTTGCCAGGACTCTCCTGTACCCTGGCCCTATCTCCCTGTCCTTGTTTGTAGTTTATTAACAAGACCATTGAGGTTTATTTACAGCAGGCTTCTCTTAGATTTCAAAGGAAAGAGACTTTTAGCTATGGCAGAATCCCTACCACATGCCAAGAACTGGACTCACGCTTATTTCCTTTAATACTTCCCACCCTGGGAAGTAGCCCTTATTGTGTCATGTACAGATTGAGGAATCTTAGAGGGCAGTAATTTGCCACAGGTTCCATTGCTAATAAGTTTCAGTTTGGATCCAAACACAGGCCTGTCTGACTTCAGAGCCTTCGCATTCTTTCCTTACCACTGCTTGTCCACTGCCCGTGGGCAGGCTTGAACTCAGAAGCGTTTGCAGGATGGAGGGTGCACAGTGACTTCTGGGGCTGCGTAGACAGATATCCTGTCATTTCCCTTCTCTTCCCCTCCTGTCTTCTCAGATTCTCAGTAGTGTGCTCTAGCCTGTTGCACGCCAACATGCTTCTCAGAGCAGCAGCATCCAGATCGCCAGGGAGGGCACTCCAGGTGCCACCCACCTACACAATCAGAATCTGTCTGTCTTCATGATCCCCCGAAGTTCATATTTACATCAAAGTTTGAGAACCATAGTCTAGTCACAACTCCAAACCTTTCTACCCAGGAACTGCTAATGCAGTGCCTACAAATAGAGTTATTTTGAAGTTTGTATCTTCTCTTTGTGTGTGTGTGTGTGTGTGTTTTTTGGGGGGGGGGGTGGCGGGAGAAGGTGGTGTCTCATTCAACTTAGAGTATGTACCTAATTTCCAGGAGATCCGGTTTCAGTAGAGGAAGTGGGGCTGGGCAGCGGTTGTCAAACCAATAACCTGATCAACTCTACCATGGGCACCACTCTTCCAGTTTAAGAATTAAAACAGCTTTTATTTAATGAATTAGTACTAGACTTACATGATACATTAATGGATCGCCTGTTGGCTTCTCTAGCTCAACCAGTTTCAATCTGAACTGCTCAGCTTGCCCCCAAATATATTCCTCTTCTTGCATTTTATCTTCCTGTTGGAACTATTTCTGCCCTCCCCCATCCCGGGCATTGTTTTGGCTTGGCCTTCCTCCAGGATCTCTCACATCAGCTGCTTGTCACAGGACCACGGCCTTTCTCTATGCTGCCTTCCACTGCCGGCTCACCTGGACAATGATGTTGGCCCCCAGACTTCCTTCCCAGCCTCTGTGCGTTCTCTAGCACATACCACCAGACCACTGGCATTCCCTGCCTTTTGTATTGTGGGGGAGAAAAATTAGTTTTCCTTTTAACTTTCTATGTTCTTCTGGCTGGTCTGATAATCAAATTAATAGGAGGCAGACTAATAGGAGAAAATAAACAAACTTATTTTGTATGCACATATGGGGATTCCATAAGAAAATGGGGCCCTGAGGACAAATCAGGCAGTTGAGGCTTGCCTGCCATTCTGGACTAAAGAGAGGGAGGCAGGATCTGGGACTTTAAAGGGAAAGTAGGCCATTTACAGGTAGATAAGAAAGCAGCACCCATGTCCAAATTACTCTCTAGCATAATACCCTGTTTATAATCTCTAGAGCCTGTAACTACTTCATTTGTTCACATTTTCCTATTTATTGTCTGCTCCCCAACCACCCTGTAAGCACCATGAGGACGTGGGTCTTGTTTGTCTGCATCCAAGCAGTGGTTGGCATATAGTAGGTGGTATAAAAAGGGTAAAATGAATAATGATCAGTTTGTTTACGTGAGGAATATAGGCAGCTCTGGGGAGGAGGCAGTGACCCAAAATGCTGGTCACCTGAGACCTGGGAGAAGGACAAAAGATCCCTAGAGCAAGCAGGGAATAAAACGCAGGCAATCAGACAATCTTGGCGGGGCAGGCAGTCCAGGCATAGGACACAGCAAGGCCCTCGACCGTGGGATTGAGTTCAGGCACAAGATCCTGCTTATTAGAAGAACCAATGAGAGTAGACAAGACTCAGCCAAGAGGAAACAGACTTGAGGCTGGTTGCTAGACTGGGGTTGGACTCAAGGAATGCTAGTGGGGAGACCCATGAGAGGACCCAGGGCATAACGTTTGAGTGGAACCAGGCTTAGTGTTTGCCCTAATTTGGGCAGGTTGGCCTAGAGCAGTGATGGCGAACCTATGACACGTGTATCAGAGATGCACGCAAACTCATTTTTTTGGTTGATTTTTCTTTGTTAAATGACATTTAAATATATAAAATAAATATCAACACTAATAAAAGAGAAAAATGGTAATTGGCGTACGACGATACCCTTTTCATTGGCTAATCAGGGCTATATGCAAATTAACTGCCAACTAAGATTGGCAGTTAACTGTCAACAAGATGGCGGTTAATTTGCATATGTAGGCACAATGCAGGGAGGCGAAAGGGAAAGCAGGAAGAAGCCCCCTGCCACTGACAGTGATTGGAAACCCAGGGGGGTGCTAAGAGCTGGGGGGCAGGGCAAAGGCAGCCCTGGGGCCGCTTTTGCCCTCCCCCCCAGCCATGATCGGAGAATCAGGTGCCTTTTCTGCCCTGGCCAGTGATAGCAGGAAGTAGGGGTGGAGCCAGCGATGGGAGCTGGGCACTGTTGAAGCTGGCAGTCCCAGGAGCTAGGGGCCCCTTGCCTGGGCCTAAAGCGAAGCCCACGATCGTGGGGCCGCTGCCACTGCAGGTCCCCGCTGCCCGGGCCCGACGCCTAGGCCAGAGGCGTCAGGCCTGGGCAAGGGGCCGATCCTGCGATTGGAGGGTGATGGGGGTCAACGCCTGAGGGCTCCCAGTATGTGAGAGGGGACAGGCTGGGCTGAGGGACACTCCCCCCCCCCCCCCACACACACCCAGTGCACGAATTTCATGCACCGGGCCCCTAGTCAAAAATATAAGTCTTTGTTTTACTATGGTTGCAAATATCAAAAAATTTCTATATGTGACACGGCACCAGAGTTAAGTTAGGGTTTTTCAAAATGCTGACACGCCGAGCTCAAAAGGTTTGCCATCACTGGCCTAGAGCCTGCGTTGGAGGTGAATAGCCTCAGCGTTTTGATTTCAGGGCAGTGGGAGCCAGAAGCAAGGCAGGCCATTATAGCTAGCGCGGCAGATTTTAAAACGATGCTTCATGGAACATAAAAAACACAGACCATAAAGGAAGGGGCAAAAAAGTGAACGTTAAAACTTAATTTAATTTAATTTTTTTTATTGTCAAAAGACAGCATAAATAAGGAGGGACTCAAACAGATACTTGCACACCCGTGTTCTTAGCAGCGTTATTCACAATGGCCAAAACACTTTCAAGGTAGAAACAACCCAAGTGTCCATCAATGGAGGGTTAGTGTGTAATGGGTACAGCTTCAGTTTGGGAAGATGAAAAAGTTCTGGAAATGGATAATACTGATAATTGCATAACATTGTGAATATATTAATGTCATTGAATTGTATACTAAAAATCATTGAAATGGTAAATTTTATGTAGTATGTATATTTTACCAAAATAAAATTAAAAAAGACAGCCTAAACAGGGAAAAGACAAGGTACAGACTAGGAGAAGATATATAACTTTTTTTTAACTCTGTACATTTCTTTACCCTGCCTGGAAACATGAGGTGTCTAGATCAGAGAAAAACCAAGTATTTGCTCACATATTGGTCTTACTGCCAATTCCCAATAGGCTACGGAGCTAGGGCCAGATGTACCCTGCAGGTACAGGGCTTGTGACACAGGGAAGAGCTCTAAAACTGGATCTCAGAGCACGCAAAGATGCTGCCGCACACTGGCCCACCCCCCTGGAGGCGGAGGGAGAGACCTTTGCTCTCCAAAGGAAAGGAATCCACTCTGGAGAGAGGAGAGCAAGGTCTCTGGTTTTATAACCATCTGGAATGTACACAAAGGGCTCTGGGCCTAGGGAGAAAGGAGGCATTCTCTATCTTTGTAGCATGTCACTGTCTGTTGCTCTGAAAGGCCTGGACAGGGCAGGAACACAGAAATCCAGGGATGGTTGCCTTCCAGCAACATCTGCAACTTATACAACCAAAGAAGGATTCAGATGCATTTAACTAATTACTACAAATAAACAAGAGATGACAAGCAAGCCCATTTAAAAAAATGGATAAAAGAATGTAAATTGACAATTTTGAGAAGAGGAATACCAAGTGACCAATAGCTTATGAAACCCTTATGAGACGTACTAGTAATTAGGGACACTCAAATTAAAATGGGCACCAGTCACATGCTGAAATATTTCCCAATATTAAAGACATGAGATGAATTGTTATATAGTCAGGCTGTAGGAATTCGTGAAGAGAATGAAAGTATGATGTCACTTGCTTGAAATGTCCAGAATAGATAAGCAAGTCTATAGGGACAGAGAGTAGATCAGTGCAAGTCTATAGGGACAGAAAGTAGATTCAGCCATTTAAAGTGTACTATTCTCCCTAACCGGTGTGGCTCAGCGGATAGAGCGTTGGCCTGCGGACTGAAAGGTCCCAGGTTCGATTCTGGTCAAGGGCATGTACCTTGGTTGCGGGCACATCCCCAGTGGGGGGCGTGCAGGAGGCAGCTGATCGATGTTTCTCTCTCATGGATGTTTCTAACTCTCTGTCCCTCTCCCTTCCTCTCTGTAAAAAAAATCAATAAAATATATTTAAAAATAAATAAATAAAATAAAGTGTACTATTCAATGGCTTTTAGTATATTCAGAGTTGTGCCTCCATCACCACAATCAACTGTAGAATATTTTCATTACCTCAGAAAGAAATTCAGCTCCTCTTAGCTATCACTCTATTCCCTTCCCCTTCCCTATCCCCAGTGCCACCCCCTGTCACGCACAGAGCAGGGCCCATCAGGGGGTTGGGGAGCTCCCCCCTGTCACGCACAGAGCAAGGTGGATCAGGGGTTTGGGGTGCCGCTCTCTATCACCCACAGAGCAGGGCGGATCAGGGGGTTGGGGCGCCGCCACTCTCACTCTCAGGGCAGGGCCGATGGGGAGGTTATGGCTCTACCCCATCACACACAGAGCAGGGCCCATCAGGGGGTTGGGGCGCCGCACTCTGTCACACACAGAGCTGCAGGGCGATCAGGGGGTTGGGGAGCTCCCCCCTATCAGACACAGAGCAGGGCTGATCAGGGGGTTGGGGCACCTTCCCCTGTCACAAACAGAGCAGGGAGGATAGGGAGGTTGTGGCCCCACCCCCTGTCACACACAGAGCCGCAGGGCGATCGGGGGTTTGGACTCTGCCCCCTGTCACACTGATCCCGGTGCCCGGAGGCCTCTCAGCTCCGCTGATCCCAGTGCTGGGAGGCATATTACCCTTTTACTATATAGGATAGAGGCCTGGTGCATGGGTGGGGGCCGGCTGGTTTGCCCTGAAGGGTGTCCTGGGTCAGGGTGGGGGTCCCCAGTCGGGTGCCTGGCCAGCCTGGGTGAGGGGATGATGGCTGTTTGCAGCTGGTCACACACCCTTCAGGGTGGGGGTCCCCACTGGGGTGCCTGGCCAGCCTGGGTGAGGGGATGATGGCTGTTTGCAGCTGGTCACACACCCTTCAGGGTGGGGGTCCCCACTGGGGTGTCTGGCCAGTCTGGGTGAGGGGCTGAGGGCTGTTTTCAGGCTGGTGGGTGACTGAAGCTCCCAACCGCTCCTTTTTTTCTTTTTATTTATTTTTTTATTCTGGGCCAGCTTTAGCTCTAACTCCAGCTCTGAGACCTCTGCTGCTGAAAGCAGGTATCTGGTTTGTTTGGGTTCAATAATCGAAACACTGTATCAACTCCAGCTCTGAGATCCCGGCGGGCTGAAAGCAGGTTTCTGGGGTTTTTAGCTTCTATATTTGTAACAATGTTTCAAACTGCAAGCTCAGAGGCCGGCAAGGCAGACGGGGAACGTTGGTTTCCTCCGTCACTGAAGCAAGCAAGCCTCATGTTAGCTTGAAGCTGCCTGGCTGCCGGCCGCCATCTTGGCTGGCAGTTAATTTGCATATCTCGCTGATTAGCCAATGGGAAGGGTATTGGATGTACGCTAATTACCACGTTTCTCTTTTATTAGATAGGACTAGAGTCCCGGTGCACAAAATTCATGCACAGGTTTGATCCCTGTGATCAGGGCCATCTTTACCAGCTGCCTGCAGCTGCTCCGCCCCCTGCCACCATCCAACCCCAGTTCCTGATTCACCACTGGGTGATGGGTGCTTGATGACTGGGGGAAGGCACCAAGAGGTCAGTTGTTCCCGCTCGCTCACTGGCCCTGGCCCCGCAGCAGGTGGCCAGCATGCAATCAGAGCCTGTCAGCCTGGGAAAGGGACCAAGAGGTGGTCAGTGTGCCTCGTAGTGACTGGTCCAATGGTCATTCTGCTGTTAGGGTCAATTTGCATATTACCTTTTTATTATATAGGATAGAGGACTGGTGTATGGGTGGAGGCTGGCTGGCCTGCCCTGAAGGGGATCCAGGATCAGGGTGGGGGAAACAGCTGGGGGCAGGACCACCAGGACAGGGGCCGCCGGGGGTTTGCAGGATGGCCATGCCCCCTGATTGGGGTGGGGGTCCCCACCGGGAGCAGGGTGGCCTGGGTGAGGGGCCGGGCCAGCCAACCCCCCGGCTTTGTCAGGAAGGACGTCTGGAAGATGTCTAGTCTAATTAGCATATTACCCTTCTATTAGTATAGATAGTGCCCTAGAACCTCAACCGCCTCTTATAGGGTGACAGGCTGGAAGACTTAAACAATGAGACTGCTTTGATGACTCTGGCATTCCGTGGGTGTTGAGAAGCCACCGCTGGTTATCAGTGTTGCCATGACAATGGTGGGGAACATGAATTACATGCTGGGGGTGAAAGGTCGTGTCAGACTGATAAACGTATGTAGTAAAACCTCTTCTGTGCCTGGACTATGTACTTGACATGCATTGGATGGTTGGTTTGAAAGTAGTTTCTCTTTTCACCCCAAGTGACCTCCTGTTAAGTTTACTCTCTTTTTAGTCTAATGTGCTGGAATGTTGCTTAGCAAACAATTATACCTGGTACTACTCCTTAAAGAAGCATGTCTATTAACTATGTGAAGTGCCATCAGAGATAGTGCCATGTCCCTAGTTTGCATAGTCTTTAAACAAAACAACCACAACTTTCTTGCCTCCTTCGAGTGCTGTGTTATGCTAACATGAGCACAGTTTGCAAATTAGACTCTAAAGAGTCAGAATGATTAAACTCAGAATAATTAAAGACTCAGAATAATTAAGCGCCAGAAAGCTGCGCTAAGAGAAGGAATGGGCAGGCTCCAAGTGCTACTTGTCTACGGGTGGCTTTCTCTGTCCGGCCACTTGCCACTCTAAGAGTGGGCCTTGGGACCCCATCAGCAGCTAAGAGTGTATTAGAAATTCAGAGTCTCAGGCCCCACCCAGACATACTGGATCAGCTCCTGCATTTTAATAAGACCCTCTGGTGATTTTTCTGCACATGAAAGTTTGGGAAACACTCAGTCTTATAGCCCGAGACTGACAAGAAATAGAGCTTTCAGAAAAAGAGAGACTCTGGGGGAGTTCTGGAGGAAAAGAGTTTTAAAAGCCACAAGATTTCTAAAAAGTGCTCTGGGCTGTCCCAAAGTACCAAGTTGCTATTTGTGGATTATATTTTGTGCAAAGTTGTTATTTCCTTTCCCCATCCATTGAAAATATGAAAGTAGCAGGGGGAAAAAAGGGTGGGAGGAGTTTAAAAATAACATGGAAGTCTGAGAGTTTTCATTGGACCATTTTCTTGTGTGATATTCAGCTCGACTGCGACCCCCATTGTGCCTTAATCTCTCCAACTTTGAACTAGTTTCCTGCATATCCCAGGCCTGCATGAGAATTCATAGTCAATGCTTGTAAGGACTTTGAGGTGCTCAGATGAAAGACGTGGCCCAGGCAGAGGTGTTATTGGCGCCATGCAGTAAGGGCCAAGCGGGCTCCTGATTCAGCAGCCTTCCTGACTCGGGGCACAGTGTGCCCACTTTCATCTAAGTCCCCGGCTTCTCTGGAGGAAAGGACAGGGAGGAACTGTGGGTGGGATGAGGGAGATAAAGCAGCTTGTGTGTGGATGAGTCACAGGGAGCCTCATTTGTGGTTGCAGGTCCATTCATTACTCACTGGCTGGCACTCCCACTGATGGCTGAGAGGAGCCCAAGTTTCTCCCTGCACTTTGGTGATGTGCCGGGGACTGGGATCCATGTACCTGTCTGCTGTGATAGGGATAATTACAGAATGACAGTATTAAACAGCAGGTTGGTCGTCACACACATGTCAACACATAGTGATGAATGATGGTGAGTAAATGGTTCCGACTCTCAAATATCTGTAAATGAGTGCCTCTCACAGAATCTCCTTGAAGAAGAGATTGCAAATGGGTAGCTCCCGCAGCAAAACATATCTCAAGTGTGCCTGGCTTTACTAGTAAGTAAGTCAATATGCATGAACTTGAGTTTCCAGAACAGATTAGTTAGGGCGAAGAGGTGTGACTCCTCACATCACACAAGAACTTTTTGCTTTACAAAGGGACTCATCTATGGGCTCTATTTTTTTTTATTTTTTTTTACTGTGAAGAATACAATAACATAAACCATCTTAGCCATTTTAAGTGTGCAGTTCAGTGGCATTAAGTACATTCACATTGTTGTGCAACTGTCACCACCATCCATCTCCAGAATTTTTTCATCTTTTCAAACTGAAGCTCTGTTTTCATTAAACACTAACTCCCCATTCCTTCCTCCTCCAGCCCCATTGCAAGCACCATTTCTACTTTGTGTCTGTATGAATTTGGCTTTCTAAGTACCACATATGAGTGGAATCATTCAGTATTTGTCTTTTTGTGGCTGGCTTATTTCACTTAACATAATGTCCTCACGTTTCATCCATGTTGTAATATGTGTCAGCATTTCCTTCCTTTTTAAGGCGAAATAATATTACACTCAAATTTTTTGAGCACCTACCTACTATGTGCTAGCACTGTGCCATGTTATGTGCAGGTAATATAAAGACAAACAAGATAAACCTGTGTCTGCCTCCCAGTACTTACACTCACTTGACAGTCCAGGCAAGTACAAAGGCTGTCACAATTACTGTGTAAGTGCTAAGATGATACAGAGCATTCTTGGAGCTTATATATCAGGAGCATGTTTCCAGAGCTTCAGAGCTTCAGAAAGACTTTCTGAAAATCACCCTAAAAATGATGTCTAACCTAAGACTTGAAGAAGGAGCAGAAGATGGCCAGGTGACAGAAAGGGTAGAGAGGCTTCTAGGTACATGGAATAGTAGATGTAACTACCCAGAGGTTAGAGATATCAGAGCTTTCTGAATAAATGAAAAGCAGTTAGGTATGACTGGACCATAAGAATTAATGATACCATTGCAATTAACCTAGCTATTAATAACAGAAAAGGAGTAAAGGGAGAAGCCAGTCATTATAGGCATGTCATTTGGACAGCTTCGCCAGGAAGCTACAACTTTATACTCCCTAGTGATCCAACAAAGGGAAGATTGACACATGCCCAGTAAAGTTGGGGGGACTAGTGAAGGTCCTTGCTGTCCATCACACCTGGGGGCAGATGGTTGGCCAGAATGGGTGTGACCACCATGAAGATGTGGGATACTTAAGTTCCTGAATAAAGAACTTCTCTCTGTTGATTCCTTTCACCTTGGCTCATGGCTCACACTTGGCTTCCTGGCATTCTCCCATGTGGCCCGTGGCTATGTGGACCCCCACACATAATGGACTAATGGATTGCAACTAGCCCGATGCTGAACTGGACCCAGCTGCAACATGGAACAGGAACTCTGGACTCTGACTCTGCTTCCAGCTTTACTGACAGCGCAGCTACACTCCTTCTATGACTGGACTAAGGGAATGCGACTTTAGAAACACAGGGATGTAATTCCATGGAAATAAAGCTTTTGACCATATCTCACCCTCCCATGGGGGCCTCAAGAAATGCTTATTCTAGCAGTACCCCTAAGAACTCCACTTCTACTGATAACACTACGAAGGGACGTGGGCCTCTGAAGGAGGGTGGTTTCCCTTATTATTAGAGAAATGAGAAGTTACAGAGAGAGCTTCCCATTCAGATGGACATCTTGGAAAGATCACAGTCTGGAGAACAATTGGCTAAATAGTAAAAAGGTAGAATCAACAGGACTTGGTGAACCATTAGATCTAGGGTTGTAGAAGAGCATGGAATCTCCTAAATTTCTGACTTGGGTTCCATAAAACAATAAAAGAACGGGAGGTTTGGGTGGGAAGATAGAAGTTCCATTTGGACCTGCTGATTTTGAGAGACATTTAAGTGCAATTATTCAGTAAGCAGTTGATAATCCCCTCACAGATAGCATTCAGGATCTATAGATGCTGCAGAAATCATGGGAATGGGTGAGACCAGAGAGGTGAGTCTCAGAGTAAAGACATACGAGAGCTGAGGAGTAAACCCAGGGAATTCTAACATTTACAGCTCAGGTAGAGAAGGACTCTGAAGAAGAGGCTGTAAGGGGAAGCCAGGGTGTGAGCAGAACCAGACGCAGGAATCATGTACTACAAAGACAGAGTCTCAAGGAGGGTGAGGTCAAGTGTGTCAAATGTTTTAGGGAGGTTAGGTAAAACAATGATTAACAATTATCCTAGAGCTTGGCAAGAATGGTTTCAGAGGAGAGATGGAGGTGGAGCAGACCGCAGTAGTTGGAACGGTGGGAGGTGAGAAGAAGCTGTGAGTCAATGAAGGAGGAGGCCAGGTGTCCTTGGTGGTAGAGCAAAGTGTACGTCAACCAGGGGAGATTAGTGGAAGCAGCAGTCATGAAAGCAGATTAAGTCCATGGCTGCAGGAGGACAGGTTAGTAGTCAGAAGGTGAGAGCCAATGTGAAACAGATGTTGAAATGATTAAAGACTAGTGATTCTGGCTGATAAAGGATGCAGAGCCACCGACCACATTTATTACTGTTGCTATTTTTAACTTCAAGTATATTCCCCCAGACAGGGAGCAAGACTTAGATAAACGTTATTTAAACATTCATTGAACATTTTTTGAGCACTTATTATGGGATATGTGCTGGTGTTACAAATACATTCCTGCACTCTAGTATCCCATGTCTTAGGAAATACCTGCATTTTAAAAAGGCAAAGTAAAACTCTATTTTCCAAAGCATCAAAAACAACAAAGGATGCGGGTTTTAATAAAGTCTTACTTGATTTTGTTATATTGGTGCATAGTTGCATGGAGTTTTGCCTTTACAGTTCACATTGCCAGTGCCTAAGGGGGGTCAGACAACACTGAAGGCAAATAGTCAAAACTTGAACCTAGAGTCCTGTATAAGTCAGGTCCCAGCTGAGGAACTTAGGGTCAGGGTGGATGGAGAAACAGACCATGAGGGAGGGACCAGAGGACCCAGGCTGGTGGCATTGTGGGACAAGCTCATGACCAAATGTAAGTGGTCTTATCCCATGTGGGTATAGGTTAAGAATAGGAAATTGCTTTTGATGTATTTGCTATGTAACTTTTTTTTCTGGGGGGTGGGGAGGGGAAGTGATTATACATAAAAACACTGAAGGAAAATGTTAACAGTGGTTATCTCTTGGTGGAAGGATTATGGATGATTTGATTTTCTTCTTCATAACTTTTTATATTTTAAATGAATAGTATTAATTTTATGATCTGAAAACAGTGAGTGATATTTTTAAAATAAAAAGAAAATATCAAAAAGAATCAAGATGATAACATTGTTTCATTCAAAAATGGTGGAAAATAGAGTATTGGTAGGAGAAATACTCATAAATAACACTGGAAACTCAGGGGTCACATGCCATGTTTGACTGTGTCCTGACCTCGTGCTGGTCCTAGGCATTTTCTTTAATCGATTTATCACAGAATTGAGGACTAGCAGCTCTGACCATGTGATTGTGTGCCAACCCCTGCTCATCTATCCTCTAGAAGAGGAAAGTGACGTGCTGAGGCTCATACACTAATCCTGTTATGTGATCATGCAATTTTGTCTTGAAATTCTTAGGTACAAAGTGGGGTATGAGGGTAAATAAATATTGAGAGTTATAATTCTCAATTGTAGCATTTTTATTCATGAAATAAGGTTGTCTCTCCGAAGGACTTGTATGCATGCATATAAGCATAACCAATGGACATAAGACACTGGGGCATTGGGGAGGCCAGGGGATTGTCAAGGGGAGGGAGAAAGGAGACATATGTAATACTCTTTGTAATACTTTAAGCAATAAAAAAAGAAAAAAAAAGGTTGTCTCTGATGAGAGTGTGACACATTCTAAAACAAAGGTCACTACAACTAAAATAGAGTTTTTGAGTTTAATTCATTGATAGGAGGGAGGTTATTCTTTTAAAAAGACATGCATGACTATTCTTAAATTCAATTTTCATGAACATTTGTCAGTAGGTAGGGAGAGATGGAAATAGAATTTTGAGTATATGCCCTTGTTTTAAATACAATTTCTTTTTATTAACCTCATGGGAAGGGGACCAGCTTTTCTTTGTATCAAATCTCTTTTAAAAAAAAGTGAAGTGTGGGTCCTACAAGTTGTTGCTTGTATTGGGAGGTGAATGAAAATGCTGCCACTGGTGGAGAAGAGAAGCTTGCTGCTCTCCACACCTATTCCTGAATAGCAAGAAAGAAACCCTACCCAGAAGCTGGAGGAAATCCAGAAGATGTGGACAAACCCACAGCTTCTCCCTTGAGAGAGAGGTGTGTCCACTCATTTCTCAGGTCTACTGAAGCCTTGAGAAATTAATTGAGGGATTGCTTGCCTTGGAGGCCTTTCACCTAAGCAGGCTCATCCCTGATCTGCAGCGTTCAGACTGTCAAATAGGCACACCTGGGCACCACGGTATGTGACATTCCAAAAACACAGCTGCTGACCTAGGACTCCGTAGACCCTCTCAGCCCTTTAGGGCCCAAGCAACCCAATAGGGGACAGCTCTGGGTGGGCCTTCCTTTCCTTGTCAGGTCCTCAAAATACATCACACTGAATGGTCACAGCTGAATTTGAGAAATTACTGGCATAACTCTCAGTTTAATTCTATAGATGGAAAAAAAATATCCTTCTCTGAAACAAAAATCTGAGTTCAAACCTATTTAGAATTTTTTAGTGCCCCTGCAGTCAACCTAAAAATTCCACTGCCTTTTCTTCCAATGCAGATGTCCATCAGGGTGTTGTAATGGGGTTTTCTTCCAAAGGACCCAGTTTGACAAATCTGGTAACAGAGAGGAAAATATTGATAAAGTATTGGTAGGAAATATTGGTAAAATATTCTAGATATTTGGTCCACCTGTAGCCTCATTTGCCTAAGTGAAATAAAGCAAAGCTCTAGTTAGTATGAATTTTGGGGGGTACATTTTTGGCATTAGGATAGATGATTATTTAGCTCCTATATTTAGATCTATGGATAAGTTTTTGTGTGTAGTGTGTGGTAAAGGCTATAATTTTTTCCTTTGGCATCTTTGTTGAAAACCAATTGATTATAAATATCAGGGCTTATTTTTGGACATTCTATGCTTATGTCAAAATAAGATTGTCTTAAGTACTATAGCTTTATAGTAAATTTTGAAATCAGATAGCGTAAGTTTTCCAGCTTTGCTCTTTTAAAAAAATGTTGACTTTTCAAGTTTTTTTTTTTGTATTTCTAAATATGATTTTCATAGGGTTTGTTTGGAATTTCTAGATCAAATTGTGAGAATTGCCTTCTTAACAATACTGAGCCTTCTAATTGATGTGCCTGGTATGTCTCTCCATTTATTCAGCGTTTCAGGTAAATATCTTATCAACATTTTGTGGGTTTTAGTTCATAGCACTTATACTTCATTTGTTAAATTTGTTCCCAAGTATTTTGTGTTTCTTCTTATGCTATTGTGAATGGAATTGCCTTTTAATTTCACCTTTTATTTTTCGTTGTTGATATATTGAAATACAGTTAATTTTGTATATTGGTTTGTGTCCTGTGGCATTGCTGATCGGGTTTATTCATTCTAGTAAGTTTTTGGAGACTCCTTAGAATTTTCTACATGTTGTCTGTGAATAAAGGCAGTTTTACTTCTTCCTTTCCAATCTGTATGCCTTTTATTTATTTTTCTTGCAATATTTCACTAGCTAGAGACTGTAGGACAGTGGTGAGAACACTGCTCAGTCTTACAAGAAAAGTATTCATTCCCTCACTATTGTATTTACTTATTTTTATTTTTTAATTGTAGTGAATTATAAAATTTTATAACACAAAATTTATCCACTTTAACTTTAAAAAAAATTCTCACCTAAAGACATGCTTATGATTTTTAGAGAGAAGGTGAGAGAGAGAGAGAGAGAGAGAGAAATATCAATATGAGAGAGAATATCGTTTGGTTGTCTTCCATACATGCCACAACTAGGGATTAATCACACAACCTTTTGGCACAGGGGTCCTCAAACTATGGCCCGCAGGCCACATGCAAATACAAATATTGTATTTGTTCCCGTTTTGTTTTTTACTTCAAAATAAGATATGTGCAGTGTGCATAGGAATTTGTTCATAGTTTTTTTTAAAAACTATAGTCCGGCCCTCCAACGGTCTGAGGGACAGTGAACTGGCCCCCTGTTTAAAAAGTTTGAGGACCCCTGTTTTGGCATATACGACGACACTCCAACCTACTGAGCCACACTGGCCAGGATCACTTTAATCATTTTTAACTGTACAGTTCACTGGCATTAACTACATTCACATTGTTTGGTACCCATTACCACCATCCATCTCAAGAACTCTTTCCATCTTCCCAAACTGAAATTCTTTACCATAAACAACAACTCCCCATTCCTCTCCCCCACCCCCATCCCTGGCAACCACCATTTTGCTTTCTGCCCCTATGAATTAAACTATTCTAGGCTCTGCATATTAAGTGAAATAATATAGTATTTATTCTTCTGTGACTGGTTTATTTCACTTAGTGTAATGTCTTTAAGATTCATCTATGTTGTAGCATGTATTGTAATTTTCTACCTTTTAAAGACTGCATAATATTCAATTGTATGAACAGTCTTTCACTAATAAGTATAATGTTCTTTGATTAAACTTCCTTTTCTTCTTAGTTTATTGAGAGATTGTATCATGAATATAAATTTGATTTTGGAAATAATTTTTTGCAGCTATTGAGATGGCCATGTGGTTTTGTCCTTTTTTCTATTAATAGTGAATTATATTAGTTGAATTTTAAGACACCCAAAACTATTGTGCATTCTGGGATAAATTCCACTTGGTCATGGTGTATAATCCTATGCTTTTTTTCTAAGAGATATGGATGTGGATATCCAGTTGTCCTAGCTGCTAGTAATGGCGAACCTATGACACACGAACTCATTTTTTTGGTTGATTTTTCTTTGTTAAATGGCATTTAAATATATAAAATAAATATCAAAAATATAAGTCTTTGTTTTACTATGGTTGCAAATATCAAAAAATTTCTATATGTGACACGGCACCAGAGTTAAGTTAGGGTTTTTCAAAATGCTGACACGCCGAGCTCAAAAGGTTCGCCATCACTGTCCTAGCATCATTGTTGAAAAGCCTGTTCTTTTCCCATCAAATGATCTCAGAACCCTTGTTAAAGCAATTGACTGTAAGTGTAAGGATTTATTTCTGGACTCTCAATTCTTTTTTTTTTTTAGGTAGATGAGGGCTACTTTATTGAATGATTGATCCATGTGATTACCAAGGCCACTATGGTTTTAGAGAGGAAGGAAGGGAGAGGAATAGAGAGATGAAAACATTGATGATGGAGAAACATCGATAGGCTGCTTCCTGCCTACCCCCACTGGGGACTGAGCCCATAACTTGGGCATGTGCCCTGACTGGAAATCAAACCGTGATCTCCTGGTACATAGGTTGACACTCAACCATTGAACCACACTAGCTGGGTGCCAATTCCTTGGTCTCTTATTCCTTGGACAGAGTATTAATGATTTCCTGCTTCTTGGCCTGGAGCCGCTCTTCACTTGTGGATGTGTTCTATGAGCATCCACTTGTTTTTGAACACATTACCCTTCACTTTCAGTTGCAGCGGTTCTCAACCTGTGGGTCGCGACCCCTTTGGCGGTTGAACAGCCCTTTCACAGGGGTCGCCTAAGACCATCCTGCATATCAGATATTTACATTATGATTCATAACAGTAGCAACATTACAGTTATGAAGTAGCAACGAAAATAATTTTATGGTTGGGTCACAACATGAGGAGCTGTATTTAAAGAGCCAGAAGGTTGAGAACCACTGAGTTATAGGCTGTGGTACCTGTGGTGGTAAATTTTAGATTCATGGTATTTTCTGAGTAACTGGTGAAGAATTCTCATCCTCCTCATCCAGTTGAGCATTGGCAGTACCCTTCTGCCCACATGCCTGCCCTTACTGTGAGTCAAGGAGTTTTTCTGGCATCGAGCCCGGGAATGGACAGTCACAGGCCTCCGGATGATCAGCCCATCTTTGATCAGCTTCTGAACCTGTTGACGGGAGTTGGCCTTGATGATTTCATTGGTCCCATCGGGGTCTAACCAGATCTTTTTGCCACAGCAGTGAAAGGAAAGAACTCTGAACTCTCAATTCTGATCCCTTGATCTATATGTCTTCCTTATGCCACAACACACTGTCTCGATTACTGTAGCTTTATAGTGAATTTTTAAATCAGCAACTATAAGTTTTCCAACTTTGTTCTTTTTCAGTACTGTTTTGGCTAGTCAGTGTCTTGTAATTCCTGAAGTCCTTTCTTTTGGTTTGTTAATCCTCACCCGAGGATATTTTTGCCATTGATTTTTAGAGAGAGTGGAAGGAAGGGGCGAGGGGAGAGAGGGAGAGAGAGAGAGAGAGAGAGAGAGAGAGAGAGAGAGAGAGAGAGAGAGAGAGAGAGAGATTGCCTCCTGCAGGTCCCCCCACAGGGGCCAGGGATTGAACCTGCAACCCAGGTACATGCTCTTGACCAGGCATGAAACCCGAGACCCTTCAGTGTGTGAGCTGATGCTCTAACTACTGAGCACTGTGGCCAGGGTTCCAGGAATCTAATGAAGTCCTTTTTAATCTCACCTCACCTGGGAAGAACTGCCTTCACTCAGTTGTGATTTAGGGTCATGCACTATGCCAGTGGCACTTCAGGTTGGCAATACATAAGAATCACCTGAGGACCTTTTGAAGTTCGGTGGATAATTGAGCTCCATCCCAAACCAGTTAAATCAGCACCCCTGGGCTGTGAGGCCTGAGTACTGGTAGAACTGTCCAGTTGAGCTCAGCTCAATTTGCTGACCCTCAGAATCATGAGCAAATAAAATGGTGTTTGTTTTAAGTTTTGGGGTAAGTTGCTACACAGCAATAGATAACAGATATGAAATGTGTATCCCAGCTTGAGAACCTATTAACCTCTACTAGAGAGTTTTACTCTACTTACTATTTTTGCTATGGGAATGAATGATTGGTATAGTGTCTACTTGCTCACAAGGTAGGGAGATTAGAAGCTAGTGTGAACTGTATATGAATTATATATTTTGGAAGTAAGTGTTCAGAAAAGCTCAGCTTCCCCTTGATAGGGGGTTTTATAATCTGATACAGCACTTGAATTAATCTGAAAAAAAAATCATATTATTTTAAATCTTAGAACACAGGTACTGTACTTATGTGAACAGGGGCTTAAGTTTTTCTTAAGTTTCCTTCTCAAGGCCTGTGTGAAGCGATTGAGGAGGTGACTCAGCTGTGAATCCAGCAAGCAGATGCGATAAGCACGGTCAGATCTACCCCCTAGGAATCAAAACATCATCTCATCAACATCATCGCATCAAAGGACAACAGCTGACGCCTGCGGACCCTCAGGACAGCACATAGCTGCATTCCATTCCCAGACTCACCCTAGCCCTTTCGCTTTTATAATCCTGTCCCCTGCACCTTGCTGTAAGGCAGGATTTGAATACTTGTAAGCTCCCTGTCTTCTTGGTTGGCCAGCCTTCTCAATAAACACCTTATATGATTCAATCCTGCCTTCGGTATTGGGCAGCTGGAGCCCAATTGGGGGTTCCTGGTAACACCCTGAGGACGTTTCTTTTTCTCTCTAACAATTAGAGCTATATAACTGACTTCGTTTTCCTTTTTAGTTTGGCTGCTAGTAAGCAAAAAGTAAAAATTTAGGCTTAATTATAGCAACTATATAATTTCTTATAGTCTGCATGCTTATGTTTTTTCTCCCTTTTCTGTTATTAACCTTTATTTTAACAACTAATGTTTGTTATATTTTATTCTTATTTGTATTTAGTCATGTTATTTTATGTATCGTTGAGGCAAATCTCTTTAAATCCCAAGCCTAATATAGTATGCAGAACTTTCTGTTCTCTATCAATATATGTTTGATTACTGAAATAAGGCATGATAACCAGCTGGGATGGGAGGGCAAGAAAAACTAGGCAAATTCGTTGAAAAGCTAGGTAAACAAGTTGATAAACTTTATCAACTTAATCAGGGACCGGGATCCAGTGGGGCCCAGCTCCCATTTATCAATCATCTGCTGTGCTAGATACTTGCCTAGACCATTGTGCTCAAAACTGGGCTGGGTGAGGGTGGCTGCTAGAGTTCCCAGGAACATGGACTTCGTGATTATATTCACACCTGTAAAAAGAGTTGAACCAGCCTCCCTCACAGGAATGTTGAGATTAAATGAGATTATATACTTAGAGCACCTGCCACAGAGTCAAGCACATGGTGTGTTTATAAAGACCTTCCTTCCTCATCCCCTTCCTCAATTGGATGCTGCGATAACTTGCTAAAATTATATTTGCTTTACAAAAATAATATAATTTGTTGAATGTTCAAATGAACTTTGCCATGTCTTGATCAGAGGGAATTTCTCATCTCTCCTTGGTGGGTGGGGGTAGTGGGGGGTCAGGGGAGGAAATGGAGTGAGAGTCTGAGCCCCCTCGTGGCTCATGATAAACACCAGACAGCTGTGTGTGGAATCACTCCAAGGGCTTGGGCGGCAGGGACATTTTGATGCTGGAAGTCACTAAAAGAGAAAATAGACCCGAGGCAGGGGGAGCAGGTGTGGAATCAGAAATGCCAGCAGCAGCCATTCCTAGAGAATGGGGAACACCCCCGCCCCGCCCTCTGCAGGGGGCTTGACTCTGTTGCCTAAAAAAGGTAAGTTCTCCAGCCTGATGCTCTTCATTGTGCAGCATGTCCTACCTGCTGGAGCCCTTGCTCTGCCTCCACGCCTTCTCAGTCTGGACCCAGGTCACCCACATTCGAACAGCAGGGCCCTGGCGTTACTCAGCCCATTGGACATTGCCCTCATAGCATCCACTTCTGAACTGTCCTTGTTCTGCCTGGCTTGCTTGTGATAAACTGACACCTTTTAAGAGCTGGGGATGGGAGTGGCAAGAAGATTCTTCTTTTGATGCTATTCTGAAGAATGTTGTTGAGCTTTAAGATTCTTGGTTCGCCCAGCCAACGTGGCTCCGTGGTTGAGCACCGACCTATGAACCAGGAGGTCATGGCTCCATTCCCAGTCAAGACAAATGCCTGGATTTCGGGCTCGATCCCCAGTGCCAGGGTGTGTGTGTGTGTGTGTGTGTGTGTGTGTGTGTGTGTGTGCGCGCGCGCGCGCGCGCGCCCGCAGGAGGAGACAGCTGATCAATTATTCCCTCTCATCATTGATGTTTCTATCTCTCTCTCCCTTTCCTTTCCTCTCTGAAATCAATAAAAATATATTTTAAAGAAAAATTCTTGGATCAATTGTTCCTTAGGACTTCTCCTTCCACCTCAATCACATTTTACAATTCAATAATCCAATTTATGTTGTGTATTTTAAGATGAAGATGAATACCTGTCCAGTGGCTTCCTTTATTGAGGAGGATAAAAACAGAACTCTCAGGCCTTCCTCTACCTTCAGTCCTACATTTCCAGTCTCATCTCCCCTTAATTCACCTGCCCCCCAACTCACTGTAATACAAATCTACAAGGAGCTGTCACAAACCCACCACTTTCTTGTGCTGTTGTACATTCTGTTCACTCTTCCTGGAATGTCCTCCTGACTTTGGCATGTCATTCAGATGCCTATTCATTCTTTAATATTCACTTTTTATTTTTGCCATGAAGACTATCACTACCCTCCAACCTCTACTCCTTTTTTTTTGTGCCTTTATCAGACTTTTATTTTAATGATTTACTTATATGCTGGTCTCTGTGAGTTATACTGTGAGTTCCTTGGAAATAAAATCTCTAGATTTTGTATTTCCAACACTATGACCATCCTTGTACATGTAGGTATGATAAACGTTTTTGCAATTTTATGTTAGAAGGAAAAAATTCATGAGGGGAATTTCTGAATTTATTGTACCCCAACAGATTAACAATTTACTGGTAGGGTTATTCCCAGCTTAGTTATTGGGTAGAATGGAAATTACACCCTTTTGGGAACACTCCCAGAAAAGCTAGTAAATTTTCTCAAAGTCTTTTTTTATCTGTAGGATGGCATGATGCCATAAAATACATAATTATACACGTGAAGTATATAATATTCTATGTAATTAAGGATGTATGCTAATTGAATCTATTTCCCTGAAGAGCTGTCTCTTAACTATTAGTGTTTAAAGCCAGCAGTGTGGTGTACTTGCACAGTACAATTGAAGCAGACAAAGCAACCAAAATAAAAGAAAAGCAAGGAAACTAGCCATCATATCAAATCTACCCAAACGTCACCAATACAGAAGTGCATGTCGTTATTAAAGGCTCTTTTTGAATTTTTAACCAGTATAATGTATTCATCACACTTTTTAAATTTGTGCTTTTCCAGAAGCCTACTTCATTCAGGAGGTGTGTATATTTGAGAACATGTTTTGTTTGCACGCAGATCAGTCTTTAATTCAATAGTAGATGTCCTTGAAAATCAATTTCTGATCCACTCAAAGGTTTAAAATTATCCTAATGAAATTGCAGAGATTTTCAAAGAGACTTGAAGTAAATAAGGACCATATGTGCTCTCTTAACCCTGTCCTTGTCTGAAACGCCAACTTCATTAGTATTCATGAATGTATTTTTTTTCTCCTCACAATCATCTTCTCAAGCACTTTTCTCCATCTCATGGGGAAATGAGGCTCTGTATTTTACAAACACATTTTGAGCATCTACCATGTGCCAAGCATGAGGGAGCACACCAATCTCAATGCTCATGCCATTTTAGAGATGGGTGGGCCACCCCTGCACTCTGGAGCCAGTGTCGGGCAGCGCTACCCTGGTCCACCTGGTGATCCCTGAACACTCCAGGATGAAGACTTAAAGTCAAATCCCTGTGCGGAGGAAGCATGACTGCATGCAGCTTTCTCTTAAGACAGAATTTGTGATAATGTAGAATAGGAAGTAGACATATTTTGTCTTAAAAAGTAAATTAAAAGGGTTATTTTAGTCACAGTGCCTTTTGTTTTCTTCAGAAGAGAGGCTGGAAGATTAAACATCTCCTAGCTAAGCAAGCTTTCAGCACCTGTCAGCTGAGATCATTTTCAAATATTATTCCCATATTTGATATGGGACTTAAACTTCATTATGGCAGAGGAAGTACATGCCACCAGAATTACAAAACTTGGACATAGAAAGTGACTTGAGAGATCATTATCTTGGCACCTTGGGGTCTCCTAATTCCAGGGCTCAGTCTTGCTTCTGCCAAATTTGCTGGAGCAAATCTTTCTTGCTTATGATTTCTGTCTTGTATTTCGGCATATATTGGTGTCTAGCACAAAACGACTTTGGAATAAAAAGCTGGCCAACATCACCCACTCTCCAAATAACTTCCCATTCCATACAGTGCCATATCCACACTGCACTTCACTTTTCCTCCTCACACCTGCCAATTCTCATTTTATTAAAAACATTTTATTATGGTAAAATATATATAATGGAAAATTCATCATTTTAGCTACTTTAAGTGTGTAATTCAGTGACATTAAGCACATTCACAATGTTGTACAAGGATCGCACTATTAATTTGCAAACCTTTTTCACCACCCCAAATAGAAACTCTGTAAGCATTAAGCAATAACTCCCCATCCCACTCTTCCCCCAGGCCCTGGTGACCTGTACTACATCTTCTGTGTTTATTAATTTACCTATTATAGATGTTTCATATAAGTAGAATCCCACAATATTTGACTTTTTTGGTCTGGCTTATTTCATTTAGTATAATGTTTTTAAGGTTTAACCATGTTGTATCAGAACTTCATTCTTTTTTATGACTGAATAATATTCTATTGGACATATTTACCACATTTTTTAATCCATTCACCTTTTGATGGACACTTGGATTGTTTTCATCTTTTGGCTATCTATAATAATAAAAGCATAATATGCTAATTAGACAGGATGTCCTTCCAGACGACCTTCTGGACAACGCTGAGGCTGCAAGGGAAGCCCAGGTCCTGGGTGCCTGCCAGCAGCTGGAGGAAAGCTTGAGGTAAGCTGGTGCCAGCAGCTGGGGCAAGGAAGGCCTACTCTTACACGAATTTTGTGCCTTGGGCCTCTAGTTGTAAATAATGCTGCATTAAACATTGATAGACAAGTATCCATTTGGACATTTGTTTTCAATTCTTTTGCATATATGCCTAAGAGAGGAATTGATACATCATTTGGTAATTTCACACACACACACACACACACACACACACACACACACACACACACACACACGCACACACACTAGGAGCCTGATGCACGAAATTCATGCATGGGTAGGGTCCCTAGGCCTGGCCAGCAAGCAGGGCTGCTGATGGGGGCCTTCCGGCTGCTGGCTGGGGCCTTCCTTCATTCTGCACCACCCCCTGGTGGTCAATGCACATCATAGCGAGCAATCAACTCCCAGTTGAACTCCTGAGGGGACATTTTGCATATTAATCTTTTACATATGTAGATATACATACATTGATTTCAGAAAGAAAGGGAGAGGAAGAGAGAGATAGAAACATCAATTATGAGAGAACCATTGATTGGGTGCCTCCTGCACACCTTCTACTGGGGCTTGAGCTTGCAACCTGGGTATTTGCACTGACCAGGAGACAAACCATGACCTCCTGGTTCATGGGTCAATGCTCAACCCCTGAGCCACATTGGCCAAGCTCCATATTTAGGTTTTTGAGAAAACATCAAACTCTTTTCCACAGTGGTTACATCATTTTACATTCTCACCAGGGTCCCAATTTCTCCACATTTTCACCAACACTTGTTATTTATTTTTTAAAATAATGGCCATCCTAGAAGTGTGAAGTGGTATTTTATTGTGGTTTTGATTTGGATTTCCCTAATGACTAATAATTTTGTATATATTTTTATGTGCTTTGCAGAAATTTGTACATCTTTGGAGAAATGTCTATTTAAGTCCTTTGCTAATTTCTTTTTTTAAAAAATATGGTTTTATTGATTTTAGAGAGGGAGGAAGGGAAGGGGGGGAGAGAGAGAGAGAGAGAGAGAGAGAGAGAGAGAGAGAGAGAGAGAGAGAGATGTGAGAGAGAAACATCAATCCCTTGCCTCCCATACGCATCCCAGCTAGGGACCAAATCTGCAACCTGGGCATGTGCCCTACTGGAAATGAAATGACCTTTCAGTGCACAGGACATGCTCAACCAGCTGAGCCACATTGGCCAGGGTCTTTGCCCACTTCTTAAATTTGGTTGTTTGTCTTGTTGTTAAGTCTTAGTAATTCTTTATATATTTTGATATTAAGACTTTATAATATATTAGATCTGTAAATATTTTCTTCCAATTGGTAGGTTGTCTTCACTTTATTTTTTATTGATTCAGAAAGGAGGAGAGAGGGATAGAGAGATAGAAAGGTCAACAATAAGAAAATCATTGATCGGCTGCTTCCTGCACTCCCTACACTGGGGATCAAGCCCACAACCTGGGCATATGCCCTGATCGGGAATTGAACTGTGACCTGCTGGTTCATAGTTTGATGCTCAATCACTGAGCCATGCCAGCAGGGTGTCTTCACTTTCCTGATAATGCCTTTTCATGTACAAAAGTTTTTAACTTTGAAATCTGATTTAGCTATTTTCTTCTTTTTTTGTTCATGCTTTTGCAGGGGTGGGCAAACTTTTTGACTTGAGGGCCACAATGGGTTCTTAAACTGGACCGGAGGGCCGGAACAAAAGCATGGATGGAGTGTTTGTGTGAACTAATATAAATTCAAAGTAAGCATCATTACATAAAAGGGTACGGTCTTTTTTTTCAATAGTTTTATTCATTTCAAACGGTCCGGATCCGGCCCGCGGGCCGTAGTTTGCCCACGGCTGTAATTTAGTGTCATATATAAGACTCCATTGCCAAATCTGAAGTCATAGAGATTTGCTCTTGTGTTTTAAGAATTTTATGGTTTTAGATTTTATGTTTAGGTCATTGATCCATTTCAGTTAATTTTTGTATATGGTATATGATATACAAATGTGAAAATCCAGTTTTCCCAACATCATTTTTATTTATTTATTTATTTATTTATTTATTTATTTATTTTTTAAAATATGTTTTTATTGATTTCAGAATGGACAGGAGAGGGAGAAAGAGAGAGAGAAACATCCACGATGAGAGGGAATCACAGATCAGCCGCCTCCTGCACGCCCCCCTACTGGGGGTCGAGCCCACAACCTGGGCATGTGCCCTGACCGGGAATTGAACCCTGACCTCCTGGTTCACAGGTCGATGCTCAACCACTGAGCCACGCCGGCTGGGCCCCAACATCATTTTTTGAAAAGACTGCTCTTTCCCTCATTGAATGGACTGGGGACCATTGAAAATCATGTGACCAATGGTACATGAGTTTATCGCTATACTCAATTATATTCCATTAGCCTATACATATATCCTTATGCCAGTACCACACTGTTTTGATTACTGTAGCTTTGTGGTAAGTTTTCAAATTGTGAAGTGTGAGACCTGCAACTTCAAGATTTCTGCTCTCAAGATTCTTTTGGCTATTTATAGTCTCCGGTAATTCCAGCTTTTATCTTCCTCCCCCAACCCTTCAAAAAACAACAACAACCTGCCAAACCTCCTTTGTCAAGCAACTACCTTCCTCCCCAAAGCCATCCTGGCGCCAGCTCCCCTCAGGCCCTCTGCGTGATCCTTATCACAAATGTTGGCTCCACCTGCCTCCCAGGGCAGGTTAATTATCTCTTTGGTTGCACACTGCCAAGAGCCTGGCCTGCTCAATGCTTTTATCAACATTATGCATATGAGGTTAAGTCAGTTTTGAGTTCCCATCCATTGAGCACCTTTGAAGGTCTAAGAGCACCTTCTGACTTTGGGTTAGTGGTTTTTTGAGCTGCATTAAGTAAGAAAGCAGTTGGGATTTAGAGACTGTTCCAATGGGTTCAAACAAATATATTTATATTCTACCTCTGCTCTTTTTGCCCACTAACCCCATTTCCTGGGCTAAGGGGAAATCCTATATGGACTTTTGGGGCCTTGGCTATTGTCCCAGCATTAATTTGTTGAGCACCTAATATGCACTGGGTTTGGCAGTGTAACAAATATATAAGAAGTTGCACATTTATAACCTCAAAGAGTTTAGAGTCTCATGGAGGAGTTTGCATGGCATATGGATATTTTAAACATCTCAAATATGGACATGATACATTATTTCATATCATGATGCATCTTACATGTATAATTAGGATTCAGCCAAGGGAGAGGACCACATGAGCTGTAGCCACTGAGGGCTGTATGGACAAAGGTAGTACCTAAAGAGAACCTTGAAAAGCCAGGTAAGATATCCAGAGGTAGGGAAGAGGAGAGAGGCCATCCTAGTAGGTACAAGTGGTGTGATGAGGAGAGGTAACAACAAAATCCATGGAATAAAGAGTACGCTTAATGCTTCTCTGAACCAATAAAAATCTGATTTAGTGTAACCCACTCGTATTGGAGAAGAGAGAGGACCCAGCTGCAGAGCCAAGGTGGGGCCAAACTGAGTGGCTTTGTATCAAAAGGAATTGTCTGGAATCACTGGTGTCCCAGTACCTATGAGCTCGTCTTACAGAGCTTTGTAATGACTACCTTTCCAGTTTCGAGGGGACTCATTGTTCTCAAGGTGAAGGTGGAATGTGGCCCTCAAGACACATCAGGTGGGTATGGATGCTTGAACAACCCCCAGGCACACCCACCTGTCTCCAGCTTTTATTCTGTGGCCACCACCCTGGTCAAGGCCCTTGTTACCACACACCTAGAATGATGAAATAGCCTCTCATCTGACCTCCCTGTCCCCAGGTTCACCTCTGCTCCAAACCACGGGGCAAACCAATGACATTTAATGTGCTTGCAACATCATGATGATCCTTTGCTTAAGGGTATCTTAAAGCTTGGATTGAAACCTCTCTCTCTCTAGTGCTCAAGGTTCTCCATGATCTTTCTCACTTTAAGGTCTCACAAACTTCACACTGTACCTACAAACAAAGCAATTACATTGCTTCATTCATTCAGTTTTCCTGACCATCTACTACACTTCAGGCATAGGCACTGCGATAGGCTCAATTGTGTCCCTTCAAAATTCATATGTTGGCCCTGGGTGGGTGGCTCAGTTAGTTGGAGTGTCATCCTGTACATTAAAAGGTTGCAGGTTTGGTAAGGGCACATACCTAGGTTGTGGGTTCAATCTCCTGTCAGGGCAGGCACAGGAGGCAACCCATTGATGTTTCAATCTTTCTCTCTCCTCTCTCTCTCTCTCTCTCTCTCTCTCTCAACATATCCTCAAGTGAGGATTTAAAAAAATTCATATGTTGAAGTCCTAACCCTTAGTACATCACAATGTGACCGTATTTGGAGATAGGGTTTTTAAAGAGAAGATTGTTGCCCTTGCTGATTTTGCTCAGTGGTTAGAGCAGGGGTGGGCAAACTTTTTGACTCAAGGGCCACAATGGGTTCTTAAACTGGACCAGAGGGCCGGAACAAAAGCATGGATGGAGTGTTTGTGTGAACTAATATAAATTCAAAGTAAACATCATTACATAAAAGGGTACGGTCTTTTTTTTTCAATAGTTTTATTCATTTCAAACGGGCCGGATCTGGCCCACGGGCCGTAGTTTGCCCATGGCTGGGTTAGAGCATCAGCCTGTGGACTGAAGGGTCCCAGGTTTGATTCTGGCCAGGGGCACATGCTCAAGTTGCTGGTTCCATCCCCAGTGTGAGGCATGCAGGAGGCTGCCGATCAGTGATTCTCTCTCATTGTTGATGTTTCTCTCTCTCTCCATCTCCCTTCCTGTCTGACATCAATACAAATATATTTAAAAAAAATAAAGAGGAGATTGTTAAAATGATATCTGTAGGGCAGACTCTAATTCAATACTATTGGTGTTCCTATAAGAAGAGGTGATTAAGACACAGACATACACAGAGGGAAGACCATGTGAGAACACAGGGAGAAGACAACCATCTATAAGCTAAGGAGAGAGGCCTCAAAAAAACCCTACCTTGTTGAGACTTTGAGCTTAGATTTCCAGTCTCCAGAACTGTGAGAAAATAAATTTCTGTTGTTTGAGTCACCTAGTCTGAAATACTTTGTTATGGCAGCCATAGCAAACTAATACAGGCACTTTCAATAGTGGCCTCATTCCTCTCACACACCACAGTAACAGCCCCTGTTTCCCTTATATGTCCATTCCTTTAGCCTGCTATTCACTAGCCTGACCCACTACTCAAGCATAACTCAGCTCTTCATGCCTCCTTTGACCACTCCAGCGACTAGGGCTCTCTCTCCAAATATGATAATACATCTATTTCAACTTATCCTCTAATCCTCTTTTATGCATTATAATCATTTCCCCCCAGATCATAAAACATAACAAGTTTTAGATTCCAAAATGGCAGTGGAGCAAGTGGTAACTACACAGACACTCTCCCAGGACCAAACTGGAATTACAACTAAAATACAGAAAAATCATCTTGAATAATTAAGTGCAGACTAGCTGGAGAGAACCCTGATAACCAAGGATAGAAAGTGAAGGCTGCATAGAGACTGGTAAGAAGTGTGGAGACATGAAAGGGCTGGCCAGGCTCCCATAGATAGCAGCTGGAATCCTAGAAGAATATCTTAGCTGTGGGAGGTTCCCACTGAGACCTCTGGAGTCTAAACCCCAAGCTTCCCCTCACCCCGAGTCCAGAGCATCAGAACTGAGAAAGAAGCCCACAGAACCTCGGGCTGTGAAAAGCCGCAGGGTTGCTGTCTGCCAGGGAGAGATGACTGGAATGCAAGCACCCTCGTAAAGGGTCAACACACATAATTTCATGAGCAGCCACTGACCTTAGGCTCTAGCAGAGGGAGGGCAGAGTGGACCAGAGTTCTGTGAGCAAAATCCAGGGTTGAGGGCTCTGGGGTTAGAGCTCAGATGGCAGCCACCCGGGTTTCCTATACTGAGTCATTCCCTCATACTGCAGAGGAAAACCTTTCCAGCAGACCTCTACCATCTTGTTAGGTTTAGCCTGGGTGGTGGTTGGTGGGGGGCAATTGTCCCCCCCCAACCCCCCCGCCCCCCGCCCTTGTTGGAAAACATCTTGCCCAACCCTGTGGTGGATAGCCTGAGGCTAATCAAGACTAAGTAATCAGACTGCAGGCAGAGGCAGATCTCTGGAGGCTTTGAATCTTTTCCTGGTCTCCTTCTGGGCTAGGAAAAGCAGACCTTGGTGTACATTTTGGTCCTTTCCAAAGTCACTCAGTCCCCCCAGAGGGAGCCACAAGTGGTGAATTGCTGGTAGCTCCACACAGGGTACTCAGGACCAGTCACAAACAGCATCTGACATTGTCCTGCACTAGAGACTGGCAGTCATGGAAGATCTACCTAATACATATACACAAACCCAAACAGGCAACTAAAATCGGGACACAAAAAAAATAAGACCCAAATGAAAGAACAAGAGAATTCTCCTGAAGAAGAGCTAAATAAAATGGAGAGAATAAATTTATCAGATATAGAATTTAGAATAATGATGGCAAGGATGCTCAACAGCATGAGAAAAGACATACTAACTATGAAAAAAGACCAGACGGAAATGAAGAATGACATAGCCAAATAAAGAATACATTGGGCCCTAACCAGTTTGGCTCAGTGGATAGAGCATCGTCCTGAGGACTGAAGGGTCCCAGGTTCAATTCCAGTCAAAGGCATGTACCTTGGTTGCAGGCACATCCCCAGTAGGGGGTGTGCAAGAGGCAGCTGATCTATGTTTCTCTCTCATTGATGTTTCTAACTCTCTATCCCCCTCCCTTCCTCTCTGTAAAAATCAATAAAACTTATTTTTTTTTTTAAAAAAAAGAATACATTGGAAGGAATACACAGAAAATTAGGAAAGCCAAGGATTAAATCAGTGAATTAGAAGACAAAGTAGAAAAAACCCCCACCCAATTACAGAACCAAAAAGAAAAAACAATTTAAAAACAGGAGGACAGCCTAAGGGAGCTGTGGGACAACATGAAACATAGCAATATTCACATCATAGGAGTGCCAGAAGGCGCAGAAAGTGAGCAAGAGATAGAAAACCTATTTGAAGAAATAATGGCAGAAAACTTCCATAAGTTCAGGGGGCAGAGAATATCCCAAACAAAAATCCCAAACATGCCCACACCCAAGTACATCATAATTAAAATGCCAAAAATTAAAGATAAAGAGAGAATCTTAAAGGTAGAAAGAGAAAAGTAATTTGTTACCTACAAAAGAGCTGTCAGCTGATTTTTCTTCAGAAACTCTACAGGCCAGAAGGGAATGGTATGAAGTACTCAAGGTGATGAAAAGCAAGAATCTGAAACCAAGATGACTATTTCCAGCAAGGCTATCATTCAAAATAGATGATTAAATAAAAAGCTTCTCAGACAAAAAAAGTCTAAAGGAGTTTATCACCACCAAACTAGCACTTTAAGAAATGCTAAAGAGGGGGAGAGGGGGGAGAAACTAAGATGGCGGCATAGATAAACACCGGGAAATTGTCGCCTCACACAACAATTGAAGAATGCCGCAAGGGTCAGAGCAAACATCGTCCAGAACAACAGGAAGGCTGGCTGAGTGTAATTTCTACAACTAGAAGAAAAGAGGGGCACGCTGAGAGCCAGAGGAGCTGCAGAGGTGAAGTGCAGAGGTATGGCGGCAGCTCGTGCGCGCGCGTGGAAAGGGGGTGGCGCCTGAGGACGCGGCTGTCTTTTTGAATCACAAGCTCCTGACTGCTCTGAACTCCGGTTCCAGCGGGTCTCTGGGGACCCAGGGCTCATACGGGGAGAGGCTGGTCTGTCAGGCGGCAGCGGGCAAACTTGAGGGCGGCTTTCCCTCAGAGGTGCTTGCAGCCGTTACGGGGACACTGAGACGCGCGGCTCCGGGCTCGGAGAATCACCATAGCTGCTTTCACCGCCCTTTGACTCCCTGAGACCCCGCCCCACCCAGGCTGCGGCAGAGGCTTTTGCATGTGAATGTACCTAACTACAGCCCAGCCAGGCAGACCCGGAACTTCCAAGAGAAGGCCCAAGGCCCCGTAGCGGCTTGCATTGCTTCACAGCTGAGCCTCTTCCTGGCTCCTGCTGTGTGGCCTCAGGCAGGGGCTGAATTAGCACCTCCTTAGATCCAGGAGCCACTGCACCCAGTGGTCAGAGGGGGACCATTCTCCCACTTCAGACACAGCTGATTCCCACAGCCAATTGGCCTGGAGGTCAATTCCTCCCAGTGATCCTACAACAACCAAGGCACCAAGAGTGCACCAAGAGTGTCTACCCCAGGTAACTGGGGAGGCTGAGCCACTGGGCCCTACAGGACACCTGGCGCGCAGGGCCACTCTATCAACACAGGGAAGCAGCCAAAATGCGGAGACAAAGAAAAAGGTCACAAATGGCAGAAACGGAGGAAAGCAAACGACTGGATATAGAGTTCAAGGCCATGTTTATAAGGTTTTTCAAGAATTTTATGGAAACCGCCGATAAATTTAATGAATCCCTCAAGGAGTATAGTGAGACCATGGAGGACATGAAAAAGGACCAACTAGAAATTAAGCATACACTGACTGAAATAAAGAATAATTTACAGAGATCCAACAGCAGACAAGAGGATCCCAAGAATCAAGTCAAAGATTTGAAATACAAAGAAACAAAAAATACCCAACCGAAAAAGAAAAAAGAAAAGAGATTCCAAAAATATGAAGATAGTGTAAGGAACCTCTGGGACAACTTCAAGCGTACCAACATCAGAATTATAGGGGTACCAGAAGGAGAGAGAGGGCAAGATATTGAAAACCTTTTTGAAGAAATAATGACAGAAAACTTCCCCTACCTGGTGAAAGAAATGGACTTATAAGTCCAGGAAGCACAGAGAACCCCAAACAAAAGGAATCCAAAGAGGACCACACCAAGACACATCATAATTAAAATGCCAAGAGCAAAAGATAAAGAGAGAATCTTAAAAGCAGCAAGAGAAAGACAGTCAGTTACCTACAAGGGAGTACCCATTCGACTGTCAGCTGATTTCTCAACAGAAACCATGCAGGCCAGAAGAGAGTGGCAAGAAATATTCAAAGAGATGAATAGCAAGAACCTGCAACCAAGATTACTTTATCCAGCAAAGCTATCATTCAGAATGGAAGGTCAGATAAAGAGCTTCACGGATAAGAAAAAGCTAAAGGAGTTCATCACCACCAAACCAGCATTATATGAAATGCTGAAAGGTATTCTTTAAGAAGAGGAAGAAGAAAAAGGAACTCTTACCATTTGCCACAGCATGGATGGAACTGGAGAGCGGATAAATACCACAGGATCTCACTCATTTGTGGAATATAATGAACAACATAAACTGATGAACAAGGACTGATCCAGAGATGGAGAGGCATTGATTGGACTGTCGGGCCTTGGAGGGAAGGTAGGGGAGGGTGGGGGCAAGGGGGAAAGATCAACCAAAGGACTTATATGCAAGCATATAGGCCTAACCAATGGACACGGACAACGGGGGGGGGGGGGGGTGAGGGGATGGGGGGGGGGGTAGAGGGTACACATATGTAATATCTTAATCAATAAAAAATATTAAAAAAAAAGAAATGCTAAAGAGACTGCTTAATGAGAAGAAGCAATATAGAGAGAGAAACATAGACCTAAAGAATTAAAATGGTAATAAGTACCTATCAATAATAGCCTTAAATGTAAATGGATTAAATGCTCCAATCAAAAGACATAGGGTAGCTGAATGGATACAAAAACATGACCCAACTATAGACCCACCTCAGAACAAAAGACTCACACAGGATGAGAGTGAAGGGATGGAAAAAAATTTCCAGGCAAATGGATTAAAAAATAAGCCAGGGTAACAATCCTATATCTGACAAAATAGACTTCAAAATGAAGGCCATCACAAGAGAAAAATAAAGATCACTACATAATACTAAAGAGATTGATCCAACAAGAGGATATAACCCTGGTAAAAATATATGCACTCAATGTAGAAGCACCTAAATAAATAAAATCTTCTCAAGGACTTTAAGGGAGAGATCAACAGCAATACAGTCATAAAAGGGAACTTTAACACCACACTGACTTCACTGGACAGATCTTCCAGACAAAAACTTAACAAGGAAACAGTGACTCTAAGTAACACACAGGATCAGATGGATTTAATTGACATTTATAGAACATTTTACCCCAAAGCTGCAAACTAGACATTCTTCTCAAGTGCACATGGGTCATTCTCAAAGATAGACCACATGTTAGGACACAAAACAAGTCTCTACAAATTCAAGAAGACTGAAATCATATCAAACATCTTCTCAGATCACAATGGAATGAAATTAGAAATAAACTACAGTAAAAACACTCAAAAACATTCAAGCATATGGAGGCTAACTAGCATGTTATTAAACAATAAATAGGTTATCAATGAGATCAAGAAAGAAATCATAAACTACCTGGAAACAAATGAAAATAAACACACAACAACCCCAAATCTCTGGGATGCAGCAAAAGCAGTCCTGAGAGGGAAGTTCATAGCATTACAGGCCTACTTCAAAAAAAAAAATTAATAATAAATTATTTAACCCTACAACATAAAAATTAGAAAGAGAATAAGAAAAGCCCAGAGTAAGTAGAAGGAAGGAAATAATAAAGAGATTAGAGATGAAATAAGTGGCATAGAGATATATAAAAGATGATATATATATACATACATACACTAGGGGCCCGGTGCATGAAATTCGTGCACTGGGTGTGTGTGTGTGGGGGGGAGTGTCCCTCAGCCCAGCCTGCCCCCTCTCACATACTGGGAGCCCTCAGGCATTGACCCCCATCACCCTCCAATCGCAGGATCGGCCCCTTGCCCAGGCCTGACGCCTCTGACAGAGGCGTCAGGCCTGGGCAGGGGACCCTCATTTCCCCCCATCACTGGTTCTGCCCCCCGCCCAGGCCTGATGCCTCTAGCCCAGGCATCAGGCCTGGGCAGGGGACCCCCAGACCCCTCCGATTGCTGGCTCTGCCCCTTGCCCAGGCCTGATGCCTCAGCCAGAAGCGTAGACCCCCATCACCCCCTGATCACCTGATCGGCCCCTTGCCCAGGCCTGACGCCTCCGCCAGAGGTGTCAGGCTTGGACAGGGGACCCCCATCTCCCCCCGATCACTGGCTCTGGCCCCCACCCAGGCCTGAGGCCTCTGGCCCAGGAATCATGCCTGGGCAGGGGACCCCCATCTCCCTCTGATCATTTGCTCCACCCCCTGCCCAAGCCTGACGCCTCTGACCCAGGCTTCAGGCCTGGGTAAGGGGACCATCATATCCCCCCAATCCCCGGCTCCGCCCCCCACCCAGGCCTGATGCCTCAGCCAGAGGAGTTGACCCTCGTCACCCTCCAATCACCAATCACCAGATCGGCCCCTTGACCAGGCCTGAGGCCTCCAGCAGAGGTGTCAGGCCTGGGAAGGGGAACCCCAGCTCCCCGTGGTTGCAGGCTCCGCCCCTGCCCAGGCCTAACGCCTCTGGCTGAGGCGTCTGGCTCGGGCAGCGGGGACCCGCAGCTGCAGCGGCCCCGCGATCGTGGGCTTCGCTTTAGGCCCAGGCAAGGGACCCCTAGCTCCCGGGACTGCCAGCTTCGACCGTGTCCAGCTCCCATCGCTGGCTCCACCCCTACTTCCTGCTATCACTGGCCAGGGTGGCAAAGGCGCCTGATTCTCTGATCATGGCTGGGGGGCAGGGCAAAGGCGGCCCCAGGGCCGCCTTTGCCCTGCCCCCCAGCTCTTAGCTCCCCCCTGGGTTTCCGATCACTGTCAGTGGCAGGGGGCTTCTTCCTGCTTTCCCTTTCGCCTCCCTGCATTGTGCCTACATATGCAAATTAACCACCATCTTGTTGGCAGTTAACTGCCAATCTTAGTTGGCAGTTAACTGCCAATCATAGTTGGCAGTTAATTTGCATATAGCTCTGATTAGCCAATGAAAACGGTATCGTCGTATGCCAATTACCATTTTTCTCTTTTATTAGTGTAGATATATATATATATGAAATGAAACCAAGAGCTGGTTCTTTGAAAGAATAAACAAGATTGATGAACCTTTACCCAGACTCATCAAGAAACAAAGAGAGAGAACCCAAATCAATAAACTCAGAAATAAAAGCTGTGAAGTAACAACTGACACCACAGAAATACAAAGGATTGTAAGAAAACACTATGAACAACTATATACCAACAAACTGAACAATGTGGATAAAATGGAAAAATTCCTAGAAAAATACAATCTTCTAAAACTGAATCAGGAAGAATCAGAAAACCTGAATAGCCCAATAACAACTGATGAAACTAAAGCAGTAATCAAAAAACTCCCAGCAAACAAAAGCCCTGGTCTGGACAGCTTCACAGGGAAGATTTACTGAACATTCAAAGAAGAACTAACACTATTCCAAAATATCCAAGAGGAGGGAACACTTCTAATCCCTTTTTATGAGGCCAGCATTATCCTAATTCCAAAAACAGATAAAGACACTACAAAAAAAGCAAATTACAGGCTCATATCCCTGATGAATATAGATGCTAAAATCGTCAACAAAATATTAGCAAATCGGATACAGCAATATCTTAAAAAGATCATACACAAAGATCATGTGGGAATTATTCCAAGGATGCAAGGCTGGTACAATATTTGAAAATCAATAAACGTGATATCTATATGTAATAAAAGGCTAATATGCAAATTGTCCCTATGGGCGGGAGTTCAACTAACCAGGAGTTAGACGTGCACTGACCACCAGGTGGCAGTTTAAAACATAGCAGGAGGCACTGCCGGGCCTGATGGGCCCTGATGATAGTGGGACTGTGGTGGGATGGTGGAGCAGGTGAGCGGGCGGCGCCAGGCCAAGGCGGGTGTGAAGGGAGGCCCCAGCCAGTGATAGCAGGAAGCCAGGGGAAGGGAGGTCCCAGCAGGCAGCTGGAAGCTGCTAGGGACCCTACCCTTGCACAGATTTCATGCACTGGGACAAAAATCACATGATCATAACAATATATGCAGAAAAAGTATTTGACAAAATCCAACAACCATTTTTTATAAAAACTCTCAGCAAAGTAGAAATAGAGGGATCATACCTCAACATAATAAAGGCTTTATATGACAAACCTACAGCCAAGATCATACTCAATGAGCAAAAACTAAAACCATTTTCCCTAAGAACAGCAATAAGACAGGGATGTCCACTTTCACTATTCTTATTCAACGTAGTACTGAAAGTCCTAGTTACAGTGTTGAGACAAGAATAAAACATAAAAGGCATCCAAATCAGAAAGGAGGAAGTAAAATTTTAATTTTTCATAGATGATATGATATTGTACATAGAAAACCCTAAAGACTCCACCAAAAAAACTACTAGATTTAATAAATGAACTTGGCAATGTAGCAGGATATAAAATTAACATCCAGAAATTGATGGCATTTTTATACATCAATAATGAGCTCACAGAAAGAGAAACTAAAAAAAATAATCTCCTTTATCATTGCAACAAAAATATTAAGATACTGAGGAATAAACTTAACCAAGGAAGTAAAAGACTTGTACTTGGAAAAATACAGTGTGTTGAAAAAAGAAATAGAGGAAGATATAAACAAGTGGAAGAATATGCTTTGTTCATGGATTATTAGAATTTAACATCATCAAAGTGTCTATACTACCCAAAGCAATCTACAGATTCATTGCAATCTCTATTAAAATACCAACAGCATATTTCATAGATCTAGAACAAAAACTCCAAAAATTTATATGGAACAGAAAAAGACCCCAAATAGCCCCAGCAATCTTGAGAAAGAACAAAGTTGGGGGAATCACAATACCAGATATCAAATTATACTACAAAGTCACCGTAATCAAAACAGTCTGGTTATGCACAAGAACAGGCATATAGATCAATGGAACAGAACAGAGAACTCAGAAATTGACCCAACCCATTATGCTAAATTAATATTTGACAAAGGAGGCAAGAACATGCAATGGAGTCAAGACAGTGTCTTTTAATAAATAGTGTAGGGAGAATTGGACAGATACATGCAAAAAAATGAAACTAGACCGCCAACTTACACCATACACAAGAATAAACTAAAAATACATAAAAGACTTAAATGTAAGTCGTGAAACCATAAAAATCCTAGAAGAAACCATAGGCACCAAAACCTCAGACATCTCACATAGCAATATGTTTGCTGATACATCTCCCAGAGCAAGGGAAACTAAAGAGAAAATAAACAAATGGGACTGCATCAAAATAAAAAGCTTCTGCACAGCAAAAGAAACCATCAACAAAATGAAAAGGAAGCCCATTGTATGGGAGAACATATTTGGCCATGAAGCATCTGACAAAACCTTAATATCCAAAATATATAAGGAACTCATACAACTTAATAAAAGGAAGACAAACAATCCAATTAAAACATGGGCAAAGGACCTAAATAAACCACTCTAAAAAGTGGATATACAGATGGCCAAGAGACATATGAAAAAATGTTCCAAGTCACTGATCATCAGAGAGATGCAAATCAAAATGACAATGAGGTGTCACTTCACACCTGTCAGAATGGCCACCATCAACAAATCAACAAATGACAAGTGTTGGCAAGGATGTGGAGAAAAGGGAACCCTAGGACACTGCTGGTGGGAATGCAGACTGGTGCAGCCATTATGAAAAACAGTATAGAGTTTCCTTACAAAATTAAATATGGAACTGCCATTTGACCCAGTTATCCCACTTCAAGGAATATATCCTAAGAAACCTAAAACACCAATCAGAAAGAATGTATGCACACCTCTGTTCATAGCAGTGCAATTCATAATAGGTAAGATCTGAAAATAGCCCAAGAGCCTATCAGTAGATGAGTGAATAAAAAAAGTTATGGTATCTTTACACCATGGAATACTATACAGCAGTAAATAGATGGATCTCTTATCCTTTGAGACAACATGGAGGTACCTGGATAGTATTATGCTAAACGAAATAAACCAGAGAAGGCAAATATTTCATAATCTCACCCATATGTGGAATCTAATGAACAAAATAGACCCAGAGACATAGAAGCATGGAACAGACTGTCGAATCTCAGAGGGAAGGCAGAGAGTGGGTGGGTGGGAAGAGATGAACCAAAAAACTTATATGCATATATGCATAACCCATGGGCACAGACAATAGTGTGGTGAAGGCCTGGGATGGGGGGAGGGTGGGGGCAGGTTAAAAGAGGTCAATGGGGAAAAAGGGGGACATGTGCAATACTTTCAACATTAAAGATTTTTTTAAAAATTAAAATAAAAGAAAACATAAGGTTTATGTGACTTTCCCTCACCTCCTATGAAGAGAAAGAGGAAGGTGTTGAGGAGGGAAAGAACCATGAAGGACTGATTCTTATGGTTTTGCCTTGAGCAGCTGGGTGGATTGTGGTGCATAGTGACATGGGAAAGGCTGAGGGAGGAACAGATTTGGGTATGTATATGCATGTACACACATTATTTTCTTATAACATTGATATCATACTATACAATGATATCAAAACTTGTTTTGTAACTCCAGTTTTTAACTGTAGTGACCTTCTTTGTCTCTTTTATGGCCTTTGTTTGAAGTCTATTTTGTTTTATTTAGTTATTGTTACCCCAGCTTTTTTTTGTTTGTTTCCATTGCATTGAACCTTTTTTTTTCATCCTTTTATTTTCAGTCTGTATGTATCTATTGTTCTGAGATGGGTCTCTTGCAGCCACCACATATATGGGTCTTTATTTTTTACCCAGTTAGCTAACTGCCTTTCTCTTGCTGCTATTAAAATTCTCTTTTGCTCTGACTGGTTTTGCTCAGTGGTTAGAGCATCGGCCTGCAGGCTGAAGGGTCCCAGGTTCGATTCCGGTCAAGGGCATGTACCTTGGTTGTGGGCACATCCCCAGTAGGGAGTGTGCAGGAGGCAACTGAATCGATGTTTCCCTTTCTCTCATCGATGTTTCTAACTCTCTATCCCTCTCCCTTCCTCTCTGTAAAAAATCAATAAAATATATATTTTAAAAAAATTCTCTTTGTCTTTAACCTTTGCCATTTTAATTATGATGTGTCTTGGTGCGGGCCTCTTTGGGTTCATATTGTTTGGGAGTCTCTACACTCCCTTTCCTTGTGTGACTTCTTCTTTCACCAGGTTAGTGAAGTTTTCAGCCATTATTTTTTTAGACAGGTGCGCTATCCCTTGTTCAGTCTTTTCTCCTTCTGGAACCCCTATGATGTAGATATTGTTATACTTGATGTCCCAGAGTCCATTTAAACTTTTCTCATTTTTTAAAATTCTCTTTTTTTTTTTGATACTTTGCTTTGGTGCTTACTGCTTTCTTGACCTCTAAATCACTGATTAAATCCTCTGCTTCATCTAAGATGCTGTTAATTTCTTCTGGTGTATTTTTCATTTCAGATACTGTATTCTTGTTTTATGACTGGTTAATTTTTAAGATTTCTATGTTTTTTATTTTTAATTATTTTTATTGATTTTTATTGAAGGGAGAGGGAGAAACATCAATGATGAGAGAGAATTATTGCTTGGCTGCCTCCTGCATGACCCCTATTGGGGATTGAAACTGCAACCCAGGCATGTGCCTTGACTGGGAATTGAACCCTGAGATCCTGGTTCATAGGCCGATACTCAACCACTGAGACACACCAGCCAGGCTCCATGTCCTTTTTAATGCTTACTATTTGTTTACATTCTCATTGATATTATTCTTTCTTCCCCTAAGGCCCTTAAGCATCCCTGTAATCATTTTTAAACTCTGCATCTGGTATCTTGGTTGTTTCCATTTCATTTAATTATTTTTCTGTTGATTTCTTCTGCCTTCATTTGGGGCATATTTCTTTGTTTCCCTGTTTTGTCTCTGTGCATTAGGTAGATCTGCTAGGCTCCCAAATGTGTTATAATGGCTTTATGATGTAGCTGTCCTTTTGGGCTCAGTGGCATAATCTTCCAGATCACCTGAGCTCAGTGCTCTAGGAATGTTTCTTGTGGGTTATGTGCACCCTCCTGTTGTAGTTGAGTCTTGAATGCTGTTGGTCCTTTCATGGGTGGAGTTAACCCTTCAGGCTGGCTGACTATAAGGATAAACCTTAACCACCACGTATGAGTGGCTGTGCAGGGTCTGTCCCCCAGCCATGAGGCAAAGTTGTTCCCAGCAGGGTCTGGTGCCAGCTGGGATTCCTTGTTGGTTGTGCCACTTGTATGGTAGTTGCATGGAGCTCTGGTGTACTCTGCAGCCCACCACTGGTTGTGTAAGTTCTGGGTCCACTTGGGTGTGGTTCAAGTACAGGTCAATGTGAGATGGTGTGTGTAACCAGCTTTAGGCTACCTGTCTAGAGCTGCCACTATTTGTGGCTGCATCTACTGGGCATGGGCATGCACAGGAGGGGCCAATCTGTGTACAAGGGTTGGCTTTCTCCTTTGTAGAGCTGAGGGGCAGATCTATAAAAAGTCTGAGACCCACTGAGGTTCACCTTCACCTGTCAGCTCCTCTGCCTCCCCCTAAGGCTTTGTTTCAAAGCCTTCCAAAGAAAGGCTGTAGAGTGGGCCCAGCCCTTCCACAGGTTGCAAGCTTGGTAGGGTGGGGTGACCAAGTGTTGGGAGGGTGGAGCTAGTGGGTCTGCTACTTTAGGACCAATAAGGGGACAGTGCCTAACCACATGGTCCCAAACTCTAGAGCCAAAACCACTCAGTCTCTGCCAGAGTCTCCAACTCTAGCTCCCCCAGGGGGAGCATGCTATAGGTTGAGATTGGGTGCAGCCAGCTATCCATCTGCAGGAACAAGCTCAGGGCAGAGCCACTGGGGCTTGGGAGGACAGATCCAAAGAGTCTCCAGTTGGGGCTGCTGCCAGCCGAGCCAGCAAGAGGGGCCCAAGCACTTTGTCCCAGTCTCAGGGACTAGCCTTCAAGGGAGATAACACTTTAGTTGTCCCAGCTCCGAGCAGCACAGCCTTCCCCTGTAGAACTGAGCTCAGCAAGCTGGGGCTACTGAGCCTCGGGAGGGTAGATCCAGTTTCCCATTGGAGGTGGTGCTGGTGAGCTTGTAGGAGGAGGGCGGGCACTTCTTCCCCTTCCCAGGATAGTGTGGGCTGAGCTTGCAGGGGAGATAGAATGGCCCTCCTGCGATGTAGTCACAGAACCCAGCACCTGCCCAACTGATTCCCTGATAAAAGCCTCCCCTCTGACTCACTCCAAAAGCCCCAGTTCTGCATGGTACTTTGATCCCCCTGTGTGACTGAATTTAGCAGGGTGGGGCCGCAGAGTGGCAGGGAAATCCAAATAATTCAACAGGTGTGTGTGTGGGGTGGGTGGTGGTGCCGGCTGCGTGCTTGAGGTGGGGAAGGATGGTCCCCCTTTCAAAGCTACACAGTTCAATCACTTGGGCTGTGCCAAGACCTTCTCCAGAAAAAGAGCCCCATAAATTTCCTTGGTGGGTGCAGCCAGCAGACCCCTCTGCAGGACCCAAGCACAGCAGAGTGGTGACGCCAGTAGTTGGAGGACTAGGTAGTGCCATCCTCAGGCTGGTGCTGTAACAGTAGGAGTGCTTGACCCTGGGAAGGTGGTGTCTGGGTCTCTCCCAGGTGCACTGAATTCCCACTGATATCCACCACAGATGTTATGTGGATTCCTCTTCTGGTTTTTGTTGCTCTGGATTCAGGATCCCTGCTTGGGGCTGATACTTCCTCCTGGTAGGAGGGAGTTTTGCAGCCAAGATATCCCTCCTGCCTCTCAACCTCTGCACATAGGTGCAGGGGGCCAGCACTTTCCGTGTCTTCATCCTTTTTACCAGTCTCTATGTGGCTTCTTCTGTGAATCTTTAGTCAGAATATTTCAGTTCAGCTAGCATTCAGTTGGTTATTAAGGTTGATTGCTCTAATAATTTAGCTGTAAATCCAGTTTGGGGCTGGGAGTAGGTGAGTATAGCTTCCACCTACTCTGCAGCCATCTTGGAATCCTGGATCTCAGTTGATTTGATTGGGTAGAGACTGGAAGTGGGGAGACTACTTAGCAGGGTTTGCAACAGTGCAGGGGAAAAGGAATAGGAGCCTGGATCTGGGGGACACAGGTATTGGAAAGAAGAGGGCGGTGAAAAGATCAGTGAAGTCAATAGGCTTTACTAGATGTGAAGATAGGGAGGTTGCCCAAGATCATTTAGAAATTTTTGAGCTTGTGTTGAAAAAAATAAATTCTGTTTTGGAGTTGTTGACTTAAGGCAGCAATCACCTATTCAAGCAGTGTGGCCTAGAAGAAGATGGAAACCTTGTCTGGAGAAAGGTTAAAACTAGAGATAAAAGTTTGGGATCATCCTCATGGAGGTTATAATTGGAGACATGACAACAGATGACATTGTTGGGGGCAAAATAAAAAGAAAGGAAGGGAGCCTCACCTTGAGAAATAGCCTGCTTATTGGGGAGGAGGAGGAGCACAAAAGGTGACTGGGAAGATGTAGGAGGAGAATGAGGGCAGTGGAGAGCTTCAGAAGTCTGGAGAGGAGTTGGCATAAGTAAAAAATACTGCAAAACCCAGAGCCTTGATGATATAGCATGTTGTTTAGTATTTTAGCCAAAGAGTAGATAGAGCCCTTGTCTTCCCGCCCTCCCCGCTCCTTACTACTGTGAGAAATGCTCACCTGTCTGAACTCAAATAACAGACTTGGAGACAGAAGTATGGAGAAAACGAGACTTTTAATACAGCCTTGCCAGAGCAGTGTCCAGTGGAACAGGCACGCATGGAGTAGCGATCACAGGTTATTTACCCCGAGGGTGCAAGAGGCCCTCCTCCGGTTCCTCATTGGCTGAGTATTATGGGGTCACCTGTTTCCCCATATGTCACTTAGGTCTCATTGTCTCCCCTTGGGCCATTTTCCCTCCTCCCCACAGTCTGTTTGCCCTGGAGAAATTCAGTAACCATTTCCATTAAAAGTTAACTATGCTGAAGATGGATCACAGAGGCCTACTTCCTACACTACTGCTGTGATATGCTGGGACTTAAAAAAAAAAATGTTTTCCCCAGTACTAACAGAGGGCAAAAGAGAGCACAGTAAATATCAGGTTTGCAAGTATATGGTTCTAATCTGGCACAACCAGGTTGCTCAGAGGGGCTCATCAGTTTCATCCCAAAGGGGAGCGGGGTTCTCCACAGGCTGACCTCAAAGCTGGTATCTCCTTTGAGTCCTTGCCTGGGGTCCCCCTTCCAAGGACTTGGCTATTTCCACTTGTTTGGCTTCCTTCTGCGGGAACCTCTCACACAGGAACCCCTTCTTTTGTTCCTGGCATTTGAAGTCTGTACAAGAGGGCTGCTCATCCAGGGCCTGAGTTCTCCTTCCCTTTGCCCATCATGAGTGACCTCTTGTGCTGGCCACTGACACTAGGATCACTGTTCAGATAAGACCCCGGCTGTACTCAGGGCCAAAGCATAATGATAGGTTAAAGAGATAACAACTGTGCAATTACAAAGGCTACAGTAATGAGGTGTGGGGTTGGGGTGTGTGAGGGCGGGAGTCTGTTCTCACAGAGTCAGATGTAGGAAACACTGTCAAGGCTGGGGACGCAGGGTGGAGAAAGAGCTTTTAGAACAGTGGTTCTCAACCTTCCTAATGCCGCAACCCTTTAATACAGTTCCTCATGTTGTGGTGACCCCCAACCATAAAATTATTTTCGTTGCTACTTCATAACTGTAATTTTGCTACTGTTATGAATCATAATGCAAATATCTGATATGCAGGATGTATTTTCATTGTTACAATTGAACATAATTAAAGCATAGTGATTAATCACAAAAACAATATGTAATTATATATGGTCTTCCGATGGTCTTAGGCAACCCCTGTGAAAGGGTTGTTCGACCCCCAAAGGGGTCGCGACCCACAGGTTGAGAACCGCTGCTCTAGAACATGGTGAGAAGCACTGGTGGCTTTTGGCAGAACACATTGGTATAAGGCTGGTGTCATCAGAGACTGTTAGGGGTGTGGAGAGGGTGGGATGCACAGCCCGGCTGAAAACCTTTGACCTCTTCTCTCCTCCCTTGGAAGTATTATGATTCCTCCTTTCTCCTTCATCCCACGCAGCATGGCTGCTTTCAGTCCCTGCTTGCAATCCCTGGTCTGGGTGATGCAACCAGGCAGAAGCAGAGGCCTCACGGTTCCGGGTTCGCTGCCCTCTGGGGAGTGGAGGCCCCGCCTCCTTTCTGAGCACCAGCTCTGGAAGCCCGTTTGGAATGTGTAACGCAGTCCAGTCTCCATCTCTTCCATCTGTCCTTTCCTTGCCTGCCGCTCTGGCTTGTGGCTGGCCATGCTTCCCTGCTGTTGTCATCCTGCAGAAGTCCTAAACCAGAGCTCTGAGTTCAGTTTGCAAGGACAGGTAAATCAGACTGGAATAAAGGAGCAAACATCAAAGTCCATTTGCTTTTGTTTTGGATCTCTGTTTTTCCCAAGGGGTAAACAGCCTAAGAGTCGTAGCCTGAAAAATCCATCATTTACAACACATTACGAGGCTTGCTCTATTGTCTCTTGTGATAACCATCTACCAAACATGCCACTTTATTTTTGCTCAAGGACAGCCAAGCCCCTTACTTCCGAGGACAGCACAAACACATGACTGTGTCCAAGTCTCCCCATCGCACTTCACATAAATAAGTATGACAAGAAGAGTGCTCACTTCTCACCCGGGGATATTTTCTTGTTGTTGCTGTTAATCCTCACTGGAGGATATTTTTTTTCTATTGATTTTAGAGAAAGTGGAAGGGATTGGAGGGGAGGAAAAGAGAGGAGAGAGAGAAACATCGATGTGAGAGAGCCATGTGAATTGGTTCCCTCCCATACGCACCCCAACCGGATGGGGAACCTGCAACCCAGGTACGTGCCCTTGACCCTTCAATTTGAAGGCTGATGCTCTAACCAGTGAGCAATGCCTGCCAGGCCAAGGGTATTTTTTCCATTGATTACAGAGTGGAAGAGAGGGGAGGAGATAGGGAGGGAGAAGAGAGAAACATTGATGTGAGAGAGACACATCAATTGGTTGCCTCCCTCATGTTTGGATCAAACTTGCTCTTGACTGGGAATCAAACCCATGTCCCTTCAATGTGCGGGTCGGTGCTCTAACCACTGACCGACACCGGCCAGGGCTAAACAACAAGCTCTTAGTGGAGGAGGGAGAAAGGAAAGCCCTAATTTGTTGTGTTTGCCAATTTCTGTGTAAATATCCCTCCAAATTCCCATTTCAAACTACCAACTTGGAATCAAGAGGCTCACAAATTTGCTAAAAATTTAACAATGGGCTCTGTTGACAGTACAAGCCAGTTTCAGTACAACTCTGGTTGAGATCAATACTACACATTATTTTAATCCAGACATTCTTTAATATTATGTATCTAAAATCCCTTATAGCCATAAAATACTACAATTCTCTGATGCTGACACTGAGTGATTTTTTGAAATTGTCAGGATACACCCAAACCTAATGAATAGCACTCAGTGCAGAACTTCATCAGCATCCTGATTAAAGCTGGCTTTTGTCCAGACTCAGAGCGCTCATCCCTCCTAAGCAAGCAGCTCTGGTCCGGAGGCCTTTGAACTAGAAGCTACTCTGAAACCATCCCTACTTAAGAGTTAGGAACTTGGGTCTTGGAACTCCAGGATTCATTCTCGTGCTGTTCCTGCCGTCACTGGTGCAGTCAGGTGGGTGATGATTCATCGCCATATTATTTTAGCCACTGTTTCCCAGGGTGCGTGGAAGCCAGGAAGGCCTGAGAACATGAAGCAGACAGAGAAAAAACAGGGATGAGGAGAAAGGGACACACCTAGGGCAGGGCCCTTGCTGAGTTGTAAGCAGGTGTGAGTCATTCCTGTCTGCCTTGGTAGCCACACCTTTTGTCCAGTTCTGAATGCCAGGTGGGGAATTTGTCTACACCAAGCTCCCCTGATCAAGTCAGAACAGGTTTCCTGAAAGATCATTCCCATTAAAATTAATGGAATCAAAATAGGCTGATCTCTCTTGAAATGTGATTTACTTCTGCGTCCTAAAGACTCACAGAGAGCCCTAAACATGTAGAAGAAAGAGGAAGAAGCATACTTTGACATCCAGGAGGCTGGAGGTGGAGAGAGGGGAGGTGGTTATATTATCCATTCCTGCCCTTTCAGCCAACCTCCTAACTACACTACAAAGAAACCGAGTTGAGTGCAGAGGCATCTTCCCATTATGTGTGAGCACCTGCGACTGCTAGTGAATCAAGAAGAAAAGATTTAGAAGGGGAAGACTTGGCACATAACTAAATTTCAAAACGTTAGGGATACAACTCATACCCAGTAGAATGGCTACTATCAACCTCACCCCCCCCCAAAAAAAAACAAAAACACAGACACACACACACACACACACACACACACACACACACACGAAAAATAAGTGTTGGAAGGATGTGGAAAAAGTGGAACCCTGTGCACTGCAGGTGGGAATGTGAAATGGGACAACCACTGTGGGAAACAGTGTGGCAATTCCTCAAAAATTAAAGATGAAACTACCATATGATCCAGCACTGCTGCGTATATACTGAAAAGAATTAAAAGCAGAATTTCAAAGAGATACTTATATTCCCACGTTTATAACAACATTATTCACAATAGCCAAAGGTGGAAACACCCCAAGTGTTCATTGATGATTGGATAAACGAAGAATGATAAGGCGTAAAATTGGATCTTATTTGGCCTTCAAAAGGAAATCCTGCCATGTGCTATAACACAGATGAACCTTAAAGACACTATGCGCTCAGTCAAAGAAGCCATTCACAAAAACAAACACTGTGTGATTCCACTTATGTGAAGGACCCAGAGTAATCAAATTCACTGAGACAAAAAGAAGATGGTGGTTGCCAGGGGCTGGGGCTGGGGAGTGATTGTTTATTGAATACAGAGGTTCAGTTTGAGAAGATGAAAAATGTTCTTGAGATGGATGGTGGTGATGGCCGCACAACAACGTGAATGTGCGTAATGTCACAGAACTGTATGTTTAACAGTAGTTAAGATGGGACATTTTATGTTATATGTACTTTACTATAACTTTTAAAATTCTACACACACACACACACACACACACACACACACACAGACACACACTGTGGGAACAAACTAACAAACTATCTGGGTGTGAATCCCTGTTTCACAGCTTGTTAGAAATACGAGCTTAGTCCAATTACTCGACCAACTTCATCCTTGGCCGTCTGTAAAGGGGAGAGGATAATGATGCACTCACACTTCTTAGAGCTGTTCTAAGGTTTAAATACAATTAAAGGATAGCCCTTGGCACTGTTTGGCTCATGCTCAGTGCTCGCTAATGGTAGCTATTGCTGTTGTTGGGTCCTCAGCATTATGGTTGAAGATCAGCTAGAAGCTGGACATGGGCAGCCTCGTTTTACTTGTTGTTTTTAATTTAATAAAAAACATGAAGCAATCATTTTTCTCCACACATATTCACATCCATAAAATACATGCACCATTAAGACGCACATGCACATGGAGTAAAGAAAGACAAGCTACTATCTCTACTCAGCATATTTATTTCATGTATTCTAAACTTGTTTTTTTCTGCTGATAAACCAGTCTTGCTTTGCCCTTAGGCAAGGTGCACGTAAGGCAGTGATGTTTGATGTTTATTAACACCATCAAAGGATAGCCACTTGTTTTCTATGAGGAACGGCTGGAATAATGTTGGAGGTATTATGGTGTTGTTCACATAACTTCAGAGGCAGCCCACGGGAATCAACCACGTCTGTGGTGAAGGCAGCACCAATGGCAGAGCACGCCCCTGTCCCCAGCCCCTGGCATCACACTCACAGACCCTCCTAGGCCCTCTCTGTGCCCCTGCTGCAGCAGCCGGCATGCTGCCTTCTGGAAAATTCGTCGGATGAAGGCTCAAGAAGGCAAGACAAGGGGAAAAGCAATTAAACAATACTAGGGAGATCTACTATGTGGACTTGAAATCTTTAAGACAATATTTAAGGTGAAACAGCAAAATACGAAGGTGTAGTCTTACAATTCCAATGACTGTTTTCAGAACAGCGGTTCTCAGTTGGTGGGGACTGTGCCCCACTCCTCCCTTCAGGGTCCAGGCAGCAATGCCTGAGGATGTTTTTAGTTGTCACAACTCACCGGGTGGGGGGCCGTGTACTACCAGCACCCAGTGGCCAGCGGCTGGGATGCTGTTGAACATCCTGCAATGCACAGAGCAGCCTCCACAACAAAGGATTTCCTGGCCCAAAAGTCAGTAGTGCCGAGGTTGAGAAACCTGCTCTAGAACAACCAGAAGGGATTAAAATAAATCATTTCCCAGCTGAGAGGAGGATGAAAGAGGAGACATAACAAAATGGGATGGTCATAGAGGAGGCCCCCCCCCAAAAAAATGCCTTTGGTATATACTATGTGGCATTAACTTTCTTACCTTTATATTCTCTCTCTCTCTCTCTCTCTCTCTCTCTCTCTCTCTCTCTCTCTCCTCCCCCAGAGGCTACATCTATTACATTTATTATTTATCTACTTTTTGCAAAGAGATACTAAAATTTAACTGGGTTTGCTTAGGAGACGGACATTTCCTTATAAACTATCAAGGCTTCTCTACTTAGACAGACTGTATTTGTCAGAACTTGTTTTTTATCTTGCTCAACATTCAGGAGGAATTTGTTCAAACATGAAATCCTTTAAACTTCACCGTGGATTATATCTGGGAAAGTGCTTTATGGGCCACAGATTAAAGTGGGGAAAAGCTTGGAAAAGATACACAAAACCATCTGGGAGGACTATGCCAGGATCCTAAACCACAGCACCATGTTCCCGAAACACCGTCCACCACACAACAGCCAGCAGAATGGCTGCAGCGGGTCCTGTGCCCAGCAGCCTGGGTTCAGTCCTGTCTTCAGGAAACAAGCTGTGGACCTGGGATGACTGGACTCTTCTTTGTGCTGCTATTTTCTCATCCAAAAAAAAAAAAACCCCAGGAGTAAAAACAGAATGTACCTCACGGGGCTGTTAGGTGGATGAACTGAGATGATTAATACAGGTGAAGCAGCAGCTCAGTGCTGGGGCACCGCAAGCCCTCTAGGAATGCTAGCTGTTACAGTGGGATGGAAAAGTGCGCCACTGGTGTATTTACAAAGGTTAAAGAACAGAATATATTTTCTTTTAAATATAATCAGCTTCTGATGTCTCTGTGACTCAAAATAATCCTTAGGTTGTTTCAAAAGTCCTTAATTTTCTTTTCTTCTACTCTGGAAACCACAAGCCATAATTATAGTAGCACCAAAGAATGCTTACAAAATTTGAAAAGGGGGTTATTGAAGAAAGAGAATGTAAATTATTTACTGTGAAAGGAAGTTTAAGAACAGGTTTTGCATTTATGCCAATTCTACATGTTCAATAAATGCTTTTTGACAAATGAGACTACCAGGTACTTTTGGGAAGGTGAGAAGCATTACCATCTAATAGAAAGGCTCAGTAGGAAAGAGGAGAGAAATAGCTATATACTGAGTGGCCAGATTATTATAACCACCTGACGTTTGTAGGCAAATTAGCTATAAGTTCGCGCTGAAGTTGCTAGAGGGCCAGACCATTATAAATAGGGAAGCAGGTTGTTTACCACGACAGTAGAAGTGATTTTTTTCTGAAGATATGGGTAAACAATGTGATTTAACAGCCTTTGAATATAGGATATATAATATTATGAGTGGCCAGATTATTATGACCACCTGATGTTTGTAGGCAAAATAGCCATACACTGCATCGTTATGGGATATGGAAGCCGAAGGCCTGTTCGAACACCTTTGCTGTCTGCAGTTACCAAGATAAAACGTCTCCAATTCACACAGGAACACAAGGATTGGACAGTCGAGCACTGGAAAAAAGTCATGTGGTCCGATAAATCACGTTTCCAGTTGCATCATGCAGATGGCAGAGTGAGAATTTGGAGGAAACAGCATGAAAGCATGCACCCCACATGCATGAGTACAACCCTTCAAGCTGGTGGGGGCAGTGTTATGGTTTGGGGCATGTTTTTCTGGCATGATTTGGGCCCTTTAATTCATGTGGAACAACGTCTGAATAGCACAACATACCTAAGTATCATTGCTGATCAGGTTCATCCTATCATGTTGATGGGGTATCCCAATGGAGATGGCTTCTTCCAACAAGACAATGCGCCATGCCACCGTGCTCGTATTGTGCAGGAGTGGTTTCAAGAACATGAGGGAGACTTTACCTTGCTTAGGTGGCCCCCACAATCACCAGATATCAATCCAATTGAGCATTTGTGGGACGAAGTTAAAAGAGCCATCAGGCCGAAACTGGTTCAGCCTGCAGACTGAAAGGTCCCGGGTTCGATTCTGGTCAAGGGCATGTACCTGGGTTGCAGGCATATCCCCAGTAGGAGATATGCAGGAGGCAGCTGATCGATGTTTCTCTCTCATCAATGTTTCTAACTCTCTATCCTTCTCCCGTCCTCTCTGTAAAAAATCAATAAAATATATTTAAAAAAAAAAAAAAAAAGAGCCATCAGGCAGCTGGTTCCACAACCATCAAATCTCACAGACTGGACAGTGCTATTCATCAGGCATGGTGTCAGATTCCTCACATCACCTTTCAACATCTGGTGGAGTCAATGCCAAGAAGAATTGCTGCAGTATTGAAGGCAAATAGTGGCCCAAGGAAGTACTGATGGGGTGGTCATAATAATCTGGCCTGTCTCTCTCTCTCTCTCTCTCTCTCTCTCTCTCTCTCTCTCTCTCTCTCTATATATATATATATATATATATATATATATATATATATATATCCCACATTCAAAGGCTGTTAAATCACATTGTTTACCTATATCTGGAGAAAAAATTCACTTTTGCTGTTGTGGTAAACAACCTGCTTCCCTATTTATAATGGTCTGGCCCTCTAGCAACTTCAGCGTGAAATTATAGCTAATTTGCCTACAAACGTCAGGTCATAATAATTTGGCCACTCAGTGTATAGTGAGGTGATGGGTGTACAAAATCTTGCAGGATTTTTGGAGAGCACCAGCAAGGACACTCACAGTGACTCCCCCCGTTCCTCGCCCCCCCACCGCACATTGGGGGCACTTTTAAGAATTCTAATTCCCAGCACCACCCAGATCAATTCAATCAGGATCTTGGGGGCTGGAGCCCAGGTATCTATATTTTAGAATCCCACAGGATTCAATATGCAGCCAGTATTGAGAGGCAGCGCTAGACCAATACTTCTTAAACTTGAAAGTCATAATGACCTTAGTGGAGGAGACTAAGAGAAAGAGTTTTGTTTCAGGGAAGTTTTGAATGAAGAATATTTATGTGAAGAACAGAAGAGGCTGGAAAATTCAGGGAAGAGACAGAAGACATGGACAGGAGCACCAGGGTTTTTAAAAGGAGTCTGAAGGTGTTGGTGAAGATTTGGAGGTTTCAGAGGAAAGAGACTCTTCTTGTTGAAGGTTAGAGAACCTCACTGCTGAGTTTGCTTTTCATTATGGAGTCCCTACTGGTCCATTCCACTCACTGGGCTTAGGAGGTAAACCAAGTGCACAAGCTCAACACTAGAATTTCTCTAAAAGGCTCACGCACATGACATTTGCATCTTCTGACTTTCAAACCACATGCTATTTGCATCTGATTTATAAATGCTGAGGCCAACTTTGTCAAGTGTCAGTATCTAGGGATGTTAGATCATGAATCTTTCTAAGCATTTTCTCCTCATTTCTGACTCTATGAAGTTCACATTATCAATCAATGGTGGCAAACCAATATAAAGAGTGTTTAATTCATCCTATATTGTCAGGGTTGGCAACAAATGGATAGACTCCCTGGTTATTAGAAACTTAATCTTCATCGCTCACCTGTCTGATACCAGCCTTGTTAGCCTGGCCAGCACATCACCAGGATTGCAGAATCTCTGACTGCTTGTGAAAACACAGACAGAGCTGCTGAATGTTCAAACAGCAGGACAAACCTGTCCTCCCTCAGCACGCCAACAGGCTCAGAGGTGCCTTTGACAATCATTCCCCAAGCTTGAGACAACTACATTTTTAAAAATGGGTTGTGTTCTTTTTTTAGTTACTAAAAAGTAATACCTGCAATTGACAAAAAAAGTAGAAAACATAGAACAAAATAAAATAAAACCACCACAATCGCACTATCTAAAGATTGGCCCTGGGACATGTTGATAAATGTCTTCCTAGTCCTGTTTATTGCAAACATGGGTCTCGGCAGCACAGACAGCTCTGCTGTCTGACTTGCTAACCTAGTATTTTCGTTAAATAATATTAAAAGAGGAAATTATTTTTCTTTTTTAGTTTACTCAAATCCATCCAGGAAAATAGCTCTTTTATGTTAGGGATTCACATTGTAACACCGTCTGTGTTCACCTGCGGGGCACAGCATTTTGTAAGAGAAGTATCTTGCTATGCGGAGGCTTGTGTTGAGATTGCTGTTAGACTCAGAAATGAGCGATTCTGTGGGACAGGAATTAGGTATGGTGGGTGGAATGTGCTTATTCCCACTCTCAGAATATCCTTGGGACCAAGGATATCTCAGGCCTAGGACAGTAGCCTTCACTACCTAAGAGGGCCACCACCTGTGCATTTGTAAAACAATCCACACGCTGTCATAATATTTGCTTAGCTGACTCTACCCTCAGGACATTTTCCTATTAAATACTCATTATTTCTTATACTTGTCCTTTTCTTCTCACCTGTCCATTAACATTGATTCTCATTAGGCAATTCTATCAATGAGCATTTATTGAACACTGGCAGCACTGGAATTTTAAGAATGGCAATGATCATGACACTGACAGCCTTCCCTGGAAGATGACTGAGATTAGAGAAGCGTGGTTTGGGGAGTCCATTAGCGATGGTTCTCGTTTCCTGGGTACAGTCAAGTCACCTGGGAAGCTATTGTGCTGAGGCTGCACCCAGCACCAGGTGAATCAGCATCTCTGAGGATGGGACGCAGGCAGGCCACTTTTAAAGCTCCCCCAAGCGATTCTGAAGTGTACCCAGGGTGGAGAACCCATGCCACAGAGAAGTGCTTTTCATCTAATTGGCTGTGTATTAGAATCACCTGGGGAGGTTTTAAAAAAATAGAAATACCTGAGCCCCACCCCAGAACAAATGAGTCAGAATATGGAAAAGGAGTCTGACAGCTGTATTTTTTTTCGAAGCTCCTTCAGATGATCTGATATACAGCAAGTGTTAAGAAGCATTGCTATAAGCAATGTAGTGAAGGAGAAAAATCTAGATTTGAACCTGTTTCTGGCCCTTCGGCTTTGCATACCTTTAGGGCGATGGGCTGTTTGCAGGAGGCCATCTGGGGTAACGGGAACAGCAATGGGCTGAGAAGTTATGAAGGGGCCTGAAGGCATGGTTCAAGTCTTGGCTTACTGTTGTAATGTTTGCTACGTGATGTAAGACATCACATTACCTCTCTGGGTTGGGAACCCCTGTCCACCTACCTACAATTTCTACCACACCTTGTATTCTCAGAATTTCTTTCTCTTTAATTGATGATTTACTGCGTTTTATTTGGTGATTAGTGATGATCAAATTGCATATTGTTCTTAATGCAAGGGCTGAAAATATAAAATGCTTTATAATTATAATTATTTTCTAAACAGTTATTAGGTTGCTTTCCAGCTTAAAATTTGGAGAAAAATTGCTCTTAAAGAGGCTGTGAAAGGACTGTGAAGGCAGTATGCTGAATGAAGTAAGTCAGACAAAGACAAGTATTGTAAGCTGTTACTCATATGTGGACTTTAAAAAAGCTGAACTCATAGAAACAGAGAGTAGAATAGTGGTTGCTAGAGTCTGGGTGTTGGGGGATGTGGGGAGATGTTGGTCAAAGGGTACAAACTTCCAGTTATAAGATGAATGAGTTCTGGGGATCTAATGTACAGCATGGTGACTATAGTTAGCAATACTGTTTTATATATACTTGAAAGTTGCTAAAGGAGTAGGTCTTAAATATTCTCAACACACATACACACACACACACACATACACACAGTAATTATGTGAGGGGGTTGGGGGCTGGTGAGAAAGGTGAAGGGATTAAGAAGTACAAATTGGCAGTTACAAAATAGTCACAGGGATGTAAAGTACAGCATAGGGAATGTAGTCAATAATATTTTAATAGCTATGTATGGTGCCAGGTGGGTACTAGAATTATTGGGACAATCACTTTGTAAATTATATAAGTGTGTAACCACTATGCTGTACACCTGAAACTAATATAAAATAATGTCAAATGTTAACTGTTAATTGAAATGTGAAAAAGGTAATTATGTGAGTGCTGGAGGTGTTAACTAACCCTGTGGGGTAGTCATTTTGCAATATATACGTGTATAAAATCACCATGTTGTACACCTCACACTTACACAATATGATATGTCAAGCCTGGGTCCTGGGTGCCAGAGGGAAGCCAGTGACAACAGCCGGGGGAAGGAAGGCCTACTCTTGCATGAATTTCGTGCGTCAGGCCTCTAGTATCTCAATAAAGCAGACAAAAACCAGAGGCTCTCAAATACCATTAACTTGTAACATTGGACATCTGTGAGGTCTAAAATTTCATGCATTCATTATTTAATATCGTATACACTACATGATCAACAATTTCCATTCTTTCATAGCACATTAACTAAGTTAACAGGGCAAGGGGGCTGAGTCTCACGATGGTGCCCACCATGAAGAAGGCAGCTGCAGAAGGCATCGAGGTTACTGTTGAAGATCAACAAAAGATAAACAGATTCACATGGAATACAAGTAGAATCACAGAGCCGAAGGGAGGAATTGATGTAAAGAAGAAACAACTCCAAAATTTAGAAGATGGTCCTACCTGGTTTGGCTCAGTGGATAGAGCCTTGGCCTGTGGACTGAAGGGTCCTGGTTTGATTCCCTTCAAGGGCAAGTACCTCAGTTGCAGGCTCCATCCCTGGCCCCGGTCAGGGCACATGCAGGAGGCAACCAATCAATGTGGTCTCTCTCACATCAATGTTTCTCTCTCTGTCTCTCCCCCTCCCTTCCACTCTCTCTACAAATCAATGGAAAAATATCCTCGGGTGAGGATTAACAAAAATAAAAACAAAATTTAGAAGGTGCTTGCAAGGACATCATGCTTGCAGATGACGACTGCTTAATGATACCTTATCAAATTGGTAATGTTTTCTTTAGCCATTCTCAAGAATAAACACAAGAAATGTTAGAAGAAACAATGAAAAATTTGCAAGAAGAAATTGATGCCTTAGAATCCAAATTGGAATGCATTTAGCAAATTTTAGCAGATTTGAAAGTTCAGTTATGTTCAAAATTTGGGAGCAACAAAAACTTTAAAGCAGATGAAAGTTAAACATTTTATAATAATTTTTAAAATTTGTTTAATAAGCTTAAACATTGTTTAAATGATAATTTCCTTTTTGAAATTGATATGGAAAGCAGAAATTTCTTTTTTAAAAATTATTTAATGGAAACTTGCCTATTTTCACAATTTGCTTATTTATTTTATATTTTTAAGAGAAGACAGTATTCATCTATGTATTTTGTGTAATGATTATATCAACTGTGGGGCTTTTATGTCATGTTATTAAATCAATTAAGCAATCTTATGTTTCTATATTATCATTTAGAATATGTTGTAATTTTTTCAGAAAATTTAATAATTGTATCATAGTTTTTATATGTCTATTTCAGTTGCTATTTAGAAATGGTGAAAGGACTCTAGAAAGATCTAATCCTACATCTGTCTACTCTACTCATTTCACACCTAAGCCTTTGTTATATACTAAAAATATATATTTTTGTTTAAATATATGCAATATCTATATATCTACTTATATAAAAGGCTAAGTGACTGACTGTTCGTCTGTCTGACCATCCAACCGACTGGCCAGCCAGTACATATGACACACACTGGCAATTTAAAAATAAACATTGACTTGTGCATGCACAATATTTGTCCCGTCTGACACTGGCCTCCCATTTAAATTAATTCGAAGTCAGTTTCCTGTGATGCCAACATTTACGATGACTCTTAATAAATCACAAGGACAAACTCTAGACAGAGTAGGAATATTCCTACCTGAACCTGTCTTTGGACACGGTCAGTTATATGTTGCTTTCTCTCGAGTTCAAAGAGCATGTGACGTTAAAGTTAAAGCTGTAAATACTTCATCACAAGGGAAATTAGTCAAGCACTCTGAAAGTGTTTTTACTCTTAATGTGATATTACAGGGAGATATTAGAATAAATTTAATCAATTTGTCAGTCATTGTTTTTATCAATGTTGTTTTTATATCATGTTTTTGTTGTTTTTATATCATGTCTTTGTTACTATTGTTTATTTATTAATCAATTTATATATTATTTTCATACACCTTTTACTAATTTTCTTTCATCTCTGACTTTTCTATTATAGAGAAAGGGCGAATAGCAATATTAAAATATTTCTTCTAATTAATTTCCTTTCAATGTGCACGAATCCATGAACCAGGCTCTAGTATATTAAAGCTGAACATACATATCTCACATATATATCTCTGAACATATATATCAGTGCCCAGCCTCCATCCAGGCACAAGCAGGAGGCAACAAATCGATGTGTCTCTCTCACATCAATGTTTCTCTCTCTCCCCCTTTCATCCTCCCTTCCACTCTCTCTGAAAAGGCAATGAAAAAAATATCCTTGGTTGAGGATTAACAATAACAACAACAACAACAAAAGTCTTTACCTTAAATAAAGAGTTCATTTATCCTCAGCCCTCCCGCCCCCCAAAAAAGCAAAAAGTTGGGGGGGCGGCTACTGTGAACAAAGATGTCACAGAGAGCACCAGCTCTGTCAGGGGAAGCCAAGATCAGGGAGCAGTTTCACAAATAATTCTACTAAAAGACAGTAGGGGAATAAAGTTAATAGGAAATGTCTACAAGCTAAATGCATGATTATGAGTTCAAATCGCCATTTGGCTAAGCTTCTTGTTACTGATTTTAAAAACTGCCAACACACTCTCCCCCACCTTTCCCCCAGCCCATGCTCAAAACCTCCCTTCATTTGTATTTCTTTTTTTTTATTATTGCTTAAAGTAATACAAAGGGTATTACATATGTGTCCATTTTTTCCCCCCGCCCTAGACAGTCCCCTAGCCTCCCCTATCCCCCAGTGTCTTGTGTCCATTGGTTATGCTTATATGCATGCATACAAGTCCTTTAGTTGATCTCTTACCCCCCTACCTCCTGCCCCCCAACCCTCCCCGGCCTTCCCGCTGCACTTTGACAATCTGTTTGAGGCAGCTCTGCCTCTGTATCTATTATTGTTCAAAAGTTTATAATGGTCTCTATTATCCATGAATGAGTGAGATCATGTGGTATTTTTCCTTCATTGACTGGCTTATTTCACTTAGCATAATGCTCTCCAGTTCCATCCATGACGTTGCAAATGGTAAGAGTTCCTTCCTTTTTAGAGCAGCATAGTATTCCATCGTGTAGATGTACCACAGTTTTCTAATCCATTCATCTACTGATGGGCACTTAGGCTGTTTCCAGATCTTAGCTATGGTGAATTGTGCTGCTATGAACATAGGGGTGCATATATCCTTTCTGATTGGTGTTTCTGGTTTCTTGGGATATATTCCCAGAAGTGGGATCACAGGGTCAAATGGGAGTTCCATTTTCAGTTTTTTAAGGAAACTCCATACTGTCTTCCATAGTGGCTGCAACTTCATTTGTATTTCATTCATTTCTGGTTGTGCTGAAAAATAAACAACCAGCCCATGAGTTCACTTCTCAAAAAGTATTTGCACTTACAAAAACCTTTTCAAGGCATAGAATAGGTTTCTTACTTCTTAAAAGTGTGCTTCTAGCACTGTTAAAAGCTTGCGTTTACAAATAATTGCTAAAACAATTCCTCTGGATTGTTCCAGAAGGGCGATAGTGAGACAGTCGATGAGACTTGGGTTATGATGTTGATCAGATCTGGCTTCTTTCTTTCCTTCTTCATCAGAGGCTGGCCTTTTCCTGGCTGCAGCTTCTCTCTTTTCTGCAGGTGAATCTTCTACACTTTCTTGGTTGGTCGTTTTTGCTCTTTCCTTTTGCTCCCCTTTCCCCATTTGTCTGCACTTTTTTTGCCTGATGTTTTTTTTAAACATTAATTTCAACATTTGCAGGAGCAGTTTGGATGGCGTCTGGCCAGTCTCTCCTTGGGCTCCCTCCCCTTGCTGCCTCTTGAGCTGAACTCCCCCCTCTCTCCTGGGCATCTTGGCAGAGGTTGTGGGGGGAGCACCTGGGTTTCTGCGGGGACAGCAGGGTGAGAGCCTTGGCAGAGCTGAGCCGGCTGGACATTGCCTCTCTGGCCACCCCTGAGCTTCTGGACTCCTGTTTTCAAGCTTTGTAAAAGCACCAGAGCTCTTTTTCACTCTGAAATCTTGCACAGAGTCCAACATTTAATAGAAAAAGAGAGGAACTGGCCCTGTTGAAGTGGGAGTGCACTTTTGTGGAATGCTGATAAACGTGACTTGAAAATCCCGTGACTTCATCATGGAACGCTGCAAAGATTCTTACCTTTGACTATGAAAAGTGATAAAAATCCTTATTGTTTCCCCCCCCCCCCCCCATGAATAGGAATTCACTTCTGCTAATTCTGGAGACTGGAGAAAACAAGCTAAAGGGGTGGACGCTGCCCGTGAAGGCTTGAGTTGCTGACAGCTCTGAGACCTGCCTCTAAAGTCAGGGAGCAGGGGCCCTGGGCGAAACATTGGACAAGGGCAGCAGTCAAATCTGAGGGCCTAGCAGCGAATACGGGGCCTCTGTACTCCTCGGTTGTTTACCTTCTTCATTCATGAGTTCGAGGGGAGAGTGAGAGGAGCGTTTCCTTCTGCCAGTGACCCATGACCTTGATTAATGACCACTAATCTCGATTCACTGTTTACCAGCAGGTTAGGAAGGCCTTTAATGATACCAGAGAAGAAAACAATTAGGAAAATACAGGCTGGTTGACCACATGACCTGTACAGGCCTAGACTTTTATCTGATCAATCGGTTTAGACTCTGTAGTCAGTGTAGCCCCATGCTTCCTTTAATTATGTGGACTAGTTTCTCATCTCCTGGGAAGCTCAAAACACTTGACTCATGAATAGGCACTCTTTCTCTTAATTGTTGGTATTCTATCCATCAGTTACCTTCTGTAAAGAAAATACATATAGTTTTGAAATAGCTTGTTCTTTTATATAGATTCTACTGTCAGTGAAATAGCCTTGAAATTTCTATATAGGCATTTTCAGCAAACTTTTTGTTGAAGTATAATATACGTACATAAATATATATAATGTATATACTCATAAGAGTACAGTTGGATGAATTTTCACCCACATGTATGCACTGTGTCTCCAAGTCAAGGTATAGAATATCACCAGTCAGTCCCCACAGAAGCTAACTACTACCCTAATTCTAACACCATGCATACTAATATTGTCTGGTTTTAAATGTTTCTATTTTAATAGCTGGCCAGGTACAATATGCTCCAATAGACAAAGAGCTTCTTTGTTAATACCTTTGCATCAGCAATCCTAATCCTAATGACTGCTATTTATTTTGCCCTTTCCCTGTGCCTTGTGATTTGGACCAGCTTGCCATAGTGCTCAAAGGCTAAAATGTCCTTCCCAAGATGGGGTCAGTCTTTTGGTTTAATCATTTGCCCGCTGAAGAAGGAAGATGTGCTGTGAATATCTCTTTAACAACTGGCGCATTTCATTGTTTGTTTATGGACCAATCTCAAGCCATATATGTTTGAATATTTTTATTTTATGCACTTATACGCTTGTATACATGTTATTTCCTGCCTTGACTTCTCCTTTTTTTTCTTTTTCTGTCCTCAGTAGACAGCCTTCTCTACCCTATGTACCCCTACCAGGCAAACTTTCCTCAACAATCCTGCTCTCCAGAATTCATCACCTCTGTGCACACTGCCTTGAAACGATTTTACTACTGATTATACAAAAGGCACATACAACCTCGGAGGATTCCTCTTTTACTTCTGCTTTGAATATAAAGAAAGACTATAAGAAATTTAGACCTGGAGGGGGAAATGAGTAGTAAAACCAACTGTTAGACTGTGTGGCTTTTTGTTGTTAGCCTGAGGTTCAGGCCTGAGTTTTTGTTCAGTGAGGGTGTCTATATTTCTTTGTGTTTTTTTTTAAAGGTCTGTGTAATTTTTTAGTGTCTATTTGAGCCAAGCTAAGAATATATGCTGGGGAGCAAGATCTCAATTCTCTAAAGTGTCTGTGCTTATACAGTTGTTTGTGGAAGCCACAGGCGTCCCATTCATTAACTCATTTATTAATTCATTTTCTGATACCTATTATGTGCTAGGCATTGTGGTAGAAGCTGGACTTTCCAAGGGAGAGGTAAGGAGAAAGACTTGGAAGCCGAAATAGAGTATTTATAGATCTGACATCTAGAGTACAAGAAACACCTAATTTCCTAAAATAGAGCATTGTTGCTTTTAATTATGCCATGCACATAATAAAAGCTCTAAATGCATTTTGGGATGAAGATACTAGTATTGTGCATGTTTCTCTATTATAAATGAATAAAACTCTGGATTGATTAAGTTTATAGGTATCCAGATCATTAGTTCTCTTTTTTAAAAAAAACCTCAATGACTTTTATTTTGAAAAATATGATTGATTAAAATCACTCCAGCTTCATTGCCATTAACTCTATTTCATAATTCAATGATACCATTCAGTTACATTTTACTCAATGCCAAAGGTTTTTCAAATTGACCTTTTCCTTTGAATTACAATTGCAAGCTGATACAAGTGGATTTTTAGAGTCATGCAGAATTGCTTGCACTTTTGTTGGTATAACTCACTCAGAGATATAGTTAGATGCCCCATTTCCCCAAGTGGGTTATCCTTCCTCCATTTATGAATTCTGATGGACTCATTTAAACCCAACACTTGAACATGCAAAACTGCTAAACAAACAAACAAAAAAACTTGCTAAACACAATGGAACCCTAAAAGGCACATTTGTGGTTTCAAAACTCATCATAACCTTTATAATGTTAATAAATTGCTTCATTAATAATCGAGGCTAACCTTAAAAATCTAGGAAGTAGCTTGACTGCTCAAGCTTGGTTAGTTTCTGATGGGTGCTAGCCTAATCAGTTGACAATTGGTACAAATATCTAAAGATTGAGGTCCCCCACCCCCCAATAGCAGGAATCACTATCAGGTCAGGGCAGGTAAAAAGAAAGTATGGAGATTAAATGGGAAAATATTTTTTATGAGGTCTCTTGTTTTCATTGAAAACCAAATCAAGAGCTCATGTCAATGTTTTAATTCAAAATTAAAAGGGTGAATGTACTTAAGCTATTACTGATGAACAAGACTCACTTGATTCTCCTATGTTCATTTGGTAATGAACATACGATGTTCTCCATGATGGGAAAGGCTGAATGACACCTGATGTTTTCATTCATTCAACACGCATATATTGATTACTTATTAGGTGCTGCTGTACAGAGATGATAATGACATGGTCCCAAATATATGTTGTTCATGTACGTTCAATTTCTAATGTTTTACATTGCTTGTGGGTTAAACTCTAAAAGCTCATTAACTAACCAATTACTAATCAAATATAAATTAAAGCAGTGTGTTTAGCCAGGATCTGTAATATAGACACTGAAGTAGAATAGTGGTTTCAGCAGACATGTCTTCCTCTACATTCACTCTTCTTTAAAAAAATATATTTTTATTGATTTCAGAGAGGAAGGGAGAGGGAGAGAGATAGAAACATCAATGATGAGAGAGAATCATTGATTGGCTGCCTCCTGCATGCCTCCCACTAGAGATCAAGCCCGCAACCCAGGCAAGTGCCCTTGACTGAAATCGAACCGAGGACCCTTCAGTCCACAGGCCGATGCTGTATCCACTGAGCAAAACCAGCCAGGGCTACATTCACTCTTGACCTGCACTGGGTGGATATTTTTCTTTGCTGAGGCTCATTTGACAGCTGCACAAATTTCTTCTGGCTTTTAATCAAGGTTTTCTTTTTGTTTGTTTTGTTTTCAGGAGACTTCATTCTCCACACCACAGCTGGGTGCAGGGACACAATAGGAATCTGCAGATGATCTTGGTGGAGGCAATGTAAGACCTTTTCACTGTTTGCATGACAGCATTCATTAATAGTTTAGCTGCTTAGATTAGGGATGTGATGCAGTCCAAAGCTGGCATGACGAGCTCCACCCATGCTCTGGATCTCAGCTGTAACTTGACTGCGGATTTTCTGTTGGTGAGAGTAGAATTTAATCTGTTCTAGATGTTCTAGATGGAACCCTAGGTAGGCCAACAAGTCCTGTTTGCATCATGGGTCTGGACACCGGTTGGCAATCTGCTGAGCAAGGGCATGCATCCTTGAGCCTGATTCTGATAACATTTAGCTGCAGAGATCACATCGGTTGTGCTCTTTAGTGTCCCTTTGCCACCCCCCTCCCCAGGGTCAAAGATCAGGCACACTCCCCGGCTAGCAATGTTCTCCCCCACAACAATACTTTTTAAATTAAACCTATTTGCCAGTTAAGTAGCAACAACGTTTCTTCCTGGCGGTCATAGCCTCCTGACTATTAGTCTGCCCCCTTCCCCTTCAGCTCTGCTATCATAGTGAGAATCATAGTCTACATTTTTGCATTGCCTATGCTTTAAAGTCTCATGTCAGAAGGATCTTTAGGCCTCCTTAAGGAAGCATTAGGTAGCTGTAGGAACAAAACTTTGAATAACCTTTTCATGTAATGCAATGTCATATATTTTGTGCTTCAAATGATATCTTATAGGTTCATTCAGAGACACTCTAACCAGATAATATAGCCTTGCCTTGGATAAAATTCATAGAAGACACACAATAAAAGGTTCAACAGAGAGCCCTAGCTGGTTTGGCTCAGTGGATAGAGTGTCGGCCTGTGGACTGAAGGGTCCCAGGTTCAATTCCGGCCAAGGGCACATGCCCGGTTGCAGACTCAATCCCCAGGGGGGTGTGCAGGAGGCAACCAATCAATGATTCTCTCTCATCATTGATGTTTCTCCGTCTCTCTTCCTCTCTGAAATCAATAAAAATATATTAAAAGAAAAAAAAAGGGTTCACAGAGGACACATCGGTGGGGGTGGGGTGCTGGGAAGGCAATTCTCTTTTTCCCTTGGCAAACACTCTGTTATCAGTTGACAGTTTGCACATATACAGCTTTGACTGAACTTGAATCTGTTAATTCAGATTTTTCTAACGTCTGGGATATGGAGCGGTAAGTGGCAAGTAAGATAAACTCACTGAGTTGTGTTTAAGTGTGTCCCACTGAATCCATTCCTGTAAATCCCATTGACACCTGTTGTAATTACATTGCATAGCCAGTGAGCTGAGAACCACTCCCACTTTTGTATTCCTGTTGAACACAGAGCACAGATAAAAGTCAAAGCTCTGCCTTAAATTTAGATTCCTCCCCATAAAGGAATTCTGGACTCAGAAGGGAAGAATGTCCCTTTAGAAGGTTACATTCTGTCCACACTCAGCTCAGGGCCAGCAAACTCACAGGTCAGTGGTTTCTAGTCTATGGGACGCAGATGCCCGAGGAGAGGAGATTTTGTCATTGGTTTGCAAGCATCATCTGTAACAGTATAAGGAATGTTTGAGGAGAACCAAGATGGCAGCATAGGTAAACACCAGAGATTGCTGCCTCGCACAATCACTCCAAAAATACAACTAAAAGATGGAACGGACATCACCCAGAACCACAGGAAGGCTGGCTGAGGGGAAATTCTTCAACTAGAAGGAGAGAGAACAGCATACTGAGATTCAGAGGAGGCGCAGCGCGGAAAATACAAAGGTGCGGAGGTGCACGTGGAGCGGGCTGGCAGCTGAGGGCACAGTTGTCGTTTTCAACCGGGAGGGAGTCTCAAGCTCTGAGCTCTAGTTCTGGGTGAGTCTCTAGGGACCCAGACTCAAACGGGAGACTCAAACTTCACATGAGGTTTGCAGCGGTTGCTGGGACTCTGAGAGGTAGAGCCTCTAAGAACGGGACTGAGAGCAGCCATAACTGCTCACTCCGCCCACCCTGTTGATCCCGTGCGACCCACCCAGCCCCGCCCAAGCCCTGCACAGAGCCATTTGCTGGATAGCCTCAGGCAAGGGCTAGATTAGCACCTCCCTAGAGGACAAAAGTTCTCCCACTGCAGACACAGCTGATTCTCACAGCTAGTTGGCCTGGAGGTCAAATCACCCCCAGTATTACCTACAACAATCAAGGCTTAACTACAACAAGACTGCGCACAAAGACCACTAGGGGGTGCACCAAAAAAGCATAAAAAATGTAGAGACAAAGAAACAGGACACAAATGTTGATGGAGGATATAGAATTCAGAACCACACTTTTAAGGTCTTTCAATAATCTTCTAGAAACTGCTGATAAACTTAATGAGATCTACAAGAAATCTAATGAGACCCCCGATGTTGTGATAAAGAACCAACTAGAAATTAAGCATACACAGACTGAAATAAAGAATATTATACAGACTCCCAACAGCAGACCAGAGGATCGCAAGAATCAAGTCAAAGATTTGAAATACGAAGAAGCAAAAAACACCCAACCAGAAAAGCAAAATGAAAAAAGAATCCGAAAATACAAAGATAGTGTAAGGAGCCTCTGGGACAGCTTCAAGCGTACCAACATCAGAATTATAAGGGTGCCAGAAGATGAGAGAGAGCAAGATATTGAAAACCTATTTGAAGAAATAATGACAGAAAACTTCCCCTACCTAGTGAAAGAAATAGACTTACAAGTCCAGGAAGCGCAGAAAACACCAAACAAAAGGAATCCAAAGAGGACCACACCAAGACACATCATAATTAAAATGCCAAGAGCAAAAGACAAAGAGAGAATCTTAAAAGCAGCAAGAGAAAGAAACACAGTTACCTACAAGGGAATACCCATACGATTGTCAGCTGATTTCTCAACAGAAACTTTGCAGGCCAGAAGGGAGTGGCAAGAAATATTCAAAGTGATGAATACCAAGAACCTACAACCAAGATTACTTTACCCAGCAAAGCTATCATTCAGAATTGAAGGTCAGATAAAGAGCTTCACAGATAAGGAAAAGCTAAAGGAGTTCATCACCACCAAACCAGGATTATATGAAATGCTGAAAGGTATCCTTTAAGAAGAGGAAGAAGAAGAAAAAGGTAAAGATACAAATTATGAACAACAAATATGCATCTATCAACAAGTGAATCTAAGAATCAAGTGAATAAATAATCTGATGAACAGAATGAACTGGTGATTATAATAGAATCAGGAGCATAGAAAGGGAATGGACTGACTATTCTTGGGGGGAAAAGGGTTGTGGGAGATGCGGGAAGAGACTGGACAAAAATCGTGCACCTATGGATGAGGACAGTGGGTGGGGAGTGAGGGCGGAGGGTGGGGTGGGAACTGGGAGGAGGGGAGTTATGGGGGGAAAAAAAGAGGAACAAATGTAATAATCTGAACAATAAAGATTTAATGAAAAAAAACAAGGAATGTTTTACAGCTACATGTACTATGTTGATGTGCAATTGTGATTAATAAAACAAATTTGTGTAAAAGTATTGTTAAATTCATGAAAGTTTGTTATTGTGTATTTCTCCGTTGGTTACTGTCGGGAGCATAACTTTGCTCATGTGCAGATTTGCAATTTTTAAAATATGTTTTTATTGATTTCACAGAGGAAGGGAGAGAGAAACATCAATGATAAGAGAGACTCATTGATTGCCTACTTCTTGCACGCCCCCCAGTGGGGATGGAGCCTGCACCCTGGTATATGCCTTGACCAGAAATCAATCCCTGACCTCCTGGTTCATAGGTCGATGCTCAACCACTGAGTCACACTGGTCTGGTGCAGATTTGCAATTTTAATAAAAAAATGGTTCTCATAATTTAAAAGTTTTGGGCATATATTAGCGATCTATGTTTAACTCATGGATGCCTTCCTCCCAACTCCATAAAATATTGAGGTGCTGCCCTAGCTGGTTTGGCTCAGTGGACAGAGTGTCTGCCTGCAGACCGAAGGGTCCCAGGTTCAATTCCTGTCAAGGGCAAGGAACCTTGGTTGTAGGCTCCTCCCTGGCCAGGGCCCTGGTAGGGGCTCGTGCAGGAGGCAACCAATCGATATTTCTTCACATTGATATTTCTCTCTGTCTTTCCCTTTCTCTTCCACTCTCTCTAAAAATCAATGGTAAAAAAAAATATATCCTCATGTGGGGATTAAAAAAAAAGATATTGAGGTGTTGAACATTATAAAACTGATATAACTGGAGCAAATATATGAGTCCTACTCTGTAAAACTCAAAATATTCTTGACTGCATCCTTTTCAAATTCCTCTGTCTCTCGGCTTTTACAAGTCTTATTGGGAAAATATGATATAATCAGTTTTGTTATAAACATATAACAAAATTAACAAGTTAAGAAGATGCAAAGAGAAAACATATAACACAGGACCAATTGCCAATGCTTTGAACTGAGAGGAAAGAGTAGGGGGAGGGAGGAGGAGAGAGAGAGGAAGAGGGGAGATGTGGTGGAAGAGCATGTGTCACCTAGGAGCCTGGATACCAGGGCAGGTTTTTATAGACTCTTATTCCTGGTTCTGCTGATTATCATCTGAGCGACTATGGCTGCTAACCTGACCCGCTGAGCCTCTGTTTTATTGTCAATAAAACCGGGATTAGAATACCTCCCTCACAGTGTTATTGTTAAGATAATTTATAACAAAATCTTTTGAACGATTTGTAGATTTGTACTCCACCTGGTACATGGTATGTGCAAACTAAATGGTAGCTAGTATTTGTTCTATCTGATTGTCAATCCTGTCAGCTTTGAAAAGATGACATTTATTTTTGTTTCCTTAGCATCTAGCACAATGCCTGGCTCATATAGGTTCTCAAAAAGATTTTTGCTGAATGAAAGGATGTACAGTATAATGGATTGGTAGTAGAATGAATAAAAAAGTGAACCATACATAGGCTTTGGTGATGTGAGAGGTTCTCACGGAGAAGCAAGACCGAAGATGGGTCTAGCAGAATGTCAGGAGAAGGTGGGACAGCATTGCAGTGGGGTGAGCATGAAGCAAAGTGCAGAGGCAGGAAGGCAAGATGTGTGTAGAGGGTGGATTGGGGTACAGTTGCGGAGGGCTTTGAATGCCAGGCTGCGGAGTATGTATCTTATCCACTGGGGAGTCAGTGCAGATTCTGAGGAGGAGAATGACATGAGGAGAGAACTTCTCAGAAGGTTAGTCTGGTGCTGGTGTATAGAATGCAGTGGGAAGGGAAATGGCAATCCATTCTAGCGGGACACTGTCAAGTCCCTGACCATGGAAATAAAGACAAAGGAAAGATTAAGGAAAGGGCAGCAGCCTCTGTGTCCTCTCTATTTGCTATGAATTCTTAATGTTTTTGAAATATACAAGATGACATTTTTGAAAATCGCTGCAGGTGAATGTTTAGCTGGAGAGGAGACAAGCTAAAACTGGAATGACGAGGAGTGTGGAGCATGCGACATACACCGAGTCGAGAAGTAAAGATGTTTTGAGGACCAGGATGTTTGTGTGTGTTTTCCTCTTGGAGACTTGGGAAGAGAAACAGTGGTTAGAGTTAGTGTGGGCAATGGAAATGGATTAATCTAAGAGATTTGAAACTGAACTAGGGCGACTAAATTGCCAAGAGACTCACTTGCATAGAAAAAGGTGCGTTGGAGGAGGTAGAATGAATGGGAGTCTCACGGGGATGGGGAGCCAGAGCTGCCTGACTGAGAGGAGGTGGAGGGAAGGTGGTGGATGGTGCCTGCAGTGGTGAAGGGCACAGGTGAAGCCTGGTGGGATGAGAGCCAGACTTGGCCACTCCCATTTCTCCTGTCACCTGAGTTGGCTTTGTGGATTGCCGCCTGCCACACCACTCTCACTTGATTAGGAGGAAGCAGGTGACGCCTGGGAAGTCAAACTGGGGCAGACTGTCTGCTATTGTTGCATTTCTATGAAAGAGGTCTGTCTCTTTGTGGAGGAAGTTATTCTTCCCAGATAAAGGAACCATCTCTGGAAAGAAATACAGATGAAAGGGAAAAAGGAAGGGCGGAAGGAAGGAAGGAAGGGAGGAAGGAAGGAGGAAGGAAGGAAGGAAGGAAGGAAGGAAGGAAGGAAGGAAGGAAGGAGGAAGGAAGGAAGGAAGGAAGGAAGGAGGAAGGAAGGAAGGAAGGAGGAAGGAGGAAGGAAGGAAGGAAGGAGGAAGGAAGGAAGGAAGGAAGGAAGGAGGAAGGAAGGAAGGAAGGAAGGAAGGAAGGAAGGAAGGAAGGAAGGAAGGAGGAAGGAAGGAAGGAAGGAAGGAAGGAAGAAGGAAGGAAGGAAGGAAGGAAGAAGGAAGGAAGGAAGGAAGGAAGGAAGGAAGGAAGGAAGGAAGGGGCAAGAAAGGAGGGGGGAAGAAGGAAGGAAAGAAAGAATTCTATTCTTAAGGGGAATTCATTCATTCATTCAGGATATTTATTAAATTAAAAAATACCTACTTTCTTCTTCTTCTTCCGATAACTGCCATGTTTACTATCTGACTTTTATGCTGCAGCAACTCTCTCTGATCCATAATATACTGTTTTTTCCCTGCACTGGAGACCAAGCAAGAAGGGCATTTAGGTGGACCCCTCCCTCCTTGATTTTATGTTCTAAAAATGATAGAACATCCTGATTACTGAAGTTTTCAAAAAAATGTACAAAGAACCAGAGTGACTTTGGATCTCTCAATAGCACCTCTACAAAGAAAAGACAATGGAGTAATACTTCCAATAATCTGAGGGAAAATTATTTCCAAGCTAGCATACTATACCCAGCCTCATAGTCAATTAAGTGTGTGGTGCAATAAGGACACTTTCAGATACATACGTTTTCAAAATTTATCTCCCATCTACTCTTCTCAGTAAAGTTGATGGAAGATGTGTGCCACCAAAATGAGGGCGTGAACTGAGAGTGAAAGGCATGGGATCCCGAAAACAACGGATCCACCAATACACAGCAGGCAAAGGGAACCCTTAGAGTTGACAAAAGAAAAAATTCTGAGGTGTCCTAAATTTAGTTACAGCAGGCTGGAAGGTGGGAGAAAGAGACTGGGCCATGTTAAGCAACCACCAGCGCTGAAACCAAAGAAGACTGACTGCTCACGTTCCTGGATATGTATGTTTAAACTTGGAATCAACTTCCAGGCAGCTATTTCAGCAATTATCTACAAAGAATAGCCAACCATGGCACCACTGAATCCTGCCTATGCATGAATGTTTCACACTGTTGCCCACAACCAATCCAGAAGCATCAAGTATTCTTACTTACAGGCTCTTCACCTATGCCAGAGCTTTCCCTGCCTCACTCTTTCTCATCCCCCTTATCTAAAGTCAATGTAAATTCTTTTAAAACAACTTACATTTCTTCTCCAAGCTCATTCTATAAAAGAATTCCTTCAACCGCAGGACAATATCTTCTTCCTCTAGCACTGCTACTGGGGGTTTAGACCAGAGGTCCTCAAACTTTTTAAACAGGGGGCCAGTTCACTGTCCCTCAGACATTCCACACATGCACACTGCGGGCCCGGGGTGAGTCGGCTGCTAAGCAGGACAGGCAGCGGCGGCAAAAACACCCGGCGGGCCGGATAAATGTTTTCAGCGGGCTGCATGTGGCCCGGGGGCCGTAGTTTGAGGACCCCTGGTTTAGACTGTAAGCCTCAGGACCTGGTCCTTTTTATGACTAGCATATCTCTCTCTATATAAGGCTAATATGCTAAGTGTCTGACCATTTGGGCAATGACGTCACATAGCAACGCCAGGCTTCCTCTCACTAGCAACTAGCCTCCTTGCAGTTTCTTCAGCCCAGGAACAGGACTTGCTTTATAGCCAGGTGGAAACATTTCACACTGTAACCAAATGTCTGTTTTCCTGTGCCTCATCTCATTTGATCCTCACAGAAGTCCTGGAGTAGGTAGATAGGAGACTTGGTGGAATCCTATTGTCATTAGCTGGAAAAAGGAAATTTAGAAACCTTAGAAACTTGACCTGACAGAAAAGAAGTAAGAAATGGTGGACCTTGAAAATGACTTCAGGTTTTCTCACTGCGCATAATATAGTCAAATACTGCTGCAGTTAAATATTTTACCCTTTGCTCTTCCTGTGTGATCTACAATAATAATCTGCTTCGTGTTGATATTTACTGCTGTGTTGCTGATAATTACCTGAAAGAGAAGTTGGGGTGCTTTATTGGGTTGGAAAAAATTTAGCTAAATCAGAAAGCAGGTCTAATTAAGCAAGTTTATTCTATATCTATAAAAGGCTAAGTTGACTGGCACATGCACAATAACATATAAAGATCTCACTGGTGCCAGTCACAAGCGTGTGTTTCCATCTGTCATTGTCAATCTCAAATTTGGTTGGCACTTCTATTATAAAGAAAGGGCGAATAGCAATATTAAAATATTTCTTCTAATTAATTTCCTTTCAATGTGCATGAATTCATGCACTGGGACACTAGTGGCTTAATAAACTCAGGATAATTTTTGACCTTAAAGGTTTTTGTTTAACAGGGTGAAGGTAAAAGGAGCTCACACATAAACAATGAAGAAGCAGGTCTGGAGAGCAATGAACTCAGATTAGAGCAAATCAGAATATTCTAGGATGTCTCTCCCTCCCTCCCTCCCTCCCTCCCTCCCTCCCTCCCTCCCTCCCTCCCTTCCTTATCTCCTTTCTTCCCTCCTTCCTACCTTCCTTTGTGAGCCTGCAATGCCCTTTTAAAATTTTTTATTTTTTTATTGAGGTACAATTGCCATATAACATTATATTAGTTTTAGGTGTATAATATAACGCTTTTATATTTGTGTATAGTGTGAAATAATCACCACAATAAGTCTAGCTAACATCCATCACCATGCATAGTTAACAAAATTTTTTTTTTTCTTGTGATAAAAACTTTTAGGATCTACTCTCTTAGCAACTTTTAAATATGCAATACAGTATTATTAAGTGTAGTCAGCATGCTATACATTACATCCCCCATGACTTATTTTACAGCTGGAAATTTGTACCTTTTGACCCCTTCACCCCTTTGCCCACTCCCCAACCCACACCAGGAAAGGATTTCTTCAAGCAGGTGAAATAGAAGACCTGACGTGAATGTTTATGTTGAGAAAATATTTAGTCAACTAGAGGAGAGTTTGGGGATCAATTAATGATAACAACAGACAGCTAAGCAAAAGAAAAGACAGTTATTACTCTGGGACGTGAGGAAGTTGTAGGGAAAACATTTTAATAATTTTACTACTTAAAAAACAATATAACAGCCCTAGCTGGTTTGGCTCAGTGGATAGAGCATCGGCCTGCAGACTGAAGGGTCTCGGGTTTGATTCCAGTCAGGGCACATGCCCAGGTTGCAGGCTCGATTACCAGTGTGGGGTGTGCAGGAGGCGGCCGATCAGTGGTTCTCTCCCATCATTGATGTTTCTATCTCTCTCTCCCTCTCTCTTCCTCTCTGAAATCAATAAAAGTAAAAACAAAACAATATAGCAGTATTGTTTACAATAACCAAAAGATGGAAGCAACCAAACTGTCTATTAATTGATGAATGGATAAACAAAATGTGCTTTTTTGATACTATGGAATATTATTCAACCTTTTAAAAAGAGGAAAATTTTGCCATGTGCAATAATATGATGAACCATGAAGACATTATGTTAAATGAAATAAGTCAGACACAAAATAACAAAATTTATATAATTTCACTTAGATGAGGAATAGTCAAATTTATAGAGACAGAAAGTAGAATAGAGGGTCCCAGGGGCTGGGACAGGGGAGAGGGTGTTATTGCTTAATGGGTACAGAGTTTCCGTTTGAGATGAGGAGAAAGTTCTGGAGATGGATGGTGGTGATGGTTGCACAACATTGTGAACATTCTTTATGCCACTGAATTGCGCACTTAAAAACAGTTGAAAGGCTGAATTGTATATTATATATATTTTATCACAATTTTAGAAATGAATTAAAAAAACCCTATAAGGTGCTGTACAAATGAATGGAATAATTACTATTTTTTTCTCATATTGTTAAATATCAGATCTTTAAGATTTAAGTGTTAAAAAATCTCCCTTTCATTTTCAAAATCAGATATAAAGCCACATTTTTCTTGAAAAATTGCTTACCTTTACCAAAAAGATTTATTATTAGAAAAATATGCTCTAACAAATAAATCTTCTATACATCCATCTTCCAGAGACAGCCTCTGTGCCTTAAGATTATTAATATGTCTCTTTTAACACAAAATTTTTAATGTAAAACATCTGACCACACTATATATATGACTTAATAATTGCTTTTTAAAATAACTTTACAATACATTTTGCCTTCTTTCTACATCCATGTCTATACAAGCACACCTATTTTTTTAACATTTATTTTTAATAACTCTGGGATCAAGATGGATTTTATATTAATATAAAGCCCTCCTACAATGACAAGTCCCTCTGTAGTTAAAAAGTAAGTTCAAAAGCCTCCTTTTGTATATTGCATATTTTCTCAGAGATACATTAAATAAGAATATTGATTTTGGTTTTAAGAACACAGTAATTCCAATTTTAAATCATAAAATTATTTTTTCTTTAGTCAGTAAAGCAAAATAAAAGGCTGTTTAGAGATAATAGATTACATTTCTTCTGAGCACCTTGATGGGAAGATTTCAGATGCTTTGTTTGATTCCACTCTAAGCCAAACTGCTAAGCAGTTAAAACTTGAGTGAGCAGTGAGCAGTCAGACAGGTTTAACGAGCATATGTGGCTCTCCACACCCACCTCCGCAAGACAGAACTGCTTCACCGGCTTGTTGAAACTGCTGTGGACTGTGCTATAACTTCTTCCTAAATTTGAAATGTTTCTATCTGATGTTCAGTATGATTTAAATGTTTCAGGTTAAAACTCTGCAAATCGGTAAAAAATGCACAAATCAAATCCTTTTGGCTCTCCTTCTGATTTGCATGACTCTTTCTCGAATCCAACTGTTGCTAAAGGGAAGCCTTCTCACTTATCGGTGAGCAGTCAGTTCACTAAATCCGGAGGCGCTGGTTAAAGAAACCAGAAATAGCCCGGTCTTCAGAGCTTCCCAAATGCGAATGGCTCCTGGGTTGCATGTTTACATAAGGTTGCTGGGAAGAGCCTACAGGGACTTGCCTGCAGGATTGTTTCCCTAAACAGGGTTTGCTGGTTGTCTTAACTGCTTCCATGAAGTGGTTGCTCACTGCTTCTGCTCTGCCTCACCCTCTCTCGTTCCCCATCCACAGTGTCTGCTGTTTGCCATTGATGTGACAAGTTCTAGAACAGGAGTGGATCACTTGCATGGAAAACTCCAGGATCTGTACTTTGTGACTTTGAAAAGAGCATATATATACATCTTTTTAAAGCAATGCTAACAAATCAGGTTGGAAAACACTCCTGATATAATGCTAAATTAAGAAGCTGGACACAAAATTATATATCATTAATCTTAACCAGCTAGGGAAAAAAATCATTAAAAACAATAAACTAGAACAGCGGTTCTCAACCTGTGGGTCGCGATCCCTTTGGCAGTTGAACGACCCTTTCACAGGGGTTGCCTAAGACCATCCCGCATATCAGATATTTACATTACAATTCATAACAGTAGCAACATTACAGTTATGAAGTAGCAACAAAAATAATTTTATGGTTGGGTCACAACATGAGGAACTATATTTAAAGGGCCAGAAGGTTGAGAACCACTGAACTAGAAGGAAATCTACCCAAAACCCTTAATGTGATTGCCTTGTTTGGATGCTATAATTATAGGTAAAATGTTCTTAGCTTCTCTATATTCCCTTCTACCTTTCTGAGTATTCTACAACAAACATACATATTTGTATAATGGGGGAAAGGGGAATCTTAACTTTACATTCATCCTTCTAAGTGAGCCTCTTGATTTGCTAGCAAACTCTCAGCTCTAGACTGGGTTTTGTCCCTCACAGGCTGAGAACTTGGCAAGTAATGCAAATGTTCATACCTCAGTTTTCTCTGTGTACAATGAGGAGTTGAATAGAGTTTCTTCCTGTGATCTGACATGTCTGACAAAATTAAACTATTGCAGCAATCCTAGATTAGAAGAGCCAGTTGAAGCTGGGGATGGTTTTTGTTTTCCTGGCTTTTGCTATATTTAGATGCTCACTTTTTGTGTTTTTGTTGGCTTATGTTTCATATTTTGTCTTCTGCTTTAGATGTTAAGATAATTGAAGATAGGAACTTATTTGAACTTCCTTATGCCAACCCTTCTTTCTGCAGCAGGGCAACGGTGTAAGTGCAATAAATCCTTCATGATGATAAAATGGTAATGACTGTGGGAACTTGTTACTGCCTATGAATGTCTACATTTTGAAAGATGGCCACTTCAAAGACTAGGTTGCACTTCGTTTGCATTACACTCTACCTAAAGTTAGATATTGGATCATTTATGGTGTTGTTTACATTCTGATTTTATTTTGTTTGTATATGAATATAATTCCACTTTTTCTAAGTGATCAAACCTATATTTAAAAAAACACATACAACCAAACCAGAATAAAAACATGCATTATGATTTGAGGATGTCAAAAAAGACAATAACCTCATTTAAAGGAATATGATTAAAATTAATGAATAATTTTTTGACATGACTTTTGCAAAGCAGGCTGATTATTTCATACTTAATGCATTTCCAGACATGTTATGTGTTTAGTGTAGGAAAATAATAGTTGATAGGATAGTTTCTGGGTTCCAAATTGATATCAAGTAACTGTTTAGAAAGATGTTCACTCATGCCTGATTGGACAGGAATTTTGACATAGTAGAGAAGACATGAAGCTAGGTACAGACAGAATTCTGATATTTTATTTGTATTTTACTAGAGTTATTGGGGAGTTATCAGTTAATAAAATTATACAGGTTTCAGGTATACAATTCTACAGTATGTCATTTGTATATTGTATTGTGTATTTACCAACCCAGGTCAAGTCTCCTTCCATCACCATTTATCCCCCCTTTACCTTTTACTACTTCTCCCTCCCTCTTCCCTCTGGCAATCGCCGTACTGTTGTCTGTGTCCAACTGAATCTTCCTTTTTTTAATTTGCTCAATCCCTTCACCCTTCTCACCCGGCACCCAATCCCTTCCCCTCTGACAGCTGTCCGTCTGTATCTCTGTATCCATAAGTCTGTTTCTACTTTGTTAATTTATTTTGTTCATTAGATCCCACATATAAGTGAAATCATATGGTAATTATCTTGCTCTGACTGGCTTATTTCACTCTGCACTGGTTGTTCAGTGGTAGAATTCTCACCTGCCAGAATTCTGATATTTTAGATATTAAGTAAATCAGGGAAGTTTCTTAATCTCTGTGGGATTCACTATTTTTTTTAATTAAAATGTGGGTTTGGGTGTATTTGGCAATTTGGTTGGGGAAACACTGGGGGGTGAGGGGAGGAGAGCATGAGAAGGTGTGGTCTAGTACAGTGGGTGGGGAATGGGCTCCCACCAGGTTAAAACCAGTTTGACACCATCATAATCTGTTTCAGCTACTGGCTGTCTGCATAGGGTTGCATTTGTAGAAAGAGTTCAGAGACTATACACGTTTTGAAGACAGTTTGGTATAAAAGTTCTTTAAGGTAGCTTTCATTTCTGAAATTCTCTATGGAATATATATTTTGAAGTCCTTCAATAAAGGCTGAGAAGCTATTCAAAATTTTCTTCACATAGATTAGCACATCACACATCCTTGTGGTGTTTGCTGATAACTGGATTTACCAGCAATAACCTGTATCTTGACTTTATTTTTATAGAAGTTTGAGTGCTGCAGTCCCAGCATCACAGCCCCCCACAGCCACAAGCTTACAAAATTACTTGGAGACTATACTAAAAAGGCTGAATTACTTGGCTTCTGTATTATGTTTATTGACTGTGTGACTTGCCCACCAAAATGAATGCAAGTTATTGTTTAACTTTGTGGGTTAGAAGTCACTTGACTAGTTTGGCCCCTGTGTGGTCGGCCACTGTGCACACCGTCATCTGTAACCTTAACCTCCATCCTCTCCCATCTTGCAAACTTGGGCTCTTAATATAAAAGAAAATCAGGCAGAAATGTATGAGTAAACCCCTCATATCCATGCTATCCAATTAAAGGCAGCCAAAACACAAACTCTTAAGCCACAACAAAATAGAGCATTTTGTTAGCTATTACCTGTGCAGAAACTAAAACAATTGGCAACACCATAAAAACCTCACTACAGTGACAGAAAACATATTTGAATGTTACTCCCTTCTATTTAACTTCTTAAAAGTTAACCACCTTCCCCTGACAGACATGAAAAACCACTGCAAACAGAAAAATTCTCTTGTCCCTGGAAGACAATTGAACCAAGGAAAATAGAGATAATTCTGGCCTAATGTATAAATTTCACCAACAGTTTTGTTTTTTCCTGAGATGGAATTTGTGTGGTTTATCAAATTGCTTTCTTCAATGAAAGCTTTGAATAGTTTCAACTTTAACTAGGAGAGATCAATGTGATTTTTATAATAGTGAGAACCCAGATTTCATTAATTCTGTAGGATTCAAATTTATTCACACAGAAGATAGAGCAAGTAAGAAAGAGCAATGATATATAATTACTAAAGATTAAATTGTCTGTCATCTTAAGCATTACCAGTTTTAAACATTAGGCATTTTCTTTATCTCACATTACAGTTCCAATCCTAGCTTCTGTAGTTCTGATCTGTTAAAATACAACTCCCCTGGCAGGCAGAACAGCTCATTTAACTGACAGGCTGCAAATGATATCCCTTCCTGCTGCAAAGGGATATCATTTACCAACAAAGAGATATGAGTGTTCCCATGGGATTTTGAGCAAGTAAATGATTGCTCTTTGGCTCATTGACATTAAGGTGCTCTGTTTAGTCTACAAAATATGCTCAGGATATGATTGATGCCTCTTTCCTCACCGCAAGGTTGTTTATAAGGTCAGACAGAGAGAAAGTGACATGTCAGAGATCTGTCTCTGACAGTGCACGGGGAGGTATCTATAAGTGGCAGGGAAAAAATAGCTGACCTGAGGACAGCTAGCGAGGACTTCGCCAGACTTCAGATTCTGAACTTTTAAAACCTAATTGTAAGAAATGAGCTACTTTTAAACCCCTCTACTGAATTGCTCCTGCAATTCTATAAATAAACCTTTATGATAGCATACCTAACATTGTATTGTAATGATTTGTCTTCCTGTTTCAGACCTGATATCCCACAGACCAGGAGCCGTGCCTTATTCATGTTTGAGTGACAAATACTGAGCCTAATGTGTGTCACATAGCAGGTGTTTAGCAACTGCTTTTCAAGTGAATGAATGTTAAATGTCTACAGGAGGGAGTCTTCCTGATTCCCATGTGGGATAAGACGGAAACACTAAAGGTTAAAATTTCACATCCAGCTAAGAGTTTTTGTTTTAATGAGTGGTACCTTGGCTATATATAATGTTTCAGTTTTCAAGAATGTTCACATATTTCATCTCATTTGATCCTCATGATAGGGCTGGAAAGTTGGCAGGACAAGTATTATTATTTCCACTTTGTACATGAGGAAATTGAGCTCTTGCCCAAGTACATTGTAGCACTAAGGTCAGAACTATGGCTTGCTGATTTCTTTGTGCCCTTTTATGAGAGGAGCCAGCTTAGATTCATGTGTGTATGTCTGGATTCCATCTCTCATGTCAATCTATTTATTTCACTCTCTTTATCTTCCTTTACCTCCCCCAGACAAAGACAGTAAATGAAAGGCATTGTCTCCCCAGACCTGGCATGTTTGGTTAGCTGGGAGTCCCCGAAGAAGCGCAGGGAGCAGTGAAGTCTGCTATGAAGCCATGGCAATGGAGGTGTGTCGTTGGTGGGCTGTGCTTTTCATTTCTTCCCCTTTTGTAAACGGACTGAACCGCTCTGTGAATCTGGGTGGTGTTTGGGTCTGTGACTACCCTGTGTGAGCTCTCAAAGGGACCACTGGGTTGAGTGGAGCTTTTGTCATCTCCGGCAGGAGGTTCACAGATGTGTGCTGCTTTTAAGGAGAACTCCACTGTTCAAATGCATGATCTTCTTAAAAAAAACTTAAAAACTATTTTTATTGATTTCAGAGAGGAAAGGAGAGGGAGAGAGAGATAGAAACATCAATGATGAGAGAGAATCATTGATTGGCTACACCTTGCATGTCCCCCACTGGGGACCAACCCCACAACCTGGGCATGTGCCCTGACCCGGAACTAAACTGTAACCTCCTGGTCCATAGGTTGATGCTCAACCACTGAGCCATGCTGGGTCTGGGTGCATGATCTTTTTATTACATACTAGAGGCCCAATGCACGAAAATTCGTACAAGAGTAGACCTTCCTTCCCCCGGCTGCCGGCACTGGCTTTCCTTGGACACCTGGGACCTGGGCTTGCCTCCTCCAGCCACCCGCAGGCACCTGGGACCAGGCTGGCTTCCCCCAGGCTGCCTGCAGGCACCCAGGACCCAGTGGCTTCCCTCTGGCCCTGGCTTCGTCAGGAAGGATGTCCGGAATGACATCCGGCAGACGTCTGGTCTAATTAGCATATTATCCTTTTATTATTATAGATTATTGGAATAAAAGAATCCCTGCATTTTTAAAATATAAGTGTTAATGTAATATTTTTAAGGACAGTGACTATGCCTTATTCATCTTTGTATTTTCCAAAGTCTAGCACTGGCCCTTCCATGCTGTAAATTCTAATTATTTGCTGAGCAAATGAGGTACAGAGAAGGAAAACATCCTAAGTCAAATTTTGAACCTTTTGCACTGACACCCTCAAATAGCTTTTATCCCTTCCAATCAATGGATATCCTGGGCCATTTGTGCTGGGGCTGACTTACAGCCATTGATTCATTTCAGAAGAAACACTGTCCGTGTCTATACACCAGTGTTCATGTAACCATTTGAGCACTTTATTGCATTTGCCTTTATTAAAAAATGACAGGAAAGTGAGACAGGGTGTGCTAACAGTGGTCAACTTTTGTTGCATGTTTGATTTCTTGGATTAAGCTGGTCAACTCTGTGGTAAATCCTGAAGAAAAAGAATAGGACACTTTGCCAAAGATTTGTGCCTAAAAAATGAGGGGTAATTAGTGGTGCTATAATAATGGGAATGTTTAGAAAACTCCCCCTACGCCTTTAAACATGCAAATGTAGTTCATTTTTGTTCTTTTTGCACTTCAAAAATATCCTGTTTAAGAAGGTAAGTTAACCGCATTATTTGGGAAGATGACAAATATCCATTATAAAGATCTTTAAATGTTTGTTAAAGAGTAATTAACAGTTTTCCCGAACGATAGAAGCAGCTTTTTGTGGGTGCTGTGACTGGGTCTGTATCTACACCTGGGTCACAGAGACTATGGTGTAGCTCACACTCAGACACTAACTGGGAGGGGCCCTGGAGCAAGTCGCTGGAATGTCCTGGCTCAGAGTTACTCACCAGTACCTCCTGGTGATCTCTGTCCAGGGTTCTTTGCTGCTCTCAGAGACGGAAGTCCCAGGACCGCTGTCTTCCTAAAAGGCTGGGTCTCTGAGTCTAGCCAGAAGGTGCTGCGGGGCGGGACAGACAAGCTTTCCCAAGGTCGTTTTACAAAATTTGGAAACTGGGTCGAAGGGTGAAAGTCTTTGCAATTTCTAGTTTTAAATGACCACCAACAGGCAAACATAAAAAGAAATGCAATTTATATTTTCATGTTAACCCGTGAAAAGGGGTGTGTAGTGTTTTTATCTTTATACCGGAGAAATTATTTAAGATGCAGACTTCTCCGGAAAGTGGTGGTTCTGTGTAGAAATCGTTTTACATGTCGGAAATTGGACCTCTGAGGCGATTTTCTGGAATACTGGAATAAAAGAAAATTCAAAAAAGCCCCCCAAACAAAACCTCATCATCTCAACCTTCTCTCCCCAATTGTTTCAAGTCAAAGCTTGGTTGGCACTGTTTCCAGGGATGAGCAAAAGTAAACGTTTAATAACTAATTGAATGGCCCTTATTTTTCAGCTGATTTCGGCTTTGGGGGGACCATAGATCGTCCACAGCAGGGCCGCGCTTTCTGGCCACTGTAGCCGGAGCGCTGAAACCGCACGTCCTTTCCTGGGCGGCCGAGCCAGCGGCGTTCGGGTCTCGGGGACCCCGCCCCTCCGTGTGTTACTCAGGCCTGGGTAACGCCGGGCGGAGCCGCGGGCGGGCAGGTGGGGAGGGGCTGCCCGAGCGCGTCGGTGACACCCGCGGGGGACGGAGGAGGAGCGGCGGCCGCACCCCGCCCTGGAAACAAACGGGCCAGGTGTGGCTCGGCGCCGGCTGCCAGCGGGGAGGAGACTCGCGCGCCCCACCGACCAACACCGACACCCAGCCGCAACCCAGCCCCTGTGCGCTCTCGCCGCCCTCCGGTCCACAGCTCTGCCTCCCGCTCCGGCTCCCAGCCCGTCGCCGCCGCCAGCGCCCGACCTACCCGCGCCGCCCCGGCGGAGAGGAGCGTCCCCGCGACACTTCTGCTTCCCGCTCTCGTCCCGGGGTTTTGGCCTTCGAAGCCCTCTGCCCTCTGCCCTCTCCGAGCTGGTCGCCTCGTCGCTTATGCCTTGGCGCCGAGAGGCTCTCTGAGTGCCCGCCAACATGAGCTGCAACGGAGGGTCCCACCCGCGGATCAACACGCTGGGCCGTATGACCCGCGCAGAGTCCGGCCCCGACCTGCGCTACGAGGTGACCTACGGCGGCGGTGGCGGTGGCGGCGGCGGCGGCGGCGGCGGGGGCACCAGCAGGATGTACTACTCCCGGCGCTACACGGTCAACGACCAGAACTCGGACGGCTACTGGTGGGTGCCCGGCCGGTGCCCGAGCGCGCAGCGTGCGCGGGGCTGCGGGGTCTGTGCGCTCTCCTGTCGGGATCAATCCCAGCCCGCGGGGAAGGCGCGGAACAGGTCTCCCCTGCCCCCGGGCGCCGGGCTTCAGAAAGAGAAAAGCCGGTTTGCCCGAGGTCAGGACAGCATTTCCTGTTCCCTCCGGGGCAGGACCCAGGGGGCCTGGCGCCCACTGCGCTGCGCCGGCCGGTGGGCGTGTGCGATCGGTGACTTCGTCCGCCTTTGTCGCTTCCCGGGGCTGGAGGCCGGCCTGCGAGGGTCCGGGCCGGGCGCGGCGGGGGGGGCCGGGCCGCGGGGGTCGCGGCTGCTTCCAGGACGGCCCCTTGCACGGCCAGCGCGGGCCGGCATCCCCTTTGTCCCGGCCGGCAGGTGGGAGGCCGGGCAGGCGGGGCTGCGAGGAAACCCAATCTCTGATTGTAACCAAAAGTAAAATAGCAAGGAGCGGGGCCTCGGGCCTCTCCGCTGGCCAGGGTCGGACTCAGCGCTCCGCTGTGTCTACTGGCTCACCCCAAATTCCCGGGCACCCCGAGACCACGTCGGCAGCCCAAGGTCTTTTGTGGGGGTTGCGAGTCCCAGAGGCGCGGGGTCCCGTCCTGGGCTAGCCCCTCCTCGGCCGCCTCTTTACGCCAACGAAGCTTCCCGGCAGGGGCGGCGGCCTGGCCCGGGCCCCGCACCCCGGGGAGACGCCGTCCCCGATGTCCGCCGCGCGGCAGCCCCCGCCAGCGAGCGCACCTGTGGCCCCGCGGGTGCGCCCTTTGTCTCCCTCTTTCTGCAAAGCACCTAGGGACGACCTCATTTTCTCGGTCGCGCAGCGCGGCCAAGTGTCCTGCACCCTGAGCAGGATGGGGAGGGGGTTGCGAAGGGAGGGCGCCGCGCCCACCCCCATGTTGGCGGCCGGCTTAGGCCAAGGTACCCCAGAAAGGCCCTCTGGGAAGAGTCGGTCTATTTCTCCGGATTACCGAGGAAACCGACCGGGGGAGTTATTTGAGTGGGTGGAGGAAGATAGGGAACCTGCATGTACCAGGTCCCGGGTGCTGGGCTCGGGATGCCCACGTGAGCCATGAGAATCTGCATTCCTCACCCTCCCCAACCCTGGCAAACCCTTCCCCCACAAGCCCTATATGGGGAGGAAAGACGCCGGATTTCCAGAACAAATTTGACCCTGCTGGGTGGCCTCGGGCTGGGGAGGAGCCACCGGAATACACTCCAGGGGAGTTTTGTACGGCCAGCAGTTTCGAAGGCAGGGACTATTCGAGTTGCAGCCTGTTTTCTGCTTAGATTTATACTTATTTCCTGGAGCACCTAGGTAATTTATTTTGACTTAGCAAAGAATTGTCTCCATCTTGAGCTCTTCCCCCCCCCCCCCCCAAACAAAATGCACTTGGGGATTTCCAGGAAAAAAAGTGCCAAGCAATAGGGAAAATGGGGAGAAAGTGAAATGTTTAAATTTGTTTGTTTGTTTTAAAACCCGGCCAACCATTTAAATCTGAAACTTTGCGTTCCCCTCCCAGTCTTCCAGTACTTGGAAAGCACATTTTCAATATCCACAGTTTTAAATCCAAGTCAGAATTTTCAAGGATTCTTGAGCAGCTCTTTTTTTTTGGTGGCATTTTAGGAACCGAGATTGTTTTTGGTGGGTTGTTTTTTGTTTCTTTAATATGCTTCTGTTATCCTAGACTAGAGTCTCTATTTCTAAAATTGACAGTAAACATTACTGTTAATTGAAATTAAACTTCCGTGGCTTCTTGTAGAAGAAATTTGTAGTTTAACATATTGGTTAATGAACTCCATAAAGATACGTGGTTTATAAGGATTCTTTATTGAAACATTACATTTTGGGGAGTTTCGATGTTTTCTCATAGTATAGCGTCATTTCTTGTGTTCGGTTATTCCAACCGAAAGGCCAATTATAAACCTGTCAAGTTTTCCATCTCCGAGAAGGGCAAACAGACCCAAGTGAAAAATGACCTCACTCTGAGAAGGGTGTCTTTCTGCGCGTTGGTGACGATCAGCCGGGTCTGCGGAGCGCGTGGCTGAGGGCCTGGCTGAGGGCCTGGAGTCATCGGGCGGCCAGCTTTCTCTAACGCGTCCTGGAGTTTCCCCAAGCCTGTAGGGCCTGCCTCAGCGCTTCCGACCCTAGCAGAACTGAAGGATTAACATAATACAAAATTACCCGCAAAGGCAGGTTTCTGCATTTTAAAATAATGACGCCTGACGGAAGGGAGGGCTTGCAGCCGCACCTGCTTTCCTGCAGGCTTTCTGGTTTCTGCGGAGGGATTTGTTTGTCACGCCACCCACTCCTACCGCCCTTCGCGAAGGTGTTTTGTTTTTAAAGCACAAAACCAGCATGGAAACCACTGGTTGCGTTTAAATTCATAATTTATTGTGAAAAAATGCTATTTTAATAGCTGGATTGGATTGGTGGCTTTTGAAGTGCCCAGTGTTTGTATTTAGCCCTTCCCTAATAAACTGATTTGAGTGTGTAGAGAGCTCAATTCTTTTTTTAAAAGTGACTTCAAAACATCTTTGCTCTGTCCTTTCCGTTAATAACAATTGTCATTTTTTAGGACCGTATTATATCTAACTTCTAATTCTCCTTCTTCCCTGACCTGTCTTCTTTATTTTAGGCTGGGTGGAATTTGAATCTATTTTCTTTAACTTCTCTGTTCTACCTGATAGTTTAAAGTTTGGTAAATGTTATATGCTTGATAACATAATAGGTATATTTTAAAAATATAAACTTTAGGTTTTTCTTCTATAGATATTATATTACTATTGTTTTGACTAAGGCAGAATTACTCATTTTATTCCTATAGTTCAAATAAATTACAAACCTGTAGTGAAATTTGGTGGCCAAGTGAGAGTCCCACAGCTAAATCTTTCACTGATTAAAGTGGATTTTATAAAATTAAAAGCCAAATATAGTTATTAAGCTTCAGAAATATGATTATAATACTATTAGTTTTCTCCAGAACTCATGATTTCAAAACCAAAGTGCATGTGATCACTATTTGACATATAGGGTGACCGCAAAAGTTGTATACACACTTTGGATAATTATAGGGGTAGTGTTTATTAAAATACATTTCATTTTCAAAGCTGAACTGTCAGCTGCTAAAGTGTGTATACATTTTTGGGGACGCCCTTAATATTTTGTTTGTTTTAAACTACCTTTTAAAAGAAGCCTATATATTTGCATGAAACAAATAGGTCCATTTGCACTGAATTAGAGTCAGAGGGAATGTAAGGAGTACAAACACCTCACCTTTCTACTTTAGAGACAAATTAAGATTTGCCCCAAATCCCAGTCCACTCTTGGCTGAGTTGAGTGAGAAGCCAAGGCCCCGCCCCTCCGTCCCGCTGTCATCCTGTGCCTTTAAAGCAGTGGTTCTCAACCTTCCTAATGCCGTGACCCTTTAATACAGTTCCTCATGTTGTGGTGACCCCCAATTTCATTGTTACAAATTGAACATAATTAAAGCATAGTGATTAATCACAAAAACAATATGTAATTATATATGTGTTTCTGATGGTCTTAGGCGACCCCTGTGAAAGGGTCATTCGACCCCCAAAGGGGTCGCAGTCCACAGGTTGAGAACCGCTGCTTTAAAACGTGTTCCTTGTGTGTTAGTTCTGTACTTACACAAGGAAAGTATCTCAACGCCATTTCTTCATTCATTTAGCCAATATTTACTAAGCATCTGCTGTGTTAGGTGTTTCAAATGTGAACATAAAAGGCTTCTTTAAAGGACCACATGCTCTTTAAAGGAAAGTAAGTACACAGTACTATAATACCAAAGGATTATGGACAAGAAGGGTATAAATGAGAGGCTTCATAAAGAGACAAGGTAACTTCTCTAGTAAGACTTTAACTAGTAAGACTTTATAAAGGAAGTGGTGTTGAATTAGACCATGAGTATTTATTTCAGCTGGTAAAGGTGGGCGGGCAGAGCGCGTTCCAGGGGAAGAGAGAGCATGAGAACAGTGGAGAGGTGGAAAACCAGGAGCAAATTCAAGGCCTGTAGAGGGATGTCCTTTCTGAGCCTTCACTGTACCTGGGGAAGCAGTAAGACCTAAGGAGGAAGGATTGGTTGGGACTAGTGCCTGAGAGACCTTAACTTCATGGGGGGAGGGGGGTTTGGATAGGCAGAGGGGAGCCATTGTAGATTTTCACTGAAGCCGGTGAAGGTCTCCTGCATGAAGGGCTTTTGCACTGTTTCTGTGGCCTCAGTGTGCAGGGTGGCATGAAGTGGGGAGAGCTTACAGGAGTGGGTTGGCATAAGGAAGTAATTATACCAGTGAAGGAGGAAGGTGACAAAAGTCTGATCGAGTTTGGTGGCAGTGTGTCAGGAAAGTAGACATTGCTAGGTGGAGCGGCACCTTCAGCTAAGATTTGGATGGGAGAGGCAAGGGAGTCTGCGAAAACGGACTGAGAGTTGGGTGACTCATAGAATAGATTTTCTAAAAAAATTTCTGGGAAATGATTGCAAAGTAAGATTCAGTTTAGCTTAATATGTGCAGATAACAATTACATGGTTATTAAGTTTGAAAAAGTTATATATTTTATAAAAAAAATGTCAGATCAGTGGTTAATAATAGTTACCATCACCCGGCAAATACTTCTATGATGTGCCAGGTATATTATGTATTTATTTCAAATTCGGTTAATCATGACAAACTTCCCATTTTACAGATAGAAAACTGTGGTAAAAGTAGTTAAACGACTTGGCCCTGGTCACACAGTGATTGAGCTACATTTAAATCCATCATACCACAATGTCTCAAAAAAAAAAAATCAAACTATCGAACTGTAGTGATTAGGATTTATCTCTTTTATTTGTAAACTCTTCCATCTAATAGGAGTTTTTAGTCACTAATTTGTCGCATTCCTGTGAAATATTTATTTCATAATCGTTGTGCTCTTTCATTAATACTCCTGTGGAGTTTCCATCTGCTTAGGAAAACAGTCTGATGCTACAGTCAGCCAACTAATGGTTGGTCAGATCTACAAAACAGCTTTCAACAGTAGTTAATTTTTCCCCCCTAAATATGGGCGTAACTCATTGTTGCTCAGGTGATTGAGATGTCCTGGGAAAGAAGAAAAACTGCTGATGCCCCTGATGCCTCAGTGCTGACTTCTTAGGGTGGAGCAAAGGAGGACTTGGGTGTGACTTGGAGAGTCTCACTCAATTCTTCGCTAACCAGTCTTTCCAGAAGGTGTGGTTCTAGAAGAGTGCTTCTTCAGTCTGGAGGCTTCGGCGCTTGGAGCGCTGCCCCACCCTTTGTCTTTCTCTTTCTCCCTCTTGCACTCATGGGAAAATGGTCAGGTGTGGTTCTGATGGCCCACGGACCTCAAGACTCAGTGAGCCACTCATTGGAAGCAACGTCTGTCCTGTAAAATGCTAGTGCAGCTCAGTCATTTACACCTTGGGCTGGAAGGTCCAGGGCCTTCAAAAACCTCATGAATGTGACATCTACATTTCATGAAAATGACAGCATGTTAGTAAGAAGTCTAAGTTTTTGCTTGGAATTAAAATTTTTGACACACAAACATAATGTCCTTTGCTTTATCAGGTACCCGAAGAAAATTTAAAGAGGAGTTAACTCCTTGATGGATAATCAGATAACTTGTAAATGATTCTTTAGGCTTCAGAATAAATGCAAGTTTTCATATAAAGAAGTAGTTCAAAATAGAAATCCCTATTTTGGCATTGAATTTGTAAGGACCAAGTATTTATTTGTCATCACTGCTTAATAAAGGAAAGGAACACATCTTTTTCTGAATTTCCTTATCCCTTCAATGCCTTTCTTTCATGCTGTTAAAATGTATCACTCTCTTGGAATTGTCTTAAACTATTATTTGGGGATCTTGTAGATAATTTTAGGAACCTCTGCAATGTCTCACACTTAATACTCAACCCTTTCCTTACCTTACCTTTCCTTTCCTTTCCTTTCCTTTCCTTTCCTTTCCTTTCCTTTCCTTTCCTTTCCTTTCCTTTCCTTTTCTTTCCTTTCCTTTTTTGGCTTCTCATCCCACTCTTAATTTGCTGCAGGATATCCTTAAAACTATGAACTGGGGCAAAAATTTCAAAGTGAAAAATCAAAATGAAATTTAAGAACCATGTCATATCAGCAGCAGCCACCACACAAGAGCTAGCTTGCAGTGAGGATTTAGTTTTTGCTGGGCTTTGCAGACATTAGTGGCTCAAGCATCTGGCAACCGTAGGAGGTGGGTGTGCCTCCACGTTGCAGAGGCAGAAACTCCAGGCACAGTGAGTCTAACTTGCTCAGTATCGCAGACTGTACAACCGGAAGTGGCTGGGCAGGGAGTGGGCTCCAAGTCTGCCCCACTTCAAAGTCTTTCTGAAGTTAATGATATGTGATCTGTCTTCCCCCACCCCCAATCCACCCAAAACAGTGTGAAAATAATAAACATGGAAAGGAAATGGAACTATGAGACTGACGCGCTGCCTGCTGCGCTAAGAGGGCGCCAGGAAATGGAACTATGAGAGTACTGATTCCAAAGCTCCTGGGTTAGGACAACAATGAAGAAGCAGAGGGAAGCCCTCTTTTTAAAATTTGTAGGAAAAAACCACCCTTTTCTGCTCACTGTTGGGGTGGGAATGGGTAGGGATAGATGTGCTACCTGATTGAGCTTTGGAAATAGGGGAAATGAGGTGGGTGGTAACATCCTCATATCAGTCTTTTATTTGACTTTGTTTTTCTTCTATTTTACTAAACCAAACAAACATACATTAAGCACCTTCTGTGTGCAAACTCTGTGTTGTTAGGTGCATTCAGGAGTCGAAGGTGTGGGACTATCTGTGGCACTTTGATCTCCAGGAGTGGGGAAGACAGGTGTGTAAATAGTGGAATGAGGGCAGAGGTGTGTGTGGGAAAGCTCAATAGAGGAAGTAGCATTTGCTCTGCAACTTCTGGAGGATGGTAGAGTGTTTAGTGAGTCTTGGAGCTAGGGCATTGTCCTTAAATGAAGAAGTTAAAATATTTTTTTACAGATACCACATTTTTTTTTAACTTAAGATTCTTTTAAAAACTCAAAATAGTATATGTGAAAATGGTTTGAAACTTATAAAGAGCTAAGCAATTGGTTTTAAGATCAATATTAGTGCATTATATAATTATATTTCCAACAAATATTTATTGAGCTTTTCTGAGGCCATTATTTCATGAACCTGAGTGCAAAAAGACACGATACCATTTCTGGCATTTGTACAGGACCCTACATTGATGAATGGATAAAAGAAAGACTGGAGAGAGAGAGAGAGAGAGAGAGAGAGAGAGAGAGAGAGAGAGAGAGAGAGAGAGATGGTAGAGGGAAGAAGAGGGGGACAAAGACAGAGATGAAGGAAGGGAAAGAAGGAATCCAATGGTTGAGAAAGTATATATACAAAAGAAATACAGAGTTAGGTGGTATGGGCTAAGGGTCTAATAAACAGAATAGATTGTTATAAAATTACTTTTATAAAACAAGGAGAGTAATTATTATTATTTAAAAATATTTTTACTTTGTAATGCTGCATGCCTCTTTTCAAAATAATTGTCCTTGTTCTTTTATACTATTCTTGGTAACAAGTGTTAAACTAATGCCTTCAGATAGCTAATTTTGGAGTCATTTTTAAAGAAAAGAATGTTACTTAGAGGTGGTAAAATAAAACACACAAAGCTCTATAATATTGTTCACATGTTCATGTGCTCCATCCTTGGATTAAAATCCAGAACGTGTTTTTCTTTTAGCCACAGACAAGAGATCTTTAGGCAATCTGTTGGAACCATACTTGTTTAAACAAGTCTTAGAAGGAACTTAAGAAACATGAATCATTTGTCTTTGTGAGTTTGAAGATAAAACAGAATTTCAGAAAGTTAAAAACTTTTAAAAGCAAATGTTATTTTTTTTTAAGGACAGCTTTTAATTTTAGCTTAAGAAGTCAATTTTTTCATTGATTTGGCCCAAATGAGTTTCTCTTCTCTTCTCTCCTCTCCTCTCCTCTCCTCTCCTCTCCTCTCCTCTCCTCTCCTCTCCTCTCCTCTCCTCTCCTCTCCTCTCCTCTTCTCTTCTCTTCTCTTCTCTTCTCTTCTCTTTTTTTCTCTTCTCTTCTCTTCTCTCCTTTTCTTTTCTTTTCATGCCATCTTTCATCTTCATGCCACTGAAATGGGATTTAAAAATTGAACTTCAAGTTTGTTAGTTCAGTCCTAACATGGATTAAAATCTCTGCACCCCTAACACCTATATGTACCAACATTGAAAATTTCTTCAAGGCAAGAGATTTTTAAAATCCTTACACTTGTTCAATAAGTTCATTCATTTAAAAATTATTTTTTCACATTTGATAGAATTTTGCATTTTCCTAAAGTACACTCAGTATATGAATTGAATGGAAACTTACTATCATTAGACAGAACATAGACTTTTGGATTACTTTCAAAGGAGGAATGAGTTTTATAAAATAGAGTTATAGAAAGCAAGAGCTAGAGAAATTTTAGATACCGTGTAGCCTAACAGATGAAAAACTGAGGTCTAGAAAATTTCTGAGATTAAAAAAAAAAATCTAAAATGTAATGAGGTCAATAAAAATAGGATGTGACTTGCAAATTTTCAAAAGACACACAACTTAAAAAAATGCAATGTTCCCTGAAGCAACCCCTCCTGGCTGTCATGCCGAAGAATCCAGCTCTGCACAGTGTTGGGTGTCTGACACCCGACTGACCCCAAAGGTCAAAATTCTTTCTATCTGCACTTCCTCCTTGATTTGAGTGCAGCCAGTTCGGTGTGGGTTCTTCAATGGGCCGAGGCAGCAAACTGAAATGTGAAGGTGGGTTATCTTTCCCACAGTCATTAAACCTCAGGGCCTGTGTCTCCCTTCCTCCATTTCATTTTGATGACTGAGCTCTTCAAAAGGTTCCCTTTCTCACCTAGGTCAGCTTTCAAAGGGTGTCCTTAGCCACTCTCAGACCGAAGTGAGATTCTGACAGATGAAAGACGGGAGAGGTAGGTGTTGCTTTAAGGACCAGACACAGTCTTCAGAAGTTATGTATAAGATGAGATTCGGTTAATCAGATCATAGTTTTCTATAGACAAATAGCAATACCAAAGATTCCTCATTACATTGTTCTAACATGTTAGCTTTCCATTTTTTGACCCTTTCAGGGATTACATTTTTTGTGCATTCAATTCCTCTTTTCTACATAGTTATTAATCTGTTTACTAAAATGTCAAGCAAAACCCATAGGGTTTTCATGGATATCAAGGGCATGTGTAATAAACTTATGCAATTCCTTCAGTAAGCATGAATAATTCTTTTTAGTATTATTAACAGCATATGAAGTTTGTTTGTTTTTTAAGTTCATATGCATGAGAGTGAGGGGAAGCAGATAAGATGACTTATCTTAATAGACATGTCAACTGCTCTCTCTAGAAGTAGGAATGTCTTCTAAAAGTTGGATGGAACCAAAAAAAAGAAAAATGTGGAAAGTTCACTATTTTAAACCAACCTTTAATTGCCTCACCTTTTTTTTTCCTGGATACAGTTAAGTGTCCTGTAACTAACTACTCTAGAAACTGTGTAAAAAGAAGCTGGTGAGTTTTATATTTTGTTGTCAAATGAATTTAGTCATAAACTGGCTTTAAAAAGACATATGTACACTTTGGTATATTCATTCACAGCTGAGTTGGTCTCTCTTTTTTAAAATACATTTTTATTTTGGAATAATTTTAGATTTATAGAAGAGTTGCAAAGATACTGGAGAGTTCTCATACTCCTCACCCAGTTTCCCCCATCTGCCTCTGCCTAATAGCTCAGTTTATGATAGTTTTGCAGGAGTGCATATTATTAAATCATTTAAGAAGCTTGGACTTTCCATTATGCTAAGGGATAGCCCTTTCACTTATGTCCTAGGGACTGGCAATCTTTGTGGGAGTTACCCTGTAAACCAAATAGCTGAACAGAATTACTAAATGTTTCAGAAGAAAGGCCACTCTCATCTCCCTTCAATGAAAGAAAACAAATGTAATTACACAGGACCTTCCTAATTCCTTATCCATCCTGAGGTTCTCAGTGAGGGTTCTGTATTTCTGAAGTTTTCCTCCTGTCTCTTGAATTTCTCCCCTCTATTTTATAATAAGTACATTTTGGAACGTGTCCTGGTTCTAAGTCAATTGGAATTTTGTGCAAGTTTAGACAACCGAAGCAATCCTGTTTATATCTCAGCGGGACAAGAAGTGTGCCAGATTTCCCGTGTAATTCCGAGTGGAAGAAAGACTGACTGCATTCATGGGGGGTGTGGTGACCTGGTTTTGATAGGTGGGCAGTGCAGGCGGCACATCGGCACATCGCCTGGGCCTGCCTGGAGGAGCCATGTCATCACCTGGGAGTGGTTCCCAGGGAAAGCTTGGGCCCTCACCCACACACACACTCAGCTAGTGCTGGCTTGTTGGGGAGCCTTGGTTGCAGGGAGGGACCACATGGGTGGCGGAGAGAGAAAGTCGGTGAGTGCTTCCTGATGTGAAATGACACAGAGTGAGGCCTGGTGGGAGAAGTTCCCATGTTCTTGTGATTTTACCCCAAGTATGCATAGCACAGCCTGTGTTTTTCAAACTCTTTTTTTCAAACAGTGAAATTCTTTCTCTAAAACATTGACAGGGGACTGTCTAGGGCCGGGGGATAAAATGGACACATATGTAATACCCTTTGTAATACTTTAAGCAATAAAAAAACAAAAAAAACAAAACATTGACAGACATACCCACCCCAGACACAGACACAGACGCACAAAAGAAAAAATCCCGTACATGAAACGGGCATCAATCAGTTTCATCTACAGGCGGCCCTGGCCAAAAGCCTGGGTGGCTGTGACGTCTCACGAGGAACTCAGGCCTCTTGTAGCCCGTTCATGAGGCCTTTTCCCGATCATCAAACAATAATTTAATATGCTTTAAAATCTGTCTTAAACTGAACTATAGTAGGCTGTGCTGCGGCATAATGTATCCAGGCAAATTAAAAGTCAGACTGTGTTATTATACCTTGCTCTTTTTACTTACATCTGGTGCAAATTAAATTCTTGTAATGCCTTTCTTTAAAATATGGAACATCTACGATCTTTCTTAAGCACCACTGTTGTTTTAAGGTTTCTATCACCCCTCTTCCAGAAAAGTGCTTCATTTGACATGTACATGTGGATGAGCATCATTGTAGAGAAAAATATTCTAGGATCATCTTGAAAGGAAAAGTGGCTTGTTTTTTGCATTAAAGATGCTTAAATATCCATCACTTTCTTCACACCATTATTTCTTTACTGCTGTTTTCTTTCACTGTGATTACAGAAAGTATTTTCGTTGAATATGCTTTTCTCTTGTCTCCTACTATTTCCTGTAGCCAGACTTGCCAGTAACACCTTTATGCTCTGAGGTCTTCCCCCAGGGACTTGGGGGCTGGGCTTTATGGATATTGGGGGTCAGAGTGGGGGTGGTGGTGGTGGTGGTGGTGGAAGGGAAGCAAGAGGTGTGATAGAGAAGCTGCCAGAAATGTGTTTTTACAATTCAAAGGAGTATTTCTGGGTTGGACCTTGGACCTGGAAAAAAAAAAAACACATACAGACACACACACATACAAATAACTTGGTGTTAAGGTCATTATTGACCTAATTAGAAAAATTTGAAAAAGTTCTGTAGAGTAGAAACTAGTATTCAATCCATTTTAAATGTTCTGATTTGAGAACTATACTGTGGTTATATAGTTGAGTATCTTTATTCTTAGGAATTTCATGCTGAAATATTTTGGGTTGAAGGGACATGACTGTTCTCAAATGGTTCAGAAAAATGTATAAATGCACTTACATACAGAGAGGGGGGAAAAGGTTACTCAGCAAATGTTAACAATTGGGGAATCTGGGCTAAGGGACTGCAGGAGTGTTTTGACTCATTTTTGCCACTTTTCTGAAAGTTTGACATTATTTCAGAATTGAAAAAATCATTCATGCCTGCTTCGTTGTGTTTGTCTCATCAGTCAAACTGGAACGATATCCAGGCACCAGAACCAGAACACCATCCAGGAGCTCCTGCAGAATTGCTCGGATTGCTTGATGCGGGCTGAGCTGATTGTGCAGCCGGTAAGCTTTCTCTTTCTCAAGTATCACCCACGCCCCGTTTTGTTCCCGGTTGGCTTACTCTCCTCGCCCTCACCTGTGCGCCCTCACCTGTGCGTCCTTATTCACTGCCCGCCTTCACTCAGTGTTTGGAGATTATCTTTTCAAAACAGACGAGATAGCGATGTATATCTTCTTAACCTGCTTGTAATGTTGGTTTAACAATGGGAACCAGTTTTTACACTTTTTTTTTCAACAAATGTTTGCACTGCAGATTGCAACAACCTGTTGAAATTGCAGCAACCTGTTGTCATTTATTTTTTAATACTTTCTTTTCCTAGAAATGCTGTATGTCACTGCATTGTGATGTACACCACCAATTTAATAAGTTTTTTTTGGAGGGGGAGGAAATAACCATATTGTAAAAACAATTTTATTTGAGAAACTATATGTTAAAATAAACTATTGAAATTTGAGGAAAAAATGGTAACATTTATGAAAGCCTTATGATATTCCTTGATGTTACTGAGAAAGCTATAATCCCATTGGAACAGGCTTAGAAATCACGGGTCCCATGATGCTCTTCCTGTTTAAAGTGTTTATTTTAAAAGATGGTAATATTCCCATTAACTCTGAGTTTGCTAAAAACAGGCTAAAAATGGTGGGGCCAAAGCAACTTTTTCCATTCCTTCCCAATTTATAGTACCTCTTCAGTCTCCTTGATGCTAACATTAATTAATGCATGGGCTATATCTGGAATCTGGCTCATCCCACAGGACCCCTGCTAAATAAAAAGAGGGATTAATGAATTTATATATCTCTTTCAAGACTATCTTAATGTTCTAATTTCTTAATTTTAAATAAGGCATGCGTTCTTGATCTGGTTTATTTTTTCCAGTTATAAAGACAACTTTACTTTAATCCATGTAAAAAGGTATTTGGGGCTCAGCAAACCAACTTTGTTCTAGTTCTGGCTGTTTCAAGTACCTGATTTGAAATATACACCTCTAAATGTTCACGTGAAGTATGGAGTTTCCTCAAAAAATTAAAAATGGAACTTCTGTTTAATCCAGTGATCCTACATCTGGGAATATATCCTAAAAACTCCAATACACCAATCAAAAAGAATGTATGCACTCCTATGTTCATAGTAGTGTTATTTACAATAGCTAAGATTTGGAAACAGCCCAAGTGCCCATCAGTAGACAATTGGATAAAGAAGCGGTGCGACATTTACACTATGGAATATTATGCAACTGTAGAAAAGAGGGATCTCTTACCTGTTGGGACAGCATGGATGGACCTTGAAAATACTATCCTAAGTGAAATAAGCCAGTCTGGGAAAGACAAATATCATATGATCTCATTTATTTTTTGGAATCTAATGAACAAAATGAATTGATCAACAAAATAAGATCCGAAGCATGGAGGCATGGAACAGGTTGATATACCTCGATGTGGGGTTGTGGGGACGAGAAGAGATAAACCAAAGAACTTAAATACTTACGTGCATAGCCCATGGACATGGGCAATAGGGTAGTGAAGACCTGGGGGGTGAGTAGAGGCTCGGAGAAGAAAGGTAAAGAGGGGAGGGGGGATGGGAGATATCTGTAATACTACCAACAATAAAAAATGTATTTTAAAAAATGTTCACATGATTCCTTTACAGAAAGCTGAGCAGGGGCACTAGGGACTTCACTTTGAACACATTCACACCCAGTCCTGGACAGTTTGCGGTGGCTATGGATACGTTTTACATGTATTTCCACAGATTTCCATAGCACTGTGTTCTCATATTTATATGCACTGAGGCGCAGTGATGTCAGGGAAATGTACCATGTCCGCTACAGAGAAATAAGGGTCATTTGGCTGAAGCTGAATGAAAGCAGCAATTCCAAAATTCTAGGTAAATCTCATGTATGTACGGCACTGAAGCATCAGCCTTTCTATGTGAACAGAGGAAGCTTCCTTTTAAAAAAAACCTTTTTATTGCAAAATAATTCTAGATTCACAAGAAGTCTTGGGTACCCATCACTCAGTTTCCTCCAAGGTGACATCTCACATAATCAGTGCATCATCCAAACCAGGAAATCCCTTGTCTGAATGCAGTGGGTTAGAGAGCTTTCTTTTTAAGAACTGAAACATTATTTTCTCATAAGATGCAGCAAAAGTTTAGTTTGTGTGTGAAAGACCTTAGCCAGTGTAATGGCGCCGTGTTGTTACCTCAGAAATATTCCCATTAGCTGAGAGTTGTGTGTAAATATGAAAGATAGGCATTTAAGATGCAGAAGAGAGGGAAAGATCAGCAATCTCTAAATACACTTTTACAAGCCCGGTGAAGATTTAAAGTACGGTCCACAGGTTTTGGCTAAAGACCCTCTCATATCCTTTCTTTTAGGAACTGAAATATGGAGATGGAATACAGCTGGCTCGCAGCAGAGAACTGGATGAGTGTTTTGCTCAGGCCAATGACCAGATGGAAATTACGGATAGCTTGATCAGAGAGATGCGGCAGATGGGCCAGCCTTGCGATGCTTATCAGAAAAGGTATTCCCCAGAGAGCACGAATGCGGGAGAATGTCACACAGCCAGTTCCACTCAATCTTGGGACCCAGGTCTTCTCTTGAAAGAAGCACCGATATTCACAAGGACAGGCTCGCTTATTTGGTATTTTGCATCTTTATGTCTCTCTAATCCAAAGTGACTAAAATCACCACCTTCATCTTTTGTGGAATCACAAAGTTGCCATGAGAATTGAACAGACCTGCCTAAGAGTGTGTGTATTTTGAAGAGCTGAGTTCGTTGTACCTCTCTTGAGGGGCAGCAAAGGCCTTTGGCACAACACTTGTCTTCTGAGAGTCTGATAGCAAGTCAAGCCCAGTTGAATGAAAACAAAATTGAGAGTCCTAGAGTTGGAAATGCAGTTTGAAGCAGAGATGTGCAGCCTGATTTTGCTCTCAGGGTACCTGGAATTTTGCTCTCAAAATTCCCACGGTGAAACTCATGAGAAAGCGGAAATTGTGGCCAGGTTAGGCAAAGCCAAGGCATGTTCTATGATATTTCAGGCTTTGAGTATCATAATACCCTGTATTTATGTTTTTGTATGTGATCAAGATTCACATCAAGTGGTAAAGAAAAAATATTCTTCAAATAAAACATTTGTGGCCTCTACACTGACACAAAGGAGACTCAGGAAAGGGGTGTTTTCCTGGGCTGTTTCCTGTGCGGGGATAATTGTCTTCCTTTCCTTTCAGACTACTGCAGCTCCAGGAGCAAATGCGGGCCCTGTACAAAGCCATCAGCGTCCCTCGAGTCCGAAGGGCCAGCTCCAAGGGTGGTGGAGGGTACACCTGTCAGAGCGGCTCCGGGTGGGATGAATTCACCAAGCGCCTCACCAGCGAATGTCTGGGGTGGATGAGGCAGCAGAGGGTGAGTAAGCAGCTTCCAGAGGGACACGGGCTGTTCTCAAACGTCCCAAGTCTGTAGGCCAGGGGGATGGACCCGGCAGGGGCAGCCCTGGCAGTCAGGAGCACAGTGGGTGTGCTGGCCCTCAGCTGGCAGCAACGACTTGCTCCTTTTGGAATTTTCCTCCTATACAATTTGAAAGTGGGCTTCTATTTTGAAATGTATGAAACGTGTCAGTTCTTTCCCCCTGGTATGGCTCAGAGAATTAGCCTTATTGCTCTATAGCCAAACTTTATCACACAGGTAATATTTGACAGGGATAATTTAAGTAGTAGATTTTGACTATCTAGCTCTTTCTGTGCACAACCGGAAAATCATCTGTTGTGGGACTTCATGTGCTAGCACACTACACTGATCTCCTTGAGTGGTAGCTGATCTCTGTGTTGCTGATAGGTACTTAAAAAACAAAAGAATGTCGTGGAGGCTCATTTAAAATGTTAACAAAATTGAAGGAGCTGGAAACTGGCTAAAACTGGATATTCTGGTTTGGACTCACTGGCTGCTCACCTCATATTTTGAAGTGTCAGCTGTCTTGTGCAATCGCAGGCCCCTGTGTGTGGGAGTAAAGTGAAGTCATGGCAACACAAGGGTGCAGAGCCTTCCCGAGAACCGGAGTTTCTACAAAGTATTTTTCAATGTTAATTACTATTTTGTTGTTTTATGTGGTAATTATGCGCTGTAATGAACAGGTGGCAGTAGAAATGTGCCATAATCAGGTCGATGGGAATTTTATAATGAAAACCTGCACTAGTGAAGCATCCTTCTCTTGAGAAGGTGGATATGTTAGAATGATAAGTTGCGGGGAGATTGTTTGTTATGCAGTGTGGTTGTGGTGGTAAGAAACACTGGTTTTATTACTCGTTCTTGGACCAATTTAGCAGTGGTTCGAAAATCTCTTGACAACCTAAAATTTTTTGTATGTGTATTTTCCTAAGTGGTGAGAGCTTAGGGGACTAAATAGTCATTTGTTACTTTTTCTCCCACTTATTATAAGGGCTATATAACACTATTACAGGAGGTAGGATAAAAGTTAAGTTATTAATCCCCGATACCCAAATACAAGCCTAATTGCATGTTTTCAAATTCCCTTCTAATTTTTTTAGTTGAGGTATAATTGACATACAATATTATATAAGTTCCAGATGTACAACATAGTGATTAAACATTTGTATACATTGTGAAATTCCCTTCTAATCTCTGAACACACATTTCTTGAGCATTTTATAGGTATTGGCACCATGCCAGAGATTGTCGTTTCAAAAATTATGTTCCATGGCCCTGAAAATGAATATTATTGAAGAAAACATATCCAAATGCCAAATTTTTATGCAGAAAAGAGTAGGATTAAATACTGCGTTTGAACTGTAATAAAATCCTGCTCAGATAGGACTGGGAAGGGGTGGCACTTCAGTACCTGGGGAATGGAGAGGTCAAAGGAAGGCTTAATAGGGCTTAAGGATCTTCGATGTTTCATAATTTGGTTCGACCTTTGAACCAAATTATGAAACGTCCAATTCCCTAATTTCTTTTTCCTATGACAGTTATGTAAAATGACAACTCAGAATTTGTCATTTTTTTGTATTCATGTTGGGTGTATCTTTGTAAGAATTTCTTTGTAGCAAAGGCTCAACATTTAAAAATTTTGGAAAATGGCATATTACATGGACTCAGTTGTCTGTCATGGAGTAGGGAGCCTTTCTAACAGTGGATGAGCCATGCTTTTCAGATCAGATGGCCCCTGTGTTTTCAAAAGAATGTGCAGTTTTATCATATATTGCTGGTTTGCTCTGGGATTCTTTTGGGCCCCATTTCTCTTATCCCCTCTTTCCCAAAGCATAGCTTGCATTCTTCCTTTCTGTCCCAGGAGACTGAGCCACAGGGCCCAGCTGATAAGGGAACAGTGTCCCCAGCAGCACAATGAGTAGGCAGTCACACATCTCCTGTGCCAGGTTTTTGTTTTGTTTCCCCGATTTGTGTTTGTGCTGATGGACCAATCAGATACTATACACAAGGTTGGTAATGAGGGGCTTGAGCAGGAGCCTGGTCATCTTATCAACTTCCCAGTGCACTCACCTGTTTCTGTTAAACCCAAAGTGAGCTGTGGGAGAGAAGGGTCAAAGTCCTGGGTAAATTTCAGTTGTCTGACTCTGAAATGGCTCCCCTTTCTGAAAGCCTGCCAAGTATGTTAGAACACGGATGTGGCGTAGAACAACATGTGTTATGTTCTTGCTGTAATACGAGCCTGGAATGTTTGCCCTTGGCATGTCTTGGAGATGACACAGGTGATTTGGAAATGTACATGAGCTCATGCAAAAGGAAGATGAGATAATAGTCTGGCCACAGTATGAAATTTGTGGAACAATGTGTTTGATTCTTATTATGGGACATTCTTAAATTTGAAGCGGTGGAGACAAAATAGGAAGTTAGATTTAATTTTTAAAAAGCTAATATAAATCCACAATCTCAGTGTTACCAATATTACTTGAAGGTCAGGCATTGGGTATTTGTTGTAACTTCTCTTTGAAATGGGCCATAGGTAGTTTTGTATCCTGAAAGGTATCCAGTGAATGCTGAATTTAAAGAGTCAAACAAATTATATTAATCAAAAACATGTTAAAGAAAAACAACAAAAATACTTTTAGGTTACCTCTTTAGCTTGGGAAGTAGTATATGATTGTTTTGATGCCCATTTTAAAATGACTAATCATAGAAACTTACCAGTATTTTATGACATACTATATGCTAGGTGTGGCACATAGGTATTGCACACATACATAGGTGCACACACAGACAAACACACACACGTGCACGCGCGTGCGTGCATATGCCACTTGCATATGCACATATAGACTTTTTTCTTCAGAGGACATCATCTATGCTCCAAGGATCTCATTTATGAATCACCTCTCAGCCCATCTTGAGCTAGGGGTCAGACAAGTTAAGGGAAGTATTTGGCAACCCCTCTTAGCTGTTTGGAAATCCCAAGCCTTTAAAAACATTTATTTTGGTTTCAACATTGAATATTTACATCTTCAGTTTGATCTGAGTGGATCTGTGTGTGGCCCTGGCACTCTGACCCCTGATGCTGTAGGTAAGGTGTGTCCGATGCACAGGATCAGAAATGAAGGGCACTCTCTCTCCCTCGGCAGGCGGAGATGGACATGGTCTCCTGGGGCGTGGACCTGGCCTCAGTGGAGCAGCACATCGCCAGCCACAGGAGCATCCACAATGCTATCGGAGACTACCGCTGGCAGCTGGACAAAATTAAAGCCGACCTGGTACTTTGAAAGGTTTCACTTTAGAGTCTCCAAAAAGCATAGTGAGGGATTGTGTAGTTACTTGATCCCAGCCAGTTCTGTCTGAAACATTAGTCTATGATTACTTTCCCAAGTGACTGGAAATTTTTAAAAATCCCATCTCATAAATGGGGAAGTAGGATCAGATAGATCTACCAGAGATTGCGTTAACACTGGGTGGGGGCAGTTAAACAAAAGGCTAAGGGTATACAAACACTCATTTGTATGCAGTTTGTAAATGAGTGTTTTGGGGGTGGTAGTTCTTTTCTGCAGAATGCAGAGCATCTCTTCAAATAGAGAAAATCCAACAGTCATACAGTTTTATGTCCTTGGTGAATTCTTTTCTATGTGGTAATTAAAATGTATCTCTATTGAGGGAAATTATGTCTCATCCTGATACCTTTCCTTTGCTAAAAGGACTGACTCAAAGCTAGGTAGAGAATTACAACATAAAATATTCATTTGACTTTAAGCGCTCAGTTTCCCCCCAGACTTTTACATGTTTTTTTCAAAGAATTAAAAATAAATATTTTTTTCTTCTAGACAGAAGTAAGGAGGAGGGAGAGAGAGAAACATCACTCACTGCCCCCTGCATGCACCTTACAGGGGATCGAGCCTGCAACCAGGGGCATGTGCTCTGACTGGGAGGTGCATGGGATGATGCTCAACCAACTGAGCGACACAGGCCAGGGCAACATACTGCTTTTTCTCTTTTCTTAGAACAGAGTTACTCATCCTCCTTTTTTTCCCTGGCTTTCTTTTTCGCCTTACGTTTGCCCACTTGAGTATCTGACCAATTTTCCCTAAGATGTAGGGAGTCCTAAATCATATTTTCAAACTTTTACAAGTATGTAACAATGAGTCTTTAAGTGACGGTGATCAGGCCTTCGCTTGGGGAGATGGCACTGCCAGACCAGTGAGGGTTCACCTTCACACCAACTGGGGAGAGGTCCCTGTGGGTGAAAGATTTCCTGGAGCAGCGGTTCTCAACCTGTGGGTCGCCAACCTGTGGGTCGTGACCCCTTTGGGGGTCGGACGACCCTTTCACAGGGGTCGCCTAAGACCATCGGAAAACACATACATAATTACATATTGTTTTTGTGATTAATCACTGTGCTTTAATTATGTTCAATTTGTAGCAATGAAAATATATCCTGCATATCAGATATTTACATTACGATTCGTAACAGTAGCAAAATTACAGTTATGAAGTAGCAGCGAAAATAATTTTATGGTTGGGGGTCACCACAACATGAGGAACTGTATTAAAGGGTCGCGGCATTAGGAAGGTTGAGAACCACTGTCCTAGAGAAAACAGTCTGTCGAACGATGTCAAGTCAGGATCTGACAAAAAGGAGGTTTGGAGGAACTGTTCTTTCTCTACAAACCCACGATGGGGATGAAATCATTATCTGCTGTTTGTTGCCTTCTAGCGTGAGAAATCTGCCATCTACCAGTTGGAGGAGGAGTATGAAAACCTGCTGGTAAGCCAACTTGTTTCTGAAGTCTCCGTGTTCCGTTCAGTGCAGCTCCATAAACATGGGGCACCGCCTTGGGGGAAGGCGCCTGCTCGGTGTTATATCTCAGGACTCTGAGGCACACTTAGGGGCTTGACAGTGCTAATATTTCCACTGCTGCTTTCCGTTAGGACTGAATTTTAAAAGATTTTTTTCTGAAGACAGTACTGAGTGCTGTTTGGCTTGCGAGTGTCACATCAGTCACGTGTGCTGCTAAAGCAATAAAGCTTTTCCACTGGTGAACTGCAGTCTTTTAATGAGGCGTAGGCAAGAACAAGGCATGCTTTTCTTAGACAGGTTATCAGACCATTGTCACCATTTCATGATAAACTCTGAATCAATTACTTGACTCATAAGAAGTTATATTTCCATTCTTCTGCCTGTGTCGCCCTATCTCCACGTTCTCAGTAGTTTCTTATTGGCAGTGCTACTTTTTAAATAACGTGCCTACTAGTGGCACTTCTATTAGTTCCGGGTGTGACTGATGGGAGCCTAAATTTTGGGGGTGTAGGAAAGGGCAGAAAAAGCTTGATTTATCTCTTGAAGAATCCCATTTTCCCTGTTATAGTCTAAAACTAATTATTGAACCCAAATATCAGGATCTGAATGAAGATCCTTCTGGATTAGGCTGTTTCAGGGACTCTAAAACTGCTCCCTTGCTCCTCGCAAGTTTGGCTGGGTCACATACCAGGTGGTCAGTGAATGCAAGAGGTTAATGTTTTACTGATTCTTGTGGGTTTTCTTTTTAAAAGGGACCCTACGGGTGTATCTGTGAAATCTGCAGGGAATACCATTAACTGCATGTAGGTATCCTAATGCTGCTTTTGAACGTCCCGTGCAGAAAGCGTCCTTTGAGAGAATGGATCACCTGCGACAGCTGCAGAACATCATCCAGGCCACGTCCCGAGAGATCATGTGGATCAACGACTGCGAGGAGGAGGAGCTGCTCTATGACTGGAGTGACAAGAACACCAACATCGCCCAGAAACAGGAGGCCTTCTCCGTAAGCTTGTCTCTAAGTAGTAGATGCTCGCCTGGAGGCGGGAATGAATGGACTCGCAATAATTTCATCAGCCCGTTGTAATTCAGCCTGATAAAACGGTCATGAAAAACCATTCCTTTCAGTGACTTATGGGGGACAATGCATTAACTTCCCAGAAGATGTAGATAGTGTAAGAATTAGTTCTCTCACATATCCTGGAGTGGTGTAGCGTAGTAGCAAGGTGCATTAAAACCTGTTACTTTACCTGTGTGAATTTGGAGAGACGTATCACCAGGCTGGCCTCAGCCACATACTGAGTGATGTCAGACGTCCTTTCCCATCTTAAAAATGGCAGAATTCTTGAGGAAAACGTAACGAGGTTCTTTGATGGTGTCCATTTCCAGATGCAGTTTGTATTTAACATCCTGTGGTGGAAATGCTGGGAGCTATTGGTGACTTGCCCTGAGGATTTGTTTTTCGTTCATTCACAGATACGCATGAGTCAACTGGAAGTTAAGGAAAAAGAGCTCAATAAGCTTAAGCAAGAAAGCGACCAGCTTGTCCTCAATCAGCATCCAGCTTCAGACAAAATTGAGGTAGGCGGCATGAGATTTACGTTTTCATTAGGATAAAATGGGAACCTAGACCAGGGCTTGACAATCTTTCTGGAAAGGACCAAATAATATTGTAGATTTGCTGGCCATTTGGTGTCTATTGAACTTATTTAACTGCCATTGTAGTGTGAAAACAACCGTAACAATATGTAAATGAACGAGCATGACCATAAAACTGTATGTATAAATGCAGGCAAGTGGGCCAGCTGTGGTCCTTGGGGCTGTAGTTTGCTGACCTCTGCCCTAGACTGCTCTCTGTGGGCTGTGCTCAAGGCTGACATTAGCTGGTAGTGCTGGTAAGGTCATATTGGTTGTTAAAAATTTTTTAATATTTCCATATCAGTTGGTAAGAGTCATTGCCTTAAGCCCCTCAGGCCCTCACATGGGTGCCTGGGCCTCCCATGGTCTAGGGAAAGGGCTTGTGTGGTGGAGGAACCCTGTTCCAGGGCTGTCCTCAGTGTCCGTTCTCACTGGTCATTAGCTTTGCCATTTGGGTGAATGTTTTGTCTAATACTCCTAACGGTATCTATTTGTTAAAACTTGTTTTAAAATTTAATTTCTATCATATCAAGAGTTCCCAGTTGGAAAATTCTGTTTTTAATATTTGGAAGGAAGTTTCTTGATTTGGAATTAGATAAAAAAATATTTCATAGCTTTCATTCAGGCTCACATATCTGTGGTAGAATAGATGCCCCTATATGGCTGAGTGGTGGTGAGACAGCTGATGTTTTCTGGTTTCAGGCCTATATGGATACTCTTCAGACACAGTGGAGCTGGATCCTTCAGATCACCAAATGCATTGATGTTCATCTCAAAGAAAATGCTGCCTACTTTCAGGTTTTTATACTTAGTAATAATTTATTGTCTTTTAGGTCATAATGCCTTATCTTCTGAATGTTTTAAAAAGTACTGAAAACAATGTTCAAAGTATTGCATAAACACTACTTATTGGTTTTTAATTTAGAGGACCGTAGATTGGTAACCTGGTCGTTCACCAAATAGTCTCCTATTGTCACATGAGTCAAAATACTTTCTGCTATGATCTTTTCCTTAGCCACCTAGCAACAGATTCTTAGGAAAGAGAGTCCTTGAAACAGAAATAGTAGATGATATTGCTTGTTGAATTGCTTTTCATGGACATGGGATCACTCTCACCCTGAACAGTTTTTTGAAGAGGCCCAGTCAACTGAAGCCTACCTGAAGGGCCTCCAAGACTCCATCAGGAAGAAGTACCCCTGTGACAAGAACATGCCCCTGCAGCGCCTGCTGGACCAGATCAAGGAGCTGGAGGTACCATCTCAGGCCCGGCCCTTGGCAGCCTTACGCAGGGCAGATAAAATGCCCCCACCGACGCAGCTCAGACTGCGGATTTGCATTATTGTACAGAACATGTGTCTAAAGCTCAGACAAGCATTTTCTTCATCTCTCAGTGGCTTTTCTCGAAATAAATTTCTTTACATGCTCAGCTGCTGTTGAAAATTACTTTTGCTAAAGCAATTACTATTGCTCAAAATAAAAATGGAGAGGATAACATGAAAATTCCTTTGGAAAAGCTTTCTTCAAGTTTTATCAATATCAGCTTCCTTTTACACAATGATATTCTTTCCAGCCCATTTAATTCACGGCTCTGTAGCTTCTTGAGTTGCTTATTATGAAAGGTTCCCATAGTCCCTGAAGAAAGCTGAATTTGTGGCTTTTTACGGCTAATGCAAATGCAGCAGTATGTCATTTGTCATGTCATAGTAGCTATATTAATGCCATTTAAAGATCTTACCCAAAATTCACAGAGTATCTATGTTAAGGTATGATTTTATTTGCAATTGCAGAAAGAACGAGAGAAAATCCTTGAATACAAGCGCCAGGTACAGAACTTGGTGAACAAGTCCAAGAAGATTGTGCAGCTGAAACCGCGGAACCCAGACTACAGAAGCAGCAAGCCCATTATCCTCAGGGCTCTGTGTGACTACAAACAAGACCAGGTGTGTACTCGTGTCTGCAGAGTGAAACAAAAGCGTTCCCTTCCTTTAGGTATTGACTTTTGTCCATCAAGAGAGCAGAACCCGCCCTGACCGGTTTGGCTGAGTGGATAGAACGTCGGCCTGCGGACCAAAGGGTCCCGGGTTTGATTCTGGTCAAGGGCATGTACCTTGGTTGTGGGCACATCCCCAGTAGGGGGCGTGCAGGAGGCAGCTGATCGAAGTTTCTCACTCATCGATGTTTCTAATTCTCTATCCTCTCTGTAAAAAATCAATAAAATATATTAAAAAAAAAAAAGTTAAAGAGAGCAGAACTTAGTGCAGGTTCCAGCGAGCACCACAGTTAATGTCCTTTTGTGCACAAAGTAGCAAGCGCTGAGCAAGCGTGGCAGCTTTGTTCACAATTACGTGATAGTGTCAATGATTAGGATAGGGCTTATTTTTAAAGGCTTCTAAGTCTTCATGCTTTTTTTCTAATAGGCAAAACTTGTAAGTCTGTGATCACGTTTATCTTTAAACTTCTATCATGAGACATGTGAGCATCCCGCTGCATATAGAGTGCATGTCACTGCAGATTTTATGCAGTAATTGAGCATACCAATTCTGCAGGCGCTGTGGCGAATACAAGTATTTGTATGGAAAGAGGACTTGTTTTCAGTAATTATTTATGTAATTCCCACAGCTCTATTTTCTTACAAAAATTATGGAGGACTTAAGAAATATAAAATATGTTTAGTTGGTAAGATAAATGTTATAAAACAATGGAGTTATTTTACCATGCAGAAATGTTTTAAGAACTTATGTGGAGATGAGAAGAAGTTAAAATGGAGATTGAAGTACCTGAATAGCAAGCTTGTTACATTTCACTAGTTAAGATAGTATCATATTTTAGCTACCCATTTTAAGAAGCTATGTAGTGTTAAGTTAGGAGGCTGTTTAGATGCTGGAGTCAATTTAGAAAGTTATTTTTCTGAGGATCTGATACCAGAATTTTTTATTTAAAAATTTTAAGAGCAAATGAATAAGACAAGTGATTCCCACACATTAAAATCTAATAAATAAAACACAAAATCACAAACAAAGAAAAGCCATGGGGTTAATTTTTTGGTTTATTTGTGGGTTCCCCAGGCTACCTTTGGCAAATTACTTCCTCTAATTCCCTTTATACACACCTTGGAGGCTCACATGCATTATGTAAAGCATCAATATTGTTGGGTTGTGTAAAGACAATCTTCAGTTGAGGAAAAGCTAATTAGACAAAAAGCTCAAATACTTTGCACATTTTCATTTCTGTTTCTATCTTTGAGAAAAAAGGTAAAAGTGTGTACTCATGAATAAAGCCCAAACCCGGGTTGCTTGCCTTACAGAAAATTGTGCACAAGGGGGATGAGTGCATCCTGAAGGACAACAATGAGCGCAGCAAGTGGTATGTGACGGGCCCTGGAGGCGTGGACATGCTCGTGCCCTCTGTCGGCCTGATTATTCCTCCTCCGAATCCTCTGGCTGTGGACCTCGCTGGCAAGTGAGTTGTTCAAGCTCCTCATACCCATGACATGATGGGAGTGGGGATAAATGGGGCAAATGCTTGTACAAGAAACTTAAACACACCGTTTGTCACTGTAACTACTGTCTCCCAAAAGGAACCTCATGAAGGTCCCTTTACATTGTCTTACAATTTTGTATTGAAGATACTATAGTTATTATGGGAAGATCAGAAAGAATGTCTGACTGTAAGACGGCTAGAGTATGTAATTGTCATTTGCTTAAAAGGCATTGTTTCAAAGTGCTTCCTTTTTTGACAATCAGTAATCTTGCATGTAGCCATAAATATAAAGTGCTGTTAATATCAATATTCATTCCTCAGTAGGAGGAACATTCATTTTACAGATTGTCCGCGGCAGATTCTTCTAAATCGTTAGTTGTGGAAATCTTCAGCTCCCTCAGAATAGGGAGGGAAGCATAATGAGTCCTGTGTGCTCGTTTCTAAGCCTTGGCAGCCATCAGCATTCTATGGCGCATTCTCCCTGAAGTCCCGCCCAGTGTTAGACCTCTGTCCACTAAAAAGCCTGTTCTGCAAACAAACAACGCACACCAAAAGAATCATACTGTATATTTTGATCAAAATGATTGAAAATATACTAATACTAGAAGCCCAGTGCACAAAATTTGTGCATGAGTAGGGTTCTTAAGCCTGGCCAGTGATCAGGGCTGATTGGGACCTTCTGGCTGCCAGCCGGGGCCTTTCTTCTCTGGCTGCCGGCTGCCAACTGGGGCCTTCCTATGTTCCGCGCTGTCCCCTGGGGGTCAGTGCACATCATAACGAGCGATTGAACTCCTCGTCTCCAGGTTGAACTCCCGAGGGGACACTTTGCATATTAGCCTTTTGTGTATATAGATAGATCATTGAGCATGTACTTTGGGGAGTAAATTAGTAAAAATGTATTGCAACATTGAATGTTTTGAAAATTATGCCTTCACCCATTACTGTCAGTTATTCAGTTTTTTTGTACAGTCATGTAAGCATGGCCAAGTTTCCTGTAAGGGACATGGGAAAGTTTGAAAGCCAGGCTCAGCATGTTTCCCCCTTGGCTTCCTAGGATCGAGCAATACTACGAAGCCATCTTGGCTCTATGGAACCAACTCTACATCAACATGAAGAGCCTGGTGTCCTGGCACTACTGCATGATTGACATCGAGAAAATCAGGGCCATGACTATTGCCAAGGTATGTCCCCAGGACAACCCCAGGCTGCCTGGAAGAGGCACCATGCTGTTCCCCACAGTGTGTGTGTTTCTGCTAGTCACACCTTCTAGTGGTGCAGTTAATGCTGTTATATCTCATTGAGAGAATCAGCTTAGCCTGCCTTAGAGGTAGCCTGTCCAATGTAGAATGGGAGGGATTCACATGTGGCTGGTTAGAGACTAATTAAAGTTACCTGACAGGCTAGTAGTACCTGTGGAAAAGGTCCTATAATATTCTGGATCCTATTCTCTTTAGATGTAATGGAAAGTTAGGTCATAAATTATTGACTGGGTATCATAGAAGTAAAAGGTGGAATGAATTATTAGCAGAACATCAAAGCATTAGTTATTCGAGATCGGTGGTTTTCAAATTGGGGTCTAAGAATTCCAGTGAGGGGGTCCTCTTGCAATGAGGAGAGGGGCTGGAAACGGCCATTTTGGGCTCCCCTGAACCTTTTCTCTTTTTAGTCAAAACAGCTTTGCTGTGCTCTGCTTTACATTTGGGGCTTCTGAATAGTATTTCCTTTGAAGAATATAATTCTGTAGGAAAAAAGAAATTGACAGCCCATTGCCATGTTTCTTAGGAGCAATCTGTGCTGCCTCAAAGACCTTTTGTATCTCAGTGGGCCTATGATGAGCATTGCCCCAAGCCCCCGTTAGCGCAGGGCCTTTTTCAGCAGGCTTTCTCTTGGCCGGGCTATGGGGCAACCATAAATCACTTTGCTTGGCTTCCTTCCAGCTGAAAACGATGCGGCAGGAAGATTACATGAAGACAATATCTGACCTTGAGTTACATTACCAAGAGTTCATCAGAAACAGCCAAGGCTCTGAGATGTTTGGGGATGATGACAAACGGAAGATGCAGTCGCAGTTCACAGACGCCCAGAAGCACTACCAGACACTGGTCATCCAGCTCCCTGGCCACCCCCAGCACCAGACAGGTTTGTTTGGAGCATCTTTCTCTTTGTAGTAACGATCCATGCAGATTTAAAAAGAAAGTAGTTGGCATAAACTAGTTTCAGAATCATTTCTTTGGAAAATAATATATCAAAATTCATTTATACTCTAAATTTTCAGAATCAAATCAAAGGAAGTAGCTATATTTGTATGCAGTATCGATTTTTTTTTTTTGAGGCCTACCACCCTTCTAACTAGGAATTCTCTGATTTTTGTGGTCCTAACATATTTTTACAGTAACCACAACTGAAATCACTCATGTTGGTTCCTGCCAAGATGTCAACCATAATAAAGTAATTGAAGCCAACAGAGAAAATGACAAGCAGGAAACCTGGATGCTGATAGAGCTCCAGAAGATTCGCAGGCAGATGGAGCTCTGCGAGGGCAGGATGGCTCTTAAAAACATCCTTCTGGCAGACCAAGGGTCTTCTCACCACATCACAGTGAAGATAAATGAGCTAAAGGTATTTTGATATTTTGTCTGATTCCTGGTATATTTATATTTATATGCAAACTATTTTTAAAAACTCCCGGTTTTAATATGTATAGGCAAGAATCATTCATTTTTGAGAAAATGGGTTTCTGGCATGATTTCTTTTTTTCTTTCCCATGCTTCCAGATTTGTAGATGTTTACCAGGCTGGGGATTAGCCACTTTTGCTGTTAGGTTGTGGGTTGCTGAATCAAGCTACAGTGTTTTCCCTTTGTGCCATGTAGTACTTTGTTAATTTCAAACGTTTCACAAACATTAATTTGGCTTCTGCCTACAACAGCCTATGATATGGGCTAGGCAGGTGGAATTATCTTTTTTTTTTTAAATGTTTTTATTGATTTCAGAGAGGAAGGGAGAGGGAGATAGAAACATCAATGATGAGAGAGAATCATTGATCGGCCACCTCCTGCACGCCCCCCCATTGGGGATCGAACCCACAACCTGGGCATGTGCCCTGACAGGGAATTGAACCGTGACCTCCTGGTTCACAGGTCAACACTCAACCGCTGAGCCATGCTGTCCGGGCAGGTGGAATTATCTTTATTTGTAGATAGGAAACTGGCGCTGAGAGATTTGGTTAGTGGAGTAAAAGCTCAAAGCCACTGGTGGAGCTGGGACCACAGCCCAGGTGTTTCAGCTTGTAGCTCAGTCTTCCCTGCCCAGCCACACCTGGGCACTGCGTTGGCATGTCCTAGGTGTAAATTGTAAGTAAGGGCTCATGTTGCACAGTGTTTGTAAGGCCACCCTGAAGAAGGAAGGGAAAGGTCAAGTCAGTCCCTTTCTTGAATCCTTTACATTTAGTGAACTTTTAAAGGACAAACACGATCACAGGAATCACACAATTAAATCAAGAAAGTGTTCCTTCTTTTTTGACAGAGTGTGCAGAATGATTCCCAAGCAATTGCTGAAGTCCTCAACCAGCTTAAAGATATGCTAGCTAACTTCAGAGGTTCGGAAAAATATTGCTATTTACAGAATGAGGTATTTGGGCTGTTTCAGAAACTGGAAAACATCAATGGCGTTACAGATGGCTACTTAAATAGGTAATCACAACTAATGCTTTATCTCAGACATTTTGCTTTGCTCAAGCTTCATTTTATCACACTTATTTGCTTTATAAGCTTGGCTTGCTGAATCCTTTGCCTCACAGTTTCTGTTGTCACTAGTGGCTTAGTTAACATTCTGTGCTTCTGAGAGAGACTCCTCTAGCCACGAGTGTCGATTTCACTGCACTGAGATCTAACTTATCTTACAACTCAGATATGCTCTAAGGGCTAGAGCAGGGGTCCTCAAACTTTTTAAACAGGGGGCCAGTTCACTGTCCCTCAGACCGTTGGAGGGCCGGACTATAGTTTAAAAAAAAACTATGAACAAATTCCTATGCACACTGCACATATCTTATTTTGAAGTAAAAAAACAAAACGGGAACAAATACAATATTTGCATTTGCATGTGGCCCGCGGGCCATAGTTTGAGGACCCCTGGTCTAGAGCTTAGAATTCCCCAGTTAATACAGAATGGTGGTCTGAAGCATGATGGGGGAGCGGGAGGGGTATATTGCTCCTGCAGCTTATAAACTAGGCAAAAAATTTATCTGCTCTACTATTGTCCTCTTTCATTAATAGTAGCAGGAGCCAGAGGTTCAAAGTTTAATGAAATCATGGGCAATGCTGTTTGCCTCTTTTGGTCTTTACAGCTTATGCGCAGTGCGAGCACTGCTCCAGGCCATCCTCCAAACAGAAGACATGTTAAAGGTTTACGAAGCCAGACTCACCGAAGAGGAAACTGTCTACCTGGATCTGGACAAAGTGGAAGCTTACCGCTGTGGACTGAAGGTAATGTGAAGGGACGCCACCGGGGCCCAGGTATGGGAAGTAATAAGGGACTCAGTTCCAGTGATAAAGCTTCACCAAGTTTTCATGGATTTGAGGACCAAATTTTGTTGGCCACACATGTTGATATTAATTGTTATCTCTAATACACTGCTTTTCAGAGTGCATTAGTAGGAACTATGTGAGAAAGTAATTTGTGGTGAGATTAGTCTGTGGAATGCCTAGCTAAACGTAGTTAAACTGGTTTCTATACTCTGGGATTTCTCAGAGCCATTAATACATGTTATAATTATTCAGGCAAAGGATGGAGTGTAATATTTAGCATTTCTCAAACTAATTTACACATTTAATCATTTTTTTAATGGGGTAGCACAAGGAACTAAATCACTGGCACATTTATTGGGAAATGAAATCAGTAAATATATTTTCCTGAATTGATCATCACTTAAAAATATGAATATTTTATAGAGTTTTATAAAAAATATTTTATTTGGTGATTTGCAGTGAGACATGAAGTAGATGAGATGAATTTATACTCTTTTTTTCTCTGATGACAGAAAATTAAAAATGACTTGAACTTGAAGAAGTCATTGTTGGCCACCATGAAGACAGAACTGCAGAAAGCCCAGCAGATCCACTCCCAGACTTCACAGCAGTATCCACTTTATGACCTGGATCTGGGCAAGTTCAGTGAAAAAGTCACACAGCTGACAGATCGCTGGCAAAGAATAGATAAACAGATAGACTACAGGTATGCCGGCCTCCTTCCGCACTTTCTTCCCAATTGTTTGTTCCTGAGATAATGGCACTTGAAATAATCACTATAAAAATAATGGTTTTGTTTTGTATGTAAGTTAGTCAATACAGGTGTTCTGTTTATGGACAAAGATAGCTTTGTTGGAAATAGAAGGACAGTACATCACAATAGCCAAGATTGAACCAGCCCAAGCCAGGTGCCACCCAGGTTCTTGGGGAAATAGTAGAAGACATTGATCAAGCTCTTTTGTGCCCCATAAACAAACCCTTGTTATGATTATTGGAGGAAGCAGATATGTTCTCACTAAAAGTTTATGAAAATTAAATCTTAACCAAAGAAATGCTTTATTGCACACGAGGTTTTAAAAAAACTCCTGAATCTTGCTTGTAATTCATTTTGTTAGCAGTGCTTTTTATTTATTTTACTCATTTTTTTAATTATCACTGAGGATATGTTTTTATTGATGAGAGAGAAAGAGAGAAAGAGAGAGAGACATCAGTGTGAGAGAGAAACATTGATTGGTTGCCTCCTGTACACACCTTGACCAGGGATCGAACTTGCAGCCTGGGTATGTGTCCTGACTGGTAATGGAATCTGCAACCTTTTGGTGTATGGGATGACGCTCCAACCAACTAAGTCACCTGGCCAGGGCTACCAGTGCTTTTAAAAAACATCTTTATTGTTAGGTAATTCACATGCCACATAGATCATTCATTTAATGTGTACAATTCAGTGGTTTTTAGTATATTCAGAATTGTGTAACCATCACTACAATCTAAGTTAGAACATTTTTGTCATCCTCACAAAGAAACCCTCTACCTACCAGCCATCACTACCACCCAACTTTCTGTCTATATAGGTTTGCCTGTTCTGGACATTTCATATCAATGGAATCAAACAATATATGGTCATTTGCAGTTGGCTTTTTTCACTTAGAGTGTTTTCAAGGTTCACACATGGTGTAGCATATGTTAGTACTGCATTTCTTTTATGGCTGAATAATACTTTATGTATGGATATATTACATTTTGTTTATCCTTTCGTCCATTGATGGATATTTTGGTTGTTTCCAGTTTTTTACTATTGTGAAAAATGCTGCTATGAACATTCATGTGTAAGTTTTGTGTGGATGTATGTTTTCATTTCTCTTGGGTAAATACGAAGTGGAATGGCTTGGTCATATAGGAGCTCTCTATAAAATACTTTGAGGAACAACTGCAGTGCTTTAACAATTCCAATAATTTTATCTCTGCTTTCTCTAGATTATGGGACCTAGAGAAACAAATCAAGCAACTGAGGAATTATCGTGATAACTACCAGGCTTTCTGCAAGTGGCTCTATGATGCCAAACGCCGCCAGGATTCCTTAGAATCCATGAAGTTTGGAGATTCCAACACAGTCATGCGATTTTTAAATGAGCAGAAGGTAAAAGTCAACTTGTCATTCCATAGCCGTTTTGAAATTACTTGGGTGTAGGCTGTATTTTCCTCTGGTTTTCATAGCAGTGCCTGGGTTTGAAATGATTAATATTACTAGCCTATTTTGTGAATGCTTAAAAGGCTTCCCAGAGGAAAACAATTGAGATATTTACAAAGAAATGCAGTTAGATTATAGAAATAATGTAATATTATACTAAAGTATTTTTATAAATTGAGTTAAAAGGACCAGAAAAGAATTCTGACTGGAAAGTAACCTTTTGAGTAGATAAGAAGTTAAAGAGCTTTGTTCTATTTTCTGAATAGAACATATGCTCATCTCTTAAGATTTAACTGTGAGAATAGGAGGCCAGTACATGTAGTAATAAACCGAGAGAGAAAAAACAAGGAACAGAGGTTAAAAAGTGAAATAACATTTCTTTTTAAATATATATACACTTTAACATTTGTCAATAATATTTTATTTTCTTATATAGAACTTGCATAATGAAATTTCTGGCAAACGAGACAAATCAGAAGAAGTACAAAAAATTGCTGAACTTTGTGCAAATTCAATTAAGGTATGCTGCTTTTACAAAGCATGTTGGTATTTCATCAAGAATATTATTAACTGCATTATTTTCTGATTCAGTTTCAAGATTATAAACTTCTTGAGGATAGCAATTATGGATCTTATATGTTCTTTCCTAAACAAACCATAAGAATTTGTTATCCATTAATATGAATTCATTACACATTGACAATACCTGTGGGGCTGGGCTGGTCCTCATTCTCTAGACTGATGGCATGTACAAAATTCTCCAGTTAGCATATAAAGATGTAATGCTTGGTTTAATAGTATAATATTAGCTGCGTGGGCACTAGCTACATATGATAGCCTTTGGTGTTGGTCATTAGCAATACAGTTTGATATTTTGAAATGTGGAGTGGTAGCTGTCAGTGACTATAAGTTCACAAAGTATGTATTTCTTAAACTCTATTATTCTGCAGGATTATGAACTCCAGCTGGCATCATACACCTCAGGACTGGAAACACTACTGAACATACCTATTAAGAGAACCATGGTTCAGTCTCCTTCTGGGGTGATTCTGCAAGAGGTATGTATGTCATTACATATCTCTTAGGGCCTGCCCTTCCTTCTGCCTCCTCCCTTGTCTTCTTCCTGTCTTCCCTGCAGTCCTAAATTCATCTTTTGTTATAGGGTATCCACTCAAAAAGGTTGAATAGAAAGTTATGTTCCTTCTAGTGTGAGTGATCAGTATGTGATGCATTTTAGGAAATGATCAGTAGAAGTCTGAATCTGTTGTCTATTTATTAGAATTTTTGCAGAAATTAGGCTTAAATTCTGAATTTAATGAGGGAGACTTTAAAAAGTGGAAAATATCTTGTGGATTTTTAAAAGACAACTTTTCCCTAAAAAATTGTCAGAGAACTTCACCTGTCAGATGGTTTAGGGCAAGGGTGGGAAATGTCTGGCCTAAGGGCCATATATAGCCCTTAACACCATTTGGTCTGGCCCTGCCAAGGCATATGGGGTGAGTTATTAAATGTTTGACCAAATATAGCAGGCCAAATTTTAAGTTGATAATTTTGTATGGCCCATGAATGATGTTATAACTATCCAAATGGCTCTTGGCAGAAACACGGTTCCCCACCCCTGGTTTAGGGAAAACACCCTGTAGAGCTAAGGATGGAATACAGTGTTTTTAGCCCTTTTTATGTTGATGTACTCCTAGAATTTGGCATTAGCATGCATGAAAGAAGGGAATTCACTCTTTGAATTAAAATTTTGCTATTTCATTGTTTTATAAAACAAAATCGGTCAACATGCATAGGGCTATTTTGGAATGTAATAATCTTTTTTATCTTATTTCATTCTGTTTCTCCAAGGCTGCAGACATGCATTCTCGGTACATAGAACTAATTACAAGATCTGGAGACTATTTCAGATTCTTAAGTGAGATGCTGAAGAGTTTGGAAGACCTGAAGGTAAATTTTATTTATTTTATTTCCTTGAAGCATCAAAAAGTTAGAGTAGAACCTTATTAATACTGTCTCATTATAACATGGATTTGGGCATACTTACTGGTAAAACTGTTTTTCTACATAATTAGTATAATATAGTTTGCTCATGAGCCTGGGGTTAGTCCCATGCTCTAGTACACTGCTCAAAATGCTTTAGGTAATATTTACAAAACTATAGCTATTTGACCTTTCCCCAAACCAGTAATTTCATTTATAGTTTGGTCAAGGAATTTACTTTATTTCTTTGTATTAAATCAAGACTAAGAACATACTGGATGATAGCTGCATTTGAATATTTCATGTTGAGTGATTGTTTAATTTACTCCTCATTTCTAATACTTGAATTGAGTTTATATGGAAACTTACTGTATTCCTTGAAATAAAGCAAACATAATTTATGGAATCATAAGCTTTTGCTTTTGGAAGAAAGTACCTCATTTATAGATGAGGAAGCTGAAACTCAAAGGTATATCATTTGCTAAGATCATACAAGCAGTTGAAAAATTATGAGGAAAATACAGATTTCTTGAATTTTTGTCAAGTAGTTTTTGTCTTATATCCCTCTCTATGTGTGTGCTTGTATGTGTGGTATGTGTGTGCTTGTAAGTATATCAGTATGTGTGCGCTTGTATGTGTATCAGTATGTGTGCATGTATGCAGGTGTGTAAAGAGAAATGAAAATGTACACTGGTCTGGGAGGGGGCAAGTACTGTTTCCTTCTTGTGATATGATGTGTTTTTGTTTCAACATGTTTCTGATTTTACTTTTGTAGCTGAAAAATACGAAGATTGAAGTTTTAGAAGAGGAGCTTAGACTGGCCCGAGATGCTAACTCTGAAAACTGCAATAAGAACAAATTCCTGGATCAGAACCTGCAGAAATATCAGACAGAGTGTTCCCAGTTCAAAGCAAAGCTTGTGAGCCTGGAGGAACTAAAGAGACAAGCTGAGCTGGATGGAAAGGCAGCTAAGCAAAATCTAGACAAGTGCTACGGCCAAATAAAAGAACTCAATGAGAAGATCACCAGACTGACTTATGAGATTGAAGATGAAAAGAGAAGAAGAAAGGCTGTGGAAGACAGATTTGACCAACAGAAGAGTGACTATGACCAACTGCAGAAAGCCAGGCAATGTGAAAAGGAGAGCCTTGGTTGGCAAAAAATAGAGTCTGAAAAAGCCATCAAAGACAAGGAGTTCGAGATAGAAAGGTTGAGGATTCTTCTGCAGGAGGAGAGTGCCCGGAAGAGAGAATATGAAAATGAGCTGGCAAAGGTAAGAAACCACTATAATGAGGAGATGAGTAATTTAAGGAACAAGTTTGAAACAGAGATTAACATTACGAAGACCACCATCCAGGAGATAAGCATGCAAAAGGAGGATGATTCCAAAAACCTTAGAAACCAACTTGACAGACTCACAAGGGAAAATCGAGATCTGAAGGATGAGATCGTCAGGCTGAATGACAGCATCCTGCAGACCACTGAGCAGCGAAGGCGGGCCGAGGAAGATGCCCTTCAACAAAAAGCCTGTGGCTCCGAGACGATGCAAAAGAAGCAGCAGCTGGAGATAGAGCTTAAGCAGGTCATCCAGCAGCGCTCAGAGGACAATGCAAGACACAAGCAGTCCCTGGAGGAGGCTGCAAAAACCATTCAGGACAAAAACAAGGAGATTGAAAGACTCAAAGTTGATTTTCAGGATGAGGCGAAGCGCCGCTGGGAATATGAAAATGAACTGGCTAAGGTAAGAAACAATTACGACGAGGAAATCATTAGCTTAAAAAACCAGTTTGAGACCGAGATCAACATCACCAAGACGACCATCCACCAGCTCACCATGAAGAGGGAAGAGGACACCAGTGGCTACCGAGCCCAGATAGATAACCTCACCAGAGAAAACAGGAGCCTCTCTGAAGAAGTGAAGAGGCTGAAGAACACTTTAGCCCAGACCACAGAGAATCTCAGGAGGGTTGAAGAAAACGTCCAGCAGCAAAAGGCCACGGGCTCGGAGGTGTCTCAGAGAAAGCAGCAGCTGGAGATTGAGCTGAGACAGGTCACTCAGATGCGAACAGAAGAGAGCCTGAGATACAAGCAGTCTCTTGATGATGCTGCCAAGACCATCCAGGACAAAAACAAAGAGATAGAGAGATTAAAACAACTTATAGAAACAGAGGCCAATGAACGACAATTCCTGAAAGATGAAAATGCTAAATTACAAAGGACCCAGTTTGACCTGCAGAAAGCAAATGACAGTGCAACAGAGACGATAAGCAAATTGAAGGTTCACGAGAAAGAACTAACACGCTTGAGAATCGACTATGAAAGGATTTCCCAGGAGAGGACCGTGAAGGACCAGGACATCACAAGATTCCAGAATTCTCTGAAAGACTTGCAGTTGCAGAAACAGAAAGTGGAGGAGGAGCTGATGCGGCTGAAGAGGACGGCCTCAGAAGACTCCTGCAAGAGGAAGCAGCTAGAGGAGGAACTAGACGGCATGAGGAGGTCTTTGAAGGAGCAAGCGATAAAAATCACCAGCCTGACCCAGCAGCTGGAGCAGGTGTCCATCATTAAGAAAAGGAGCGAGGATGACCTCCGGCAGCAGAGGGATGTGCTGGATGGCCACGTGAGGGACAAGCAGAGGACCCAGGAAGAGCTGAGGAGGCTGGCCTCGGAGGTAGAGGCCCTGAGGCGCCAGCTGCTCCAGGAACAAGAAAATGTCAAACAGGCTCACGTAAGGAACGAGCATTTCCAGAAGGCGATAGAAGATAAAAGCAGAAGCTTAAATGAAAGCAAAATAGAAATCGAGAGGCTGCAGTCTCTCACAGAGAACTTGACCAAGGAGCACTTGATGTTGGAGGAAGAACTACGGAACCTGAAGCTGGAATATGATGAGCTCAGGAGGGGCCGAAGTGAAGCCGATAGTGATAAAAACGCAACCATCTCTGAACTAAGAAGCCAACTGCAGATCAGCAACAACCGAACCCTGGAACTGCAGGGGCTGATTAATGATTTACAGAGAGAGAGGGAAAATTTGAGACAGGAAATTGAGAAATTCCAAAAGCAGGCTTTAGAGGTATTCACAGCTCCACTGTCTCTCAAATAATTCACTTCATTGTCATCTTACCTGAACTGTGCTCTTGTTACTGAGATGGATGCTTGTAGAAAGTCTACTTTTTCTTTTTATTACTGTACTATCTGTCATCATCCAGGCAACTGCTTTAAAGTAGCTTCAGTGCTTTTTGCACTTCCCCTCTGTCACTGTGTCAATGCCAATTTGTGTGTAACCTGTGTTTGGCTCTGCTTTTAGAACTTTAGCATAGGTATAACATCTGAGATCAATTCCTCTGAGTGTCTCACTCTATTTTATAGAAGATAGCTCTTACTTAGTGAACTATGACCTATATTTTTAATTTAAAATTTCCTAAATAAAAGCCATGTCATAGGCGTTTTCTATGCAATTTTAAAATCACCTTTTCTCTCTTGCTTGCATGCTTTTTCTGCATGCATTATTCTACTCTCTAGATCATGGCCTCACTTGTTTGGCTTTTATTTTTTTAACCCCTAAATTTAAAAACAACTTCTTTAGCTTCTAATACATTTGACTTCTATAGACAATATTTGTGTGGGGCTGGGTGTGGGTTATGTGTATATTTGCAAAGATTTTTATTGCTTTTTAAAACATGTTAGTGTAACTGTAACAGGTGAGGTGTAGGTATAGCAGGTGTAATTAATTACCTAGAACACAACTGCTATATTTTCTTGAAACTTAATTGCTGTTAAGAACAAGACAGGTCTACAACTTCTAGTTCCTTTTATGGGGGGGAAAAAGTAAGTATGAAGCCATTTCGCAAAGTGGCAACATAAATCTACAGAATTTTTTCATGAATTTATAAGATAACAAAATAACAGTATACCCAGGGAAACAAAGAAAAGAAAATAAGCACTTTTTTTTTTTTTTAGATAATGTAGGAAAAGAGGTTAAATTATGGTCGTCATATGATATGATTCAAACATGTTTTTCCCATTTCTTTCTTTTTAAATTACAGGCATCTAATAGGATTCATGAATCAAAGAGTCAGTGCACGCAGGTGGTGCAGGAAAGAGAGAGCCTGCTGGTGAAAATCAAGGTTCTGGAGCAAGACAAGATCAGGCTGCAGAGGCTGGAGGATGAGCTGAACCGCGCCAAAGCAACCCTAGAGGCAGAAAGCAGGGTGAAACAGCGCCTTGAGTGTGAGAAACAGCAAATCCAGAATGACCTGAACCAGTGGAAAACTCAATATTCCCGCAAAGAAGAGGCTATTAGAAAGATAGAGTCAGAAAGAGAAAAGAGTGAGAGAGAGAAGAACAGCCTTAGGAGCGAGATCGAAAGACTCCAGGCTGAGATCAAGAGGATTGAAGAGAGGTGCAGGCGAAAGCTGGAGGATTCCACCAGGGACACACAGTCCCAGTTGGAAACAGAACGTTGCCGACTTCAGAGGGAAATCGATAAACTCAAGCAGCGCCCATATGGATCCCATCGGGAGACCCAGACGGAGTATGAATGGACTGTTGACTCCTCCAAGCTGGTGTTCGATGGACTGAGGAAGAAGGTGACGGCGATGCAGCTCTACGAGTGCCAGCTGATTGACAAAACAACCTTGGACAAACTGCTGAAGGGGAAAAAGTCAGTGGAAGAAGTTGCTTCTGAAATCCAGCCTTTCCTTCGGGGCGCAGGAGCTATCGCCGGAGCTTCTGTCTCCCCTAAGGAAAAGTACTCTTTGGTAGAGGCCAAGAGAAAGAATCTAATCACCCCAGAGTCCACAGTCATGCTTCTGGAGGCCCAGGCAGCTACAGGTGGTATCATTGATCCCCATAGGAATGAGAAGCTGACGGTTGACAATGCAATAGCTCGGGACCTCATTGATTTCGATGACCGACAACAGATATATACGGCAGAAAAAGCTATCACTGGTTTTGATGACCCATTTTCAGGCAAGACAGTATCCCTTTCAGAAGCCATCAAGAAAAACTTGATTGATAGAGAAACCGGAATGCGCCTGCTGGAAGCCCAGATCGCTTCAGGGGGTGTAGTGGACCCCGTGAACAGTGTCTTTTTGCCAAAAGATGTAGCCTTGGCCCGTGGGCTGATTGACAGAGATTTGTATAGGTCCCTGAATGATCCCCGAGATAGTCAGAAAAACTTTGTGGATCCAGTCACCCAAAAGAAGGTCAGTTACATGCAGCTGAGGGAACGGTGCAGAATTGAGCCTCACACTGGTCTGCTTTTGCTGACGGTACAGAAGAGAAGTATGTCCTTCCCAGGAATCAGACAGCCTGTGACCGTTTCTGAGCTAGTGGATTCTGGCATATTGGGACTATCCACTGTAAATGAACTGGAATCAGGTCGAATTTCCTATGATGAAGTTGGTGAGAGAATTAAGGACTTCCTTCAGGGTTCAAGCTGCATAGCAGGCATTTACAATGAGACCACAAAACAGAAGCTTGGCATTTATGAGGCCATGAAGATTGGCTTGGTCCGACCTGGTACTGCTCTGGAGTTGCTGGAAGCCCAAGCAGCTACTGGCTTTATAGTGGATCCTGTTAGCAACTTGAGGTTAACAGTGGAGGAAGCCTATAAAAGAGGTCTGGTGGGTATTGAGTTCAAAGAGAAGCTCCTGTCTGCAGAACGGGCTGTCACTGGGTATAATGACCCTGAAACGGGAAACATTATCTCTTTGTTCCAAGCGATGAACAAGGAACTCATTGAGAAGGGCCACGGCATTCGATTGTTAGAAGCACAGATTGCAACCGGTGGGATCATCGACCCGAAGGAGAGCCATCGGTTACCAGTTGACATGGCCTACAAGAGGGGCTACTTTAATGAGGAGCTCAGCGAGATTCTCTCAGATCCAACTGATGACACAAAAGGATTTTTTGACCCAAACACTGAGGAAAATCTTACCTATCTACAGCTAAAAGAAAGATGCATCAAGGATGAGGAAACAGGGCTCTGTCTGCTGCCTCTGAAGGAAAAGAAGAAGCAGGTGCAGACTTCGCAGAAGAATACCCTGAGGAAGCGTAGAGTGGTCATCGTGGACCCAGAAACCAACAAGGAGATGTCTGTGCAGGAGGCTTACAAGAAGGGCCTTATCGATTATGAAACTTTTAGGGAGCTATGTGAGCAGGAGTGTGAGTGGGAAGAAATAACCATCACTGGGTCTGACGGCTCCACCAGGGTGGTCCTGGTAGATAGAAAGACAGGCAGTCAGTATGATATTCAAGATGCTATTGACAAGGGCCTTGTTGACAGGAAGTTCTTTGAACAGTACCGATCCGGCAGCCTCAGCCTCACCCAGTTTGCTGATATGATCTCCTTGAAAAATGGTGTTGGCACCAGCAGTGGCATGGGTGGTAGTGTCAGTGATGAAGTTTTTAGCAGCGCCCGACATGAGTCAGTAAGTAAGATTTCCACCATATCCAGTGTCAGGAATTTGACTATCAAGAGCAGCTCTCTGTCGGACCCCCTGGAGGAATCAAGCCCCATTGCCGCCATCTTTGACATAGAGAACCTGGAGAAGATCTCCATTGCAGAAGGCATAGAGCGGGGCATTGTGGATAGCATCACCGGTCAGAGGCTTCTGGAGGCTCAGGCCTGCACAGGCGGCATTATCCATCCAACCTCCGGTCAGAAGCTGTCACTGCAGGATGCGATCTCCCAGGGCCTGGTGGATCAAGAGATGGCTACCAGGCTGAAGCCTGCTCAGAAAGCCTTCATTGGCTTTGAAGGTGTGAAGGGAAAGAAGATGTCGGCAGCAGAGGCAGTGAAAGAAAAATGGCTTCCATATGAGGCCGGCCAGCGCTTCATGGAGTTCCAGTACCTCACGGGAGGCCTAGTTGACCCCGAAGTGCATGGGAGGATAAGCGTTGAGGAAGCCATCAGAAAGGGGTTTATCGACGGCCGAGCAGCTCAGAGGCTGCAAGATATCAGCAGCTATGCCAAAATCCTGACCTGCCCCAAAACCAAATTGAAAATATCCTATAAGGATGCCATGAATCGCTCCATGGTGGAAGATGTCACTGGCCTGCGCCTTCTGGAGGCCGCCTCTGTTTCATCCAAGGGCTTGCCTAGCCCTTATAACATGTCTTCTGCTCCAGGCTCCCGCTCCGGCTCCCGCTCCGGCTCCCGCTCGGGCTCCCGCTCTGGTTCCCGCAGTGGGTCCAGGAGAGGAAGCTTTGATGCAACAGGGAATTCTTCCTACACGTACTCCTCCTACTCCTTTAGCAGCAGCTCTATTGGGCACTAATAGTCAGTGAGAAATGGTTGCTATACCTTGACTTCATTTATATGCGTTTTTTCCACTTTATTAAATAATAAAGAAAATCTAATGCTTGCAATATAGTGATAGAATTTTCTGTGCTTAAGAAAACATTGCCAGGGTTAAATCAAGTAGTAAAGGCGGTTCTGGCTTTTTATCTTCTTAGCTCACCTTAGCTATTGTAATACACTGAATGTAGTGTATATGAAGTGGTAATCAGTTGTAAGGATAGCACAAATTGAATTTAGAATTTGTTTTTCTTCTGTTTTTAGATTTTTGATCCATTCTTCTTGAATATTTTTTGGCCTATAATACAGATTTCTGTTCTTGGAGATGAAAATTAAATTGATTACTAATATTTTAGTCACCATTTTGTTTCTCATCTAAATATTTCCATTTTCTGTATTAGTACATAGTACCCCTCCCCAGGAAAAACCCACCCCAAACTAAGCATTTTGGAATGAGTCTCCTTTTAGTTTTAGAATGTGGATTGTATGACCCCTATACTCCTATGTATCTGTTTGGTTTGGTATTAATTTGACTGTATGTTCATAATAGCAGCAATCTTTGCTTTTCTTTGGTCAAAGTTTTCTGTTTATTTTGCTTGTCATTTTCAATGTACTTTAAAAAGATGTCTATGAAGTTTGCTGTTCTAGCAATAAACTTTTGGACTTTTGAATTTTTGTGTTTTGATTTAATAGCATGTTTATACACACAAGGGCATTTAGCAACAGCTTTTTGATTATTATAAAATATATCTAAAACCATCTGTTTTCAAAACACATATTAAGAAAGACTACTTATAAACTATTTTCATTCTGAATTTGTGTTAGAATTTCATCTTTGTAGTTAGTTTTTTTTCGACATTATTCAAGTGCCTGCTGTGTAGAGTCCTTGGAAATAAGCCTTTGTAGAAGCCAGGCCAGAGGTCAATACCCTGTTCTATTTTATGCTGGACAATGAATACCAAGTAGCATGGGCAAGTTATCATCATAACATTTAAAAAACATGAGGTGGCTAAGATTCTCATTTGGATATTTCATTTTGTCCCATGAAAGGATTGTCCTTGAATCTATGAAAATAGTTTCTGAAGAGTTCTTGACTCTCTGTTGAAGGACAAAGAGAAACTTGAAATTCAGACATTTGTCATTAAATGAACATGACTTTAGTGAATATCTATTTAGTGTCTAGTATTCTAGGTACTATGAGGTTCAATAGAATTTAGAAGACCCCTGACTTCAAGCCTTTGCAGCCTGGATGGGGACAGAAGGCACACAACGCAGTCAGTGGGACAACTTGCATATGTCACTAGCATTAATACAATCAAACATTTTATAGTGCAGAGAGGAAATAGGAAAGCAAGTTAAATGCTAATTGATCATACTTAAGATAATACTTAAATTATTGGAGCTTTTGGTACTTAGCGTGAAAACAGCATTCATGTCTTACCTCTTTTCTTGCCCTTGCCCCCTTTCCAATCTGGAAAGGTTTGTAATTAGTTTCAGTCACCAAATATTGAGTTCTTCTGTGTGCCACACATTGTGCCAGAAACTGTAGATCCCATGGTAGGAATACATGGTAAAAAAATATAGTCCTTGTAATATGAAAGGAAGAAAAAATATATGATAAATGCTATGTTGGGGGAAGTAGAGTTTCCTTATGCTAGAGCTGCCAGGCTGTGTTATCTTGGGCTGCTGTAATTAGATACCTCAGATGGGGTGGCTTAAATTTATTTTCTCATAGTTCTGGAAGGTAAAATTCCAAGATTAAGTTGCAGTCCAGGATTGGTTTCTGGTGACAACTTTCAGGCTTGTAGGCAGTGATGAGTATGGAGGGAGCTTTGGTGTCTCTTCCTAATCTTTTAAGAATACTAGTCCTATCACATTAGGGCCCCACTCAATAATCTCATTTAACCTCCCCCCACCCCCCACTTAACCATAATTACCTCTTTTAAAGACCCTGTCTCCAAATATAGTCATATTGGGGGTTAGGGATTAGACTGCATTTGGGGGGGGGGGGTGGCAGGCGGGGAATGACACAATTCAGCCCATTACAGAGGCCTAAACTAGAATAGGGCAGGAGACTGCTCTAGGAAAATGGTGATTAAATAGACTAAGAAGCATCAATGTAAAACAATTCTGAAACAGTGTAGCCACTTCGAGCTGCTCTAAAATGAAATAGGAACTGTGTCCTGGGAGAGAGGATATTCTTGACCTGCACTAAGTTTTGATTTGGTTTAGATACACAGTGCACCCACTGAAAAGGGAAATATATAATTTTTCAGTAAAAATCATCTCACATTCAAATAGTGTAACATGTTCTAGGCTGCTAGGGCAACTCTAAATGTGAATAAAAAGTAAAGATGCTGTGGGCAGAATGAATAAGCTACTTCTAGAACTCATCCCTTACCCCACATCTGCTTACAGCTATTGGATTGTTTCTGTGTTTTCTGGTACTGCCTTTTTATACTCATCACCATTTGTCTGTAGGTGAGAAAATTGTGCTATTTGTCTTTGGAAACAGCTGTTCAGAAAAATTTCCTTCATGTTTTTTTCCTCATCTGGTGCATACAAGTGCCAAGGGAACCAAAGATTTGGCATCAGGCTTGAATAAAATAAATAATATAAGTAGGAGTATATTCTAGGAGTTAAAACCATCTACGGAAACTGATTCCAGGTCTTGGGTAGGAAATGTAAAAAGTAAACTTGAATTAGTCAATGTAAGGAAGTTCTCAAGGACTCTTAGGAACATGTCAAACAGACACGGACTGGTATAAAGTAGCTCCCACAGGTCAAATTTGAGACAATTTGAGCATCAACAAGAATTATGATGGTAATGGAATAGTAATAATGACTTTAAAAATAATTTATCATTAATAACTCAATAATTTAAAAAAACACCTTGGTTCCACAGTGAAACAAAGTGAAGGTGTGGTTAGAATGCTAGCTAATACATGTAGACGCCATAATAGCAGTAAAAAACCATCATAAGCCCTGGCTGGTGTGGCCTAGTTTGTTGGGCATAATTCTGTGCACTACAGAAAGGTTGCCCATTGTTTCCAGGTGGGGCACTTGCCCAGGTTTAGGGCTTGATCCCAGGTGGCATGTGTGTGGTAGGCAGCCAATCGATGTCTCAAATGGATGTTTCTCTCCTCTCTTTCTCTCTAGAAATCAATTTAAAAATCTTAAAAAAAAAGAATCATCATAATTCCTAACATAATGAGATTCATTGAAGGATTGTGTGAGTTTGTTGGAGAACAGGACATTCATATGGCATAAGGTATCCCACAGATTACCAGTTACCAAGAAGAAATGTACTATTAAAATGGAGAGATACAGCCATCATCTTTACTAAGTGATCAAATTTTGCATTACTAATAGAGAATCTAAAATATGTGTCCTTTATGAGATGTAATAAAGAGGTACACACATCTTGCAAAAATGCGTAAACTGAACCTACTCATAAAGGAAAAAAAAATCTGACAAATCCAGAAAGAGGGACATTCTACAGGACAAGTGGCTGAGGCTCCTGACAAAATTCACTGGCTCAGTTTAAAAAGGAGAGTAGCCCTAACTGATTTGGCTCAGTGGATAGAGCGCCGGCCTGTGGACTGAAGGGTCCCAGGTTCGATTCTGGTCAAGGGCATGTACCTTGGTTGGGGGCACATACCCAGTAGGGAGTGTGCAGGAGGCAGCTGATCAATGTTTCTAACTCTCTATCCCTCTCCCTTCCTCTCTGTAAAAATCAATAAAATACATTAAAATAAAAATAAAAAGGAGAGTAGGGGAGACAGACTTTTGTAAAGTAAAAGAGACAATAACCGATTGTAGGTCATGAGTTGGAAGAAGTGAAACGGCTATAAAAGGAATTTGGGGGACAACTGGGGAAATTTGAATATGAACTGTGTATTAGACATTTTGGAATGATTCTTTTTCTGAGTTGATCATTTACTGTGGTTATGGAAGCAAAATATCCTCATTCTTAAGAGATTCATACAAACTTTTGGGGGTGAAGTAAATGCAACTGACTTTCAAATAATTCAGCAAAAATAGTGCGTGGGGCTGTGTAGACAGAGTGGGAGAAAGCAAACGTGGCCACATGTTACAGTTAAGGATCGGGAGGACAGCTGTGCGAATGCGCACTGCATTATTCTTCAAACTGTTCTTTAGATAAAAACGCTTTATTTAAAAAAGTAGATGGGGGTGGTAATGGCGTTCAGGGCCGGCCAGGAGCAAATGCGTCCAGGAGCAGGGACTAAAGCAGCGATATTGGAAAGAGAGGGAAAACACCTCTCAGAATGACAGCTCCCGCCCTTCTAGGGCCGTCCCGGTAGGCGGTCCTAGTCACGTGGCGCGGGGACCCCGCCCTCAACCCCCAGAAGGCCGCGCGCGCCGCTGGCAGTTCGGCCGCTTCCCCTCGGCGGGCTGGGTGCGGCCATGGAGGGCGAGCCGCCCCCGCTGGAGGATCGGCGGCGGCTGCAGGAGGAGCTGAGCGAGTTCGTGGAGAGCTGCTGTCGGACGCTGCAGGAGGTCACGTCGTCCCTGGGCTGGAGCCTGGATCGGCTGGACCCCGGGGAGGCGGCGGCCGCCGAGGTGAGGGTGCGGCCCTTGCGGCCCTGAGCTGCGGTTCTCTGTGGCGGCCGCGTCCACGCAGGGCGGCGGGGGGAAGGGCGTGGGAGCCGCGCCCGGGGCAGAGCGGCGGTGGGCTCCTGGGACGGCTCGGAGCGTCCGGCGCCTCCTGTGCGGCGCACCCCCTGGGACTCGGATGTAAAGAAACGGTGACAGTGCTCTGGGCGGGCGGGGGCGGCGCGCCTGCTGTCTACGGAGAAAACCAGCGACGGGGCCTCCGAGCGCTGCCGGGGTGCGGGCGGGGGCTTCGTCCTGCCGCACGGATGCGCGGGGGCACCAGACTCCGAGCCGGGAGAGCTTGGGTCTCGGTTCGCCTTTCTCTGCCCAAACTGTCCACCTCCGGCCGGGAGAGCCCCGAGCCTGGAATGACGAAGGGCATCCCCGAGAGAGGGTGGCTAGCAGCCCTGCTGAACATGAGCGTTGTTTTGAGAAAATGCAGGCAAGTGTGTTAGCGACCCCTTGTGATTTTCCAAAAGGCGTGGCGGGAGGGAGGGTGTTCTAAGGGTGGTGGGTAGGGGCCTGGGTCGGCCATTTCAAAGAACCTGTGCACATCTTTTTTAATGAGGGCAGTGGGGGAGGCAGGGGAGCATTTTGAGTCCGGGCATGTCATAATTAATATCTACCTTTTAATAACCTGTTAATTGCTTCCACTTGTTGAACACTTGCAGTGTACTAGGCCCCGTTTGAATTGCCGTATGCATATAAACTCATGTATAACTTAATCTTCACCGTAGCTTTGTGAGAGAGGCACTGCTATTGTACCCATTTTATAGATGAGGAAACGGAAGCAAAAGAAGGTTAAGTATCACTTAATACGGTCAGAAAACGGCAGACCCGGGATGCAGACTAGCCATAGTGTGAGGAATGGAATGGACAGCAAGCCTGGAAGCGGAGGGCGGTGTGGGGAGGCCCAAGAGGGCTTGCGGGGGAGGGGGGGATAAATGGTGAACACATAATACAGTATACAGATGGTGTACTATAGAATTGTACACCCGAAACCTATGTAATTTTACTAACCAATGTCACTCCAGTAAATTCAGTAAAAAAGTGAAAAAAAAATGACTGGAAGTGGAGCAAGTAGTTAGGTAATGGCTCTTGTAATCCATGATATCCTGAATTGGGAAAGTGGTAAAATGGATGGATTATGTGCAGGGATTTCAGAGTTATTTAGGAGTAAAAAGGATAGATAGGTGATTGATTAGATGTGGATGATGTGGGAGAAGAGGCAGTTATCTGCTTGAGCAAGTAGAACCTTTTTACTGAAATAGGAAAACACAAGATGAACAGATTTGGGATCAGGAAACCATGAATATAATGAATTTATTTTTGGTCATGTTGAAATTTTAGTGTCTTTAGTGTAAAGTGCTCAAGTGAGAAACAAGGTCTAAACTAGCTGTAGATTTTGGGAGTCATCCCTATATAGTGAAAGTTGAAGCCATGAGTTCTAGTAAGTATGTATCAAATGGCAAAGGCCACCGGTGGTTAGACTGACATGAAACACCAACATTTAAAGGGGGACAGGTAGTGAGTGGTACATACATACAATGGAATATTACTCAGCAATAAAAAGGAAGGAAATCCTGCCACTTGGGACAACATGGATGGACCTTGAAGAAATTGTGCTACGTGAAATAATTCTCATAGAGAAAGATGAATACCTTCTGATTTTACTTAATATGTGGAATCTAAAAAAACCAAAACAAATGAATAAGCCAAACAGAACAGAAACAGACTCAGATATACAGACCTAGCTGATAGTTGCCAAAGAAGTGGAGGTTGGGAGTTGGAAATTAAGTAAAAGAAAATGTATGTGTAGCCCAGGTATGTAAGTTCCCTCTGGGGGAAAAAAGAAAAGAAAGGGGGACAGGTAGAACAAGGAAGACGTCTTTAGAGGAGACCAGGTAGAAGGAACCAGAGAAGCAGAAGGACCATGAAAAGTGTATCAAGATGACAGAAATAGACAATTGGTTTGTGACCTTCTAAGCATTCAAATATGAATAAGGACTATGATATGTGCTTTGGCTATAGTAGCCAGAAGGTTGTTAGTGACCTTCTGATTGATGGGTGAGGTTGTTGAGGCAGTGAATGTGAACAAATCTTTCCGAGTTGGGCTTTGATGAGGTGGAGAGGGGGCAAAGGCTATAGGGAAAGGTTTTTAATTTTTAAAATTTATTTATTTTGTATTCTCACCTGAGGATATGTTTATTGGTTTTAGAGAGGAGGAAGGAAAGAGGAAGAGAGGGGGTGAGGGGGGAGGGAGAGAGGGAAGGTAAGGAGAGGGAGGAGAGAGAGAGAGAGAGAGAGAGAGAGAGAGAGACACAAGAGACGAGAGAGGAAAGAGAGAGAGGAGAGAGAGAGAAAGAATGAATTGGTTGGGTTGGTTGCCTCCCATACACACCCCAACTTCCAACTGAGGATTGAACCTGCAACCTAGGTATGTGCCCTGATTGGGAATCGAACACCCAACCTTTTGGTGTGTGGAATGACTTGGCTGGGGCTTTTAAAAAGTTTTAATATGCACATACACTCAAACAGGGTGTTGGGAGAGGCCTGCAGAAGAGGACATAACTGGATAGTACCACTTTACAAAGTAGTAAACATTTAATGGTATAATTATTTAAATCTTTAAATATTATGTACCTTTTCCTTTGATTCTGTTTGATTTTTATAGGATGAAGTTGTGATATGTCCTTATGATTTCAATCATCACATGCCTAAATCATCTTTAGCAAAGCACATGGTATCATGTAGATTGAGGAAACTGGGCTACACCAAAGAAGAAGAGGTATGCGTGTGTCATATAATTCATGCACTAATAAATTCACAATAGATGGAAGTATAGGGTGAGGTTTTCTGACATGAAATAATAGTCATTTGTGGGATAGAATGGTACTAGCCTGATTTCACAAATTATTGCAAGAGATATTTCAGTGATACTAATCTATTGTTGGTTTATGTCAAATCTTAAAATAGTTAATCATCTGATTCTCAAGAACACTGACTTTTTTTGTTTGTCTTTTTACTGTTTAGGATAAAATGTATAATTCTGAATTTTTCTATGAGAATATGAAGATACCTTCAATCACTTTGAGTAAGTATTAGTAGATTATAATTTTTAAAATATCTTACTATATGTATGTATTGATAATTCATTTTTTAATTATCAAAAGAATGGACTTTATAAGTATGCTTATGATTAAGGACATTTATACCTTAAGAGAATGTAGGATTGATTAATGTATAGTGAAACTAGTTTTTGTAATCTGAAAGTTAGAGACCAGGCCTGTTATAGTAATATTTAGTGAAAATCCTGAAAAGCTTTGTACAGTAGGACAGACACCTTTCTTCTTAGTTATAACAAAAATCTGTCCACTCAACACAGTTTGAAGACAGGACTGAAGATGGAAATGTGTTCTAAGACAGCAGTCGCCAACCTTTCGGACCTCATGGACCACCAGTGGTCCGTGGGCTACCGGTTGGTGACCGCTGTTTTAAGAGGTTGAAATCTTGGGCTCTAAAATAGAAGGCCCTGATTCAGCTCCTGGTTTTGTCACTAACAGATGTGTAACTTTCAGCAAGGTAATTAACCTGTTTGTTGTCTAAGTTTCTTTATAAAATGGGAATGATGGTATTTGCACTTTTTTTAAAATGTATTTTTATTGATTTCAGAGAGGAAGGGAGAGGGAGAGAGAGAAACATCAATGATAAGAGAGATTCATTGATCGGCTGCCTCCTGCACGCCCCCTACTGGGGATCAAGCCCACAACCCAGGCATGTGCCCTTGATCAGAATTGGACCTGGGACCCTTCAGTCTGCAGGCCGACACTCTGTTCACTGAGCCAAAGGAGCTAGGGCAGGGTATTCGCACTTTTATGAAGATTAAATGATACATGTAATATTCTTAGAATAGTGCTTGACACTTAGTGGGATTCAAGAAATGTTACATATTATTTGTTGCTAAAATTTTTAGCGGTTACTGTTTTGTGCCTGATTATGTTTTCTGAACCACCTGAACTCTGGTTACTTACTAGGATCTAGCTAGATCTGAAAGAATTTCTGCTTTCAGATTACCTAGGCCAGTGGTCCTCAACCTGTGGGTCGCAACCCCTTTGGGGGTTGAACGACCCTTTCACAAGGGTCGCCTAAGACCATCGGAAAACACACATATAATTGCATATTGTTTTTGTGATTAATCACTATGCTTTAATTATGTTCAATTTGTAACAATGAAATTGGGGGTCACCACAACATGAGGAACTGTATTAAAGGGTCGCGGCATTAGGAAGGTTGAGAACCACTGACCTAGGCAGTGATTGGGGGTGTTGCCTCTCTTAAGATTTTACAGGTTTGTGTGTCTAAAGAACTTGGATTGGAACCCAGTTAATAATCTAATCATGGACACTGATGATTCATATTGTGTTTGGATTTTTTTGACAGATAAGGACTCACAATTCCAGATAATTAAACAAGCTAGAACTGCAGTTGGAAAAGATGGTGACTATTATAATCAAAGTAAGTGGCATCATAGTTTGAGCTAAATAATGAATAAAACTATTTTTCTCCCACAAGCACACATGTTATTAATTTTTAAGAAAAATCGTGTGAAAACAATTATATGGGAAAGGTTAAGTTTTACATATTTGACTACTATGCTTGGTGTCAGCTTTATTTGTTAGATATTTTCTGCTCAAATACACAAGTCTGACTAGGACACTGTCTTAGGACTTCATGCTTTGGAATTTCCAAATAGATTAGATTGCCTTATAGATCATTTTTAAAATTATGATTATTTAGTTAATAAATCCCATTTAGTGAGACTCTTACCCTGAGATTTCCTTTCTTGAGGATTAGCCCATTGTTAAATGTAATATTGAAATGAACATAAAAGGAAAGACTTAGGCTAAAAGAGATTAGTTCTCACAGCTGCCCCTCAAAATAAAATGCAAAGTATTACGTACAATTTCAGAGGGTTTGTGGATCCTTTTATGCCCAGTTTTGGAGCTGGGTTAAGAGTTTCTTCCTGGGGCTTATGTCAGCAGAGACTAGGTTAGAATTTTTAAGTGTGAGCTTCTGGGAAATTGAAAGAAAACTTAATCCATCAAAAACATAGAAGGTAAAGGAGTAAATAGATTTAATAGATTTTGAACCTGGTTAAAACATCTAAGCTAAACATGACTGGCTCCTTTTTATAAGGATTTGAGTTGTTTTTTGAACCTTCTGAAGGTAGCTTTCTCTGGACATCTTACCTTTCTTTCCTCATTCTTCTGAATTATATTCACCAGCCCATTATTATGGTTTGTTTTCTTTCTTGTTAAGTTCAGGGTCTTAGCCCATTTTTCTAAGCCAATATTTGGGCTCGATTTCTCCCTAAGTGCCCTGTGGCTTCAGAAGGAGGGAGTCCCTTACCTTTAGTCTGCATTACATTGTTTCCTATAACAGCAGAAGCACATTGTATTTCCTGTTTTGAAGCTCCTGTTTTTATGTACTTTTGTGCTGAATTTCAGGTTTTTCTCTTTGAGGGAGACATTTGACTTTCTCTTATTGAAGAGTTTACTGAACCCCTATTATTGGTTCTATCCATTGCCCCTGTTAATCAACCAATTAAAAAGTAGAGGATTTTTTTTTTGAGGGGTTAATTGTTAAAAGACTTTATTTGACCTTACCTAGTTAGATAGATTTACTGAATTTATTAGAGTTTAAGGAGAACTTGGGAGATCATCTAATCTAGTGTCTGCTTTTTACTGATAAGGAAACAAACCCTGACTGATAGAGATGATAAGGTTTTGGTGTCTTTGTTCTAAAGGTCCTTAATACTTTTAAGAGATTTTTTTCCAAAGCCCTGTTATATAGTTTATTACTCCTTCACAGTAAACTTGTGATAGGTTGGATGAGTATTTTCCCCTCCATAGTAGGTGAAGAAGTAGAGGCACACATAACTGAATTGACACTCCTTTGCTAGATAATAGCAAAGCTGGATCCAGAGCCAAGTTCTAAATTTTGGCACAAACACAGCACTGAATTATTCTGCATTCTGTTAGAAACTCTACATTTAGTGATATTTGTGGATTCTACATAATTGCTCAAATATATTCATTATTTATTATGTCTATCATTAATTAAAAGAATGTCACAAACTTCATATCTGTACATAATATTACTATTAATACTGTTCATTTGGGTGAGCCTATTTTAAAGAAATAAACTAGTTGCTTGGCCTTATACAAATGACAGCTTTTCTGAGTTTTTACTTTCTTATCTGGAATATAAAACTATCTCCTAGTGTTTAGAGCAGTAGAAAGCAATATTAAGATGAAATGGGTGAGAATTATATATATGTATAATTACTCATATAGGTATATATGAGTAATTTTCTAGATCATTTTCTAATCTGAGGTTTTTATATAAGAGTAATAAGGCAGATTTGGACATTGAGTTTAGTTTTTTATAAAAACAAATAATTACTTTGAATGAATACTTCTTTCAGTACATTAAGAGGAAATTTTATTTGATTTTGAATTTTTGTACTAGCTTAAATTAAGATTTAACTGTTAAGAACTATTTTTATATGATCTATAACCCTCTTTTTAAAACTATTTTTCATCTTGTGTAGAGTTCTGCATTTCCTCAACAGAGATTATTTTTGTAGTTTACTTATACCTAAACATTTTACTCCAGGACAAAAATCTCTTTAATATCTTCTTTTTGATGTGTTTATTTTGAGGGAAGACGACTAACATGAACAATTTTACATTTTTTCATGTAATTAATATTTTTTATTCACTAAATTTTAAGTTTTTTTGGTGCGGTTATATATTTATGTTTTCATTTTATCAGTCTTATTAGGTCTCAATTCATTAATCTCCCTGAAAGCTTAAATAACCATTAGATCTACTTACTTATTTTTAGATATAGTTACTTTGGTTAATTTTGTAACCAAGATACTAATTTCAATCATAAACAATCATTTTATATTTGATGGTTTATCTTTTTCCTTCTCTATTAAAGATTCAAGTTGTTATACTTGAATTTCATGACATACAGTTGACCTTTGAACAACATAGGTTTGAATGCATAGGTCCACTTATATGTGGATTTCTTTCAATAAATACGGTTGGCCCTCTGTATTTGTGGGTTTTGCATCCACGGGCTTGGCATCTGAGGAGGATACCAAAATAGTATTTTTGATCCACAGTTGGGAATCCAGGGATGTGGAGGGCTGACTATGTATTGTTCTACACCATTTTATATAAGGGACTTGAACATCCACAGATTTTGGTATGAGTCATGGCTGCGATTTGAAGATCAGGGTACTATGGCTAACAAACCCTAAAGAGATAGAAATAGAGTAGTTCTAAAGCTAATCTGTTCCTACCACTTGTGAAACTTTGGCAAGTCATTTTGCTTCTGTGGGCTGTAATTTATCTCTAATGTTAAGAAGTTGACTCTGAATTCTCTCTAAAATTCTAAATATGTATCTCAGAAATAGTACCTCTTTTTAATAAATAGTATAGTATCTCATACGTTTAAGATGCCCTATGATGGCAAAAGTGACTAACAAGGAAGAATTGAGAATTAGAGTTACTAAAAAGTAGAGTAGAGTGTCAGTTCATGGTGATGAAAAGCTCTGGAGATGGATAGAAGTGATGGTTGCACAGCAGTGTGAATATACTAATGCCAATGAACTGTACACTTAAAGATGGTTAAAATGGTAAATTTTATGTTTTGTATGTTTTACCACAATTAAAAACTATTATACAGAAAAGTAGAAGTTCACAGAATTGGTATGATTACAGCACATTGAAATGCACTCTATCTAAAGCATAGAAACTTGTGTTAGAAAATTTACATTTTATGGAAATGTAAGCTTATGTAAGTGTGTTTACCCTTTATTTTTTGTCAGAAATATCTATGTTCTGAATGATTTGAATGCAGTTTGTTGTTTAACTTTTCCTGTACTTTTTCTTTTTCAGTAATTGGGGTGAGTATAAAGAGGAATTAGGAACCTGAATGTACTCCTTATTTAAAGATATGCAGTATCCTTTTTGCAAATGATATCCTTTTAAAAGTATCATTCAAATTTCTAAACTTTATCTTAGTCACTGTCACAGTATTACAGTCTTGATTTGGAATTTTAGTTGAATTTTCAAAGAATTTAAGTATCAATCTTTATATAGAAATTTAAGATGAATAAAGAAAACTCCAATATATTTCAAAGAGGAAATTATATTTCTTTGTTTAAAAAATAACAGGCAAAGATTTATGTGGAGCTTGTTTATAACACAGTCATGCACTGCAGTTATGCATGTTTTGTTATGCAGTGATCTGCATATACCATGGTGGTTCATAAGATTTTAATGGGTTATAAGCAAAAGTTTGTGATGTTGAAGGAAAAGGCTGGACCCAACTAGGATGTTGAATTTACTGCTAGTTCTGTCTGGGTGGCTTAAATAGACAAGGAGGCTTGGCATGTTGTCTCCTTGCCCTGCACCCTGCCCCTGGCTGGGGCCTAGAGTTGGTGAAGGAGGGGAGCCCAGTAGCTCCCTGCCCCCACCCCCTGGCACCCACCCCTGCACACACATTAACACACACTAAAGCTCATAAACTCACTTTCCTTCCCTCTGTCTGTTTCTCTTCGTCTCTCTTTCCTCCCAATTCCCCCCCCCCCCCCCCCCCGCCATCTCTGTTTCTCACTCTGTCAAGGGCCCTCTCTTTCCTTCTCCCATCCTCCCTCTTTTATTCTCATCTTAAGTTTTATCTGTGTCTCCTTTGATCTCTGCTTCTGCTCTCCCCTTCTATTTCTCCCTACTTTCCCTCCTTCTGATGTCTACTCTCTTTCCCTCCACAACCCTTCCCGACACCCCCAAGCCACATGCCCACACACACTTGATCTTTTACACAGTATTTTTATTCTGCCTTTTAAGGTTTAGCTATGTTTAGATACACAAATACCATTGAGTTACAGTTGCCTGCAGTATTTAGTAAAATAATAACATGCTGTGCAGGCCTGTAGCCTAGGAGCAATAGGCTATGCCACAAAGCCTAGGTGTGTAGTAGGGTATTCCATCTAGGCTTGTGTACTCTGTGATAGTCCCACAATGATGGAATTGCTTAACGACACATTTCTCAGAACATATTCCCCTCATTAAGTAGAGTATGACTGAACATTAGTGTTTTCTAATCTTTTCTAACTTTTCTTCCAGACTTTGTAGCCTATATTCAAAGGAATTAGGTTTATCAAAGCAAACTCATTTTTTAAATGTTTTAACATCTGGCTGCACATAAGCGCTTTTCCTAGTGTCTATCAGAAGTGGAGTAAAATTGATTAACTTCAAAGGAAACCTTTCTTCCCCACTAATTCAAAATCCTTTGACTTGCACATTTAAGTTATCTATAGCTGTTAGACCACAGACTTTATTCAGTGTAGCTATTCTCTTAATTTGTAGACAAATATAAAGTAATCTTTTGTGTGTATGTGTTGCAATGCTTAGTTTATAGTATGCTTTTATTTTATTTTATTTTATTTTATTTTTTTGCGTCTTAGGAAGTCAACAAAGCTAATATCAAATATAAGTATCAGGGAAGAGCTACTGATTTTATATTGTTCTGTGAACCAGAGTTATTACTATTGGGTAACTTAGCAAACATTAAAAGGGTTTATTTGGTAGCTCATGTTCTTTGCATTAGTGAATAATGAGTCTGGGACTATCGTTTTAAATTGCTTTATTTACAGTTACAATAATTTTTTATTTCTTTGAGAAAATTTGATTCTCAAAACAAAATTTTTCTTCAAAGTTTAATACATCATATCAAGGTATTGTATTTACTTTTTTTCATTAATGAGCAGATTTTAGAAAGTTCTGTAACTGTTGTTAACTTTTTTCTGTTAACTTGGTTAAGCCAGTGTGCTTCCTTTTCAGAAAATTAAAACAAGTTTAGTCTCAATGTAACCTGTCTTTCTCTGGTCTGAGGAAGTGTGGGATTTCTGCTACTTAATTGTTTTTGGTCCGTAGCTCTGAGTCATTACTCAAATGTGATATATTGTTAATGTGGAATGAGTAGCTTGATGTCTCATATAAAAAGGACATTTTTAAACACATTTTTCATATTTCTATAATTTATTTTTAATGGAACTATAATACATATTACCTATTAAAAGTCTCTCCCCATCAGCTTTTATGGGAAAAAACATATGCACAGAAAGGAAGTTAATATATACTTTTATAGCGTGGGTAGCCTTTGAAAAATTGTTAACCAAAAGGTTTTCTTATGAACATTGTCTTATGATAATTACTGCCTGCTTTCATGGGATCTGTTTTAACATTGTTGGAGAGAAGAGTGAATATCCACAATATATCCTGTATGTGAATGTAGCATTCGGGATAAAGTCATTGTTTTATCATTTGTTACATAGATTGATATTTTGTAATTTAGGCATACTATGAAAAAAATTTGTGTTCATACTGCATTACTATAGTGCATGTTTATAGATAAGTAGTAGATCTTAAGTCCACAATGCTTCATGTATTTTTATTTTTGTGGTTTTATTTTTACTTTAGGGACTTATTCTTCATTACCTGTCGAAGTTCCTCTGAATCACAAACGATTTGTTTGTGATCTGACCCAAGCTGATCGTCTTGCCCTCTATGATTTTGTAATTGAGGAGACAAAGAAAAAGCGCTCTGATTCTCAAATTATCGAAAATGACAGTGATCTCTTTGTAGACTTGGCTGCAAAAGTCAATCAAGGTTTGAGATGAATATCATAGTTTTATATTTCTTAATAGTTATTCCATTCTTTGCTGTTATTAAGATGATATGTCAGGCATTTTAAGAATAAGATGGTTTTGTGTCATCTGATATTCACGTATAAAAGATGTTTATTCAGTAGTGAAAGTTTGCTCTCTGATTTTACATTAAGCAAAGCATCCTTCTGTGAGAATGTTACAGCTGTGCTGTTGCTGTAATCTATGTACCTAAACACTCTTATGTTCAACTGATGACTGGAGAAAAGGAATGGTATATAACTTAGCCCATTTATATAATGTAGAATTTTTAGAATATTTTTAATATATTTTGAAACATGTTAAAATGTGATTGTGGTGTTCCTGTTAATTTTTAAGAATGTAAATTTTTCTAAGGATATAATAATTTTATTTTTTATTAGATAATAGTCGAAAAAGTCCAAAATCTTACCTTGAAATCTTGGCAGAAGTGAGGGATTATAAAAGAAGACGTCAATCCTATAGAGCTAAGAATGTTCACATAACCAAGAAATCATACACTGAGGTAAGTTTTATATAATCTTGTAGAGCTTTGTTGAGAACAGACATTTCCTTTATGTAGATTTCTAAATCTGTTCTATGGATTTCCATAGTTCCTTGGAGATTTTCTGAAAAAATAAGTCTCTTCAAGCTAGACACACCTGATCTGTAGTTGCTTTATCACTTTCAGATCCACTCCTTGCCAGACAAAGGCTTTTTAGGATACAGAAACCTTATATAAAGAGGTTGTACAATCTTTAAAAAATACCTACTTTTGAGAAAGTGATAAGAGGATTTTAGATTTTGGCTTTAAACATACCTGGTTGCTTAAGTTTTGATTCTGCTGCTTATCATTACTGTTTGACTTGGGCAAGTTATTTGAGGTTTTTAAGAATGATTTAAAAAAGATTTATCACAGTATAGACTTTGCAGGGTTGTTATAAGAATTGATTGAGATTATACATGTGGATATAAATTGCTCAATAAATAGCTATAGTTCTTTGGCAGAAATTTTAGTGTGTTTTTATGTACTCTGCTAAATATTTAGACAAGAAATGTCTTGGTATAAATTATTTATAATTTATTTAATTAATATATTTTCATTGATTTCAGAGAGGAAGGGAGAGAGAAAGAGAGAGAGAGAGAGATCAATGATGAGAGAGAATAATTGATCAACTGCCTCCTGCACGCCCTACATTGGGGATCGAGTCGCAACCTGGGCATATGGCCTGACCAGGAATTGAACCATCACCTCCTGGCTCCTATCAGTGATGGCGAACCTATGAAACACGTTTCAGAGGTGACACGCGAACTCATTTCTTTGGTTGATTTTTCTTTGTTAAATGGCATTTAAATATATAAGATAAATATCAGAAATATAAACCTTTGTTTTACTATGGTTGCAAATATAAAAAAATTTCTATATGTGACACGGCACCAGAGTTAAGTTAGGGTTTTTCTTTTTTTTTTTTTTTTAATATATATTTTATTGATTTTTTTTTACAGAGAGGAAGGGAGAGGGATAGAGAGTTAGAAACATCGATCAGCTGCCTCCTGCACACTCCCTACAGGGGATGTGCCCGCAACCAAGGTACATGCCCTTGACCGGAATCGAACCTGGGACCCTTGAGTTTGCAGGCTGACGCTCTATCCACTGAGCCAAACCGGTTAGGGCTAAGTTAGGGTTTTTCAAAATGCTGACATGCCGAGCTCAAAAGGTTCGCCGTCACTGTAGGTTAATGCTTAACCCCTGAGCCACGCCAAATTATTTATAATTTATATAATTATATAACTATATTATAAAATTATGATTAATTTCATTAATCTCTTGATGTTTATTTAGATTTATTTTCAGATGTCATTTACTGGGTAGAGTTGATGAATTTTTTGATACAGGAATTACCTTGCCCAGATTCTAAATAATTTCCTCATCAAAACCCTAATTGTTTCCACAATATTTTTCTTTTCTCTATGATTTCAAAGACTTTCCACAATCTGGCCTCATTCTACCAAGTATTTTCTTTTGCATATGTCTTAAATTATGTCTGGTTTTACATAGCTTTATTCTTACCTCCACATTTCAATACATGTTGTTTTCTCATCTGACATGCTCTTGTTTTGCTGTTTTAATTTTTTTTTCCTGTTACATAAGTTGCAGGTGTACACCATTATATTTTGATATTTATAGCTACTACAAAGTGATCACCTCTACTAGTAAAAGTCTAGTTACTATCATCTCCATACAATTGACCACTTTCCTCCTTTCGCTCACTGTGCAACCACCAATATGTTATGTGTATCTATGAAATTTTGTGTTGTTTTTTTTTTTGCTCAATTGTTTTGGTTTCTAAAAGATTTCACATGAGTGAAGTCATTTTGTATTTGTCTTTCTCTTCCTGACTTATTTTGCTTACATTATACCCTCAGGGTCCATTCCTGGCTTATTTTGCTTACATTATACCCTCAGGGTCCATTCATAGTGCCACAAATGGCAAGATCTCATTCCCTTTTATGGCTCAGTAGTACTCTATTATGTGTATGTGACATCTTTATTCATTCATCCATCAGTGGACATTTTGGTTGTGTCCATTTCTTGGCTATTGGAAATAATGCTGTGACAAGCATAGGGGTGCATATATCTTTTTATTTTTATTTTTAAAATACATATTTTTAAAAATAAATCTTCATTGTTCAGATTATTACAGTTGTTCCTCTTTTTCCCCCCCATAACTCCCCTCCACCCAGTTCCCACCCCACCCTCTGCCCTTACCCGCCCGCACGGTCCTCATCCATAGGTGTACCAATTTTTGTCCAGTCTCTTCCCCCACCCCCCCATACCCCTTTCCCCCCCGAGAATTGTCAGTCCACTCCCTTTCTATGCCCATGATTCTATTATATTGACCAGTTTACGCTGTCCATCAGCTTTTTTATTAACTTGATTTTTAGATTCATTTGTTTTTTTGTTTTTGCATTTTTTTTAAATTAAATCTTTATTGTTTAGATTATTATTACAGTTGTTCCTCTTTTTCCCCCCCATAGCCCCCTTCCACCCAGTTCCCATCCCACCCTCTGCCCTTACCCCCACCACCCACTGTTCTCATCCATAGTATAATTTTTGTCCAGTCTCTTCCCACCACCCCCCCCTCCCCCCCTGAGAATAGTCAGTCCACTCCCTTTCTAGGCCCCTGATTCTATTATATTCACCAGTTTATTCTGTTGATAAGATTATTTATTCACTTGATTTTTAGATTCACTTGTTGATAGATGTGTATTTGTTGTTCATAATTTGTATCTTTTCCTTTTTCTTCTTCTTCCTCTTCTTAAAGGATACCTTTCAGCATTTCATATAATACTGGTTTGGTGGTGATGAACTCCTTTAGCTTTTTTTTTTTTTTATCAGTGAAGCTCTTTATCTGACCTTCAGTTCTGAATGATAGCTTTGCTGGATAAAGTAATCTTGGTTGTAGGTTCTTGCTATTCATCACTTTGAATATTTCTTGCCACTCCCTTCTGGCCTGCATAGTTTCTGTTGAGAAATCAGCTGACAGTCGTATGGGTACTCCCTTGTAGGTAACTGTGTTTCTTTCTCTTGCTGCTTTTAAGATTCTCTCTTTGTCTTTTGCTCTTGGCATTTTAATTATGATGTGGCTTGGTGTGGTCCTCTTTGGATTCCTTTTGTTTGGGGTTTTCTGCGCTTCCTGGACTTGTAAGTCTATTTCTTTCACCAGGTAGGGGAAGTTTTCTTTCATTATTTCTTCAAATAGGTTTTCAATATCTTTCTCTCTTCTTCTGGAACCCCTATAATTCGTATGTTGGTATGCTTGAAGTTGTCTCAGAGGCTCCTTACACTTTCTTCATATTTTTGGATTCTTTTTTCTTTTTGCTTTTCCGGTTGGGTATTTTTTGCCTCTTCATATTTCACATCTTTGACTTGATTCTTGGGATCCTCTTGTCTGCTGTTGGATCTCTGTATATTATTCTTTATTTCATTCAGTGTGTGCTTAATTTCTTGAGGGTCTCACTAAATTTATCAGCGGTTTCTAGAAAATTCTTGAAAAACCTTATAAGTGTGGTTTTGAACTCTATATCCAGTAGTTTGCTTTCCTGCATTTCTTTCATTTGTGACATGTTTCTTTGTCTCTGCATTTTGGCTGCTTCCCTGTGTTGATAGAGTGGCTTTGTGTGCTAGGTGTCCTATAGGGCCCAGTGGCTCAGCCTCCCCAATTACCTGAGGTAGACACTCATGGTGTACCCCTTTGTGGGCTGTGTGCACAGTCTTGTTGTAGTTAAGCCTTGACTGATGTTGGTATCACTGGGAGGAATTGACCTCCGGGCCAATTGTCTGTGAGAATCAGCTGTGTCTACAGTGGGAGAACTTCTGTGCCTTAGACAGCCTTATGGGGCAAGACTTGCTTCAGTGGGGCTTTGGTGCTCACTGAGTCTGCCCCCTGAGTGTGTCCCTTATGGATCTGAGGAGTTGTAATCTGGATGGTCCCACTCTGACCACTAGGTATTCAGGCTCTTGGATTTCTAAGGAGGTGCTAATTTAGCCTCTGCCTGAGGCTTCCCAGCAGGAGCTATGGAGAGATCTGCAGATTCCTTTTCCTTGTTTGGGGTTTGGAGGTGCTCAGATGAGGCCCAGTTGTGAAGCAATGCAAGCTGCTGTGGGGCCTTGAGCCTTCTTTTGGACGTTCTGGTTCTCTCTGACCCAGCTGCAGTTTGTTAGGTAATTTTAGATCTCAAAGGGCCAGCCCATTCATATGCAAAAGCCTCTGCACACAGCTTGGGTGGGACAGGGTCTCAGGGAATCAACAGGGCGGAGTAAACAGCTATGACTGGTCCTCAGTCCTGCCCTAAGAGGCCCCCGGGTCTCAGTGTCCTGCGATAATCGCTGTAAGCACCTCTGAGAAAGCTGCCCTCGAGTTCCGCCTGCTGCCAGACAGTCCAGTTTCTCCCCATATGAATCTGGGTCCCCAGAGACTTGCCCAGAACTGGAGTCAGGCCCGTCGGGAGCTTGAGACTCCTTCCTGATTCAAAAAGACACCAGCATCCTCCGTTGCCAGCCCTTTCCGCGAGTGTGCCTCCGTACCTCTGCACTTTACTTCCGCAACTCCTCTGAGTCTCAGTGTGCTTTTCTCTTCTAGTTGTAGAATTTCCAGTCAGCCAGCCTTCCTGTGGTTCTGGGTGATGTCTGTTTTGTCTTTTAGTTGTAGTTTTGAAGTGGTTGTGCGAGGCAGCAATTTCAGGTGTTTACCTATGCCTCCACCTTGGTTTCTCCCTCAAATATATTGTATTGATTTTTTACAGAGAGGAAGGGAGAGGGATAGTTAGAAACATTGATGAGAGAGAAACATCTATCAGCTGCCTCCTTCACACTCCCCACTGGGGATGTGTCCGTAACCAAGGCACATGCCCTTGACTGGAATCGAACCTGGGATCCTTCAGTCTGCAGGCCGACGCTCTGTCCACTGAGCTACACTGGTCAGTGCTATCTTTTCAAATTAATGTTTTCATTTTTTTCATCCTCACCTGAGGATATTTTTTCATTGATTTGTAGGAAGAGTGAAAGGGAGGGTAGAGACAGAGACATCAATGTGAGAGACACATTGATCAGTTGCCTCCTGCATGCAACCCAACCAGGGCCGGGGGTCAATCTTGCAACCCAGACATGTGTCCTTGGCTGAGAATCAAACCTGGGACCCTTCAGTGCACAGGCCGACACTCTAACCACGGAACCACTTAGGCAAGGACAGTATTTTTGTATTCTTAGGATAAATATCCAGAAGTAGAATAGCTGGATAATATAATAGTTCTATTCTTAATTTTTTGAGGAATCTTCATACTATTGTGTGTGTGTCCATAGTACCTGCACCAATTTACAGTCTTACTAGCAGCATATGAGGGTTAACCTTTTCTCCACATCCTCTCCAATACTTGTTATTTTGTATTTTTTTATAATAGTCATTCTAATAGGTGTGAGGTGATATCTTATTGTGGTTTTGACTCTATTTCCCTAATAATTAGTGATATTGAACATGTTTTCTGTGCTTGTTGGCTATCAGTATATCTTTGGTAAAATGTCTATTCAGATTTTCTGCCCATTTTTTAAGGGGGTGTTTTGTTGTTGAATTGTGTGAGTTTTTAAATACATTTTATATATTAACATCTTTGCAGATATATGATTTGCAGATGTAGTCCCATTTGTTTATTGTTTTTGTTTAGCTTTTGTTTGGAGTGAGAGCCACAAAAACATTGCTAAGACCAGTGTTAAGGTGCTTACTGCCTATATATTCTTCCAGGATTTTTATGGTCTTACATTCAAGTTTTTAATTCATTTAGAGTGAGTTTTCATATACAGTGTAAAATAGTGGTCTAGTTTCATTGTTTTGCATGTGGCTGTCCAATTTTTCCAACACCATTTATTAAAGAGACTGTTCTTTCTTTATTCTATGTTCTTGGCTCCTTTGTCATAAATTAGTTACATATATGTAGGTTTATTTCTGGGCCCTCAATTCTGTTCCATTGGTCTGTGTATCATATGTGTCAATATCATATACTGTTTTGCTTACTGTTGCTTTGTAGTATAGTTTGAAATCAGGGATCATGATACCTCCTGCTTTGTTTTTCTTTCTCATGATTGGTTTGGCTATTCAGGGTCTTCTGTAGTTCCATAAAAATTTTAGAATTGTTGGTATTAGTTCTATGAAATATGCCATTGGAAGTTGGGTAGGGATTCCGTTGAATTTGCTGATAGCTTTGGATAGTGTTGACATTTTAATGATATTAATTCTTCAAATTCATTTATTGTGCTTCAGTTTCTTTCATCAGTGTCTTATTGTACAGCTCTTTCACTGCCTTGGTTAAATTTATCCCTAGGTATTTTTTTTATGCAGTTGTAAATGGGATTGTTTTCTTAATTTATCTTTCTGATAGTTATCAGTGTATAGAAATGTCACAAAATTCTGTATGTTGATTCTGTATCCTGCAATTTTACTGATTTTATTTATTATAACAGTTTTTTGATGAAGTCTTTAGGGTTTTCTATATATAGTTATTACATCATCTGCAAATACAGTTTTACTTGTTCCTTTCTGATTTCTGTGCCTTTAATTTCTTTTTCTTGTCTAATTGCTTTGAGTAGGACTTCCAACACTATCCTTACTAATAAAAGGCTAAGTAGTCATCATGCCCTCATGTGTGATGCTCTCATGCTGTCACAAGATGGCTACGTGCACAGTGGAGGTGGGACCCCCAGCTCTGGCCTACCTTTTTGGGGCAATCTATCGAGGAGCCTTGGATGGGTGGGCGGGGCCTACCTCTTTGGGGCGATCAATCACGGGGCTCCCGCACTGTGAGAGGGCACAGGCCAGGCTGCCCCCTACCCCCTGCACGAATTTCATGCACCAGGCCTCCAGTGTTGAATGAAAGTAGTAAGAGTGTGCATCCTTGTATTGTCCTGATCTTAGAGGAAAAGTTTTCAGCTTTTCACCATTGAGTACATTAGGTGTGGTTTGTTATATATGACCTTTATTAAATTGAGATAATTTTCCTATGTGTACTCACTTTGTTGAGAATTTTTAATAGTAAGTGGATGTTGAATTTTGTCCAATGCTTTTTCTGCATGGATTGAGATGATTACATGATTTTTATTCTCCATTTTGTTCATGCCATGTATCCTGTTGATTGATTTATGAATGTTGAACCATCCTTGCATACCAAGAATTAGTCTCACTTGATTGTGGTCTAGGATCCTTTTAGTGTATTATTGAATTTGGTTTGCTAATATTTTGTTGAGGATTTTGCATTCATGATCATCAAGGATGTACTTTTATTTTTTTATGGTGTCCTTGTTTGGTTTTGGTATAGGAAATGCTGGCCTTGTAACATGTGTTTGGAAGAGTTCCTTTCTATTCAGTTTTTTAAGAGTTTGAGAAGGATAGGTATTATTAAATCTTTGAATATTCAGAAGAATTCATCAGTGAAGCCATGTAGTCCCCGATTTTTATTTGTTATGAGGTTCTGGTTATTGATCCAGTCCTCTTACTAGTAATTGGTCTATTTAGGTTTTCATTTTCTTCATGATTCAATCAGGAAAATTGTATGTTTTTAGGAATTTATACTAGGTTGTCCAATTTTTTGGTATATAATAGTTCATAGTAGTCCATTAAGATCTTTTGTATTCTGTGGTATCAGTTGTAACAACTCTTACATTTTGGACTTGAGCCCTTCTTTTTTTCTTGGTTAGTCTAGCTAAGATTTTGTTGATTTTTGTTTATTTTTTCAGATAACCAGGTCTTCGTTTCATTGATCTTCTTTTTTTTGTTCTTTTAGTCTCTTTCATTTATTTTTTTCTTTGGTCTTCATTATTTCCTTACTTCTACTAACTTTGGGCTCCTTTAGATGTAAACTTAGATAGTTTATTTGAGATTTTTCTTGTTTCTTGATTTAGGCCTATATTTTGAACTTCCCTCTTAGAACTGCTTTTGCTCCATCCCTTAGATTTTGATATGTCATATTTCTGTTTTCATTTGTCTCTACGTAATTTTTATTTTTCCTTTTGATTTCTTTGATGATAAATTGGTTTTCCATTAGCATGCTCTTTAATATCCAGGTTCTTGTGATTTTTCTGGTTATCATCTTATAATTAATTTTTCTTTTTTACAAGGCAAATTTACTTCTGAAGGAGGGCGCACATGCACAGGATCTGGCTACACTGTGCACTGAGCTGGTGGTCCGCTCAGGGTTTTATGTCTGCATCGTCATCTGTCCCTTACTCTTGATTGGTGAGAGCTTAGGCTCACAGTCTTGCGTGATTGGCTAATTTAAAGGAATAAGGGAGGGGTTGACCTTTGCCATTTCAAAATGGTGGCCCCCAGGGGAGCTGCAAGTCATGCAGGACAAAATGGTGGCTGCCTAAACTTCCTTCTTCGACAGAAAAGATCACTTGTTTATTCTCACAATTCTCCCCTCTTCTTATTTAACTCTTTTCTTCAAACTTGGCTAACGCTTGTTGACTTCCATGCTCTACAGTGTCTAGGAGAAGATTATTTTACTGTTTGGTCAATGTAGTTTCAATTAACCTTTGGATAAGACCTCTCATACATGGGATGAGATAACATCCTATTACTATAACTCCCAACCTGATTATCAAAGAGGTGAGCATGGGTACCATCATCCCCTTCCATTTTCCGCACCATTGCTCTAGTCCAGTGATGGCGAACCTTTTGAGCTCGGCATGTCAGCATTTTGAAAAACCCTAACTTAACTCTGATGCTGTGTCACATATAGAAATTTTCTGATATTTGCAACCATAGTAAAACAAAGATTTATATTTTTGATATTTATTTTATATATTTAAATGCCATTTAACAAAGAAAAATCAACCAAAAAAATAAGTTTGTGTGTCACCTCTGACACGCGTGTCATAGGTTCTCCATCACTGCTCTAGTAAATCGGAGAAAGGATTGGCAATTCCAGGATTCTCAGTTCACTCATTAGCTAGAGTTGTTAATCCCTGTAGTGCCTTAGTGGCGGTTCGTTGTTGGGGGTGAATGTACAACATTGGCCCCCCATCATTACACAAACTCCTTTTTCTGCCAGAATCGTATCCAAGGCCAACCTATTCTCCCGCGTCATTCTGCTGGTGGCATGTAGCTATTCAGCTATACCTTTAAATACATCTCAAGTACAGTTAACAAGCCTTTTCTGGTTATTGTACATATAATTAATCTAACCTATATTCTTGTTTACAGTGGGCCACCAGAACAGGACAGGTTCAATTCCTGAAGCAATCTGATTTCTAGTCTTAAACTCCTTTGACACTTCTCCTAGAACCCCAATGGGATTTGTGTAAATATGGGGATCAAAGGAGACCCTGGACTCTCCTCCTCCTAGTCTGTCTGTTGCTTGAAAAAGGTTTATGATATGCCAACGTGAAAGGGATAGCCAATTGTATCAGAGCGCAGTTCCACTCCATTGGCTGGGCAAGGCCACAAGTCAGGGTCCCCCATAACACCACCAGACATCAGCACGGGGTTTCGGCAGTGCAACATGATGGGCTTCTGAGGATACTCGGCCATTTACACATCCGGGAATTTGAGTACTGTTCCCCGCGTGCCCCCCCCCCCCCCCCCCCCGCCTTGAGAGGTAGGAGGTATAGTTTATGTCAGAGGACGGGGCTGAATCATTTTGGGGGGGGGGGGTCCTTGCTCTTTACCTATGTTGAATGGGAACAACAGGGAGAGAGCCTTATAGGAAGCATTTCCCCAGGCGGTTTCCTTCTGATACAGGGCAAGCATATATTCCAACCCGTTACGGTCTGAGGTCCATCCGGTCCATCTGAATGGAAATGGGACCACTTGGGCTTCTCACCTTACTGCCACACAAGTGTAACAGTCGCTTTTATTTAGGGCGTGTACAGAGTATTTAATCCATTCCACCCAGGCAATCATTCCCTTATATCCTACTTCTACTTGCATGGTGGTGACAGTGGCCTAGGGGATCTTGTCCTGTGACATCTCCTAAATCCTGTCTTAGCCAATCTTTTGGCCTATAGGCTGAAATATCCAAGTCATTCAAGTTATCTATAATCAGCTTAACTGGGTAAGCATGATTCTGATTGTACACATTTCCCCAGCCCACATTGTAAGCCCCTGCAATTTGCCAGATCCCTAAAGCAGATAGCTTACAGTTTCTTTAGTGTTAAGTTCAAGGGGTATGTCCTGGTATGGCTGTCCAAGTTGAGGTGTCTCCACAGTGAAGCTGGTGGTCCACCCATAACCCGTGTGTAATGGGTCCAACCTTGTTCTGCAGTCTGAACAGCATCCTATGCATTCATTAGTCTTTTTAAGTTGATAGCAACTTAATTTTGAACACATTCCCAAGGTTTACATTTTTACTCCTCTGCCCATGTTATATTCTTGACAACACATTTTCTATGTTTATCTTTTCCTTAGTTGCAATTTTATTTACTTTCACTTGTTTTGTCTTTTAACCTGGATATTTGCTTTATATATGATTGATCTGATACATTTACTGTATATTTACCTTTTCAAGTGTGTATGTATTTTAACTTTTCAAGAGTGTTTTTTTTTTATTAATTAGTGCCTTTTCTTTTTAGCTTAGAAAAGTTCATTTAACATTCTTGTAAGATTGGTTTAATGGTGATGAACTCTTTAAGCTTTTGCTTATCTAGAATACTCTTGATCTCTCTTTCAGATATTAATGTTAACCTTGCAGGTAGAGAATTCTTGGTTGGAAATTTTTTTCTAACAGCACTTTGAATGTTATGGCACTCCCTTCTGGCCTATAAAGATTTGCTGAAAAAAAATCTGCTGATAGCCTTATGGGGTTTGCCTTATCCTTCCTATATAATAAAACCCTAATATGCAAAGCGACCGAATGGTGGAAAGACCAGCAGAATGGACCGGTCACTATGATGCACACTGACCACCAGGGGCAGACGCTGAATGTAGAAGCTGCCTCCTGGTGGTCAGTGCATTCCCACAGGGGGAGCGCTGCTCAGCCAGAAGCCGGGCTCACAGTTGGTGAGCACAGCTGAGTGGTGGGAGCCTCTCCTGCCTCTGCTGCAGCGAGCGGTAAGAAGCGAGCGGTCCTGGACTGCAAGAGGATGCAGGCCAGGCTGAGGGATGCCCCCTCCCCCCCCAGTGCAAAAATTTCGTGCACCAGGCCTATAGTATGTAATAACTTGTTTATCTGTTGATGCTCTTAAGATTCTCTTTATCCTTAACTTTAACATTTAAAAAATTTTTTTTAATTGATTTCAGAGAGGGAGAGGGAGAGAGAGAAATATCAATGATAAGAGAGAATCATTGATCAGCTGCCTCTTGCATGCCCCCTACTGGGGATAGAGCCCACAACCCAGGCATGTGTCTTTGACTGGAATCGAACCCGGGACCCTTCAGTCCACAGGCCGATGCTCTTATCTGCCGGGAGCCGGTCCATCCTTGCTGTTTCAAGGGACCTGGCATATATGGCATACGCTTCTTAATATGTTTGCTCCCCTTCTTGGCGCTGTGTTTTAACCAAGGTCACCTCTCCGAGAAAGGTTGAATCCCCAGGTAGGGATTTTCCCCTGAAGTTAGGGAGGGAATAAAACCCCTCAACTAAGTGCCAGGCGGGTAATTAATCACTTTAACTATGAATAATCATGCTTAAGCTACATAATCTTTACTCCCTGGAATGGAGATAAGAAAGGCCCTAACCTTTGTAATAGAGATTGATAGGATTGAATCAACTGGTATAAATACAGATGTAACAAGACAGAAAGAGACAGAACTTAGAAGAGAGCCAAGAAGACAGAACCTACACAGAACCTACAGACAGAAGAACTTCGCTGGAGAGAACATGGCAAAAGATCCTGGACTGAACCTGACTACAGAAATATGGCAAGAGAACCTGACTAGAACCTGGTGACCGAACCTGGCTGGAGATCTCAGACAGAACCTGGCTGGAGAACCTAGCGAGGGAACATGGCCACAGAACTTGGCTGGAGATCCGAAGCAGAACCTCTCTGGAGATCGAGACCAGAACTTGGCTGGAGATCCTGGCTAGGCTGCTGATCAACTGAACGCTGTCTCCATGTCATTCCTTCTTCGCTGACTCCGTCTACGCCTTTGGGAACCCCTGGACCTGCTGGGGTTGGACCCCGGCACTTATCCACTGAGTCAAACCAGCTAGGGCAACTTTAACATTTTAATTATGTGTTTTGGTGTGGTTCTTTTTGTTTTCATCTTGTTTGGAACTCTGGGCTTCCTTTACGTGGGTGTCTGTTTCCTTTCCAAGATTAGGGAAATTTTTGCCATTTTTCCTTTAAATAACTATTCTGGCCCTTTCTTCTCCTTTTGGGACCCTTATAATGTGAATGTTATTCCACTTGATGTTGTCACAGAGGTCTCTTGAGGTAGCTTCTCTTTTTAAAATTCTTTTTTATTTTTATTCTGCTGCTCTGTCTGGGTGTTTCATTGCTTTCTCTTCCTACTCACTGATTTTTACTTCTACTTCATCCAGTTTGCCATTGAACCCCTCTAGTGTATTTTCCAGTTCAGTTATAATTTCTGTTTGGTCCTTTTTTATATTTTCTGTCTCTTAAAGTTTCATGTTCATCTGCAGTTCAGTGAGCAATTTTACGATTATTGCTTTGAAGTCTTTGTCAGGTAGGTTGCTTATGTGTTAAATTAAGGTATTTTTTCTGGGTTAGTTTTGTTCTTTGGTTTGATCCATATTTGTTTCCTCATTTTGCCTGACTCTCTGTGTTTGTCTATATGTATTAGGCAAAATAGTCCTGAAGGAGTGACCTTGTGTAAGAGGTGATCTGTGGGACCCAGAGGCACAATCTCCTCTTGCTACCAGAGCCAGGTGCTCAAGGAATCGGGCCTAAACCGGCAGTCGGACATCCCTCTCACAATCCGGGACTGCTGGCTCCCAACCCCTTGCCTGCCTGCCTGCCTGATTGCCCCTAACCATTTCTGACTGCCAGCCTGATGACACCCTAACCACTCCCCTGCTGGCCTGATTGACACCTAACCACTCCCCTGCCAATCTGATCGATGTCTAACTGCTCCCCTGCCGACCCGGTTACCTGCAACTTCCCTCCCCTGCCGGCCCAGTCGCCCCCAACTGCCCTCCCCTGCAGGCCTAGTCACCCTCAACTGCCCTCCCCTGCAGGCCTGGTCGCCCCCTCCTCCCCTCTCCTGCTGGCCATCTTGTGGTGGCCATCTTGTGACCACATGGGGCAGCCATCTTATGTGAGGGCGTGACAGTCAATTTGCATATTCTTTATTATATAGGCTTGGATGCCCAGTGCACGAAATTCCTGCACCGGTAGGGTCCCTAACTGTTGCTGGCTGCCGGCCAGGGCCTCCCTTCCCTTGACTGCCACTACTGCCCCCTGGTGGTCAGTGCACATCTGACTCCCAGTTGGTTGAACTCCCGCCTGTGGGGACAATTTGCATATTAGCCTTTCATTATATAGGATAGATGTTCTGCACCACACAGCTTAGCACTTAATTTTATGCTGCTCTTTTTGCAATTAAAGTATGTATGTGTTGTAGACTTATCTTTCCCAGTAGAGGACCGGGACCATGTTATACTACCTTAGTGATTCTAACAGTCCATTAAATACTTTGTTGTATATCATTTGTTTCTTCTCTACTCTCATAACTTTGTGATCAAGTTTGTGTTGCTGCTAGTGTTTTTTTTTCTTTTTTTTACAATTTGATGCCTGACTTTTTTTTTAACATATGTATTTATTGATTTCAAAGAGGGAAAGGGAGAGAGAGGTAGAAAAATAAATGATGAGAATCATTGATCGGCTGCCCCCTGGATGGCCCCCTACGGGGGATCAAGCTGCAACCTGGGCATGAGCCCTTGACCAGAATCGAACCTGGGACCCTTTAGTCCACAGGCAACACTCTATCCACTGAGCCAAACCAGCCAGAGCGATGGCTGATGTTTTATTACAGAAATATTCAAACATATCCTAAAGTGGATGGAATTGTCTAATGAACTCTTATGTACCATGACCCAGCGTCAACATATGATCTTGTTTTATTCATTCCCCATTTACCACCTGTCTTCTCCTACCAGGTGCTTGGTAATTTTGGAAACAGATTCCAAATATCTTCATCTGCAAATGCTTCAGTGTTTACAGTTTTTCTTAGTAGTTTATCTCTGGCCAGGGCTTTTTCAACATTATATTCATTCCTAGTTTCATTGATATCTTATACTGGAGGCCTCTTGCAATCCGGGACCTCCCCGAGGGATGTAGTAGTGTGCAAAGCAGCAGGCGGATGGGGAGGAGAGCCCCAGCATGGGCGGGCCGGGGCCACGCCACTCGCGCTCATCCTGGTTCCACTGCACCTGCTGCCACTGCTACTCAGTAGCACTGTTGCGGCAGCCAGAGAGGTTCGGACTGCCACAGCTGTGCTCACCAATCGTAAGCCTGGCGTCTGGCGCCCATCAGCCAGCTGAGCGGCACTCCCGCTGTGGGAGTGCCCTGACCACCAGGGGCAGCTCCTGCATTGAGCATATGCCCCCTGGTGGTCAGTGTGCGTCATAGCTACTGGACAAATGGTCGAACAGTTGACAGGTCGAACGGCCGCTTGGGGTTTTATATATATAGACTAGGGGCCCGGTGCACGAATTTCATGCACTGGGTGTGTGTCGGGGGGGGGGGGGAGTGTCCCTCAGCCCAGCCTGCCCCCTCTCACATACTGGGAGCCCTCAGGCGTTGACCCCCATCACCCTCCAATCGCAGGATCGGCCCCTTGCCCAGGCCTGATGCCTCTGACAGAGGCGTCAGGCCTGGGCAGGGGACCCTCATTTCCCCCCATCACTGGTTCTGCCCCCAGCCCAGGCCTGATGCCTCGACCAGAGGCGTAGACCCCCATCACCCTCCGATCGCCTGATCGGCCCCTTGCCCAGGCCTGACGCTTCCACCAGAGGTGTCAGGCTTGGACAGGGGACCCCCATCTCCCCCTGATCACTGGCTCTGGCCCCCGCCCAGGCCTGAGGCCTCTGGCCCAGGAATCATGCCTGGGCAGGGGACCCCCATCTCCCTCTGATCGCTTGCTCCACCCCCCGCCCAAGCCTGACGCCTCTGACCCAGGCTTCAGGCCTGGGCAAGGGGACCATCATATCCCCCCAATTCCCGGCCCGCCCCCCGCCCAGGCCTGATGCCTCGGCCAGAGGAGTTGACCCTCATCACCCTCCGATCACCAATCACCAGATCGGCCGCTTGACCAGGCCTGAGGCCTCTGGCAGAGGCGTCAGGCCTGGGCAGGGGACCCCCAGCTCCCCGTGGTTGCAGGCTCCGCCCCTGCCCAGGCCTAATGCCTCTGGCCTAGGCGTCCGGCCCGGGCAGCGGGGACCCGCAGCTGCAGCGGCCCCGCGATCGTGGGCTTCGCTTTAGGCCCAGGCAAGGGACCCCTAGCTCCCGGGACTGCCAGCTTCGACCATGCCCAGCTCCCATTGCTGGCTCCACCCCTACTTCCTGCTATCACTGGCCAGGGCGGAAAAGGCACCTGATTCTCCGATCATGGCTGGGGGGCAGGGCAAAGGCGGCCCCAGGGCCGCCTTTGCCCTGCCCCCCAGCTCTTAGCTCCCCCCTGGGTTTCTGATCACTGTCAGTTGCAGGGGGCTTCTTCCTGCTTTCCCTTTCGCCTCCCTGGATTGTGCCTACATATGCAAATTAGCCACCATCTTGTTGGCAGTTAATTTGCATATAGCCCTGATTAGCCAATGAAAAGGGTATCGTCGTATGCCAATTACCATTTTTCTCTTTTATTAGATAGGATAATTTTTGTTTGCTCTGACTTAGAACCTGAACTTTGACTAATTTCAGTAAAAAATTTGTTTTTAGTGTAGTTACTATGCATAACATACTGCTGTGGGATATGTAAAGGTAAATTCACACAGACCCCACCCTTAAGGAGCTATTATAGTTTAAGAGGTAAAAAAGATTTTTCAAAACACAAATTGTGGTAAGTGTTAAAATGAGGTGAGGTCAAAGTGTGTGGGTGGAGGGATCAATTTTTTAAAAGGGAAGACTGGTATAGGCTTCATAGAGAAGATAGTATTTGAGAGAAGGGAGAAGCAGAGGGGGGTAAGTAAATGTCTGTGTATAAGCTCTTTCTATGTGGCGGCTCTGTGGAAACCATGTCTAATAATATTTGGTTTCACACAGCTCACATAGAGCTACTGGGCAGAGAAACAGGGACGTGCTAGAGCTGAATTGGAATTCAGGTATGCGTGACTTGTGCCAGTCCCTGAGGTAGGCCTTCTCCTATCTTAGATTTTCCATAAGAAAATATAGTGGAGGAGTGGAAATGGTGGGTAAGGATCTTCCAGGTGGAAGAACTAGTGTTCCTAAAAACAAATAAAAGTATGGGAGTTTTCCAGGGATCCATTAGTAATCCAGGGTGGCTAGAACTTAGGGATTTTGAAGGATCATCCAGTAGGAGATAAAGCTGACTTCTATGTGGAATAGTAAAATTGTGGAAGGGTTCCAAGGCTGTTTTAAGGAGTTTAGACATTGTTCCATTTTACTTCAGGAGCTGTTGAAAAGTTCTTTGAGGTGGGGAGAAAATCAGTCAGACCTGATCCATAGTGTGTGTCTCTGAGATTGCCCCTTGTTTCCCATACCTTTCTCCTTAAAACTTTCCTAATTAGGCACGCAGGAACCAACTGTAACCTTCTGTTTCAGTTTCACCCAAATAATGGCCAGCCCCTGTGCTTGACATGCTATAGGATAAATAGGAAGGAAAAAACGTTTAAATGGTTCTTAGGTGAGTGACCTACAGGCTCACTGGGAAAGTATCTGTGAAGTGACTGTGTCTTTCATGTTTTGTCTGTCATCTTGACTTAATTATAAGATTCTTTAGAAAGAGTTTTACTTGTAAATCTCAAACAGACAAATAAGTTGCAAAACTGAAAGTAGTACAAAGAACTCCTGTGTGTCTTTTATACAGATCACCATTGTTAACATTTTGCTCCATTTGCTTGTCATTTGTATTCTTTATGGTTACATTTTTTTCTGTCTCTATCTGTACATTAATTTTTTTTTCTGAACTGTTCATTATGATCCTTTATCCCTAATACTATTTCCTAAGAATAGGGATATTTTCTTGCATAATCATAGTATACTTATTAACTTTAGCAAATTTAACATGGATATACTTTAATCTGCCATTCATATTCCAATTGGACTTGTCTTTTTAATGTTTTCTAAACTGCATACATCCCACAGTCTACTTTATCGTAGCTTTTAATAAATATTTGATTGTCAGCAGTGATTATTTCTAGCACTAAATTTAATTTTTTGAATAGCTTTCTTATCTGAAATTCTGTGCTTAACTCTTTAAGGTGATTCGGGATGTGATAAATGTGCACATGGAAGAACTCAGTAATAATTGGCAAGAAGAGCAGGAAAAAGCAGAGGATGATGCTGAAAAGTATGTCATTGTGTTTATTGGTGAAAATATTCTCTTTTTAAACTCTTATAATCATTTAAGTTTTAGTATTTGCAAAGGCATTAGTAGCGCACTAGAATTCATCAGAGCACTTACTGTTTTGCATCTTTCCTCAGCATTATTACACCGGAGTTGTAAAACATGTTATAAAAATGGTGTCTCTTTTCCCTCTTATGTGACTTGAAAGATTACACATACTTATTTAGATCCTGTATCATTGGTCTGATGCAGAACATTAATGTTAGGCTGGTGCACACTGGAGACCAGTGAGGAAAGCGAACTGATGAATGGTCCTGTCTGTTTCAGGAGAGAAGAAAGGCGATCAGCTTCAGTAGGTTCCCGGCAGTCTGGTGGAAGCTATTTGGATGCTGACTGTTCACGGCATAGGAGGGACCGGAGTCGGAGCCCACATAAACGAAAAAGAAATAAAGATAAAGATAAAAATTGGGACTCAAGAAGGAGGAAAGAGAGGTAAGTCTAACATTGTATCGTCCAACAGTGAATTGTTTACCTTAAGGTAGAGTTTCTTAAGTCATGTGTAGGTAGAGAGTTAATCGTGTTAAAAAGGTGTTTGCTTTTTCCCTGCTTCTTCCTTCCTCCCTTCAACTGTCCCTCTCTCTTTTTTTGTTTTCTTCCTTTGCTAATTCCTAAGGTGTAGGGTGTATAGTCGTCGGTGAGAAGATCCAAACTTTAATAGCAGTCAATTTTGTCCTGTTAATATCCCCGATAAAATTTTGATAGCTGAGAGATATGAACTAATGCTAAAGTAATAAATTAAAAGCAGTTGAGGTCCATCCTATATTTCAGCTGCTTACTGGGCATCTTCCTAGATCCCATGTTCAGTGGGGCTTTACCTGAAGCCATCTTCTTCTCAGCCTGTTCCTCTCTCCCAGCATTCCCTATCCTGGTTAATGAATGACCGTCCTTTGTTCATCTGAGCCAGAAATCAAGGAGTCATGTTAGATACTCCTTTCTTATTCCTTACTATCCAGTCTTAATTGCTGTCAGTTCTACCTGAAGACCTCATTTACCCCTCCTCTTCCTCTGTCATGATTGCTGTCCATCTGGAAAAGGATGGTTGTTTTCCTAATTGCTCTACCTGTCTAGAAGCTTGTCCCTTACGGATTCATCTCTACCCTGCTGCCAGAGTGAACTTTCACCTCTTACAGCTCTTAAGTGACAAAATTCATATTCCTTAGAATCGCTCTCAAGACCTCCAGGATCAGGGCCTCTGCCTACCTATCCTTGTATTTTGCCACTACCCATGAAATAGGTAGCTAGTGCTTTAGCCAGCCCGAATTGCTACACTTTCTCATCCACTCTGTGCTACATTTTTACCTTGCCATGTCATGTTCTGCTGCCTAAGGCCTGCTTGGTAAACTCTTCATCTTTTAAGACCCAGCTTAGTCATTCCCACGAAGCTGATCTTTTCCATTTTGTTCCCTGTCTACCTGGCACATGCTTAATCATTACTCTCCTTACTAGGCTGTGAGCTCTGTGAGGGCAGGCCCATGCCTTATGTAGGATTTATGTGCACAGCGCTTGTCTGATAATGGGCTCGCAAATGATGCCTTCTCTCTCCAGGGCTGCTGGTGATCAGGAAATTGTAAGGCTTATTAGTTTAATAATTTTACTTATCTTACTATCATTCAGATCAAACATTTAAAGCTAGCTGTAATTTAATCATTCTCTTATAAAAATGAAATGCTTGCTTAGTAATCCCTTTTGATTCATATAATGAATGATATTTTATAGTAAGTTTATACAAATTAACTCTTGATTAGTTATCAGGAATCATGCTATGATAGTTTTTATTTATACCCCTTTCATTTCAGGGATGGGGAAAGACATCATAGTCATAAAAGAAGAAAGCAAAAAGTATAAATGAAGTAACCATGCATGTGTTAATTATGCTGATGCCAAGATAACCAATATGCTGATGTTTTCATTGTAATTACTTTGAATAGGGGAAAATGTTTATATGACCTGTTTAGTGCTCATATCACTATTTTTCACTAAGTGCTTATGTCTCAAACCAGGAGTACACTGTTATGCCCTATAACGTTGTTTTCCATATATTTTAATAGATGACTGCTTCCTGTTACTAATTTTTTTTTGATAATTTATGTATCAGAAAATTCTTTAATTCAGTACTTAAATTATATAAACAATACATGAATGCATTCTTACTGTAAAAGGTTGAACCTTACAGAACGCCATCTCCCATTCCTATGGCCACCCAGTGGTAACTGCTATTTACCACTACACTGGTGGGTGAGTTGTAATAGAGAAAAGCAACCTAAATATCTGTCAGGAGGGGAAAGGTCTGGCTAAATAAAATGCACTATAGTCATATAATAGATAATTTATATCAGATTTTAAAAATAAACTTTACCTATGTGAACGTGGATACATTTCAGAAACAAGTTAAGTGACAACAGCAAATTGGAGAAAGATATATACAGTACTGTACATTTTCAGTGGATATATATGTATGTAAATATATTTTTAAAGGTTCAGAAGAACCCATACCAAACTGACAGCAGTGATTATTTGGGAGAGATAAATGGGAGAGATAAGGGGTGGCACTGAAAATTGGGAGGGTGGTCAAAGGAAACTTTAGCTTTATCCATAATACATTAATTTCTTAAAAATAAGGTATTCAACCTGGTCAGTGTGGCTCATCGTTGAGCATTATCCCATGAACCAGGAGGTCATGGTTTAATTGCTGGTCAGGGCACATGCACCAATAGGGGGTATGCAAGAGGCAGCCAATCGATGTTTTTATCTCTCCTCCCTTTCTCTCTCTAAAATCAATTAAAGCATATTTTTTAAAAGTGAAAAAAATAAGGTATTCATATTTTAATTAAAAATTGTCATTTTCTTTTTTGTAAATGAACTCTTAAAAATATACTGTCATTTTATTTTGTTTGTAAATGAAATTTATTGAGGTACTGTTTACATAAAATAAAATGCATCCATTTTAAGTGTACATTTTATTGAGTTATTAAAAGGCATACTTGGGATTTTAGTAGAAAAATAAGTGGAAAGGGAGTGGAATGGTGGGGTTGTGGAAAAATCGGATGATTTAAGATGTAACCAGAGTTCTTTAAAGTCAAAAATTTTAAGTAACTACTGCAAACTGGCCTATAAAATGTGGAATTAAGTAAGAGGTATTTGATCCTTGAACATTTTAATTTTCCATGCTTTCCTATTTGTGTTTCAGACTCCATCAATATAATCTCCATGCCTAGCATATAATAGTTATTATTTTAAATTTTGCCGATCATTGGAAGACCCCTTTCACCTAACATCTGACTTTTTATTCATAAAGGGCTGATGTTAATAATTACTGTAACTGCTATCCATCTTACTTATCCACTAAGTCCCAGCTTAGATGACATCTTCTCACCTACGTTGCTGATCTACTGAGTAAATTTTCTCTCTCGAACGCTTTCAAAAGCCCTAAGGATTGTTAATGTTTATTGAGCACTTACTTTGTGGCAGACTCTGTTCTGAGCTTTTAAAATTGTAAAATACACGTTAGCCTGGCCAATGTGGCTCAGGGATTGAGCATTCACCCATGAAGCAGGAAGTCATGGTTCAATTCTTGGTCAGGGCAAGTGCCCGGTTGTGGGCTACATCCCCAGTGGGGGGCATGCAGGAGGCAGCCAATCAATGATTTTTATCATTGATGTTTCTATTTTTCCCCGCTGTCTCCCTGTCTTTTCCTCTCTCTGAAATTAATGAAAATATTTTTTAAAATGTGGAGAGTAGCCACAGTGTTTGGACTGTTCAAGCCTCAGACTAATGAGAGGGCACAGTCCTCTCGTGGCAAAGCCACGTGCAAGTCCCAGCTTGGCGGGCAAAGCCCTCCCAACTATAGCCAAAAGCTGTAGTTGTAAGCTTGTACCTATGGTCTGAGCCTGTGGTCCCACATGGCTGAGTGATGTGGGCATGATAGAGGTCAGGTGCATGTAACTGAGTAGATTCGAAACCCAGGAGAATGTTGAAACCATGCCCTTACTTTGCCTCATGGAATCTGGCTATAAAATAAAGTCGTGACTTACAGGCTGTGGCGCTGTTGCTAGCTCTCCATCAGAAAGGACAGCATCCCACCCAGGCCCAGCAATTTTCTCTTGTCTTTTCTCAATCCTTCACCTCCCCCTCTCAGGCTCACTGAACCTGGTGAGCTGGCTCGGCTCAAAAAATAAGATATACAGTAAAGTTACCTTTTTTAAGTGGCATTATGCACCTTCCATTGTGCAACCATCAGCACCATCTTTTTCCAGAACGCTTTCATCTTCCCCCAACTGAAACTCTGCCCATTAAACAACAACACTCTATTCTCTGCCCTGAAAGCCACTGGGAACCACCATTCTTCTTTCTGTCTATGCATTTGTGCCTGGCTTATTTCCCTTGGCATAATGTCTTCAATGTGCATCCATGTGTGTGTCAAAATTTCTTTTTAAAATTAAATATTTCATTGTATGTATATGTCATATTTTGTGTACTCATCTGTGCACGAGAATGTGTTCCTTACACTTTTTGTTCCTTCCACACTACTGTGAACATGGGTCTAAAATATTAGTTTGAATCTCTGTTTTCAATTCTTGTGAGTGCATACCTAGAACTGTAACTGCTGGGTCATAACTTTAATTTTTTGAGAAACCACCTTACTGTTTTCCACTGTGTTTGTATATTTTCACATTTTCATCAGCAGTATACCAGGGATCCAGTTTCTCTATATCCTTTGCAACACTTGTTATTTCTGGTGTTATTTTGTTTTTTGATAATAGCCACCCTAATAGGTGTAAAGTGGCACCTCTTTGTGGTTTTGGTGAGCTCTTTCTATTAAACTTAGTTATCCTATCTAATAAAAGAGAAAAATGGTAATTGGCGTACGACGATACCCTTTTCATTGGCTAATCAGGGCTATATGCAAATTAACTGCCAACTATGATTGGCAGTTAACTGCCAACTATGATTGGCAGTTAACTGCCAACTAAGATTGGCAGTTAACTGCCAACAAGATGGTGGCTAATTTGCATATGTAGGCACAATGCAGGGAGGCGAAAGGGAAAGCAGGAAGAAGCCCCCTGCCACTGACAGTGATCGGAAACCCAGGGGGGAGCTAAGAGCTGGGGGGCAGGGCAAAGGCGGCCCTGAGGCCAGCCATGATCGGAGAATCAGGCGCCTTTGCCGCCCTGGCCAGTGATAGCAGGAAGTAGGGGTGGAGCCAGCGATGGGAGCTGGGCACGGTTGAAGCTGGCAGTCCCAGGAGCTAGGGGTCCCTTGCCTGGGCCTAAAGTGGAGCCCACGATCACGGGGCCGCTGCAGCTGCGGGTCCCCGCTGCCCGGGCCGGACGCCTCAGCCAGAGGCTTCCTGCAGGGGCGGAGCCTGCAACCGCGGGGAGCTGGGGGTCCCCTGCCCAGGCCTGACACCTCTGCCGGAGGCCTCAGGCCTGGTCCAGGGGCCGATCCGGTGATTGGTGATCGGAGGGTGATGAGGGTCAACTCCTCTGGCCGAGGCATCAGGCCTGGGTGGGGGGCTGAGCCGGGGATTGGGGGGATATGATGGTCCCCTTGCCCAGGCCTGAAGCCTGGGTCAGAGGCGTCAGGCTTGGGCGGGGGGTGGAGCAAGCGATCAGAGGGAGATGGGGGTCCCCTGCCCAGGCATGATTCCTGGGCCAGAGGCCTCAGGCCTGAGCAGGGGCCAGAGCCAGTGATCAGGGGGAGATGGGGGTCCCCTGTCCAAGCCTGACACCTCTGGCGGAGGCGTCAGGCCTGGGCAAGGGTCCGATCCTGCGATTGGAGGGTGATGGGGGTCTACGCCTGAGGGCTCCCAGTATGTGAGAGGGGGCAGGCTGGGCTGAGGGACACTCCCCCCACACACACACCCAGTGCACGAATTTCATGCACCAGGCCCCTAGTTTTTCATAAAACACTCGGGTGTAAATATTCTCACTATTTTAGAAATGAAGAGCCTAAGGCTCATGAGTTAGGTAACTTGCTCTACTTCTCAAGGAAAGTGGTAGAGCTAGAACAGCCGTGGGCAAACTATGGCCCGCGGGCCGGATCCAGCCCGTTTGAAATGAATAAAACTAAAAAAAAAAAAAAGACCGTACCCTTTTATGTAATGATGTTTACTTTGAATTTATATTAGTTCACACAAACACTCCATCCATGCTTTTGTTTCGGCCCTCCAGTCCAGTTTAAGAACCCATTGTGGCCCTCGAGTCAAAAAGTTTGCCCACCCCTGAGCTGGAATGTCAATCCAGGCAATCTTGCTCCAGGGTTCACACTTTAATCCACCCTGCATACGAGCATAACCAATGAACACAAGACACTGGGGGGCATGGGAGGCTAGGGGGGGTCAAGGGGAGAAAAAAAAAGGAGACATTATTCTTTGTAATACTTTAAGCAATAAAACAAAAATAAAAAAATAAAAATTTTAATTTGTGAATTTTTATCTACACTAATAAAAGACAAACATGCAAATTGACCGTACATTCGCTATGCTGTAAGCCACGCCCACCAGCAAATCAGAGCTACTATATGCGAATTAACCCAACCAAGATGGCCGCCGGCAGCCACGGAGCTGGAGTGAGCTGGAGGCTTGCTTGCCACAATGATGGAGGAAGCCAAGCTTCCCACGGCCGTCTCTGAGCTCCACTCAAAGCAACAAAGTTTCAATTATAGAAGGTAAATAAATCCCAGTTACCTGCTTTCAGCTGGCCATGGCCACGGAGCTGGAGTGAGCAGGAAGCCAAGCTTCACTGGCGCGGCTGGCTCTGAGCTCCACTCAAAGCAACAAAGTTTCAATTATAGAAGGTAAATAAATCCCAGAATAAAAAGAAAAAAGGGCGAGGCTGGGAGCTTCCATCGCTGGGGGTGCTTGGCCAGCCAGAAAATGACCCTCAGCCCCTCACCCAGACTGGCCAGGCACCCCAGTGGGGACCCCCCCACCCTAAAGGGGGTGTGACCAACCTGCAAATACCCATCAGCCCCTCACCCAGGCTGGCCAAACCTCCATGGGGTGAGGGTTCCCACGGGGGGCGGGGGGGGGAGTTTGACCAGCCTAGAAAAAACCATAAACCCTTCACCCAGGCTGGCCAGGCAACCCAGCGGGACCCCCACCCATGCACCAGGCTTCTATTTTATATAGTAAAAGGGTAATATGCAAACTAACAGCAGAACAACTGGGAATGACAGGTCACTATGACACACACTGACCACCAGGGGCCAGACGCTCAATGCAGAAGCTCCCCCCTGGTGTTCAGTGTGCTCCCACAGGGGGAGCTCTGCTCAGCCACAAGCCAGGCTAATGACTGCCAGTACACTGGTGGTGGTTGGAGCCTCTCCTGCCTCCTCTGCAGCACTAAGGATGTCCAACTGCAGCTTAGGCCTGCTCCCCGCTGGCAAGTGGACATCCCCTGAGGGCTGCCGGGCTGCCAGAGGGATGTCTGATTGCCATCTTAAGTCCAATCCCCCAGGGAGTGGGCCTAAGCCAGCAGGTGGTCATCCCCCAAGCGGTCCCAGACTGTGAGAGGGCACAGGCCGGGCTGAGGGACCACTCCCCCCCCCACCCCCCGAGTGCACAAGTTTTTGTGCACCGAACCTCTAGTTTGGGATATTCTAAAGAGGCTTAAGAAGTCATATGTGTTTATATGATAATGAATCAGGTTTATTACAAAATAACATTCTATGAAATCAGAAAAGAGCCCTTCAGTCCCAAACTCATTGAACACATGTGCTCCTCCTGTGGCCCTCCCTGGACCTGGGCTTTGGGGGCAGGCCTTCACCGGTTACCTTTCAAGTGCTGAGGGGCTGGAAGACGAGTGAACAACAGCACTTTATTTCAGAAGATACTCAGAGCCATGAAGAAAACTCTTAGGTGCTGAGACTAGGAAGCAACAGGGACTGTGTTGCTTTTCTATCGCTGCCCTAACAAATGCCCTCAAATGGAGGTGTGACGGCAGGTGCTGTGGGTGAGAAACCCGGGGCAGATTCATGGGGCTGCGCTCCTTCCGGCAGGCTCCAGGAGACCCGCCGCCCCTGCTCCTGGGTGCGGCAGAATCTGCTCCTAGGGGACCATTCCGTTCCATGATTCTGCCTAAGCCACTGCCAGCTGCTGGGGCGTCCGGAAAACCTTGGTCCGTGATCCCTTTCTCCAGCCTCAAAGCCAGCAGTGCGTGTTGACTTTCTCCCATGGCATCCCTGACCCACGCTCCTGCCCACTCCCCACTCCCTCTTTCAAGAACAGCTGGTTACTGAGGGCCAGGACTTCAGGGTGGGGCCACACCCTCTGCGTGTTCAGTACAGGTTCTGGGGTTTGGTGCTCAATAAATGTCCACTCACTGATTTACAAACAAAAAAACACCTGGTTGCCGAAACCGGTTTGGCTCAGTGGATAGAGCGTCGGCCTGCGGACTGAAAGGTCCCGGGTTCGATTCCGGTCAAGGGCATGTACCTGGGTTGCGGGCATATCCCCAGTAGGAGATGTGCAGGAGGCAGCTGATCGATGTTTCTCTCTCATCGATGTTTCTAACTCTATCTCTCTCCCTTCCTCTCTGTAAAAAATCAATAAAATATATTAAAAAAAAAACAACAAAAAAAACACCTGGTTAACTTTGCCCACCTGCCTAACCCAGGACAGTTGCCAGGTTACCTCTGTGACCCGTCTTATTTCTGTGACCTGTTGCCACATGATACCCCACAAGGCTGGGCTGGGCCACTGCTGGGTGATTCCCCAGCAGGCTCAGGAAGAGCTCCCCAAGAGCTTGTCAGATTGAAACTCCGACTCGGCTGTTGAGACAGAGCTGGCCACATGGAGAAGGGGAAGCCACCACTGAAGGTACAGCAGTGCCCCTGGGGCGGGGAGAACCAGGCTGGCTGGGTGCAGGAGAGGCAGTGGATAAAGGGCCCGTTGGTGGGTTAGGCAGGAGAATGACATGATCAGATTTATATTTTTTAAAGGTCACTCTGTGATTTGGCATTTGAAATGATATTTGAGGGGTAGGATTTAGACAGATGAAGAGGGTGAGATGTGCTTCAGGTATAGAGATGGGCACGCGGCCTGGAGGCAGGAGAGATGAACACTGGAGACCTGAGCACACACACCTCAGAGGCTGGTGAGTGAGGGACAGGGCAGGGAAACAGAAGACCCTCCATGGAGGGTACAGGGCAGGGAGGTAGGGGACCCTTCCCGGAGGGGGCAGGGTAGGGCAGACAGGGGACCCTCCAGGGAGGGTACAGGGCAGGGGAGGTAGGGGACTCTCCATGGAGGGGGGACTGTGGATCCTTCATGGATGTGGCAGGACAGAAAAACAGGGGACCCTCATGGAGGAAGCAGAGCAGGGGGTATAGGACCACCTCCATGGAAGAAACAGGGCACGGCACTGGGTCAGGGAACCCTCCATGGATGGGGCAGGAGAGTGGGGACATGGGAATCTGAGGGATGGGGCAGGGCAGAGGAAATGGGGGTCTCCAGTGCCCCCTGTCCTGCCCCCTCCATGGAGTGGGGAAGGCAGGAGGAACAGTGGACCCTCCATGGACGGGGTCTGGCAGGGCAGACATGGCATCTTTCATGGAGGGGCCAGGGCAGGGAAGACAGGGGACCTTACATAAAGGGGGTAGGACAGGGGGGCTGGAGACCCTCTATGGAGGGAGAAGGACTGGTGTTAGCAGTCCCTCCATGAAGGGTACAGGGCAGGGGGACAGGGGACCCTCCCTGAGGATAAAGGGCACGGGGGGATAGGGGACCCTCCATGGAGGGCATAGGGCAGGGGTACAGGGGAACCTCCATGGAGGGTACAGGGCTGGGGGGACAGGGGACCCTCCATTTGAGGTACAGGGCAGGGGGGGGAAGGGGACCGTCCTATTAGGGTACAGGGCAGGTAGGATAGGAGACCCTCAATTTAGGGTACAGGGCAGGGGGACAGGGGACGGTTAATGGATGGTATAGGGTAGAGGAAGCGGGGGCCCTTCATGGAGGTGGCCGGGTAGGGAAGACTGGCAACCCTCCATGGTGGGGGAAGAGCAGAGAGGACAGAAGAGGAGGGAGAGATGACAGGGGACACTGCCCCCTCCACGGAGGGTCCCGTGTTTCCCCATGAAGGGTTCCCAGTACTTCCAGCTCTCTCCCTTTCCTCATTCCCTTTTCTCACTGCCTTCTCATGGAGGGCCCACTATCTATCTTGTTCTGACCACTCTGTGGTTGGTTCCTTTTCTCCTCCGCCCTGCCCCCTCTATGGAAGGTCTTCTGTTTCACTGCCCTGCCCCTCACTCACCGGCCTCAGAATGCTGTGTGCTCAGGGCTCCAGTGTTTCTCTCTCCTGCCTCAAGGCCACGTGCCCACTCTATGTATCTGAAGTATATCTCACCACTTCATCTGCTTAAATCGTCCTGGTGCTCTCAAGGCACATCTCAAATAATTTTTTCAAATGTCAAATCACAAAGAGATCTTCACAGGGGATGGAAAGGGGGAACATAGGATAGGGTATAAAAGGGATGAAAGTTTTAGTTGGAGAAGATCAGAAACATGATGGAGATGATGGGGGTGCGGGCGGCAGAACAGTATGAATGTCCTTAACACCACTGAACAGTGCACCAGAAACAAGTGGAAATGGTAAGTTTCACTGTGAAAAACTAGGCAAAGAAGAGAAAGAAAAAGAAGGCCAGGTCTTAAACATAACCATGGTGGTACGGGCTCTGGATACCTGAATACCTGCTCCCAAGACGCCTCTGGATACACAGTGATGAGAAGAGCCTGGGGTGTGAGGTCCGTTGAGAAACCCTGGGCAAGCCTTGGATCCCTCCTGTCCACCCCACGGGCCTCTTAAGAGAAGCCTGTGATGCTGAGTGGGGCTCACCATTGTGTGCAGGTGCAGAGAAGCGCACCTATGGGGAGAATGCATTTTGTGCAGCCACTGCGGAAAGCAGCAAGGAGTTACCTCAAAAAATTAAAAATGGAACTTCCATTCGTCCATGTAACAGTGATTCCACTTCTGGGAATGTATTCCAAGAAATCAGAGACACTGATTGGAAGGAATATACGCACTGCTACGGTCATTACTGTGTTATTTACACTACTAAGATTTGGAAGCAGCCCATGTGCCCATCAGTAGATGAGTGGATAAAAATGCTTTGGTACATTGGCACAATGGAATACTACTTGGCTGTGTAAAAGAAGGGAATCTTAACTATTTGTGACAGCGTGGATGGACATGGACAGCATTTTGGTAAGTGAAATCAGGGACAGACGAATACCGTATAATTTCACATATGTGTGCAATCTAATGCGCAAAATAAATTAAGAAACAAAATAGAAACAGACTCATAGGAAGAGAACAGACTGAGAGTGGTCTGAGGGGAAAGGGTTGTGGGACTGGGTGAGAGGGTGAAGGGATTAAGCAAAGAAAAACAACAACTCATAGATACGGACATCACTATAGTGACTACAGGAAGAAAAGGGATGGCGGAGGTGGAAGAGGGTAATGGGTCAAATAGCGATAGAAGGAGACTTGATTTGAGGTGGTTAACACACAGTACAATATACAGATGATGTGTTATAGACTTGTACACCTGAAGCCTACATGACCTTATTAACCTGTGTCAACCCAATAGATTCATTTAACAAAACGGGAAGAACATTATGACACAAGCTACTACGTGGACGGACCTTGAAGACGTTATGTTCAGTGCAAAAGCCAGTCAAGGAGACAACTACTGTGTGATTCCACACACATTAGGTCCCCAGGGCCATTGGAGGCAGAGACGGAAGGCAAGATGGAGGTACCAGGGGTGGTGGGGTTGGGGTGAGAGATGCAGTGCTGTTTACTGGGGGAGAGTTCCAGTTGGAGAAGATGGAAAAAGTGATGGATATGATGGTGGTGTGGCCGGCACAACAGTAGAATGTCCTTAACACCACTGCACTGTGCACGGGAAACGAGTGGAAATGGTAAGTTTGACTGCGATGAAACTATGCAAAGAGAAAGAAAAAGAAGGCCATGTCTTAAACAGAACTGTGGTGGGACGAGCTCTGCTTCCATGAATTCCTGCTCCCAAGACGCCTCTGGATACACAGTGATGAGAAGAGCCGGGGGTGAGAGGTCCATTGAGAAACCCTGGGCAAGCCTTGGATCCCTCCTGTCCACCCCACGGGCCTCTTAAGAGAAGCCTGTGATGCTGAGTGGGGCTCACCATTGTGTGCAGGTGCAGAGAAGCGCACCTATGGGGAGAATGCATTTTGTGCAGCCACTGCAGAAAGCAGCAAGGAGTTACCTCAAAACATTAAAAATGGAACTTCCGTGCTTCCATGTAGCAAACTGATTCCACTTCTGGGAATGTATTCCAAGAAATCAGAGACACTGACTGGAAAGAATGTATGCACACTATGGTCATTACAGTGTTATTTACAATACTAAGATTTGGAAGCAGCCCATGTGCCCATCAGTAGATGAGTGGATAAAAATGCTTTGGTACATTGGCACAATGGAATACTACTTGGCTGTGTAAAAGAAGGGAATCTTAACACTTTGTGACAGCGTGGATGGACGTGGACAGCTTTTTGGTAAGTGAAATCAGCCAGTCAGACAAGATGAATACTGTATAATTTCACATATGTGTGGAATCTAATGAGCAAAATAAATTAACAAAGAAATTAGAAACAGAGTCATAGGAAGAGAACAGACTGAGAGTGGTCAGAGGGGAAAGGGTTGTGGGGCTGGGTGAGTGGGTGAAGGGATTAAGCAAAGAAAAACAACAACTTATAGATACAGACATCACTATGGTGACTACAGGAAGAAAAGGGGTGGCGGAGGTGGAAGAGGATTAAGGGTCAAATAGTGATAGGAGGAGACTTGATTTGAGGTGGTTAACACACAGTATGATATACAGATGATGTGTTATAGACTTGTACACCTGAAGCCTGCATGACTTTATTAACCTGTGTCAACCCAACAGATTCATTTAACAAAACGGGAAGAACATTGTGACACAAGCTACTACGTGGACGGACCTTGAAGACGTTATGTTTAGTGCAAAAGCCAGTCACAGGAGACAACTACTGTGTGATTCCACTCACATTAGGTCCCCAGCGCCATTGGAGGCAGAGACGGAAGGCAAGATGGAGATACCAGTGGTGGTGGGGTTGGGGTGAGAGATGCAGTGCTGTTTACTGGGGCAGAGTTCCAGTTGGAGAAGATGGGAAAAGTGATGGATATGATGGTGGTGTGGCCGGCACAACAGTAGAATGTCCTTAACACCACTGCACTGTGCACGGGAAACGAGTGGAAATGGTAAGTTTCACTGTGATAAAACTACGCAAAGAAGAGAAAGAAAAAGAAGGCCAGGTCTTAAACATAACCATGGTGGTATGGGATCTGGCTACCTGAATTCCTGCTCCCAAGACGCCTCTGGATACACAGTGATGAGAAGAGCCTGGGGTGTGAGGTCCGTTGAGAAACCCTGGGCAAGCCTTGGATCCCTCCTGCCCACCCCACGGGCCTCTTAAGAGAAGCCTGTGATGCTGAGTGGGGCTCACCATTGTGTGCAGGTGCAGAGAAGCGCACCTATGGGGAGAATGCATTTTGTGCAGCCACTGCGGAAAGCAGCAAGGAGTTACCTCAAAAAATTAAAAATGGAACTTCCATTCGTCCATGTAACAGTGATTCCACTTCTGGGAATGTATTCCAAGAAATCAGAGACACCGATTGGAAGGAATATACCCACTGCTACGGTCATTGCAGTGTTATTTACAATACTAAGATTTGGAAGCAGCCCATGTGCCCATCAGAAGATGAGTGGATAAAAATGCTTTGGTACATTGGCACAATGGAATACTACTTGGCTGTGTAAAAGAAGGGAATCTTAACACTTTGTGACAGCGTGGATGGACGTGGACAGCATTTTGGTAAGTGAAATAAGCCAGTCAGAGACAGATCAATACCGTATAATTTCACATATGTGTGGAATCTAATGAGCAAAATAAATTAACAAAGAAAATGGAAACAGACTCAAAGGAAGAGAACAGACTGAGAGTGGTCTGAGGGGAAAGGGTTGTGGGGCTGGGTGAGAGGGTGAAGGGATTAAGCAAAGAAAAACAACAACTCATAGATACGGACATCACTATAGTAACTACAGGAAGAAAAGGGGTGGCGGAGGTGGAAGAGGATTAAGGGTCAAATAGTGATAGGAGGAGACTTGATTTGAGGTGGTTAACACACAGTACAATATACAGATGATGTGTTATAGACTTGTACACCTGAAGCCTACATGACCTTATTAACCTGTGTCAACCCAATAGATTCATTTAACAAAACGGGAAGAACTTTATGACACAAGCTACTACGTGGACGGACCTTGAAGACGTTATGTTCAGTGCAAAAGCCAGTCAAAAGAAGACAACTACTGTGTGAATCCGCTCACATTAGGTCCCCAGCGCCATCGGAGGCAGAGACGGAAGGCAAGATGGAGGTACCAGTGGTGGTGGGGTTGGGGTGAGAGATGCAGTGCTGTTTACTGGGGGAGAGTTCCAGTTGGAGAAGATGGAAAAAGTGATGGATATGATGGTGGTGTGGCCGGCACAACAGTAGAATGTCCTTAACACCACTGCACTGTGCACGGGAAACGAGTGGAAATGGTAAGTTTGACTGCGATGAAACTATGCAAAGAGAAAGAAAAAGAAGGCCATGTCTTAAACATAACCATGGTGGTATGGGATCTGGCTACCTGAATTCCTGCTCCCAAGACGCCTCTGGATACACAGTGATGAGAAGAGCCTGGGGTGTGAGGTCCGTTGAGAAACCCTGGGCAAGCCTTGGATCCCTCCTGTCCACCCCACGGGCCTCTTAAGAGAAGCCTGGGATGCTGAGTGGGGCTCACCATTGTGTGCAGGTGCAGAGAAGCGCACCTATGGGGAGAATGCATTTTGTGCAGCCACTGCGGAAAGCAGCAAGGAGTTACCTCAAAAAATTAAAAATGGAACTTCCATTCGTCCATGTAACAGTGATTCCACTTCTGGGAATGTATTCCAAGAAATCAGAGACACCGATTGGAAGGAATATACCCACTGCTACGGTCATTGCAGTGTTATTTACAATACTAAGATTTGGAAGCAGCCCATGTGCCCATCAGTAGATGAGTGGATAAAAATGCTTTGGTACATTGGCACAATGGAATACTACTTGGCTGTGTAAAAGAAGGGAATCTTAACACTTTGTGACAGCGTGGATGGACGTGGACAGCATTTTGGTAAGTGAAATAAGCCAGTCAGAGACAGATCAATACCGTATAATTTCACATATGTGTGGAATCTAATGAGCAAAATAAATTAACAAAGAAAATAGAAACAGACTCAAAGGAAGAGAACAGACTGAGAGTGGTCTGAGGGGAAAGGGTTGTGGGTCTGGGTGAGAGGGTGAAGGGATTAAGCAAAGAAAAACAACAACTCATAGATACGGACATCACTATAGTGACTACAGGAAGAAAAGGGGTGGCGGAGGTGGAAGAGGATTAAGGGTCAAATAGTGATAGGAGGAGACTTGATTTGAGGTGGTTAACACACAGTACAATATACAGATGATGTGTTATAGACTTGTACACCTGAAGCCTACATGACCTTATTAACCTGTGTCAACCCAATAGATTCATTTAACAAAACGGGAAGAACTTTATGACACAAGCTACTACGTGGACGGACCTTGAAGACGTTATGTTCAGTGCAAAAGCCAGTCAAAAGAAGACAACTACTGTGTGAATCCACTCACATTAGGTCCCCAGCGCCATCGGAGGCAGAGACGGAAGGCAAGATGGAGGTACCAGTGGTGGTGGGGTTGGGGTGAGAGATGCAGTGCTGTTTACTGGGGGAGAGTTCCAGTTGGAGAAGATGGAAAAAGTGATGGATATGATGGTGGTGTGGCCGGCACAACAGTAGAATGTCCTTAACACCACTGCACTGTGCACGGGAAACGAGTGGAAATGGTAAGTTTGACTGCGATGAAACTATGCAAAGAGAAAGAAAAAGAAGGCCATGTCTTAAACATAACCATGGTGGTATGGGATCTGGCTACCTGAATTCCTGCTCCCAAGACGCCTCTGGATACACAGTGATGAGAAGAGCCTGGGGTGTGAGGTCCGTTGAGAAACCCTGGGCAAGCCTTGGATCCCTCCTGTCCACCCCACGGGCCTCTTAAGAGAAGCCTGGGATGCTGAGTGGGGCTCACCATTGTGTGCAGGTGCAGAGAAGCGCACCTATGGGGAGAATGCATTTTGTGCAGCCACTGCGGAAAGCAGCAAGGAGTTACCTCAAAAAATTAAAAATGGAACTTCCATTCGTCCATGTAACAGTGATTCCACTTCTGGGAATGTATTCCAAGAAATCAGAGACACCGATTGGAAGGAATATACCCACTGCTACGGTCATTGCAGTGTTATTTACAATACTAAGATTTGGAAGCAGCCCATGTGCCCATCAGTAGATGAGTGGATAAAAATGCTTTGGTACATTGGCACAATGGAATACTACTTGGCTGTGTAAAAGAAGGGAATCTTAACACTTTGTGACAGCGTGGATGGACGTGGACAGCATTTTGGTAAGTGAAATAAGCCAGTCAGAGACAGATCAATACCGTATAATTTCACATATGTGTGGAATCTAATGAGCAAAATAAATTAACAAAGAAAATAGAAACAGACTCAAAGGAAGAGAACAGACTGAGAGTGGTCTGAGGGGAAAGGGTTGTGGGTCTGGGTGAGAGGGTGAAGGGATTAAGCAAAGAAAAACAACAACTCATAGATACGGACATCACTATAGTGACTACAGGAAGAAAAGGGGTGGCGGAGGTGGAAGAGGATTAAGGGTCAAATAGTGATAGGAGGAGACTTGATTTGAGGTGGTTAACACACAGTACAATATACAGATGATGTGTTATAGACTTGTACACCTGAAGCCTACATGACCTTATTAACCTGTGTCAACCCAATAGATTCATTTAACAAAACGGGAAGAACTTTATGACACAAGCTACTACGTGGACGGACCTTGAAGACGTTATGTTCAGTGCAAAAGCCAGTCAAAAGAAGACAACTACTGTGTGAATCCACTCACATTAGGTCCCCAGCGCCATCGGAGGCAGAGACGGAAGGCAAGATGGAGGTACCAGGGGTGGTGGGGTTGGGGTGAGGGATGCAGTGCTGTTTACTGGGGGAGAGTTCCAGTTGGAGAAGATGGAAAAAGTGATGGATATGATGGTGGTGTGGCCGGCACAACAGTAGAATGTCCTTAACACCACTGCACTGTGCACGGGAAACGAGTGGAAATGGTAAGTTTGACTGCGATGAAACTATGCAAAGAGAAAGAAAAAGAAGGCCATGTCTTAAACAGAACTGTGGTGGGACGAGCTCTGCTTCCATGAATTCCTGCTCCCAAGACGCCTCTGGATACACAGTGATGAGAAGAGCCGGGGGTGAGAGGTCCATTGAGAAATCCTGGGCAAGCCTTGGATCCCTCCTGTCCACCCCATGGGCCTCTTAAGAGAAGCCTGTGATGCTGAGTGGGGCTCACCATTGTGTGCAGGTGCAGAGAAGTGCACCTATGGGGAGAATGCATTTTGTGCAGCCACTGCGGAAAGCAGCAAGGAGTTACCTCAAAAAATTAAAAATGGAACTTCCGTGCTTCCATGTAGCAAAGTGATTCCACTTCTGGGAATGTATTCCAAGAAATCAGAGACACTGACTGGAAAGAATATATGCACACTACGGTCATTACAGTGTTATTTACAATACTAAGATTTGGAAGCAGCCCATGTGCCCATCAGTAGATGAGTGGATAAAAATGCTTTGGTACATTGGCACAATGGAATACTACTTGGCTGTGTAAAAGAAGGGAATCTTAACACTTTGTGACAGTGTGGATGGACGTGGACAGCTTTTTGGTAAGTGAAATCAGCCAGTCAGACAAGATGAATACTGTATAATTTCACATATGTGTGGAATCTAATGAGCAAAATAAATTAACAAAGAAATTAGAAACAGAGTCATAGGAAGAGAACAGACTGAGAGTGGTCAGAGGGGAAAGGGTTGTGGGGCTGGGTGAGTGGGTGAAGGGATTAAGCAAGAAAAACAACAACTTATAGATACAGACATCACTAAGGTGACTACAGGAAGAAAAGGGGTGGCGGAGGTGGAAGAGGATTAAGGGTCAAATAGTGATAGGAGGAGACTTGATTTGAGGTGGTTAACACACAGTACAATATACAGATGATGTGTTATAGACTTGTACACCTGAAGCCTACATGACCTTATTAACCTGTGTCAACCCAATAGATTCATTTAACAAAACGGGAAGAACTTTATGACACAAGCTACTACGTGGACGGACCTTGAAGACGTTATGTTTAGTGCAAAAGCCAGTCAAAAGAAGACAACTACTGTGTGAATCCGCTCACATTAGGTCCCCAGCGCCATCGGAGGCAGAGACGGAAGGCAAGATGGAGGTACCAGTGGTGGTGGGGTTGGGGTGAGAGATGCAGTGCTGTTTACTGGGGGAGAGTTCCAGTTGGAGAAGATGGAAAAAGTGATGGATATGATGGTGGTGTGGCCGGCACAACAGTAGAATGTCCTTAACACCACTGCACTGTGCACGGGAAACGAGTGGAAATGGTAAGTTTGACTGCGATGAAACTATGCAAAGAGAAAGAAAAAGAAGGCCATGTCTTAAACATAACCATGGTGGTATGGGATCTGGCTACCTGAATTCCTGCTCCCAAGACGCCTCTGGATACACAGTGATGAGAAGAGCCTGGGGTGTGAGGTCCGTTGAGAAACCCTGGGCAAGCCTTGGATCCCTCCTGTCCACCCCACGGGCCTCTTAAGAGAAGCCTGGGATGCTGAGTGGGGCTCACCATTGTGTGCAGGTGCAGAGAAGCGCACCTATGGGGAGAATGCATTTTGTGCAGCCACTGCGGAAAGCAGCAAGGAGTTACCTCAAAAAATTAAAAATGGAACTTCCATTCGTCCATGTAACAGTGATTCCACTTCTGGGAATGTATTCCAAGAAATCAGAGACACCGATTGGAAGGAATATACCCACTGCTACGGTCATTGCAGTGTTATTTACAATACTAAGATTTGGAAGCAGCCCATGTGCCCATCAGTAGATGAGTGGATAAAAATGCTTTGGTACATTGGCACAATGGAATACTACTTGGCTGTGTAAAAGAAGGGAATCTTAACACTTTGTGACAGCGTGGATGGACGTGGACAGCATTTTGGTAAGTGAAATAAGCCAGTCAGAGACAGATCAATACCGTATAATTTCACATATGTGTGGAATCTAATGAGCAAAATAAATTAACAAAGAAAATAGAAACAGACTCAAAGGAAGAGAACAGACTGAGAGTGGTCTGAGGGGAAAGGGTTGTGGGTCTGGGTGAGAGGGTGAAGGGATTAAGCAAAGAAAAACAACAACTCATAGATACGGACATCACTATAGTGACTACAGGAAGAAAAGGGGTGGCGGAGGTGGAAGAGGATTAAGGGTCAAATAGTGATAGGAGGAGACTTGATTTGAGGTGGTTAACACACAGTACAATATACAGATGATGTGTTATAGACTTGTACACCTGAAGCCTACATGACCTTATTAACCTGTGTCAACCCAATAGATTCATTTAACAAAACGGGAAGAACTTTATGACACAAGCTACTACGTGGACGGACCTTGAAGACGTTATGTTCAGTGCAAAAGCCAGTCAAAAGAAGACAACTACTGTGTGAATCCACTCACATTAGGTCCCCAGCGCCATCGGAGGCAGAGACGGAAGGCAAGATGGAGGTACCAGGGGTGGTGGGGTTGGGGTGAGGGATGCAGTGCTGTTTACTGGGGGAGAGTTCCAGTTGGAGAAGATGGAAAAAGTGATGGATATGATGGTGGTGTGGCCGGCACAACAGTAGAATGTCCTTAACACCACTGCACTGTGCACGGGAAACGAGTGGAAATGGTAAGTTTGACTGCGATGAAACTATGCAAAGAGAAAGAAAAAGAAGGCCATGTCTTAAACAGAACTGTGGTGGGACGAGCTCTGCTTCCATGAATTCCTGCTCCCAAGACGCCTCTGGATACACAGTGATGAGAAGAGCCGGGGGTGAGAGGTCCATTGAGAAATCCTGGGCAAGCCTTGGATCCCTCCTGTCCACCCCACGGGCCTCTTAAGAGAAGCCTGTGATGCTGAGTGGGGCTCACCATTGTGTGCAGGTGCAGAGAAGTGCACCTATGGGGAGAATGCATTTTGTGCAGCCACTGCAGAAAGCAGCAAGGAGTTACCTCAAAAAATTAAAAATGGAACTTCCGTGCTTCCATGTAGCAAAGTGATTCCACTTCTGGGAATGTATTCCAAGAAATCAGAGACACTGACTGGAAAGAATATATGCACACTACGGTCATTACAGTGTTATTTACAATACTAAGATTTGGAAGCAGCCCATGTGCCCATCAGTAGATGAGTGGATAAAAATGCTTTGGTACATTGGCACAATGGAATACTACTTGGCTGTGTAAAAGAAGGGAATCTTAACACTTTGTGACAGTGTGGATGGACGTGGACAGCTTTTTGGTAAGTGAAATCAGCCAGTCAGACAAGATGAATACTGTATAATTTCACATATGTGTGGAATCTAATGAGCAAAATAAATTAACAAAGAAATTAGAAACAGACTCAAAAAAAGAGAACAGACTGAGAGTGGTCAGAGGGGAAAGGGTTGTGGGGCTGGGTGAGTGGGTGAAGGGATTAAGCAAAGAAAAACAACAACTTATAGATACAGACATCACTAAGGTGACTACAGGAAGAAAAGGGGTGGCGGAGGTGGAAGAGGATTAAGGGTCAAATAGTGATAGGAGGAGACTTGATTTGAGGTGGTTAACACACAGTATGATATACAGATGATGTGTTATAGACTTGTACACCTGAAGCCTGCATGACTTTATTAACCTGTGTCAACCCAACAGATTCATTTAACAAAACGGGAAGAACATTATGACACAAGCTACTACGTGGACGGACCTTGAAGACGTTATGTTTAGTGCAAAAGCCAGTCACAGGAGACAACTACTGTGTGATTCCACTCACATTAGGTCCCCAGCGCCATTGGAGGCAGAGACGGAAGGCAAGATGGAGGTACCAGTGGTGGTGGGGTTGGGGTGAGAGATGCAGTGCTGTTTACTGGGGCAGAGTTCCAGTTGGAGAAGATGGGAACAGTGATGGATATGATGGTGGTGTGGCCGGCACAACAGTAGAATGTCCTTAACACCACTGCACTGTGCACGGGAAACGAGTGGAAATGGTAAGTTTCACTGTGATAAAACTATGCAAAGAAGAGAAAGAAAAAGAAGGCCAGGTCTTAAACATAACCATGGTGGTATGGGATCTGGCTACCTGAATTCCTGCTCCCAAGACGCCTCTGGATACACAGTGATGAGAAGAGCCTGGGGTGTGAGGTCCGTTGAGAAACCCTGGGCAAGCCTTGGATCCCTCCTGCCCACCCCACGGGCCTCTTAAGAGAAGCCTGTGATGCTGAGTGGGGCTCACCATTGTGTGCAGGTGCAGAGAAGCGCACCTATGGGGAGAATGCATTTTGTGCAGCCACTGCGGAAAGCAGCAAGGAGTTACCTCAAAAAATTAAAAATGGAACTTCCATTCGTCCATGTAACAGTGATTCCACTTCTGGGAATGTATTCCAAGAAATCAGAGACACCGATTGGAAGGAATATACGCACTGCCACGGTCATTGCAGTGTTATTTACAATACTAAGATTTGGAAGCAGCCCATGTGCCTATCAGAAAATGAGTGGATAAAAATGCTTCGGTACATTGGCACAATGGAATACTACTTGGCTGTGTAAAAGAAGGGAATCTTAACTATTTGTGACAGCATGGATGGACGTGGACAGCATTTTGGTAAGTGAAATAAGCCAGTCAGAGACAGATCAATACCGTATAATTTCACATATGTGTGGAATCTAATGAGCAAAATAAATTAACAAAGAAAATAGAAACAGACTCAAAAAAAGAGAACAGACTGAGAGTGGTCTGAGGGGAAAGGGTTGTGGGGCTGGGTGAGAGGGTGAAGGGATTAAGCAAAGAAAAACAACAACTCATAGATACAGACATCACTATAGTGACTACAGGAAGAAAAGGGGTGGCGGAGGTGGAAGAGGATTAAGGGTCAAATAGTGATAGGAGGAGACTTGATTTGAGGTGGTTAACACACAGTACAATATACAGATGATGTGTTATAGACTTGTACACCTGAAGCCTACATGACCTTATTAACCTGTGTCAACCCAATAGATTCATTTAACAAAACGGGAAGAACTTTATGACACAAGCTACTACGTGGACGGACCTTGAAGATGTTATGTTCAGTGCAAAAGCCAGTCAAAAGAAGACAACTACTGTGTGAATCCACTCACATTAGGTCCCCAGCGCCATCGGAGGCAGAGACGGAAGGCAAGATGGAGGTACCAGTGGTGGTGGGGTTGGGGTGAGAGATGCAGTGCTGTTTACTGGGGGAGAGTTCCAGTTGGAGAAGATGGAAAAAGTGATGGATATGATGGTGGTGTGGCCGGCACAACAGTAGAATGTCCTTAACACCACTGCACTGTGCACGGGAAACGAGTGGAAATGGTAAGTTTGACTGCGATAAAACTATGCAAAGAGAAAGAAGGCCATGTCTTAAACAGAACTGTGGTGGGATGAGCTCTGCTTCCATGAATTCCTGCTCCCAAGACGCCTCTGGATACACAGTGATGAGAAGAGCCTGGGGTGTGAGGTCCGTTGAGAAACCCTGGGCAAGCCTTGGATCCCTCCTGTCCACCCCACGGGCCTCTTAAGAGAAGCCTGTGATGCTGAGTGGGGCTCACCATTGTGTGCAGGTGCAGAGAAGCGCACCTATGGGGAGAATGCATTTTGTGCAGCCACTGCGGAAAGCAGCAAGGAGTTACCTCAAAAAATTAAAAATGGAACTTCCCTTCGTCCATGTAACAGTGATTCTACTTCTGGGAATGTATTCCAAGAAATCAGAGACACCGATTGGAAGGAATATATGCACTGCTACAGTCATTACAGTGTTATTTACAATACTAAGATTTGGAAGCAGCCCATGTGCCTATCAGAAGATGAGTGGATAAAAATGCTTTGGTACATTGGCACAATGGAATACTACTTGGCTGTGTAAAAGAAGGGAATCTTAACTATTTGTGACAGCGTGGATGGACGTGGACAGCATTTTGGTAAGTGAAATAAGCCAGTCAGAGACAGATCAATACCGTATAATTTCACATATGTGTGGAATCTAATGAGCAAAATAAATTAACAAAGAAAATAGAAACAGACTCAAAGGAAGAGAACAGACTGAGAGTGGTCTGAGGGGAAAGGGTTGTGGGGCTGGGTGAGAGGGTGAAGGGATTAAGCAAAGAAAAACAATAACTCATAGATACGGACATCACTATAGTGACTACAGGAAGAAAAGGGATGGCGGAGGTGGAAGAGGGTAATGGGTCAAATAGCGATAGAAGGAGACTTGATATGAGGTGGTGAACACAGTATGATATACAGATGATGGGTTATAGACATGTACACCTGAAGCCTGCATGACCTTATTAATCTGTGTCAACCCAATAGATTCAATTAACAAAACGGGAAGAATATTATGACACAAGCTACTATGTGGATGGACCTTGAAGACGTTATGTTCAGTGCAAAAGCCAGTCAAAGGAAGACAACTACTGTGTGAATCCACTCACATTAGGTCCCCAGCGCCATCGGAGGCAGAGACGGAAGGCAAGATGGAGGTACCAGTGGTGGTGGGGTTGGGGTGAGAGATGCAGTGCTGCTTACTGGGGGAGAGTTCCAGTTGGAGAAGATGGGAAAAGTGATGGATATGATGGTGGTATGGCCAGCACAACAGTAGAATGTCCTTAACACCACTGCACTGTGCACGGGAAACGAGTGGAAATGGTAAGTTTCACTGTGATAAAACTATGCAAAGAAGAGAAAGAAAAAGAAGGCCACATCTTAAACAGAACCGTGGTGGGACGAGCTCTGGTTCCATGAATTCCTGCTCCCAAGACGCCTCTGGATACACAGTGATGAGAAGAGCCTGGGGTGTGAGGTCCGTTGAGAAACCCTGGGCAAGCCTTGGATCCCTCCTGTCCACCCCACGGGCCTCTTAAGAGAAGCCTGTGATGCTGAGTGGGGCTCACCATTGTGTGCAGGTGCAGAGAAGCGCACCTATGGGGAGAATGCATTTTGTGCAGCCACTGCGGAAAGCAGCAAGGAGTTACCTCAAAAAATTAAAAATGGAACTTCCGTGCTTCCATGTAACAGTGATTCCACTTCTGGGAATGTATTCCATGAAATCAGAGGCACCGATTGGAAGGAATATACGCACTGCTGCGGTCATTACAGTGTTATTTACAATACTAAGATTTGGAAGCAGCCCATGTGCACATCAGTAGATGAGTGGATAAAAATGCTTTGGTACATTGGCACAATGGAATACTACTTGGCTGTGTAAAAGAAGGGAATCTTAACTATTTGTGACAGCGTGGATGGACGTGGACAGCATTTTGGTAAGTGAAATAAGCCAGTCAGAGACAGATCAATACCGTATATTTTCACATATGTGTGGAATCTAATGAGCAAAATAAATTAACAAAGAAAATAGAAATAGACTCATAGGAAGAGAACAGACTGAGAGTGGTCAGAGGGGAAAGGTTTGTGGGGCTGGGTGAGTGGGTGAAGGGATTAAGCAAAGAAAAACAACAACTTATAGATACAGACATCACTATAGTGACTACAGGAAGAAAAGGGGTGGCGGAGGTGGAAGAGTATTAAGGGTCAAATAGCGATAGGAGGAGACTTGATTTGAGGTGGTTAACACACAGTACGATATACAGATGATGGGTTATAGACATGTACACCTGCAGCCTACATGACCTAATTAACCTGTGTCAACCCAACAGATTCAATTAACAATACGGAAAGAACATTATGACAGAAGCTACTACGTGGATGGACCTTGAAGACGTTATGTTCATTGCAAAAGCCAGTCAAAAGAAGACAACTACTGTGTGATTCCACTCACATTAGATCCCCAGGGCCATCGGAGGCAGAATGGAAGGCAAGATGGAGGTACCAGTGGTGGTTTGGTTGGGGTGAGGGATGCAGTGTTGTTTATTGGGGGAGAGTTCCAGTTGGAGAAGATGGGAAAAGTGATGGATATGATGGTCGTGTGGCCGGCACAACAGTATCCTTAACACCACTTCACTGTGCACTGGAAAACAGTGGAAATGGTAAGTTTCACTGTGATAAAACTATGCAAAGCAGAGAAAGAAAAGGAATGCCAGGTCTTAAACATAACCGTGTTGGGATGAGCTCTGGCTCCCTGAATTCCTGCTCCCAAGAGTCCTCTGGACACACAGTGATGAGGAGTGCCTGGGTTGTGAGGTCCATTGAGAAACCCTGGGAAGCCTTGGTTCCCTTCTGTCCATCCCACTGGCCTCTTAAGATAAGCCAGTGTTGCTGCGTGGGGCTCACCCTTGTGTGCATGTGCAGAGAAGTGCACCTATGGGGAGAATGCATTTTGTGCAGCCACTTTGGAAAGTAGTAAGTTGTTACCCCTACAAATTAAGAATCGAACTTCTATGTAATGCAGGGATTCCACTTCTGGGAAAATCTGCCAAGTAATCAGAGACACTGATTTGAAAAAATATATGCTCTCCTATGTTCATTCCAGTCTTATTTATAATACCAAGATTTGGAAGCAACCCATATGCCCATCAGTAGATAAGTGGATCAAAATTCTTTGGTACATTGACACAATGGAGTACTCCTTGGCTGTGTATAGAAGGGAATCTTAACTTTTCTTTACAGACGGATGGACCTGGACAGCATTATTGTAAGTGAAACCTGCCCGTCAGAGAAAGACTAATAATGTATTATTTCACATACGTGTGGAATCTAATGGGCAAAATAAATTAACAAAGAAAATAGAAACAGACTCATAGAAAGAGAACAGACTGACAGTTTTCAGAGGGGCAGTCTTTGTCGGGCTTGGTAAGAGGGTGAAGAGATTAAGCAAAGAAAAACAACTCATAGACACAGACATCACTATAGTGATTATGGGATGGAAAGGGGGGGGGGTGGAGGTGGAAGAGGGCCAAGGGGGTCAAATGGTGATGGAAGGAGACTTGTCTTGGGGTTGTGAACACACAGTACAATATACAGAGGACGTGTCATAGACTTGTACTCCTGATGCCTACAGGACTTTATTAACCATTGTCAACCCAATAGATTCAATTAAAAAAACAGGAATAACATTGTGACAGAAGCTACTATGTGGATGGACCTTGAAGTCAAGTTCAGTGCAAAAGCCAGTCAAAAGAACACAACTAGTGTGTGATTCCACTCTCCTGAGGTTCCCAGGGCCTTTGGAGTCAGAGAAAGAAGGCAAGATGGACGTACCAGTGGTGGTGGGGTTGGGGTGAGGGATGCAGTGTTGTTTACTGGGGGCAGAGTTTCAGTTGGAGAAGGTGGGAAAAGTGATGAAGATGATGTGTGGTGTGGGCAGCACAACAGTATGAATGCACTTAACATGGCTGCACTGTCCACTGGAAAACAGTGGAAATGGTAAATTTCACTGTGATAAAACTATGCACAAAAGAGAAAGAAAAAGAGTCCCAGGTCTTAAAACAGAACCATGGTGGGACGTGCTTAGGCTACCTGAAATTCCACTCCCGGGAGGCCTCTGGACACATAGTGATGAGAAGAGCCTGGGGTGTGAGTTCTGTTGAGAATCCCTGGGCAAGCTTTGTTTCCCTCCTGTCCACCCACAGGCCTGTTAATAGAAACAGAGACGCTGCGTTCGGGTCACCATTGTGTGCAGTTGTGAAAGGCGCACAGAGGCCAGCTCAGCATCCTGCCTGATGCACAACCCCTGCTGCTGAGGATGGAACCCCCCATGACAACCCCACCTGCCAGTGGTGCCACCCAGCCGCCCTTGGAGGAGACTGATGAGAAGTGCCAATGCCTTAAAATGGGCCTTTTTTAATGTTTACATTAATAAAGATTTTAACCTTAAATAATTGATTCCATGTGATTTGCTCCATAGAAAATTATAGAATTTACGTTCTAAAATACTGACTCACAAGGCTTTGTTTGTGATGTCCACTAGGGGACATGTGTTAGAAGTGGATGGTATCGTGGTTCAAGGCTGTCCATGTCTGGCTGTGACTTTAACTTCATCTGAAGAGGAGACCAAAGGTTGACATTTGAGACCTTGATGTTATAATGAAAGAACTCCCTTCCCCGCCTCACAGACACACACATGCATTCATATACACCCATTCACAATCATTCATACACACTGACATTCCCACAACCACACACACATGCACACACATACCGTCATACATGCATACATAGACGTTCACACATTCAGTCACACAATTCATACTTTCACACACACATTTATACAACACCTATAAACAATCATACACATTGACATTCCCATGCCCCCACACATGTACACACACATACTCACTGTTACACATGCTTAACCACACAGTGACATTCAGTCACACACCGTAACATCCATATTCACACACACCTTCATACATGCTTACACACACACACACACACACACACATGCACACACACACACACAGGAATAAGAGAGAGAGTGAGAGAGAGAGAGAGAGAGAGAGAGAGAGAGGGAGAGAGGGAGAGAGAGAGAGAGGTGGGGAAGTCTCTGCCTCCTGCAGGAGCTCAGAATAACAGAATTTGTGGGGGAGAGAGCGGGGCTTTCTGTCAGGTTCCACTGCATTTAGAGAGCATGGAACATTTAACCAGTGCAGGGAAGCCTTCAGCTCCTCGGAGGTTTGCTCGCCTCTGCTCCCCTCTGCCAGATCCCTACTCCATGCATTAGTCACTGTGAGTGAAACCATGACTGGGCTATGTGGATAAGATGAGCCAGCCAAAGTGACCTCAAATGAAAGTAAAATATCTCCACCCTCACAGATGTGTCTGGGAAGCCAGCCCACCTCTGACAACACACAGGTCTTACTCAGGAACATTTTAGCCTTATTTAAAATGTCACTATTTAGATACCTGAAATCTACAATTCATTTGCCAGTAATGTAATTTTTAAAAAATACAGAATTCTTGCCCTAACCAGTTTGGCTCAGTGGATAGAATGTTAATCTGTGGACTCAAGGTTCCCAGGTTTGATTCCGGTCAAGGGCATGTACCTTGGTTGCATACACATCCCCAGTGGGGTGTGCAGGAGGCAGCTGATTGATGTTTCTCTCTCATCGATGTTTCTAGCTCATTATCCCTCTTCCCTTCTTCTCGGTAAAAAAAAATCAATAAAATATATTTACAAAAATACAGAATTCTTAGAGTTGATTTTTAAATGAACCCTAAATCATTGTAGACTTTCTAATTTTAAAAAGCAGTTCCTCTCAGGAAATAAGTTAATAGAGTTATTCTAGTGTATAAAACTGGGTAAACTATGAAATCAGATCTAAACGCAAGATCCAATATCTAATTTAAGAAACCGTGTAAGAAACCTTAAAAAAAAAAAAAAACACAATAGAATTTAAGAATTGTGGTTTTGACTTTGAAGAGAAAATTAACTCAAGTTGCTCCATTAGAGATTTCAATTTTGTTTGTCACATCTTAGATGGATGTTAGCTGAACTCAGTGTGGTAATCACTTCACAATGAATGCAAATCAAATCATCATGCTGTCTGCCTTAAACTTATACAGTGGTGCATGTCAATTATTCCTGAAAACAACTGGGAAAAAAATAAATGCCTTAAGAAACGGAAAAAGTTGTTTTGTAGGTAGAAAAATGCATACACCAAAACTAAATGTGTTGTAATGTAACCCGCGAATCACACAAGGACACCTCAAGAAGTCAAATTAAAGAGTCACGTTTATTGCAAATCCGGGACTATGAGAGGGCATTTCGCTCTCCAAGATCTCATAGTGCCCGCCCCAGCCCCAACACCAGATTTATATAGGCAAAGATCACAAAGGTATTGATTACATCCCAAGGTTTGGAATGAGGAACCTGGTTTGCAAAAAGCAGTTTACAGAAGCAGAAGCAGCATGTTATCTAAATTAGAGTTTTGGGTCTCTGGATCACTGCATTGACAGAAACAAATTATCTAGAGCTCTCGGGTATGGAATGAGGAACCTGGTTTACAAAAAAGCAGTTTACAGAAGCAGAAGCAGTTTACTTAAGCATGTTATCTAAATTACAGTTTTTGGGTCTCTGGAACACTGAGTCAACAGGGACATGTTAACTGGAGCCCTCTGACCTTGGGATAATTGTGCTGTTCTTCCCAGGTAAAGGAAAATGTGCTTTCTAAGGCCAGTATAACCACAACCAATGGGATATTCCCAGTACAATCAATAGGGTATTTAATGGAATGGGGTGATTTATATAATTCAGAAAATTAAAATAACTTTTCTATTATTTTAGCAAGCAAATAAGTACAGAAACCAAACAGCAGGGTTAGAGTTAAACTACAGTTTCTACCTGAGATGATTGCTACCATACTTCAAAAGGAAACAAATCAGGATACACACATAACAAATAGTATCATCGTCAAGATGACAGAAATAAAAATGTAACTAATGTGAGTGTGTGTTTCTGTGTGTGTGTGTGTGTGTGTGTGTGTGTGTGTGTGTGTGTGTTGACCATCGCAGGTCTCACTTTGCATACAAAGAGGTCACCTCACAGTCCACTATAGTGGCTTTGCAACCTTACAAGCCTCTCACAAAGCACATACCAGCCTGTGCTCAGCACCAAATCCACGCAGACCACTTCCCTCATTCGTCCTCCTCATCAAGGCTCTTTCCTCTGATCCTGCAGAGAATGTATTTCATTAGGACTCTGGTAGCTGAGTTATTTGGCCTCAAGAATACATTCTATTAAAAAGAGCCCTAACCGGTTTGGCTCAGTGGATAGAGCGTCAGCCTGTGGACTGAAAGGTAGGTCCCAGATTCGATTCCAGTCAAGGACATGTACCTTGGTTGTAGGCACATCTCCAGTAGGAGGTGTGCAGGAGGCAACTTATCAATGTTTCTCTTTTGTTATGTCCAGATTTCAGGATCCCCAAAAGACCACCAGGGAGCCAGCTGAGTCTGATGCAAAAGCAAAGAGTCTTTATTCGAGCTAGCTTGGCTTCCCGACCACACTCACCAATGCAGTGGCAAGCGGCAGAGAGAGCTAGCCCTGTGGGAAGAGGGTTTTATAGGCGGGTGGAGTAAGGGGAGGAGAGAGGACTGTGGGCCCTGCCGATTGGCCGGGCACAAGTCAGTGTCTTGTTACACAGGATGTGGTTGTATCTATGGTGCACATTTCCCTTGATTATCATTGGTTAGTTTAAAGAAATCATAGGTGTGGCTAGCAGAGGTTTGAGCCCCCGGGAAGAAGCTCCTTGCTGAGCACATGGCTAAGGCTGCTGCCCAAAAATGGAGGATCCAGGGTAAGATGGAGGGTGTAGTCCTTACCCTGGGGCAAGATGGAGGGCGTAGCCCTCACCTTTTCATTCCCCCCTTGTCTTGAGTCTTCCGGCTCAATCCTGAAATGGACTGCATTTCTATTTCACTGTTGCTAGAGGCCTGTACTGAGCGAGCAGAACTATCACCTGAACCACCTCTATATGCTTCTTGACAAATTCGACTAGTCTGTTAATAATGCAAGGGCCGGAAGTCAACAGCATTAGGAGGATTTCAAGGGGTCTGGCGAGGTCTGCTGTCCTCCCAAGGGTGATCTGCAGCGGGTGTGTCTGGTTAGAGGTCATCTTCCACTCAGGCTCCCTGCTGTCCTGGGCACAGAAGGAGCTGGGGTTGTGACCTGGCAGAGACAAACTATAACAAATGGTCTGGTGGAAGGGAAAGAAACCATTTTATCTTTAACAATTTTTATTGAAATAGGATTTTTTCTTCTTAAAATTCCTCTATGGGTATTAAAAAGCCAAATCAAGACTAGTATATCTACTGTATTTAATTTTGCCTGATGTTTGCGTAAACACAACATGAATGGTAACTGACTACCTTTGCTGGAATTTCATGATTGAATCTTAATATGCCCCATAGGGCCAGGAAGCCAAGCCATCCAGCTGCCATCAGGCCTGCCTGCAGTATCTGCTGAGTTAGGTGAATCCATCACCTGTAGCAACTCCACCTGAGCCCATGCTCTAGGCTTTAAGGCTCATCTCAGTAGCCCTCCTACTTGTTGCGGCCCAGAGTGTGTGGGGGTTCTGCAGGGATGCAGAGGCATCTTTACTGCTCCCCTTCTACTCTTACCAACCACCAGTGATGGTAGGGCATCAGCCTGACCATCTTCAGGGCTCCCAAGCAGGATACCAGGCTTTCTTCGTGGCATTTTTACTGGCTTTAAGTCTTTAGAGCTCAGACAGGGCTCTTTAAAACATGATATTCCAGTCAAAATTTTACCTTAATAATACCGCTTTTAGGAACCAGTCTTATTGAATATATGCAAAGAAATGTATTGCCATGATTTATTTAGCATTGCCAATATTTCAGAGGAATTATATAAGGAGAAAAACATACTGATCTGCTCTAAGATTTTTTGATTTTCCTTGCCAATTCCTTTTCATGGATTCTTCAGAGTTATAAAAAAAACAGTAACTGTTGGATTTCTTTTATCAGTCCCCCCTAAGTACTTTGGCATAACTATTTACCCTCTATTTAGGGAGGCAGAATGTACTCTCTTTGGCTTACTGGCCTATACTTTTTAATTAGCCTTTAAACCTTCTTTCTATGCATAATCATGCCTCAGACCTTCTATTCCAAACAGGCCTTTCCCAGTTTTCTACAGTTGAGGTTTGGCCCTGATATGGGCATGGTCATGCAGGCCTGCAAGACAGTATACAGGCTGCCAACTGTCAACTGTCTCTCAATAGAGACCAAAATCTGATGGGTATTCTTCTTTGCCTAGTTGGTCACCTGCCCTCTTGGCAGTTAGACACCTTTTACTTTTGGGGTTCATCCCATACAGTCCCCTTCCAGGACAGCTAACACATAGCTATAACAATGTCCCTCAGTGTGGGAGACTGGACACTTGCCAGTTATTCCCAAAGACTACCAAGGACTGTAGACCATCACCGGTCCACAGCTACAGCTACATTTAAACCTGTAAGAGAATTGAAGGTTAATACAACATATTAATACAATGAAACATGATATTGGCACCATGGCCACTTCAGGCAGCTAAATCTTCTGCTACTAAACATGAGATACTAAAGTCTACTCTTGACCTTCCTATATAAGGCAAAATTGTCCTTGTCTCTTTGGAGCCATGTCCATGAAGAGGCATCATCTGAGTCTTTTATACAGTTTTCTGCAGGTTACTGTCAGGGCTGTGCACTGCGGCCAGTTCTTCTTTCTAGCGATAAAAACAGTCTGTCCAATTTCCTTAAAATGTATTCTGTCATGGGAGAAAGTTGTTTTGCTGCACACAGGTAGCTCAACCCCTATACAACTGGGCTTGGATCTCTGCCCAGCAAACTGCAGTCTACAAGCTCAACATTCAGCCTCCGGTTCTCCTAACCCAAGAAGGTTTCGGCCAGTCTCTGAGTCAGACTCCTCCTCTCTTGGAGAACTTCAAAGTCCCGATGGCTTCCAGGTCTAGGGTGAGTGCCCTTTTGTTAACATTGTTTATTAGATTCTAATAAACAATTGAAAACAGCAAATAAACAAAACACAGTCACAGGTAGGGTTAGGGCCAGTAAATCTCTCCGCCCTGTGGAGCTGTAAGCCCACCCCTGAATGTCCCAATCAGACTAGAAAAGCCACAAATACCTTTAAATATACTCTAGAATTCCAAAATTTCTACCCAACATAGAAATATCACAGAGGAAATCAAAGTCCCTAGTACACAAACATAGACAGAAATTTTTACTAGTTAGGCAGGCCGATTCCACCTCTGACGGAGAGCAAGCACCCTTTGGGAAAAGAACCCAGCAGCCGCTCAAGGTTGTTTGCTATCGGTCAGAGCACTCAGCCGCAAAGAACATTCCCCATTAAAAACCTTGAGAAGGCCTTTTTAAAGAAAACAAAACAAAACAGAAATAAACAAAAACACTTTTTACACATTCACATGCCACATTTACAGCACAAAATACCAACAAATCAGTTTCAATTGTGCAGAGATATAGAACAAGTCCCTTAGAGATCCTTGATAATCTAGATCAGTAATCCATTCACACAATCCCCCAAAAGTTAAAGAGGAAGGAAAGAACCATTCAATGTCCTCCAAGAGGATTTCCGTGAAATGACAAAATTGACAGATCACAAAGGTATTGATTACATCTCAAGGTTTGGAATGAGGAACCTGGTTCGCAAAAAAAAAAAAAAAAAAAAAAACACAAATAAAAACAACAGGTTACAGAAGCAGAATTAAGCATGTTAATTATAGTTTTGGGTCTCGGGGTCACTGAATCGACAGAAATACATTATCTAGAGCCCTCGGGTCTGGAATGAGGAACCTGGGTTAAACTTAGGCATGTTATCTAAATTACAGTCCTGGGTCTCCAGAACACTGAGATGACACGTTAACTGGAGCCATCTAACCCTGGGACAGCTGCGCTATCCCTCCCAGGCAAAGGAAAAATGTGCCCTCTAAGACCAGTATGAAACCACAGTTTCTACCTGCACTTTACAAATTGGATTACTGCTATCAGTCCTTTTTAAAGACTTTACAGAAAAATATCTCCTTAAATAAATCTGCGAGGCAAGCACACTTCTTGCCCCATCCACATTTCTGTAGTAAAACTGCGCCTTAAAGCTCCACCCCTGAAATTCCATCCTGCCTCAGTGAGCAGAAATTCCTTTTGTGATTGACTAAATCAGAGGGAGGGGCCTTTGCTGTTTCTAGATGGCCACCCCCAGGGGAGAGGCAAGTTATGTGGCTGACATGGCGGGTGCCAAGTCATGCAACCCAAAATGGTGGCTGTCTACACTGTTTTTTGACCGAGCAAACCAAAATCCCTAAAAGATAGATGACCAACATTATATTGCAGACAAACAGAAATCTCATTAGCTGTTTATACCTTTTATAATTATCTTAAAGAATATCAATTAAATTTAAACTGGTTTTTGTCAGACCAATAAGCAAAGGCATTTAGCTACCACAACTACATAATTTTTACCAATTCAATTTGAACCTTAAACTTTTATTTTTTTTTACACTACAAAATGTTTACCTTTATTTATTTATTTTTTTAATTAAATCTTTATTGTTCAGATTATTACATTTGTTCCTTTCCCCCCCCCCCCCATAACTCCCCTCCTCCCAGTTCCCGCCCCACCCTCCGCCCTCACTCCCCACCCACTGTCCTCATCCATAGGTGCACGATTTTTGTCCAGTCTCTTCCCACATCTCCCACACCCCTTTCCCCCCCAAGAATAGTCAGTCCATTCCCTTTCTATGTCCCTGATTCTATTATAATCAACAGTTCATTCTGTTCATCAGATTATTTATTCACTTGATTCTTAGATTCACTTGTTGATAGATGCATATTTGTTGTTCATAATTTGTATCTTTACCTTTTTCTTCCTCTTCCTCTTCTTAAAGGATACCTTTCAGCATTTCATATAATCCTGGTTTGGTGGTGATGAACTCCTTTAGCTTTTCCTTATCTGTGAAGCTCTTTATCTGACCTTCAATTCTGAATGATAGCTTTGCTGGATAAAGTAATCTTGGTTGTAGGTTCTTGGTATTCATCACTTTGAATATTTCTTGCCACTCCCTTCTGGCCTGCAAAGTTTCTGTTGAGAAATCAGCTGACAGTCGTATGGGTATTCCCTTGTAGGTAACTGAGTTTCTTTCTCTTGCTGTTTTTAAGATTCTCTCTTTATCTTTTGCTCTTGGCATTTTAATTATGATGTGTCTTGGTGTGGTCCTCTTTGGATTCCTTTTGTTTGGGGTTCTCCGCGCTTCTTGGACCTGTAAGTCCATTTCTTTCACCAGGTGGGGGAAGTTTTCTGTCATTATTTCTTCAAATAGGTTTTCAATATCTTGCTCTCTCTCATCTTCTGGCACCCCTATAATTCTGATGTTGGTACGCTTGAAGCTGTCCCAGAGGCTCCTTACACTATCCTCGCATTTTTGGATTCTTTTTTCATTTTGCTTTTCCAGTTGGATGTTTTTTGCTTCCTCGCATTTCAAATCATTGACTTGATTCTTGCGCTTCTCTGGTCTGCTGTCGGGCGTCTGTATAATATTCGTTATTTCAGTCCGTGTGTGTTTAATTTCTAGTTGGTTCCCCAATATAAGATCGAGGGTCTTATTAGTTTTCGTGTAGATCTCATTAAGTTTATCGGCAGCTTCTAAACAGTTCTTGAGAGACCTTAAAAGTGTGGTTCTGAACTCTATTTCTTCCATTGACAATTTTGTCCTGTTTCTTTGTCTCCGCATTTTGTTATGCTTCCTTGGTGCACCCCCTAGTGGTCTTTGTTCGCAGTCTTATAGATAAATCTTGATTGTTGTAGCTAATTCCAGGGAGGGTTTGACCTCCAGGCCAAGTGGCTATGAGAATCAGCTGTGTCAGCAGTGAGAGAACTTCTGTCCTCTAGGGAGGTGCTAATCTAGCCTTTGCCTGAGGCTATCTGGCAAATGCCTCTGTGCAGGGCTTGGGTGGGGCGGGTCGCACAGGATCAACAGGGTGGGCCGGAGAGAGCAGTTATGGCGGCTCTCAGTCCTGTCCCAAGGGGCTCTGCCTCTCTGAGTCCCAGCACCCGCTGCAAAGCTCGGAGAGAAAGCTGCACTCGCTCTGACCGAAGCCAGACAGTCCCGCTTCTCCCTTTTGAGTCTGGGTCCCTAAAGACTCGCCCGGATCTGGTGCTCAGAGTCTGCGACTCCCTCCCAATTGAAAAGAACAACCGCGCCCTCCGCCGCCAGCCCGCTCCGCGCACTCCGCACCTCAGAATTTGACTTCAGCACTGCGCCTCCTCTGAGTGTCCGTATGCGTTTCTCTTTCCTCCTAGTTGTAGGACTTCCACTCAGCCAGTGTTCCTGTGGTTCTGGGTGATGTCCCTTCCGTTTTTTGGTTTCACTTTTGAAGTAGTTGTTCAAAGCAGCAAACTCCGGCGTTAACCTATGCCGCCATCTTGGTTCTCCTCTGAACCTTAAACTTTTAGCTGGCAAGTCAAATACTCAGCATTTCTCAATCAGTAACATTTTTAAGAATAAACTTCAAAAATGCAAGAGATAATCAACCAACAGATTCAATTCTGTCCTCTAGCAATATTTCAGCATTATTTTACTTCAAAATACCTAGACATAAGTTTTTATCATTTGAATTCAGTAAGCTCCAAGGTCCCAAGTTCCCAGTGGTCTTGGAATACCACACCTGAGGCTGGCAAGCAGGTTTGGCCCAGCCCTTGACTTTAAAATGACCATAATGCTTAAAGGAGTAGTTTGAGTCTGTCCCATAATGTCCGTCCAGTAAGTCCACAAAATAAAACAGAAAAAAACACAAACACAGACAATTAAAGGGCCCAAAAATACAGTCTTCCAACTCCATGGAAGCAAAACCAAAACAGTCTTCCAACTCCATGGAAGCCAAACCGAAAGCTAGACAATGGCCTTACACCAACCGGCGGGAGCGACCTGCCTCGTCTCAGATCCTCGAGGGGAATACTCATCCCTCCTGAAGAGCAGAACGTCTTCCAACTCTCCCCGCCTGTGGTCCTTCAGCGGTGCATCCACCTAGACCGCTTCAGGCACTACAGAATTTCAGAATTGAGCTCACACAGGACAGAACATATAACACATAGAATAGAATATGTAACACACAGACACCTACAGTGGCCAGTCAGACTCTCTGGATCGGGGTCCCTCGAGGGTCTTGGGGATCCCGGACGAGCCCCCAAATGTTATGCCCAGATTTCAGGATCCCCAAAAGACCACCAGGGAGCCAGCCAAGTCCCATGCAAAAGCAAAGAGTCTTTATTCGATCTAGCTCGGCTCCCCGACCACACTCACTGACGCAGCAGGAAGTAGCAGAGAGAGCTAGCCCTGTGGGAAGAGAGGTTTTATAGGGGTGTGGAGTAAGGGGAGGAGAGAGGACTGTGGGCCCTGCCGATTGGCCGGGCGCAAGTCGGTGTCTTGTTACACAGAATGTGGTCTTATCTATGGCTCGCATTTCCCTCTATTATCATTGGTTAGTTTAAAGAAATCCTAGGTGTGGCTAGCAGAGGCTTGGGCTTCTGGGAAGAAGTTCCTTGCTGTGCACATGGCTAAGGCTGCTGCCCAAAAATGGAGGATCCAGGAGGAGAAAATGGCGGAGGTATAAACGGACGTGTCCTGTGCCTTGTCCTGGAGCAGATAAGGGTGAGCAGCTGAAATGGGTAACATACAGCCCAAATAGGCAGAGAATTTTCAGCTGAGAGACTGTCTGAAGCTGGGAAAGACCGAGAACTCCCAGAAATAAAGGGCGGTTGGAGACTGCGGCTGAAACCTCTCTCGGTGCGCCAGCTCAGCAGCGGAGACTGCGCCATCTTGGGTAGCTGTTGCTGGCGTCCAGAGATCAGCTTCTAACCTGGAAACAGGGGATCTCAAGCAGCGTGACTGCGTGAACTCAGACGAGCACTGCTTCTTCTCATGGAAAGGTTAGACTTCCCCTAAAGGTGCAGTTTGCAGTACGGGTTGGAGAGAGGACTGAGCTCACGCGTGCACGCGGGGCAAAATCTGGGCCCCACAGAGTCCGAGGCCGTTGGGAAAAGCGTGACCCGCGAGTGGGGAAGGGGCCCCACAGGGCTGCTGGCAGAAGGGAACGCTAAAAATAAGCCCATAGGTGGACTGGATGTAAAAAAGCAGCCTTGGACTTTGCCAGTGTCCCGGCTGCTTGGTGCCAGGGGCGAGTGGGCGCGCGGAGACTGGGCGCAGACCTGGAAGGTGGAGGCTTGCGAATTCACACAGAGTATCAGGCTCTTGTTACAGTTCCCCTTAGATCTGCGCATTTGATTATTAAACCCAGCGCATGGGATTCCCCAGTTGGGGTCATTTGCAGAACCTGTAGGGGAAAGTTCTTTTTGGGAGCCTGGGAAACAGAGCGGGCAGTAACCATTGAAGAACCAGCTCTGGGCAGTGGACTTTCCCAAATCAGTTTCAAGTACCATAGAAGAAAAAAACCCTCCTGATAGAGAGGACTTATAACCTCGGAAATCAATCCAGACACACTGCCACCCTGAAGCAGAGCCACGAACTGTCTCTTCTGTGATCACAAATAAAGGTAGTCTGGTAAACAAATACAACCTGCCTTAAAATCAAGACTGTGGTTTACGGCACGGAGGGACAGTGTATTGGAGGGAAATTCAACACTCTCCTGAATGCCTGGCAGGACTAAGGTGTGCCAAAAAGAAGAGTAGAAGATCTGAAGCACCTTCACTACTGCATATTTTTATATTTTTTTAAATTCTTTTTTCACCATTTCATTAAGAACCTATTTTATTTATTTTTATTTTTTTATCACTTGATTTTACCTTTTTAATTACCACATTTTTTTAACCAGTATTATTGCTATCATTTTACCATTTTTTCAAGTGTCATTTTATTTTTTATTTTTTTCATTTTTCTTTATTTTATTTTGGGATTAGTGTTCTACACTCTATTTTCATCGTTCCTTTAGCATCATTTCTCTCTACCTCACATTTACCCTTAAGCCAAAACTCCCTTCCTCACTTTTCCCCTTTTGCTGTCCTGTTTCTCTTACCCTATTTCTGCTTTAGATTTTCCATATTCCTTCTTTTTACCCACTGTCTAAATTTCACCCTACTTATATATCTAATTTCCAATCCCTTGCTCTAAATCCATATACACCTCTCTCTTATCTTTCTTCACTATCCAATTTTTTCTCTTTCTCTTTGTCATTTTGCTAGTGTTTGCTTGATTTTGCGTATATTAGGTTTTTTTATGCTTGTTTGGGAGATTGCTTTGTTTTTCATTTTCATTTTTCTGTTTTGCTTATTTTTTCTTTCTCTGGTTATTTTTGTGTTTCTGTTTTCCCTTGCCTTGCTTGATATTAGTGATTGTTTGTAGTTTGCATTAATCTCCAGGGATCTGCTGCTGGAATTCATTGATATTAGTTGCGGTTCTCTTAGAGTTTTCTCCCCATACAAATAGCCTATTGCCCACCTCTCTTTCATTCTCCCTCTTATTTTTTTTTGTTTTTTTGGTTTTTGTTTTTGTCTATTTGTTTTTTTCTTCTCTCCCTTTTCCCAATCTAATTTCAGCACTCCTTTTTGTTTTTTCCTTTTCTCTTTAATCTTTTTCTCTTTTTTCTTCTTTATGCCCTTATTCTCTTCGCTCGGGTGGTCACCTTTATTTGGGATTATTAATATCGTGAATACATTTTGTTCAGTGCCTTGTACGTTGTGCCTTGTTGTGTTGTATTTTGTGCCTTTAAATCAACGCAGAAGAGAGAGAACTACATAACCAAACACCTGGAGAAGAGAGATCACGGTGAAACAAAGAACCAATCCACATATGAAAGAAAAACAGGCATCATCAGAAAAGGAAGTAAACAAAATGGAGGCAATGGAGGCAAGCAACCTGTCAGAGAAAGAATTCAAAGAAATGGCCATAAGGTGGATGAAAAAAATGGAAGACAAATTCAACAATATATGTAGGAACCAAGAGGAAATGAAGAAGAACCAAGAGGAAATGAAGAGAAACCAAGAAGAAATGAAAAATGACATCACTGCTATAAAGAACTCAATAGAAAGCATCAACAGTAGACTAGAAGAAGCAGAGGACCGCATCAGCGAGCTAGAAGACAAGGTAGGAAAAAAATACCCAAACAGAACAGCTTCTAGAAAAAAAATTAAAAAGCAGGAGGAGAGCCTAAGAGAACTCTGGGACAACGCTAAACGAAACAACATCTGAATAATAGGGGTGCCAGAAGGAGAGGAAACTGAGCAAGGAATAGAAAACCTGTTTGAAAAAATAGTAACAGAAAATTTCCCTGATATAGGGAAGAAAAAACTCACACACATCCAAGAAGCTCACAGAGTCCCAAACAAAATGAACCAGAAAAGACCAACGCCAAGGCACATAATAATTAAATTGGCAAACAGCAATGACAAAGCAAGAATCTTAAAAGCAGCCAGAGAGAGACAGAAAGTTACCTACAAAGGAACCCCCATCAGACTAGCGACCGATTTCTCAACAGAAACACATCAGGCAAGAAGGGAATGGAATGAAATATACAAAGTCATACAAAGGAAGGTTCTGAATCCAAGAATACTGTACCCAGTGAGGCTATCAATCAAAATTGAGGGTCAAATCAGGAGCTTCACAGACAAAAACGGTCTACGGGAGTTCATTACAACCAAGCCAGCAATGCAAGAAATGCTAAAGTGTCTGCTGTAAATAGAAAAAATAGGAAACAAAGAAGGAACGCAGCGGTAAAGAACAAAAATGGCGACTAACAAGTTTCTATCAATAATAACTTTAAATGTAAATGGATTAAATTCCCCAGTCAAAAGGCATAGGGTAAATGAGTGGATAAGAAAACATGACCCATATATCTGCTGTCTACAGGAAACCCACCTCAGAAAAAAAGATGCACACAGACTTATGGTGAAGGGATGGAAAAAGGTTTTTCAGGCCAATGGAAGTGGAAAAAAAGCTGGGGTAGCAATACTTATATCTGACAAATTAGATCTCAAAGGGAAGGACATAAAAAGAGATCAAGAAGGCCACTTCATAATACTAAAGGGAGCAGTCCAACAAGAAGAAATAACTCTGGTAAATATATATGCACCCAATATAGGAGCACCCAAATACGTAAGAAATCTTCTGGAGGAGATCAAGGGAGAGATTGACAGCAATACAATCATAGTAGGGGACCTTAACACCCCATTATCACCACTGGACAAATCCTCTAAACAGAAACTCAGCAAAGAAACATCAATCCTAAATGACTCACTAGATCAGATGGAATTAATTGACATCTTCAGAACATTTCACCCCAAAGCCACAGAATGTACATTCTCCTCAAGTGCACATTTGTCATCTTCAAAGATAGACCATATATTGGGTCACAGACAAAGTCTCTTCAAATTCAAGAAAATTGAAATCATATTAAGCATCTTCTCAGACCACAAAGGCATAAAACTGGAAATCAACTACAACAAAAACAATCCAGAAAAATCAAACACATGGAGACTAAATAGCATGCTATTAAACAACGACTGGGTTACCAGTGAGATCAAAGAAGAAATAAAAAGCATCATGGCAACAAATGACAATGAAAACACAACAATCCAAAACCTATGGGACACAGCAAAAGCAGTCTTGAGAGGGAAGTTCATAGCTCTACAAGCCTACTGCAAGAAACAAGAAACAATGAGAATAAATGACCTAACTTTACAACTCGAAGTGTTAGAAAGAGAGCAAGAAAAAAAGGCCAGTGTAAGCAGAAGAAAGGAAATAACAAAGATCAGAGCGGAGATAAATGACATAGAAACCAAAAAAAAAAACAATACAAAAGATCAACAAAACCAAGAGCTGGTTCTTTGGAAGGATAAACAAGATTGACACACCTCTAGGCAGGCTCACCAAGAAACAAAGAGAGAGGACCCAAATAAACAAAATCAGAAATGATAAAGGAGAAATAACAACAGACCCCCTAGAAATACAAAGGATTGTTAGAAAATACTATGAACAACTCTACTCCAACACACTAGACAACCTGGAGGAAATGGACATATTCCTAGAAAAATACAAACTTCCAAAACTTAACCAGGAAGAATCTAAAAATCTCAATAGGCCAATAACTATGGAGGAAATCGAAGCAGTCATCAAAAAGCTTCCAGCAAACAAAAGCCCGGGGCCAGATGGCTTCACAGGGGAGTTTTACCAAACATTCAAGGAAGACCTAAAACCTATCCTCCTCAGACTATGTCAAAAGATACAAGAAGAAGGAACACTTCCCAGCTCATTCTATGAAGCCAACATCACCCTAATCCCCAAACCAGGTAAAGACAATACAATGAAGAGAATTATAGGCCAATATCCCTCATGAACATAGATGCCAAAATCCTCAACAAAATCCTAGCAAATCGGATCCAGCAGTACATCAAAAAGATCATACACCATGACCAAGTAGGATTTATCCCAGGGATGCAAGGATGCTACAATATCTGCAAATCAATAAATGTGATACATCACATAAACAAATTGAGCAAAAAAAGAACAACACATAGTCATATCAATTGATGTGGAGAAAGCATTTGACAAAATCCAACACCCTTTCTTGATAAAAACTCTCAGCAAGATAGGAATTGAGGGATCATACCTCAACATAATAAAAGCCATATATGACAAACCCACAGCCAACATCATAATCAATGGGCAAAAACTAAAACCATTCCCCCTAAAAACAGGAACAAGACAGGGATGTCCCCTCTCACCACTCCTGTTCAACATAGTACTGGAAGTACTAGCAGTTGCGATCAGACAAGAAGAAGAAATAAAAGGCATCAAGATTGGAAAAGAAGAAGTAAAACTGTCCTTATTTGCAGATGACATGATACTGTACATAGAGAACCCTAAAGACTCCATCAAAAAATTATTAGACTTTATAAATGAATTCGGCAATGTAGCAGGATACAAAATTAATGCTAAGAAATCATCCATGGCATTTCTTTACACCAATAGTGAACTTACAGAAAGTGAAACTACAGGAGCAATCCCATTTACCATTGCACCAAAAAAATTAAAATACCTAGGAATAAACTTAACTAAGGAGGTAAAAGACTTATATGCCAAAAACTACAGGACACTGAAAAAAGAGATAGAGGAAGACATAAACAGATGGAAGAACATACCGTGTTCATGGATTGGTAGAATCAACATCATCAAAATGTCCATACTACCCAAAGCAATCTATAGATTCAATGCAATCCCCATTAAATTACCAACGGCATATTTTACAAATCTAGAACAAACGTTCCAAAAATTCATCTGGATTAAAAAAAGACCCCGAATAGCTGCAGCAATCCTGAGAAAGAACAAAGTAGGTGGGATCTCAATACCAGATATCAAACTGTATCACAAAGCCACTGTTCTCAAAACTGCCTGGTACTGGCACAAGAACAGACATATAGATCAATGGAATAGAATAGAGACCCCAGAAATCGACCCAAACCACTATGCCCAATTAATATTCGACAAAGGAGGCAAGAGCATACAATGGAGTCAAGACAGTCTCTTCAATAAATGGTGTTGGGAAAATTGGACAGATACATGCAAAAAGATGAAACTAGACCACCAACTCACACCATACACAAAAATAAACTCAAAATGGATAAAAGACTTAAACGTAAGACGGGAAACCATAAAAATACTGGAGGAATCCACAGGCAGCGAAATCGCAAACATATGCCGAAAGAATTTCTTCTCTGATAATGCTCCTAGGGCAATGGAAACTAAAGAGAAAATAAACAATCGGGACTACATTAAAATAAAAAGCTTTTGCACAGCAAAGGAAACCATCAACAAAACAACAAGAAGACCCACTACATGGGAGAACATATTTGCCAATGATACCACCGATAAGGGTTTAATTTCCAACATTTACAGGGATCTCATGAAACTTAACAAAAGGAAGATAAACAATCCAATAAAAAAATGGGCAACGGACCTAGATAGACACTTTTCGAAAGAGGACATACAGAAGGCCGAAAGACTTATGAAAACATGCTCAAAGTCACTAATTATACGAGAGATTCAAATCAAAACAACAATGCATTATCATCTCACACCTGTCAGAATGGCTATCATCAACAAATCAACAAACAACAAGTGTTGGAGAGGACGTGGAGAAAAAGGAACCCTTCTGCACTGCTGGTGGGAATGCAGACTGGTGCAGCCACTGTGGAGAACAGTATGGAGCTACCTCAAAAAACTAAAAATGGAACTCCCATTTGACCCAGTGATCCCCCTACTAGGAATATATCCCAAGAAACCAGAAACGCCAATCAGAAAGGATATATGCACCCCTATGTTCACAGCAGCAGAATTCACCATAGCTAAGATTTGGAAACAGCCTAAGTGCCCATCAGCAGATGAATGGATTAGAAAACTGTGGTACATATACACAATGGAATACTATGCTGTGGTAAAAGAAAAGGAACTCTTGCCTTTTGCAACAGCATGGATGGAACTGGAGAGCATTATGCTAAGTGAAATATGCCAGTCAGAGAAAGATAAATACCACATGATCTCACTCATTTGTGGATTATAGAGAACAACATAGACTGATGAAAAGGGACAGACCCAAAGACTGAGAAACAGCGATCAGGCTATCAATCCCCAGAAGGAAAGTATGGGAGGGTGGGGGTAAGGGGAAGAGATCAACCGAAGGGCTTATATACATGTATATAAGCCAAACCAATGGACATGGACAACAGGGGGATGGGAGCATGAGTGTGCGGGGCGGGGGGGGGGGCGGGGGCGGTTGGGGGTTAATGGGGGGGGGATGAGGACACATTTGTGATACCTTAACTAATAATAAAAAAATAAAAAATAAAATATAAATGGAGGATCCAGGGTAAGATGGAGGGCATAGCCCTTACCCTGTTGCAAGATGGAGGGCGTAGCCCTCGCCCTTTCACTCTCATCGATGTTTCTAACTATCCCTCTCCCTTTCTCTCTGTAAAAAAAATCAATAAAATACATTTTTTAAAAAGATGCTCTTCATTCTATAATGTTGCTTGGCCTTTTAAAAATATGTTCTTATTGAATTTTAGAGAGGTAAGGAGAGAGATAGATAGAAACATTGATGAGAGAAACATCATCAATTGGCTGCCTCTTGCATGCCCCATACTGGGAATTGAGCCCACAAAAGGACAAGTGACCTCTTGGTTCATGGGTTGACACTGAATCACTGAGCCACCTGGACTGGGCAACTTTTGCTTGGCTTTTAATCTTTCATGCTAACATTGAGCTAAGGAAGCCAATGAGAAAACAACAGTGTAGCTAATGACTACATTATACAGACCTTTGCTAGGCCCTCACCCAAGTTATCTTATCAATTCTTAGTTATTCTCACCCTTTCTTTTTCATATGGAACTTCAATAGATCTAGATAGCATTCTGCTCAGTCATTTTAGGCCTGGGGTGCAATTTTCCGCTCCTGGACTCTGCAAAGATAAGGAGTCTAAATTCTGACCCAGACCCAGTACCTGATAGAGCTACTACTACCCAGACAGACGCTGCTAGCATGGCCTGCCTGCCTGCATCTCTGGATATTGCAGCTTGTAGCTGTGTTCCATCTGCCACCTATTTGGGCTTCTCTGAGGCCACCTGCTTGACTGGCTTCCCACCAGTTGCCTAATAACACTCTACCTGCTGGAACCCATGTTCCATCTGCCTCCCATCAGCAGCAGCTGAGGTTGAACCTCCAACACCAATCCCACCACAGCAGACAAGTCTAGTTCCAAGTCCAAAGATCTCCCAGCCTGCTGATAACCAGACTGGTGAGCCAAGGGTTTTTCCCAGGGTTGTGTCACGAAGCTGAAAAATGAGCTCTGTAGATCAGAAGATTTAAGCAAAAGTGTGGAAATTTTATTACAAGCAGATTCTGACTCCCCACATGGAAAGGGGATGGGGGGGGGGGGGCAACAATGGGCTGCCTGGTGAAGCCTTGTAGTCCAGGCTTATATATTTGCTATAAGCCTGCTTTTATATCTGTTTGTGTTGTCATCTGATTGATTCTCTCAATTGTTCTTGCCCAAAAAGAAACCTGAACTCTTCGTGCTTCTATGTGTTCTTTCTCTGTTTCTATGCTGAATTTCTTTGTTTCTACTAGTATGTGTCAGCACACCTTGTTGCTGCAGGCCCTCTCTTGGTTTCTCACGCCTCCCACTTTAAGTCTCCAAACATTATATTATTTCTGCTTGGTTGGTTTCTGTGATTAGGCTGCTCAAACTGCCATTTCTGTCCCTGCCTATGTTCCACCTGCCTTGGTTTTCCGCTGGACCCCTGCCCTGTATGTTTATATCAAGCTAACTTTTCTCGATAAGATGCCCATTACAGTAACCCTGCCATACCTGGGTGTAACACCTCAATGATTCTATGTCATACATTTGGGATACTCCATTTTTTATTGTTTAGCTGTCCCAGTTTCTTCAAATTAAGTTATCTGCAAAAAGTAAGCAGCTGAAATTTGAGTGTATTTTTTGCAGATTAAGGACTGATAAGAGAAAAATATTGGACTAATTGAACCTTGTCTTTTGATCAGCTCCACACTGGAGAATGGAGGTGATGCCAGATTGTGAAAACCGATGAAGCCAATTACTTGTCTGTTCCTCAGTGTGACCTAGTGCCCGTGACTGCGATTGGCAATCTGAAATCTGTAGGGCAGGGCTTGATGCTGCAGTCTTGAGGAGAAACAGTTTCTACTGTGGGAAATCTCAGTTTTTGCTCTTAAGACCTTCAACTTGAACTTGCTCTCTCTGAGCTCCAGCGCTGGGACAGCAGCTTGAGAGGTGCCAGGGACCTACGGGGAGGAACAGAATTATCTGGCTTCAGGACAAGAGCTGGAGGGGCAGCTTTCCCCAGATAAAAGTGCTGGAAGAGGCATTGCTCCTTTGCTGAGCCCTCCTCACACAGAGCCAGGAGGTGGGCGCCATAACTGAGTCTCCATCCCATGTTTTTATTTTTTACTTTATTTTATTTTTTTAATGTTTTTATTGATTTCAGAAAAGAAGGCAGAAGGGGAGAGAGATAGAAACATCAATGATGAAAGACAATTATCAATTAGCTGCATCCTGCATGCCCTACCCTGGGGATCAAGTCCTAAACCTGGACACATGCCCTGAGCAGGAATTGAACCATGAGCTGCTGGTTTATAGGTCGATGCTCAACCACTGAGGCAAACCGGTCGGGCTCCATGTTTTGATTTTTAATAAATAACATAAAATTAACCATTTTAAAAAATCCTCACTCCTATTTTTTCCATTTGTGGACTAAAGGGGCCACATGCTGACCTGGCAAGGTCAGGGGAGGTGTGCATGGCGGTTTTGCAAACTCAGAGACCTAAAGTAACCACAAAGGATGGTCTGAAATTAAACTTTAACTGAAGCAGTTTTGGTGGGCAGTTACGTCCTAGGCCAGAATCTTTACTGACAGGGTCAACCTTTACCTTAACTGAGCTTATCTGTCTTTTTGCATTTATGATAACATACTCTTGAAATGTCTTTGTAACTTCTAACTTCCCTTTTTCTGGAGCCACTGGGGCACAACCAAATGTGCTGGACGCCAGGACAGATACCACAAATTCCTTCATTATCATGTTAATTGTTCCTGTACCTACCTAAGTACTTGTCCATCATTTTACTTTTTATCCAATCCCAGGGGTTTCCCCTGCTTGCTTTATCCCTCCTCCTTAATCTATCACCAAATGAATTTCATGTAACCCACCTAAGTCCCTCCTTTGATTGCAAATGTATAAATGCAGATGTAACCCCGCCATTCTCTGGAGCATTATCTCAATTCGTTTAGGTTCTGCTTCCCCGGCATGTGTTGACAGTTTGGCTCAAATAAACTCACAAAATTCTTTTCAGGTTTCAATGGTTTTTTACATTAACACATTGATTCTTAGAGAGACTGGAAGGGAGGAGGAGGGGAAGAGAGAAACAGAGAGGAGACAGAGAAACATCAATATATCTCACATGGATTGGTTGCCCCCTACCCCTCACCCCCCAACTAGGGGGTGGGATCAAACCTGCAACCCAAATCCATGCTCTTGACTGGGAATTGAACCCCCAACCCTTTGGTGTTCTGATTGACACACTAACCACTGAGCCACACCAGCCATGGTACATTTTATAACCATTTTAAGTGTAAGGTTTAGTGGCATTAGGTGCCCTCACAATGCTGCACAGCTACCACCACTGTCCAGAAGTCTGTTCCTTTTCCCTGACTGAAACTACCCATTAAACAACTCCCCGTCCCCTTGCCCCCAGCCCCTGGCACCATTATACTTTCTGTCTGTATAAATATGGCTACCCTGGGTATCCTATCTAATAAAAGAGAGACATGGTAATTAGCGTACCACCGCTTCCCTTCCCATTGGCTAATCAGGGTGATATGCAAATTAACTGCCAGCCAAGATGGGGGTTAACCGTCAACAAAGATGGCGGCTAATTTGCATACATAGGCACAATGATGGGAGGGAAAAGGGGAAAGACGGAAGAATGGTGGCAGGCAAGAGCTGGGGGGCGGGCAAAGGCAGTCCGCAGGGCTGCCTTTTCCCACCCCCCAGCCAGTGATCGCCATCAGAATGCCCAGCAGGCCAGAAGACACCCCGCAGGGGTGCCGGTGATCGCCATGGCGATCAGAGGAAGAGAGAGCCCCGGTGTATGACCACCGGGGCCAGGGGTGCCGACTGGCCTGCGTCACCCTGATCTGCGATGGTGAAAAAAGGGGTGGGGCCCCAAGCACAGCGGCACCCCGGCACCGGGTGCCCCTGTGCCTGCAGTCCCCTGATCTGCGATCTTGAAGGGAGAGGCGGGCTGCATGCAGGCACAGCTGCACCTGGGGGACCAGGTGCAGCCGTGCCTGTGGCCCCGGATCTGCTATCGTGAAGGGAGGGGCAGGGCCACAAGCATGGCGGCACCCAGGGCATCTGGTGCAGCCCGTGCCTGTGGCCCCTGGATATATGATCATGAAGGGAGGGGCGGGGCAGCAGGCATGGCAGCACCCTGAGCACTGGGTGCAGGCCCTGGGTGCAGCCTGCCTGCAGCCATCTGTGCTGCAATCACGAAGGGAGGGGCGGGGCCACAGGCACGGTGGCACCCAGGGCATCCGGTGCAGCCGAACCTGCAGCCCCCGATCTGCAATCGAGAAGGGAGGGGTGGGGCAGCAGGCATGGCAGCATCCTGGACACCGGGTGCAGGCCCAGGGTGCAGCCCTCTGATCTGCAATGGCAAAGGGAGGGGCGGGACCACAAGCATGGCTACACCCAGGGCATCTGGTGCAGCTGTGCCTGCGGCCCCTGGATATGTGATCATGAAGGGAGGGGCTGGGCCGCAGGCATGGCGGCACCCAGGGCACCGGGTGCTGAGGTGCCTGTGGTCCCCTGATCTGAGATCGGGAAGTGAGGAGCGGGGTCACAGGCACGGCTGCCCCTGGGGTTCGGGTGCAGCCGTGCCTGCGGCCCCAGATCTGCAATAGCGAAGGGAGGGGCGGGGCAGCAGGCATGGCAGCACCCTGAGCACTGGGTGCAGCCCCAGGGTGCAGCCGTGCCTGCAGCCCTCTGATCTGCAATGGCAAAGGGAGGGGCGGGACCACAGGCATGGTGGCACTCAGGGGACTAGGTACTGAGGTGCCTGTGGTCCCCTGATCTGAGATCAGCAAGTGAGGGGCGGGGCCACAGGCAGGGGAGATCAGGGCTGGTGGGGCGACTGCAGAGGTCAGCCAGCACTCAGCCCCCAACCAGCTCTCCCTGGGAGTCTGGATCTGAGGGCGCTCTCCCTGGGAACCCGGAAATCCACCTCCCAGGGCAACTGCGCAGAAACCAAGCCTGGTGAGCCATGGAGAGGGCGACCTACCTGGAGGCCACGCAGCTTTTATAGTTGAAGTCGCCCTGGATGGAGGACTGGGGGTAGCAGGGATCAGAGTCGGCCAAGTCAGCCATGGAACCCCGGGTCCCCGCCGAATGACTAGAGCACATGGACTTCAATGGTCCTCGGTCACTTGCTGAGCAGCAGTCAGCCTGGACCAGGAATCAAACCCAAAACCTGACAGAATGGAACCCAAACCTTTGCTGGGGCAGAGGAGCTCCGACCCACAGCAGGGGCCAGGGCACACCAGAGGGATTTTGTTGAGGGCCCCTGACAGGCAGCACCCTGAGCAGTGGGTTAGAACCTCCTCCTGATACAGCAAAGTTGCAGGTTGGATCCCTGGTCAGGGCACAGACAAGAAGCAACCAAAGAGAGCATAGTAAGTGGAACAACACACTGATGTTTCTCTCGCTCCCTTCCTCTCTCTAAAATCAATAAAAATGAAAATAAAAAATAAACCCTCTGGCCCTAACCAGTTTGGCTCAGTGGATAGAGCATCGGCCTGTGGACTGAGGGGTCCCGGGTTCAGTTCTGGTCAAGGGCATATACCTTGGTTGCGGGCACATCCCCAGTAGGGGGTGTGCAGGAGGCAGCTGATCGATGTTTCTCTCTAATCGATGTTTCTCACTCTCTATCCCTCTACCTTCCTCTCTGTAAAAATCAATAAAATATATTTAAAAAAATAAAAATAAACCCTCTGGCTTGCAGAGTTGCTAAAACAGTTAGAAAGCAAAGTCTCATCCCTTCCCGTTCATTCAACAAATACTTCATATGCTCCTTCAATAATCACACTGGGAATGGGTGTTTGTTTGTTTGTTTGTTTTGGTTAATCCTCACCTGAGGACATTTTTGCATTGATTTTTTTTTGTTTATTTATTTTTTTTACAGAAAGTGGAAGGGAGGGAGAAAGACAGAAACTAATATGAGAGACATCAAATGGTTGTCTCTTGCTGAATCCCCAACCAGGGCCCTGGATTAAACCGGCAACCCAGGTATATGTCTTCGATTGGAATCCAACCTGGTACCCTTCAGTCTGCCTGCAGAAGAACTATCCACTGAACCAAACCAGCATTTTTTTTTCTTTTTAAGTCCTCCTCTAAGGATATGTTCTTTTCATTGATTCTAGAGAGAGAGGAAGGGAGAGGGAAAGAGAAACATTGATCAGTTGCCCATGCAACCCACAACCTGTGTATGTGCCCTCACCTGGAATCGAACTCATGACCCTTTGGTGCGTGGGAGGACACTCTAACTACTGATCCACACCAACCAGGGCCTGGAGGTACAATGAGTTCCCTCAGGGGGAGTGCTGCTCATCCAGAAGCCGGGCTCATGGCTGGTGAGTGCAGCGGAGGTGGCAGGAACCTCCGCGGCAGCACTGAGGAGCAGCGAGCCGAGTGGTAGGGAGCAGCAAGCAGGCGGCGGTAAGGAGCGAGGGGTCCCAGACTGTGAGAGGGCACAGGCTGGGCTGAGGAATTCCCCCCCACCCCCAGTGCACGAATTTCGTGCACCGGGCCTCTAGTTTCATATAAGTGGAGTCATATAAATTTATCCTTTTGTATCTGGGTTCTTTCCCTAGGCATAGTGTCCTTAAGGTTCACCATGCAGTAGTAAATAACTGGATTTCCTTTTTAAAGACTAAATAATGTTCCATTGTATGTATAGACCACATTTTGTTTACCCATCCATTGTTGAGGGACACTGGGTTGCTTTGAATGCTCAAGGCCGGCTTTATGAGGACATAAGATAGTGCCTCTCTCAGATGTTTTGAATGCTGCCCAGAAGGGAATGTGATGTGGTGGTTACTGGAAGTTGGAATCATGAGCTCATTGCACTGTAGGCCCCTCTCCTTAGCCTGAGAAGGCATCCACACCCTCCATATGCAGAGACTGGCTGGTTGTGGAAAGAGCCGGCTTCAAACTTGGTGCAGGAGTTAAAAAACACGGTTGATGTGCAGACATGACTTTGCAATGGGTCCAATATTTACGCAAGGTTATGCGTTAAGTGCTGTTACATGTCAGATGGCTATTGAATATTTGACCAAAGTCCTGAACTACAAAGAAAGTGCATATGCAAATGTCACAGACTAAAGGAATGTGATATATAGCAGATTTATCTAGTAGTGCTATTTTCCTTCACTATACCCACAATACACTTGCTACATGAGGTTGTGATGGATTTGTAAATATTTGGGGCCCAATTACTGTTTCATTGGCATGCCCTTCACCATGATGTCATTGCCTTTAGCAATGAGGGGACCACACTTACAGAAGATATGTATGATGGGATGAGATAGATGACACTGGGCATCCTGAAGATGCTGTTGGCATGCACTAAGGGTCAGAACCTGTGTCCACCCAATTATCTGGTAAAAGTAGAAATTACCACTGTGGAAAGCTGTGTTCACTTCCGCAAACATGTGAATATCCCAGAAGGGACTAATATGGACAGATTATGGGCACATGGATTCTCTCTCTCTTTAGTACCTTATAAGGAACTTACATATAAGCATAGGTAAACACTGCCTTGCACAACCACTTCAAAAATACAACTAAAAGACAAAATGGACATTATCCAGAACCACAGGAAGCCTGGCCGAGTGGAAATTCTATAACTAGAAGGAAAGAGGTAAAACAAACTGAGACTCAGAGGAGGTGCGGTGTGGAAGTAAAGTGCAGAGGTACGGAGGTGCACGCAGCAAGGGCTGGCAACTGAGGACATGGTTGTCTTTTTCAATCGGGAGGGAGACACAAGCTCCCGACTGCTCTGAATGCCAGTTCCAGGCAAGTCTCTGGGGACCCAGACTCAGAGGAGAAACTGGACTGTCAGGTAGCGGGCAGAACTCGAGGGCGGCTTTCTCTCAGAGGTGCTTGCAGCGATTACTGTGATTTCTGTGGGACACTGAGACCCAGGGCCTCTTAGGGTAGGGCTGAGGATCAAGCCATAGCTATTTGCTCTGCCCTGTTGATTCCCTCAGACCCTGCCCCACCCAAGCTGTGCCCAGAGGCTTTTTAATATGAATGCCCTGGCCCTTTGCAATCTAAAATTACCTAACTGCAGCTGGGTCAGAGAGACCCAGAACATCCAAAAGAAGGCCCAAGGCCCCACAGCAGCTTGCATTGCTTCACAGCTGGGCCTCATCTGGGCACCTCTAAACCCCAAACAAAGAAGAGGAATCTGCAGATTTCTCCGTAGCTCCTGCTGGATAGCCTCCGGCAGAGGCTAAATTAGCACCTCCTTAGAGATTCAAGAGCCAGTATACCCAGTTTTCAGAGTGGACCATCCAGATTACAACTCCTCAGATCCATAAGGGACACACTCAGGGGACAGACTCTGTGAGCACCAAAGCCCCACTGAAGCAAGTCTTACCCCAGAAGGGTGTCACCAGCACAGAATTTCTCCCACTGTAGATGCAGCTGATTCTCACAGCCAATTGTCCTGGAGGTCAATTCCTCCCAGTGATACCTACAACAATCAAGGCTTAAATACAACAAGACTGTGCACAAAGCCCACAAAAGGGTTGTTGGAGACCAGGTGTAAGCTGACACGGTCCTTGCACCTGAAGGGGCTAGCAAGGCCGGGACCCTTACCCACACATTTTTCCCAGACTTCTTTGGATGGCAGTTATCAGTAGAATGAGAGCAACCTTTGTAGAATGAGAACAGCCTTTCATGGCTTATCAAGAAGTCTGTAACTATTTACTGCGATTTGCTGTACTGAGAATTTGTCCTTCTGCTCTGTCTCTCCCTTAGAGATTAAGAGGAACAAAGAATACATTCCTCTTGACAGACCTCCTATTCAGTGTTTTGTGTATAAAAGGCATTGTGTGGTTAATAAACTTACTGCAGTTCCTCGATTGACCTGTAGTCCTCCCGATCCCGCTCTCCTGTCTCTCTTTCTTTTCTCAATTCCCACCTCCCTACCTCAGCCCAGTTCCACCTGTCAGGCTGGCCCTGAAAAATTGGCGCCCGAAACCAGTGACCTGAGGACTTGGGAAGCAAATGGTGAGGAACTCCTCCAGATAGCGTGCACTCGTTAAGGTAAGGGAGGAGCAATTTTTTGATAGTTGGGAGTAAAGCATGGGACAGTTAGAATCTAGAGAAAATACCCTTTATAGCCAAATGTTAAAGTTTATGCTCAATAGTAAAGGAACTAAGGTTAATGACAAGCAAGTAGAAAATTTTTAAAAATTCATTCAAGAGGTCTGCCCTTGGTTTCCTGAGGAAGGAACCGTTAACTTAGAAACATGGCAGAAAGTTGGAGAGCAAATGCGCAATCATTATAAAGCCCTTGGGCCAAGGAAGACCCCGGTTGATGCCTTTTCCTTATGGAATTTGATACGGGATTGTTTAGATGCCAGGCATGACCATAATCCACCGTCTCTTAAGCCAGGAAAAAAAGAGAAGCAGTGATGGCACAAAACAGGGGTCTAAATAGACAATATATTAAAAAGGGGAAACCAAGATGGCGGCGTAGGTTAACGCAGGAGATCGCTGCCTCGAACAACCACTTCAGAGATATAACTAAAGGACAGAACGGACATCATCCAAAACCACAGGAAGGCTGGCTGAGTGGAAATTCTACAACTAGGAGGAAAGAGAATATCATACCCAGACTCAGAGGAGGCGCAGTGCTGAAGTGAAATACTCAGGTGCGGAGTGCGCGCGCGGAGCAGGCTGGTGGCGGAGGGCGCGGTTGTTGTTTTCAATCGGGAGGGAGTTTCAGACTCTGAGCTCCAGATCCGGGGGAGTCTCTGGGGACCCAGACTCAAACGGGAGAAGCGGGACTGTCTGGCTTCGGTCGGAACTCGAAGGCAGCTTTCTCTCCGAGGTTTGCAGCCATTGCTGGGACTCTGAGAGGCAGAGCCCCTGGGGAAGGAACTGAGAGCAGCCATAACTGCTCGCTCCCGCCAGCCCTGTAGATCCCCTGGGACCCGCCCCGCCCAAGCCCTGCGCAGAACCATTTGCGGGATAGCCTCAGGCAAAGGCTAGATTAGCACCGCCTTAGAGATCCAGCACAGAAGCCCTCCCACTGCAGACCCAGCGGACTCTCATAGCCAGTTAGCCTGGAGGTCAACTCACCCCCGGTATTGCCGACATCAATCAAGGCTTAAAGGCAACAAGACTGCACACAAAGACCACTAGGGGGTGTACCAAGAAAGCATAAAAAATGCGGAGACAAAGAAACAGGACAAAACTGTCAATGGAGGATATTGAGTTCAGAACCACACTTTTAAGGTCTCTTAAGAACTGTCTAGAAGCTGCCGATAAACTTAGTAAGGCCCTCGAAAAGACTGGTGAGACCGCCGATAAATGTTGTGAGATCCGCAAGAAATCTAATGAGACCCTCGATGTTATATTGGGGAACCAACTAGAAATTAAGCATACACGGACTGAAATAACGAATATTATACAGACTCCCGACAGCAGACCAGAGGAGCGCAAGAATCAAGTCAATGATTTGAAATGCGAGGAAGCAAAAAACACCCAATGGGAAAAGCAAAATGAAAAAAGAATCCAAAAATGCGAGAATAGTGTAAGGAGCCTCTGGGACAGCTTCAAGCGTACCAACATCAGAATTATAGGGGTGCCAGAAGATGAGAGAGACCAAGATATTGAAAACCTATTTGAAGAAATAATGACAGAAAACTTCCCCCACCTGGTGAAAGAAATGGACTTACAGGTCCAAGAAGCGCGGAGAACCCCAAACAAAAGGAATCCAAAGAGGACCACACCAAGACACATCATAGTTAAAATGCCAAGAGCAAAAGACAAAGAGAGAATCTTAAAAGCAGCAAGAGAAAGAAACCCAGTTACCTACAAGGGAATACCCATACGACTGTCAGCTGATTTCTCAACAGAAACTTTGCAGGCCAGAAGGGAGTGGCAAGAAATATTCAAAGTGATGAATACCAAGAACCTACAACCAAGATTACTTTATCCAGCAAAGCTATCATTCAGAATTGAAGGTCAGATAAAGAGCTTCACAGATAAGGAAAAGCTAAAGGAGTTCATCACCACCAAACCAGGATTATATGAAATGCTGAAAGGTATCCTTTAAGAAGAGGAAGAGGAAGAAAAAGGTAAAGATACAAATTATGAACAACAAATATGCATCTATCAACAAGTGAATCTAAGAATCAAGTGAATAAATAATCTGATGAACAGAATGAACTGGTGATTATAATAGAATCAGGAACATAGAAAGGGAATGGACTGACTATTCTTGGGGGGGAAAGGGGTGTGGTAGATTCGGGAAGAGACTGGACAAAAATCGTGCACCTATGGATGAGGACAGTGGGTGGGGAGTGAGGGCGGAGGGTGGGGCGGGAACTGAGAGGAGGGGAGTTATGGGGGGGGGGGAAAGAGGAACAAATGTAATAATCTGAACAATAAAGATTAAAAAAAAAATAAAAAAAATAAAAAAAAATGATGAAGAGAAAAAAAAAAAAAGGAATAATGTAAATTTTAAAGACAAATTAAATCCTCAAGATGAGGAGGATCTTGAGGAAGCTGCTGCCCTTTATCATGATGATGATACAGGTGTTGTTCAGGCAAAAGAGGAGGAAGAATATTTTTCTGCTGGAACTGAAGAGGGTAGTGATATGGAGGATGTGTTAGAACACTTTTTAGAAGCATTAAGGCTTCTTGGCAAGAAAAAGAGAAGCCGCGGGGGCCGTTCTTGCAGCTCTCCACTGCCTTGTGCAGCACCAGTTCCACTTTCCCCTCTCCAGATGGCTTTGCAGGAGGCACGAAAGTGTGGTGAGGAATTGAGCATTCACGCCTTCCCCGTTATGGAACAGGTGAACCCTAACACGGGACAGTGTGAGCATACTTATGACCCACTTCCTTTTAAAACCTTGAAGGAGTTAAAAACAGCCTGTGCTCAGTATGGACCTACTCCTAAAGGGATGTTTGGCCTTTTACTAGGTAGAAGCAGCTTAACTATGAAAGGATTACAAATTTTTCCAGGAGTAATTGATGCAGATTATGAGGGGGAAATTAAAATTATGGTCTCTGCCCCCAGAGATATCATCACAATCACCTTAGACATGAAAATTGCTCAATTGATTTTGCTCCCTCTGCCTGCCACAGGCAATCTACTTTCCACAGGGTCTCGGGGGGGTCAGGGGTTTTGGCTCCTCGGACAAGGCATATTGGGTACAAGCTATTTCTCATGCAAGGCCTGAGAGAACTTTACTTATACAAGGGAAAAGATTTACAGGGATTTTAGATACAGGAGCAGATATTTCTTTCATAAGCTTAGCTCACTGGCCTAAACAGTGGCCCTATAGAGAAGCTATGACACAACTCCAAGGAATAGGTCAGACCAACTCTCCTTTACAGAGTTCACAAATGTTAAAGTGGCAAGACAATGAAGGTCACTCTGGGTTATTTCAGCCATATATCTTACCAGGGATCCCTGTGACTTTATGGGGATGAGACATTCTGTCTGCCCTGGGTGTTGCCCTTGTTACCACCCCAGCTCAGGGAAATTTTTAGGCGGGGGGGTGTCATTGTTTCTCCTGTTATCCACACAGCTGACAAGATATCTTGGAAGTCAGATATCCCTGTATGGGTAGAGCAGTGGCCCCTTTCCAAAGAAAAAATACAAGCTGCTCATGAGTTGGTACAGGAACAACTCTGGCTAGGGCATACAGAAGAGACTACCAGTCCTTGGAATACTCCTATTTTTATCATAAAAAAGAAATCAGGAAATTGGCGCCTTTTACAGGATTTAAGGGCAATAAACAAGACTATGGAAATTATGGGACCTCTACAGCCTGGTCTCCCTTCCTCTATAGCAATCCCTAATGGGATGAAGCTATTAGTACTAGATTTAAAGGATTGTTTTTTCACTATTCCTCTGGATCCCTCTGATTGCATCCAGTGTCCCATCTACTAATTTTCAGGAACCCATGCACCGCTATCATTGGAAGGTATTGCCTCAGGGAATGGCTAATAGCCCTACCCTGTGTCAAAAGTTTGTTAGTCAGGCAATTCGCGGAGTTCAAGAGAAACATCTGCAGGCTTATAGCATACACTATATGGATGACATCCTTTTAGCTCACTATACGGAATGTTAAGTAGAACAAGTGTATAATGACTTACAACAGGCTCTTATTAAATCTGGATTAATTATTGCACCTGAAAAAGTTCAAAGACGAGACACTTACCTATATCTTGGACATATCATAGAAGGAAGAAAAACATCGTCCTCAAAAGATTCATCTCAGGATAGACAAGCTAGAGACTTCAAATGATTTTCAAAAATTTTTAGGGGATGTCAACTGGATTAGGCCAACTTTAGGCATAACTACTAATGACCTTAAACCTTTATTTGATATTCTTCGTGGGGATAGCGACCCGCTCTCCCCTCATCAGCTTACTCCTGCAGCTCACAAGGCTATCTGCCACATAGAAGCTGCCTTAAAGAAACAATTTGTACAAAAAATTGATTACTCACAGCCATGGCTGTATTTAGTATTGGCTACGCCAGTATATCCTACTGGCCTCTTATGGCAACAGGGACCTTTGGAGTGGATTCATCCGCACTCCTCCCCGAAAAAGGTGGTTTATCCTTACTCAGAAGCAGTAGCAGATCTTATTTTTGCAGGACGTCTCAGATCTCTGGAACTTTTTGGTCAAGAGCCCCATACCATCGTGGTACCCTATAAGGCTCAACAAAGGCAATGACTATTTCATATGGATGATAAATGGCCTCTTTCATTCCTGGGCTATCACGGTACAGTAGACTCTCATTACCCATCTAATAAACTCATACAATTTTTTACAGAGCATTCCTTCATTTCCCCCAAGGTAGTCAAGACTCAACCAATTTCTCATGCAGTTCTGGTGTTTACTGATGGTTCTAGTAATGGCACAGCTGCCCTAGTTATCAATAATCAACTCTTTGTTTTTCAGACTAACCACACTTCAGCACAATGCGTGGAGCTCGAAGCAGTACATCAAGCGTTATGCAAACTTTCCACTCAATCTTTTAACCTTTACTCAGACTCCCGTTATATTGTAAATATTATGATTCACTTAGAAACTGCTAATTTACATGACACTGACTGATCCGAAGTGATTATTCTCTTACTAGAGGTTCAAGCTTTACTCAGGAAACGTTCTCACCCTTGTTTCTTTGGCCATATATGAGGTCATACAGATTTACCTGGATCTCTCCCTGCGGGAAATACTTATGCTGATCAACTTACTAAAACTGCCTATCTAACATTATCTCCTTTAGATGCAGCCAAAGCCTCACATTCTCTCCATCATCAAAATGCCACTGGCCTACCTCAGCAGTTTCGAATCACAAAGGAACAGGCTCAGCAAATTGTTAAACTCTGTCCTCTATGCCCTCTAACCACATTCATTCCTCCCACAGAAGGAGTCAATCCGCGAGGCTACAAACCAGGCCAACTATGGCAGATGGACGTAACCCATATTCCATCTTTCGGAAAACAAGGTTATGTCCATGTTTCTATTGACACTTTTTCTGGTTTTATTTTTGCATCCTCTCGTACAGGAGAAGCCGCTAAACATGTTATTGCTCACTGTTTACAAGCTTTTACTTTCCTAGGCATCCCCCATACCATTAAAACTGACAATGGTCCAGCCTACACAAGTACGGCATTCCAGAAGTTTTGTGCTACTTTTCGAATCCAGCATAAAACAGGCATCCCATACAATCCTCAAGGGCAGGGAATAGTTGAGCGAGCTCATCAGACTTTAAAAAGGCAAATTGAAAAAATAAGGAAGGGGGAGTATGTAGATACCCCTGCTAACTTACTTAACAGGGCTCTTTATTCCCTTAATTTTTTAAATGGTGATGCTCAGGGCAAAACCGCTGCGGAGCGACAGTGGTCCTCACTGTCCAGATCCCACCCTTGGGCACAGTGGAAAGACTTACTTACAGGACAATGGCGTGGCCCCGACCCTGTTCTGATATGGGCTCGGGGGTCCGTTTGTGTATTTCCTGAAGGGGACTCTGAGCCCCGTTGGATCCCCAGCCGCTATGTCTGGCCCTTTCAAGGTCAAGATGGAGGACGAAGTGGAACAAGAACTCACTCCACCATTCAAGAGGCTAAGAGTCAGTCCACTAGCGCCAGTGCAGCCACCGCCGCCACGGAGATCACGAACAACTCGGAGGACATCACCAACTTGGGACAGTTGAAGAAGCTGACAATGGAGGCCGAGGCCATGGTTGTTTGCCAAGGAGCACAACGAACTGCTGAGATTTTGTTTCTAGCCATCCTGTCAATTTTGGCTGTTCAGGTCTGTGATGCTCAGATTCCATACTGGGCATACATTCCAGATCCGCCCTTTCTCAGGGCCGTTACTTGGGATGACCCCACCGTTCCTGATTTTGTCAATGATACAGATATCATGGGCCACCCAAGTGCAGATTATCTTACTCCTCAATGGGTGGGAGATTATAGATATGAGGGAAGGTCAACCAGGGTCCCCATATGTTTTACAGCCATTAAATATTGAAATAACTCTTACTGTAGAACTTTCACCAAGGTATACCCATGGCATTAGCACAGGTGGAGATCCTGAAGAGTATGAGGGGTGGATCCGACGAGAATGGTTCCTTACTATATGTGGCCTGCCTGACATCACCCGTACTGTCTCTCAGGGCATCCTGCCCAAGTTGCCTCCATGTTTGTATAATGAATACAGGCTATTTCTGAAGTGTCCACCTTGGCGGCGTTGCCGTCATGAGTTGGCTGTGGTACATACTCCCATTAACAATTCCTTTCAGTTACTTGATTGGTCCTATCCCAACCCCCTATCTAGCAGAAGTAGTTTTAAGGCTAGAGAGACCCCTGGAGGCTGGGTAGAAGAGATACTCACCACCAAGAGGGGAGGAGTACAGTTAGAAATATTTAAGCTTATGGCCCCTTTAGGTAGCATTTCTTTGCATCATGATAACCTTACAGTGATCACAGGTCTTACTGCTTGTGTACCTCCTCCTTACCTTCTCCTTATTAGAATTGTAGATATTGTACTTAAGGGCAACATGTATACAATTTCTTGTACTCATTGCAACTTGTCTAACTGTGTGTCTAGATACAACTTTGGTTATGAGGTGGTTGTATTACATCAGCCTTCTTTGTCATGCTCCCAGTTAATATTACTGGACCTTGGTACAGGGATACAGGCTCCCAGGTATTCAGAGAACTGAATGATTTGCTAAGCCACCCTAAGAGGTTCATCGGAGTGCTTATTGCTGGCCTCGTGGCTCTAGTCTCCCTCATTGCTACTGCCACTACTGCAGCCATAGCTTTAACCCAAGAAATACAAACAGCTCATTTTGTGGATGGCTTGGTGAAGAATGTTTTGGATGCCTTAGGAGCTCAAGAGCTCATAGATAAGAAAATAGAACAAAGGCTCAATGCACTAGATTAGAAGAAGCTGTGCTCCTTATAGGAGATCTAATGCACAGCTTGAAAGTGCGTTCTACCCTTCGGTGTCATGCTGAGTTTGATTGGATTTGTGTCACCCCAGAGATATATAATGGTACTATGTGGCATTGGGAATGAGTTTGCAACCACCTGTTAGGAGTTTGGGATCAGACTAACTTTACTTTAGATATTAGTAGATTACATGGAGAGATTCAAGCTATTAATGATGCAGGTTCTGCTCTGTTGCCTCCTAGCGAAGTAGCGCAGAATATTTTTAATGAAATTCAAAGCCTTATGTCTTTTCATGGATTACAGTCTTTTATTTGGTCTCTATTAATTGTTGTTATCCTTGCTCTCATTATTCTCTGTTTACGTCCAGTCTGCTTCCGAACCATCGGATCCAGCATCCTATCCCTGCACATGAACTTCGCCTAAAAAACAAGAAAGGGGGATCTGTTGGAGACCGGGTGTAAACTGTCATGGTGCTTGAACCTGAAGGGGCTAGGAAGGCTGGTACCCTTACCCACACAGTTTTCCCAGACTTGTTTGGATGGCAGTTATCAGTAGAATGAGAGCAATCTTTGTAGAATGAGAACAGCCTTTCATGGCTTACCAAGAAGTCTGTAACTATTTATTGAGATATGCTGTACTGAGAATTTGTCCTTCTGCTCTGTCTCTCCCTTAGAGATTAAGAGGAACAAAGAATACATTCCTCTTGACAGACCTCCTATTCAGTGTTTTGTGTATAAAAGGCATTGCGTGGTTAATAAACTTACTGCAGTTCCTCGATTGAGCTGTAGTCCTCCCAATCCCGCTCTCCTGTCTTTCTTTCTTTTCTCAATTCCCACCTCCCTACCTCAGCCCGGCTCAACCTGTCAGGCTGGCCCTGACAGACCCTGTGCTTGATGATGCTATAGGATAAATAGAAAGGAAAACAACTTTTAAATGGTTCTTAAGTGAGTGACTTACAGGCTCACTGGGAAAGTATCTGTGAAGTGACTGTGTCTTTCATGTTTTGTCTGTCATCTTGACTTAATTATAAGATTCTTTAGAAAGAGTTTTACTTGTAAATCTCAAACAGACAAATAAATTGCAAAACTGAAAATAGTACAAAGAACTCCTGTGTGTCTTTTATACAGATCACCGTTGTTAACATTTTGCTCCATTTGCTTGTCATTTGTACTCTTTATCGTTACATTTTTTGCTGTCTCTATCTGTACATTAATTTTTTTTCTGAACTATTCATCGTGATCCTTTATCCCTAATACTATTTCCTAAGAATAGGGATATTTTCTTGCATAATCATAGTATAGTTATTAACTTTAGCAAATTTAACATGGATATACTTTAATCTGCCATTCATATTCCAATTGGACTTGTCTTTTTAATGTTTTCTAAACTGCATACATCTCACAGTCCACTGTATCATAGCTTGTAATAAATATTTGATTGTCAGCAGTGATTATTTCTAGCATTGAACTTATTTTTTCCCGTTTATTGAATAAGATATTACAAATGTGTCCTTATCCCCCCAATGACCCCTCATCCCCCAATCCTGCCCTCACCCTCACCCCCCGTTGTCCACATCCATCACTTAGGCTTATATGCATGCATACAAGTCCTTTGGTTGATCTTTTCCCCTCACCCACACTCTCCCCTGCTTTACCTCCGAGTTTTGAGCATCTGATTGATGCTTCTCTGTCTCTACATCTGTTTTTGTTCATCGGTTTACGTTGTTCATTATAATCCACAAATGAGTGAGAGCATGTGATATTTATTTTTCTCTGACTGACTTATTTCACTTAGAATAATGCTCTCCAGCTCCATTCATGCTGTTGCAAATGGTAGGAGTTCCTTCCTTTTTACAGCAGCATAGTATTCCATTGTGTAAATGTGCCAAAGTTTTTTAATCCATTCATCTGCTGATGGGCACTTAGGCTGATTCCAAATCTTAGCTATTGTAAATTGTGCTGCTATGAACATAGGGATGCATATATCCTTTCTGATTGGTGTTTCTGGTTTCTTGGGATATATCCTAGAAGTGGGATCACTGGGTCAAATGGAAGTTCCATTTTTAGTTTTTTGAGGAACCTCCATACTGTTCTCCACAGTGGCTGCACCAGTTTGCATTCCCACCAGCAGTGAGCGAGGGTTCCTTTTTCTCTGCATCCTTGCCAGCATTTGTCATTGGTTGATTTGTTGATGATAGCCATTCTGACAGGTGTGAGATGGTACCTCATTGTCGTTTTGATTTGCATCTCTCAGATGATTAGTGACTTTGAGCATGTTCTCATATGTCTCTCAGCCTTCTGTATGTCCTCTTTCAAAAAGTGTCTATTTAGGTCCATTGCCCATTTTTTGATTAGGTTGTTTATCTTTCTTTTGTTAAGTTGTATGAGTTCCCTATAAATGTTGGAGATATACCTTTATCAGACATATCATTGGCAAATATGTTCTCCCATGCAGTGGATTTTCTTGTTGTTTTGTTGATGGTTTCTTTTGATGTGCAGAAGCTTTTTATTTTGATATAGTCCCATTTGTTTATTTTCTCTTTAGTTTCCATTGCCCTAGGAGCTGTGTCAGTGAAGAAATGCCTTCAGCATAATCTGAGACTTTGCTACCCATGGATTCCTCTAATAATCTTATGGTTTCCTGTCTTATGTTTAAGTCCTTTATTCATTTTGAGTTTATTTTTGTGTATGGTGTAAGTTGGTGGTCTAGTTTCATCTTTGTTGCATGTGTCTGACCACATTGTCCAGCACCATTTATTGAAGAGACTGTCTTGACTCCATTGTATGCTCTTGCCTCCTTTTGAAAATATTTATTGAGCATAGTCGTTTGGGTCAATTTCTGGGTTCTCTATTCTATTCCATTGGTCTATATGTCTGTTCTTGTGCCAGTACCAGTGGCTTTGTAATACAGCTTGATATCTGGTATTGAGATCCCTCCTACTTTGTTCTTTCTCAGAATCGCAGCAGCTATTCATTTTTTTTTTTATTCCAGATGAATTTTTGGAGCATTCTTTCTAGGTCTGTGAAATATGCTGTTGGTATTTTAATGCGGAGTGCATTGAATCTATAAATTGCTTTGGGTAGTATGGACATTTTGATGATGTTGATTCTACCAATCCATGAGCACGGTATGTTCTTTCATCTGTTTATGTCTTCCTCTATCTCTTTTTTAAATGTCCTGTACTTTTCTGGGTAGAGGTCTTTTACCTCCTTGGTTAAGTTTATAGCTAGGTACCTTAATTTTTTTGGTGCAATGGTAAATGGGATTTTTTTTTTAAATTTCTCTTTCTGTAAGTTCACTGTTGGCATATAAAAATGCCATAGATTTCTTGGCATTAATTTTGTATCCTGCTACATTGCCAAATTCATTTATTACATCTAATAATTTTTTGATGGAATCTTTAGGGTTTTCTTAGTACAGTATCATGTCATCTGCGAATAATGACAATTTTACTGCTTTTTTTCCAATCTGGATGCCTTTTATTTCTTCTTTTCTTTTTTATTAAAAATATATTTTATTGATTTCTTACAGAGAGGAAGGGGGAGGGATAGAGAGTTAGAAACATCAATGACAGAAACATCAATGAGAGTAACATCGACCAGCTGCCTCCTGCACACTCCCCACGAGGGATATGCCAGCAACCAAGGTACATGCCCTTGACCAGAATCAAACCTTGGACTCTTGAGTCTGCGGGCTTACGCTATATTCACTGAGCCAAACCAGTTAGGGCTCTTCTTCTTGTCTTATCACTTTGGCTAGCACTTCCAGTACTATGTCGAACAGGAGTGGTGAAAGTGGGCATCCCTGTCTTGTTCCTGTTCTTAAGGGAAATGGTTTTACTTTTTGCCCATTGAGTATGATGTTGGCGATAGGTTTTTAATATATGGCTTTTATTATGTTGAGGTATGATCCCTCTATTCCCACTTTGCTGAGCGTTTTTATCAGAAAAGGGTGTTGGACTTTCTCAAATGCCTTTCTGCATCAATCGATATGATTATGTGATTTTTGTCTCTCAACTTGTTTATGTGATGTATCACGTTTATTGATTTGCGGATATTGTACCAGCCTTGCATTCCTGGAATAATTCCCACTTGGTCATGGTGTATAATCTTTCTAATGTAATGCTGCATCCGGTTTGCTAGAATTTTGTTGAGGATTTTAGCATCTATGTTCATCATGGATATTGGCCTGTAATTCTCTTTCTTTGTGGTGTCTTTATCTGGTTTTGGGATTAGGGTAATGCTGGCTTCATAGAAAGAGCTTGGAAGTGTGCCTTCCTCTTGAATTTTTTGGAATAGTCTTAGAAGGTTTGGCTTTAGTTCTTCTTTGAATGTTTGGTAAAACTCCCCTGTGAAGCCATCTGGTCCAGGGCTTTTGTTTGCTGGAAGCTTTCTGATTACTGTTTCAATTGCATCAGTAGTTATTGGCCTATTCAGGTTTTTTTATTCTTCCTGGTTGAGTTTTGGAAGCTTGTATTTTTCTAGGAATGTGTCCATTTTATCAAGGTTGTCCAGTTTGTAGGAGTAGAGTTGTTCGTAGTATTTTTTGACAATCCTTTGTATATCAATAGAATCAGTTGTTACTTCACCTCTTTCACTTCTGATTTTGTTTATTTGGGTCCTCTCTCCTTGTTTCTTGGTGAGCCTGGCTAGAGGTTCATCAATTTTGTTAATCCTTTCAAAGAACCAGCTCTTGGTTTCATTGATCTTTTGTATTGTTTTTTGTTCTCTATGTTGTTTATTTCTGCTCTGATCTTTATTATTTCCTTCCTTCTGGATACTGTGGGCTTTTCTTGTGGCTCTGTTTCTATCTCTTTGAGTTGTAGGGTTAGATCATCTATTGCCAGTTTTTCTTGTTTTTTGAGGTAGGCCTGTAGAGCTATGAACTTCCCTCTCAGGACTGCTTTCATTGTGTCCCATAGATTTTGGATTGTTGTGTTTTCATTGTCATTTGTTTCCAGGATGCTTTTTATTTCTTCTTTGATCTCTCTGGTAACCCAGTCATTGCTTAATAGCATGCTATTTAGTCTCCAAGTGTTTGATTTTTTTTTCAATGTTTTTATTGTAGTTGATTTCTAATTTTATGCCATTGTGATCTGAGAAGATGCTTGTTATGATTTCTATTCTCTTGAATTTGAAGAGACTTTGCCTGTGTCCTAATATATGGTCTATCTTTGAAAATGTCCCATGTGCACTCAAGAAGAATGTATATTCTGTAGCTTTGGGGTGAAATATTCTGAAGATGTCAACTAAGTCCATCTGATCTAGTGAGTCATTTAGGATTGCTGTTTCTTTGTTGATTTTTTGTTTAGAGGATTTATCCAGTGGTGTCAGTGGGGTATTAAAGTCCACAACTATGACTGTATTGCTATTGATCTCTCCCTTGATATCTTCCAGAAGCAGTTTTATGTATTTGGGTGTTCCTGTATTGGGTGCATATATGTTTCCCAGAGTTATATCTTTTTTATTATTAGTAGTAGTTAAGGTATTACAAATGTGTCCTCATTCCCCCCCCATTAACTCCCAACCTCCCCCTCCCCCACCCCGCACACTCATGCTCCCATACCCCTGTTGTCCATGTCCATTGGTTTGGCTTATATACATGTATACAAGTCCTCGGTTGATCTCTTCCCCTTACCCCCGCCCTCCCCTACTTTCCTTCTGGGGATTGATAGCCTGATCGCTGTTTCTCAGTCTTTGGATCTGTCCCTTTTCATCAGTCTATGTTGTTCTCTATAATCCACAAATGAGTGAGATCATGTGGTATTTATCTTTCTCTGACTGGCATATTTCACTTAGCATAATGCTCTCCAGTTCCATCCATGCTGTTGCAAAAGGCAAGAGTTCCTTTTTTTTTTTTTTTTTTTTTACCGCAGCATAGTATTCCATTGAGTATATGTACCACAGTTTTTTAATCCACTCATCTGCTGATGGGCACTTAGGCTGTTTCCAAATCTTAGCTATGGTGAATTGTGCTGCTATGAACATAGGGGTGCATATATCCTTTCTGATTGGCGTTTCTGGTTTCTTGGGATATATTCCTAGTAGGGGGATCACTGGGTCAAATGGGAGTTCCATTTTTAGTTTTTTGAGGTAGCTCTATACAGTTCTCCACAGTGGCTGCACCAGTCTGCATTCCCACCAGCAGTGCAGAAGGGTTCCTTTTTCTCCACATCCTCTCCAACACTTGTTGTTTGTTGATTTGTTGATGATAGCCATTCTGACAGGTGTGAGATGATAATGCATTGTTGTTTTGATTTGAATCTCTCGTATAATTAGTGACTTTGAGCATGTTTTCATAAGTCTTTCGGCCTTCTGTATGTCCTCTTTCGAAAAGTGTCTATCTAGGTCCGTTGCCCATTTTTTTATTGGATTGTTTATCTTCCTTTTGTTAAGTTTCATGAGATCCCTGTAAATGTTGGAAATTAAACCCTTATCGGTAGTATCATTGGCAAATATGTTCTCCCATGTAGTGGGTCTTCTTGTTGTTTTGTTGATGGTTTCCTTTGCTGTGCAAAAGCTTTTTATTTTGATGAGGTCCCGATTGTTTATTTTCTCTTTAGTTTCCATTGCCCTAGGAGCATTATCAGAGAAGAAATTCCTTCGACATATGTTTGCAATTTCGCTGCCTGTGGATTCCTCTAGTATTTTTATGGTTTCCCGTCTTACGTTTAAGTCTTTTATCCATTTTGAGTTTATTTTTGTGTATGATGTGAGTTGGTGGTCTAGTTTCATCTTTTTGCATGAATCTGTCCAATTTTCCCAACACCATTTATTGAAGAGACTGTCTTGACTCCATTGCATGCTCTTGCCTCCTTTGTCGAATATTATTTGGGCATAGTGGTTTGGGTCGATTTCTGGGGTCTCTATTCTATTCCAGTGATCTATATGTCTGTTCTTGTGCCAGTACCAAGCTGTTTTAAGAACAGTGGCTTTGTAATACAGTTTGATGCCTGGTATTGAGAACTCACCTACTTTGTTCTTCTTTCTCAGGATTGCTGCAGCTATTCGGGGTCTTTTTTTAATCCAGATGAATTTTTGGAACGTTCATTCTAGATTTGTGAAATATGCCGTTGGTAATTTAATGGGGATTGCATTGAATCTATAGATTGCTTTGGGTAGTATGGACATTTTGATGATGTTGATTCTACCAATCCATGAACATGGTATGTTCTTCCATCTGTTTATGTCTTCCTCTATCCCTTTTTTCAGTGTCCTGTAGTTTAGGCATATAAGTCTTTTACCTCTTTGGTTAAGTTTATTCCTAGATATTTTAATTTTTTTTGTGCAATGGTAAATGGGATTGCTCCTGTAGTTTCACTTTCTGTAAGTTCACTATTGGTGTAAAGAAATGCCATGGATTTCTTAGCATTAATTTTGTATCCTGCTACATTGCCGAATTCATTTATAAAGTCTAATAATTTTTTGATGGAGTCTTTAGTGTTCTGTATGTACAGTATCATGTCATCTGCAAATAAGGACAGTTTTACTTTTTCTTTTCCAGTCTGGATGCCTTTTATTTCTTCTTCTTGTCTGATCGCAACGGCTAGTACTTCCAGTACTATGTTGAACAGGAGTGGAGAGAGGGGGCATCCCTGTCTTGTTCCTGTTTTTAGGGGGAATGGTTTTAGTTTTTGCCCATTGATTATGATGTTGGCTGTGGGTTTGTCATATATGGCTTTTATTATGTTGAGGTATGATCCCTCAATTCCTATCTTGCTGAGAGTTTTTATCAAGAAAGGGTGTTGGATTTTGTCAAATGCTTTCTCCACATCAATTGATATGACTATGTGGTTTTTTTTTGCTCAATTTGTTTATGTGATGTATCACATTTATTGATTTGCAGATATTGTAGCATCCTTGCATCCCTGGGATAAATCCTACTTGGTCATGGTGTATGATCTTTTTGATGTACTGCTGGATCCGATTTGCTAGGATTTTGTTGAGGATTTTGGCATCTATGTTCATGAGGGATATTGGCCTATAATTCTCTTCATTGTATTGTCTTTATCTGGTTTGGGGATTAGGGTGATGTTGGCTTCATAGAATGAGCTGGGAAGTGTTCCTTCTTCTTGTATCTTTTGACATAGTCTGAGGAGGATAGGTTTTAGGTCTTCCTTGAATGTTTGGTAAAACTCCCCTGTGAAGCCATCTGGCCCCGGGCTTTTGTTTGCTGGAAGCTTTTTGATGACTGCTTCGATTTCCTCCATAGTTATTGGCCTATTGAGATTTTTAGATTCTTCCTGGTTAAGTTTTGGAAGTTTGTATTTTTCTAGGAATATGTCCATTTCCTCCAGGTTGTCTAGTGTGTTGGAGTAGAGTTGTTCATAGTATTTTCTAACAATCCTTTGTATTTCTATGGGGTCTGTTGTTATTTCTCCTCTTTCATTTTTGATTTTGTTTATTTGGGTCCTCTCTCTTTGTTTCTTGGTGAGCCTGGCTAGAGGTGTATCAATCTTGTTTATCCTTTCAAAGAACCAGCTCTTGGTTTTGTTGATCTTTTGTATTGTTTTTTTTGGTCTCTATGTCATTTATCTCCGCTCTGATCTTTGTTATTTCCTTTCTTCTGCTTGCAGTGGGCTTTTTTTGTTGCTCTCTTTCTAATTCTTCGAGTTGTAGAGTTAGGTCATTTATTCTCATTGTTTCTTGTTTCTTGCAGTAGGCTTGTAGAGCTATGAACTTCCCTCTCAAGACTGCTTTTGCTGTGTCCCATAGGTTTTGGATTGTTGTGTTTTCATTGTCGTTTGTTGCCATGATGCTTTTTATTTCTTCTTTAATCTCACTGGTAACCCAGTCGTTGTTTAATAGCATGCTATTTAGTCTCCATGTGTTTGATTTTTCTGGATTGTTTTTGTTGTAGTTGATTTCCAGTTTTATGTCTTTGTGGTCTGAGAAGATGCTTGATATGATTTCAATTTTCTTGAATTTGAAGAGACTTTGTCTGTGACCCAGTATATAGTCTATCTTTGAAGATGACAAATGTGCACTTGAGGAGAATGTATATTCTGTGGCTTTGGGGTGAAATGTTCTGAAGATGTCAATTAATTCCATCTGATCTAGTGAGTCATTTAGGATTGATGTTTCTTTGCTGAGTTTCTGTTTAGAGGATTTGTCCAGTGGTGATAATGGGGTGTTAAGGTCCCCTACTATGATTGCATTGCTGTCAATCTCTCCCTTGATCTCCTCCAGAAGATTTCTTACGTATTTGGGTGCTCCTATATTGGGTGCATATATATTTACCAGAGTTATTTCTTCTTGTTGGACTGCTCCCTTTAGTATTATGAAGTGGCCTTCTTGATCTCTTTTTATGTCCTTCCCTTTGAGATCTAATTTGTCAGATATAAGTATTGCTACCCCGGCTTTTTTTCCACTTCCATTGGCCTGAAAAACCTTTTTCCATCCCTTCACCATCAGTCTGTGTGCATCTTTTTTTCTGAGGTGGGTTTCCTGTAGACAGCAGATATATGGGTCATGTTTTCTTATCCACTCATTTACCCTATGCCTTTTGACTGTGGCATTTAATGCATTTTCATTTAAATTTATTATTGATAGAAACTTGTTAGTCACCATTTTTGTTCTTTACCGCTGTGTCCTTCTTTGTTTCCTATTTTTTCTATTTACAGCAAACCCTTTAGCATTTCTTGCATTGCTAGTTTGGTTGTAATAAACTCCCGTAGACCATTTTTTGTCTGTGAAGCTCCTGATTTGACCCTCAATTTTGATTGATAGCCTCGCTGGATACAGTATTCTTGGATTCAGACCCTTCCTTTGTATGACTTTGTATATTTCATTCCATTCCCTTCTTGCCTGATGTGTTTCTGTTGAGAAATCGGTCGCTAGTCTAATGGGGGATCCTTTGTAGGTAACTTTCTGTCTCTCTCTGGCTGCTTTTAAGATTCTTGCTTTGTCGTTGGTGTTTGCCAATTTAATTATTATGTGCCTTGGCGTTGGTCTTTTCTGGTTCATTTTGTTTGGGACTCTGTGAACTTCTTGGATTTGTTTGAGTTTTTTCATCCCTATATCAGGGAAATTTTCTGTTACTATTTTTTCAAACAGGTTCTCTATTCCTTGCTCAGTTTCCCCTCCTTCTGGCACCCCTATTATTCGGATTTTGTTTCGTTTAGTGTTGTCCCAGAGTTCTCTTAGGCTCTCTTCCTGCTTATTAATTTTTTTTTCTAGAAGCTGTTCTGTTTGGGTATTTTTTCCTACCTTGTCTTCTAGCTTGCTGATGCGGTCCTCTGCTTCTTCTAGTCTACTGTTGATGCTTTCTATTGAGTTCTTTATAGCAGTGATGTCATTTTTCATTTCTTCTTGGTTTTTCATTTCCTGTTGGTTCTTACACATATTGTTGAATTTGTCTTTCATTCTTTTCATCCATCTTATGGACATTTCTCTGAATTCTTTCTCTGACAGGTTGCTTGCCTCCATTGCCTCCATTTCGTTTACTTCCTTTTCTGATGATGCCTGTTTTTCTTTCATATGTGGGTTGGTTCTTTGTTTCACCATGATCTCTCTTCTCCAGGTGTTTGGTTATGTAGTTCTCTCTCTGCTTTCCGTGAGAAGCAGCAGTGCTCGTCTGAGTTCACGCAGTCACGCTGCTTGAGATCCCTTGTTTCCAGGTTGGTAGCTGATCTCTGGATGCCGGTAACAGCCACTCAAGATGGCGAGGTCTCCGCTGCTGAGCTGGCGCACCGGGAGAGGTTTCAGCCGCAGTCCCAGAGTTATATCTTCTTGTTGAATTGCTCCCTTTAGTATTATGTAGTGGCCTTCCTTATCGCTTGTTATAGCCTTTACTTTGAGGTCTATTTTGTCATATATAAGTATCGCAACCGCAGCATCTTTCTCATTTCCATTTGCCTGAAAAAAATTTTTTCCATCCCTTCACCTTCAGTCTGTGTGAATCCTTTGTTCTGAGGTGGGTCTCTTGGCGACAGCAAATATATGGGTCATGCTTTCTTATCCATTCAGCTACTCTGTGTCTTTTGATTGGAGCATTTAATCCATTTACATTTAATGTTATTATTGAAAAGTACTTGATTGTGGTCATTTTTATTCTTAATGTTTGTGTTTCTTCTTGTCTTTCTGTTTCTTCTTGTTACAGCAGTCCCTCTCACATTTCTTGCATTGCTGGTTTGGTGGTAATAAACTCTCTTTGCCCTATGTTGTCTGTGAACCCCTGATTCCATCTTCAATTTTGAATGATAGCCTTGCTGGGTATAGTATTCTTGGATTCATTCCCTTGCTTTGCATCACTTTGTCTATTTCATTCCATTCCCTTCTTGCCTGGTGTGTTTCTGTTGAGAAGTCAGCTGATATTCTAATAGGAGATCCCTTGTAGGTAACTTTCTGTCTCTCTCTGGCAGCCTTTAAGATTCTTACTTTGTTGTTGGTGTTTGCCAATTTAATTATGATGTGTCTTGGTGTTGGTCTTTTGGGGTTCATCTTGTTTGGCACTCTATGTGCTTCTTGGGCTTGTGTAGTTTTTTTCTTGCCAGTATCAGGGAAGTTTTCTGTCATTATTTCTTCAAACAGGTTTTCTATTCCTTGCTTCTCCTCCTCTCCTTCTGGTATCCCTATTAAGCGAATGTTGTTTCGTTTTGGATTGTCCCAAAGCTCCCTTAAGCTCTCCTCTTGCTTTTTACTTTTTTTTTCCCAGTTGCTGCGGTGTTTGTGTGTTTTTTCCTACCTTGTCTTCTAATTCGCTGATGCGGTCCTCAGCGTCTTCTAGTCTGCTCTTTAAGCCTTCCATTGTGTTCTTTATTGCAGCTATGTTGTTCTTCATTTCCTCTTGGTTCCTTTTCATGTTGGTGACATTCTCATTCAGCTCCTTATAATTCTCATTGAGTTGTGTGCATTTGTCATCCAGCCATTTGAGCATCCTTATAACCATTACTCTGAATTCTTCCTCTGATAAGTTAGTAGCCTCAATTTCATTTATCTCCCTTTCTGGTGATTTCTCTATTTCTTTCCTTTGTGGGTTGCTTTTTTGTCTTCCTATGTTTTGCTGTAATGTTTTAATTGTAGCTCCGATTGCTTTGCTACCCAGTTTCTTAGGGTGTGGTGCTACTGGTGTGACCTCTCAAGTCTCCTGGGTTTGGTAGTCTAGTGTAGCTCCCTACTGGGCTTTCGGGTTCTCTTGATGTAGGCCTGTGAGCTGGAAAGGCACAACTGAGGTGTCTAGAAGTCAGCAGCTGTGTAGGGGGTGTTCCAACTTTTGCTGTCTTATGCCCTTGATTGAAATCACGCTTGCCCAGCAGGGACTCACAGTGGCACCCAGGAACCATCTATTAGGGTGCTGGGGCTCAGGAAGCCTGTGTTCTGGCAAAGCGTGACTGTGGTGTCCAGAGTTCTGTCATTGTGTGGTGGGTAGACTCAGGTTTTGTTCCTGCCTCTGTGGTTGGATACACGTGATTCCAACAGCAGCTCACAGAGGCACCTGTGGTGTGTTTGCCAGCAGGGTGTACTGACACACTCTGAAGGGCCCTGGCCCTGAAGCCACTGTATTGCAGTGTCTGTGGGCAGGTATCCCAGAATAGGGAATTCAGAGTTTCTACAGCCCAGCAGTGCACCCCTGTTTGTTTAAGTGCACAACCAGCAGGGCTTGCAGTAGAGCCCCAGGGCTGCCTGTGGATCGGTGGTCTTGGGAGACCTGCACACTGGAAAAGCATGCACCTGTAGTGTCCAGAGTTCTGCAGCTGTGGGGTGGGGAAACTCAGATTTTGCTGATGCACTTGTGGTGGATAGGCTTGAGTTCCCCATAGTGGCACACAGGAGCACCCACAGTGAGTTTGCTAGTGCAGGCACACTGAAGCACTCTGAAGGGCCCTGGGAAGCTTCGGGCAGGTATCCAGGATGGGTGAATTCAGAATTTCTACTGCCCAGGGGAGTGATCCCTTTTAGTCCAATATTGGACCCAGCAGAGGCTCACTGTGGCTTCCCCAAAGTGCCTTGTGGATAGATAGGCTGAGGGGAGTGAGCAACTGTGGCAGTTCAGTTCGCTGGTGTAGTTCCCTCTGTAGGGCCCTCGTGCTGAGGGGCCCTGGTGCTTAGGTTGCACAGCTGGGCGTTTGGGAGCAGTTATTCAGGCCGAGGGGATTCAGAATTTCTACTGGGTGGCAGTGAGCTTGTGTCTGTACAAAATCACACCCAGCTGAGTCTCCCAGTGACTCCCAACAGGAGTCTATGGAGTCGTGTGCCTTGGAGACATGCTCCCTGGAGATGTGGGAATGTGAATGGACGCAATGTTGGAGGTCTGCCGCTGGGGAGGGTGAGGCTGCACTTACTGCTGCCAGAGGTGCTTGGCTCCTTTGGCACAGAGTCCCAGAGTCTGAGGGTGTGGCTGCAGGATTTTGGCTGGAGTGGCTGCTGGTCACTGGCAGTGTCCAAGGCCTGTCTGGGTGGTGGTGCTGCTGAGTTCCTAGAAGAGGCCACTCTCCCCTTTAAGATGGTGTGGGGTCCATGCCCAGGTACAGCAGTCAGGGAGTACTGCAGTGGTGGTAGTCTCTCCCTGTCCCAGAGAGCCTGGTCTGCCAACCTCTGCTGCTCCTGGGGAATTTAACTGTCCCTCACTCACTCACACACCACACACGTCCACACACTCTCCATTCATCCCCTCACTCACTCACTCACTTCCTATTCCTCATCTCAGTCCTGCCAGGCGCCATCTTTCCAGTCTAAACTTAATTTTTTGAATAGCTTTCTTATCTGAAATTCTGTGCTTAACTCTTTAAGGTGATTTGGGATGTGAAAAATGTGCACATGGAAGAACTCAGTAATAATTGGCAAAAAGAGCAGGAAAAAGCAGACGATGAGCCCTGTCTGGTTTGGCTCAGTGGATAGAGCATCAGCCTTCGGAATCAAGGGTCCCAGGTTCGATTCCAGTCAAGGGCATGTACCTTGGTTGCAGGCACATCCCTGGTGGGGAGTGTGCAGGAGGCAGCTGATCGATGTTTATCTCTCATCGATGTTTCTGGTTCTCTATCCCTCTCTGTTCCTCTCTGTAAAAAAATCAATAAAATATATTTTTTAAAAAAGCAGAGGATGATGATGAAAAGTATGTCATTGTGTTTATTGGTGAAAATATACTCTTTTTAAACTCTTATAATCATTTAAGTTTTAGTATTTCCAAGGGCATCAGTAGCACACTAGAATTCATCAGAGCACTTACTGTTTAGCATCTTTCCTCAGCATTATTACACCGGAGTTATAAAACATGTTATAAAAACGGTGTCTCGAGGGAGAAACCAAGATGGCGGCATAGGTTAACACCGGAGATTGCTGCCTCGAACAACCACTTCAGAGATATAACTAAAGGACAGAACAGACATCATCCAGAACCACAGGAAGGCTGGCTGAGTGGAAATTCTATAACTAGGAGGAAAGAGAATATCATACCCAGACTCAGAGGAGGCGCAGTGCTGAAGTGAAATACTCAGGTGCAGAGTGTGCGCGAGCAGGCTGGCGGTGGAGGGCGCGGTTGTTGTTTTCAATCGGGAGGGAGTTTAAGACTCTGAGCTCCAGATCCGGGCAAGTCTATAGGGACCCAGACTCAAACGGGAGAAGCGGGACTGTCTGGCTTCGGTCGGAACTCGAAGGCAGCTTTCTCTCCGAGGTTTGCAGCCATTGCTGGGACTCTGTGAGGCAGAGCCCCTAGGGACGGAACTGAGAGCAGCCATAACTGCTTGCTCTGCCCCACCTGTAGATCCCTGGGGACCCGCCCCGCCCAAGCCCTGCGCAGAGCCATTTGCCGGATAGCCTCAGGCAAAGGCTAGATTAGCACCGCCCTAGAGATCCAGCACAGAAGCTCTCCCACTGCAGACACAGCTGACTCTCATAGCCAGTTAGCCTGGAGGTCAAATCACCCCTGGTATTACCAACAACAATCAAGGCTTAACTACAAGACTGCGCACAAAGACCACTAGGGGGTGCACCAAGAAAAGATAAACAAATGCGGAGACAAAGAAACAGGACACAAATGTCAGAAATGAAAGATATAGAGCTCAAAACCACACTTTTAAGGTCTCTCAAGAACTGTCTAGAAGCTGCCTATAAACTTAGTAAGGCCCTAAAAAGACTGGTGAGACCGCCGAAAAATGTAGTGAGATCCTCAAGAAATCTAATGAGACCCTCGATGTTGTGATAAAGGACCAACTAGAAATTAAGCATACACTGACTGAAATAAAGAATATTATACAGATACCCAACAGCAGACCAGAGGAGCGCAAGAATCAAGTCAAAGATTCAAAACGCGAAGAAGCAAAAAACACCCAACTGGAAAAGCAAAATGAAAAAAGAATCCGAAAATATGAAGATAGTGTAAGGAGCCTCTGGGACAGCTTCAAGCATACCAACATCAGAATTATAGGGGTGCCAGAAGATGAGAGAGACCAAGATATTGAAAACCTATTTGAAGAAATAAAGACAGAAAACTTCCCCTACCTGGTGAAAGAAATAGACTTACAGGTCCAGGAAGCGCAGAGAACCCCAAACAAAAGGAATGCAAAGGGGACCACACCAAGACACATCATAATTAAAATGCCAAGAGCAAAAGACAAAGAGAGAATCTTAAAAGCAGCAAGAGAAAGAAACCCAGTTTCCTACAAGGGAATACCCATACAATTGTCAGCTGATTTCTCAACAGAAACTTTGCAGGCCAGAAGGGAATGGCAAGAAATATTCAAAGTGATGAATACCAGGAACCTACAAGGAAGATTACTTTATCCAGCAAAGCTATCATTCAGAACGGAAGGTCAGATAAAGAGCTTCACAGATAAGGAAAAGCTAAAAGAGTTCATCACCAACAACCAGTATTATATGAAATGCTGAAAGGTATCCTTTAAGAAGAGGAAGAAGAAGAAAAAGGTAAAGATACAAATTATGAACAACAAATATGCATCTATCAACAAGTGAATCTAAGAATCAAGTGAATAAATAATCTGGTGATCATAATAGAATCAGGGACATAGAAAGGGAATGGACTGACTATTCTTGGGGGGGAAAGGGGTGTGGGAGATGCGGAAAGAGACTGGACAAAAATCGTGCACCTATGGAAGAGGACAGTGGGTGGGGAGTGAGGGCAGAGGGTGGGGCGGGAACTGGGAGGAGGGGAGTTATGTGGGGAAAAAAGAGGAACAAATGTAATAATCTGAACAATAAAGATTTAATTAAAAAAAATAAAAAAGAAAATAAAAAAAAATAAAAACGGTGTCCCTTTGCCCTCTTATATGACTTGAAAGATTACACATACTTATTTAGATCCTGTATCATTGGTCTGATGCAGAACATTAACTTTAGGCTGGTGCACACTGAAGACCAGTGAGGAAAGCGCTGTCTGTTTCAGGAGAGAAGAAAGGCGATCACCTTCAGTAGGTTCCCGGCAGTCTGGTGGAAGCTATTTGGATGCTGAGTGTTCACGGCATAGAAGGGATCGGAGTCGGAGCCCACATAAACGAACAAGAAATAAAGATAAAGATAAAAATTGGGACTCAAGAAGGAGGAAAGAGAGGTAAGTCTCACATTGTATCGTCCAACAGTGAATTGTTTACCTTAAGGTAGAGTTTCTTAAGTCATGTGTAGGTAGACAGTTAATCGTGTTAAAAAGGTGTTTGCTTTTTCCCTGCTTCTTCCTTCCTCCCTTCAACTGTCCCTCTCTCTTTTTTTGTTTTCTTCCTTTGCTAATTCCTAAGGTGTAGGGTGTATAGTGTCGGTGAGAAGATCCAAACTTTAATAGCAGTCAATTTTGCCCTGTTAATGTCCCTGATAAAATTTTGATAGCTGAGAGATATGAACTAATGCCGAAGTAATAAATTAAAAGCAGTTGAGGTCCATCCTATATTTCAGCTGCTTACTGGGCATCTTCCTAGATCCCATGTTCAGTGGGGCTTTACCTGAAGCCATCTTCTTCTCAGCCTGTTCCTCTCTCCCAGCATTCCCTATCCTGGTTAATGAATCACCGTCCTTTGTTCATCTGAGCCAGAAATCAAGGAGTCATGTTAGATACTCCTTTCTTATTCCTTACTATCCAGTCTTAATTGCTGTCAGTTCTACCTGAAGACCTCATTTACCCCTCCTCTTCCTCTGTCATGATTGCTGTCCATCTGGAAAAGGATGGTTGTTTTCCTAATTGCTCTACCTGTCTAGAAGCTTTTCCTTTACGGATTCATCTCTACCCTGCTGCCAGAGTGAACTTTCACCTCTTACAGCTCTTAAGTGACAAAATTCATATTCCTTAGAATCGCTCTCAAGACCTCCAGGATCAGGGCCTCTGCCTACCTATCCTTGTATTTTGCCACTACCCATGAAATAGGTAGCTAGTGCTTTAGCCAGCCCGAATTGCTACACTTTCTCATCCACACTGTGCTACATTTTTACCTTGCCATGTCTTGTTCTGCTGCCTAAGGCCTGCTTGGTAAACTCTTCATCTTTTAAGACCCAGCTTAGTCATTCCCACGAAGCTGATCTTTTCCATTTTGTTCCCTGTCTACCTGGCACATGCTTAATCATTACTCTCCTTACTAGGCTGTGAGCTCTGCGAGGGCAGGCCCATGTCTTATGTAGGATTTATGTGCACAGCGCTTGTCTGATAATGGGCTCGCAAATGATGCCTTCTCTCTCCAGGGCCGCTGGTGATCAGGAAGTTGTAAGGCTTATTGGTTTAATAATTTTACTTACCTTACTATCATTTAGTTCAAAGATTTAAAGCTAGCTATGATTTAGTCCTTCTCTTATAAAAATGAAATATTTGCTTAGTAATCCCTTTTGATTCATATAATGAATGATATTTTATAGTAAGTTTATACAAATTAACTCTTGATTAGTTATCAGAAATCATGGTGTTTAACTTCTTAATGATTTATTAGTGCTTTTTCCACTTAAGTAAATTTTGATATATCTGATCAATCCCTATTGACTTAAATTCATTAGACAGCCTCAAAATCTAAACATGAATAATTTTCTTTTAAAGAAGATAAACAGAGTATTAGCAGAAATGTTTCTCAATAGGCTAATCTTTGACATTCTCCCTGAGATAGAATGAGTTGAGCCAGGAGCCAGGATAAAGACGTCAGACAGTTTCTGATTTCTCCTCTGACTTTAGTATTCTACCTGAAATGAATTCTCTGATCATCAGGCATGTACATATATTCAAAGTTAATTTTAAAGTGGAGCTCCAAAGTGTAGCTTTTAGAAAATTCATTTTGTTTATCCCCATCTCAATTTTGTCCCTTAGATTTAATGTTGTGGTTTCCATATTTACTCTTTAAAAAATCAGTTTTCAGTTCTAAATGCATATTTTAATTTGTTCTGGTCTGTATCTGATTTATGAATTATTATTTTAAAGCTCTTCTATTAAAGTGTCCATCATTTATGGTAGTTTTTATCTTTACCCCTTTCATTTCAGAGATGGGGAAATATATCATAGTCCTAAAAGAAGAAAGCAAAAAGTATAAATGAAGTAACCATGCATGTGTTAATTATGCTGATGCCAAGATAACCAATGTGCTGATGTTTGCATTGTAATTGCTTTCAATAGGGGAAAATGTTTATATGACCTGTTTAGTGCTCAGGTCACTATTTTTCATTAAGTGCTTATGTCTCAAACCATGAGTACACTGTTATGCCCTATAACATTGTTTTCCATATATTTTAATAGATGACTGCTTCCTGTTACTAATTTTGTTTTTTTTCTTTTTCGATAATTTATGTATCAGAAAATTCTTTAATTCAGTACTTAAATTATGTAAATAATACATGAATGCATTCTCATTGTAAAACGTTGAACCTTTCAGAATACCATCTCCCATTCCTAGGGCCACCCAGTGGTAACTGCTATTTAACACTACACTGGTGAGCTGTAATAGAGAAAAGCAACCTAAATATCTGTCAGGAGGGGAAAGGTCTGGCTAAATAAAATGCACTATAGTCATGTAATAGATTATTTATATCAGATTTTAAAAATAAACTTTATTTATATGAATATGGATACATTTCATAAACATAATGTTAAGTGACAACAGCAAATTGCTGAAAGATGTATACAGTACTGTACATTTTCAGTGGCTATATATGTATGTAAATATATTCTTAAAGGTTCAGAAGAACCCATATCACACTGCCAGCAGTGATGATTTGGGGGAGACCGTATAAATGGGAGAGATAATGGGTGGCAGTGAAGATTGGGAGGGTGGTCAACAGAAACATTAGCTTTATCCATAATACATTAATTTCTTAAAAATAAGGTATTCAACCTGGCCAGTGTGGCGCATGGTTGAGCATTATCCCATGGACAAAGAGGTCATGGTTTAATTGCTGGTCAGGGCACATGCACCAATAGGGGGTATGCAAGAGGCAGCCAATCAATGTTTTTATCTCTCCTCCCCTTCTCTCTCTGAAATCAATAAAAGCATACTTTTTAAAAGTGAAAAAAATAAGGTATTCATATTTTAATTAAAAATTGTCATTTTCTTTTTTCTAAATGAACTCTTAAAAATATACTGTCATTTTGTTTTGTTTTTTAAATGAAATTTATTGAGCTACTATTTACATAAAAGAAAATGCATCCATTTTAAGTGTACATTTTATTGAGTTATTAAAAGGTATACTTGGGATTTTAGTAGAAAAATAAGTGAAACGTGAGTGGAATGGTGGTGTTATGGAAAAATCGGGTGATCTAAGATATAACCAGAGTTCTTTGAAGTCCAAAGTTTTAAGTAACTACTGCAAACTGGCCTATAAAATGTGGAATTAAGTAAGAGGTATTTGATCCTTGAACATACTAATTTTCCATGCTTACCTATTTGTGTTTCGGACCCCTTCATCAATATAACCCTCAGTCCTAGCATGTAATAGTTATTAATTTATTTTAAAATTTGAGGAGCATTTGAAGATCCCTTTCACCTAACATCTGACTTTTTATTCATAAAGGGCTGATGTAAATAATTACTGTAACTGCTATCCATCTTACTCATCCACTAAGTCCCAGCTCAGATGACATCCTCTCACATACATTTCTGATCTACTGTGTAAATTTTCTCTCTCAAACACTTTCAAAAGCCCTAAGGATAGTTAATGTTTATTGAGCACTTACTACGTGGCAGACTCTGTTCTGAGCTTTTAAAATTGTAAAATACACGTTAGCCTGGCCAATGTGGCTCAGGGATTGAGCATTCACCCATGAAGCAGGAGGCCAGTGTTCAATTCTTGGCCAGGGCAAGTGCCTGGTTGTGGGCTACATCCCCAGTGGGGGGCATGCAGGAGGCAGCCAATCAATGATTCTCATCATTGATGTTTCTATTTTTCCCTCTGACTCCCTGTCTTTTCCTCTCTCTGAAATTAATGAAAACATTTTTTAAAAAACTGGAGAGCAGCTACAGTGTTTGGACTGTCCAAGTCTCAGACTATGAAAGGGCACTGTCCTCTCGTGGGAAAGCCACATGCAAGCCCTAGCCTGGAGGGCAAAGCCCCCCCCAGCACAATTATAGCCAAAAGCTGTAGTTGTAAGCTTGTACCTATGGTCTGAGCCTGTGGTCCCACATGGCTGAGTGATGTGGGCTTGATAGAGTTCAGGTGCATGTAACTGAGTAGATAAGAAACCCAGGAGAATGTTGTAACCATGCCCTTACTTTGCCTCATGGAATCTGGCTATAAAATAAAGAGGTGGCTTATACGATCTGGCGCTGTTTCTAGCTCTCGATCAGAGAGGACAGCATCCTACCCAGACCCAGCTTTTTTTCTCTTGTCTTTTCTCAATCCCTCACTGCCCCCTCTCAGGCTCACTGAACCTGGCTGAGCTGGCTCGGCTCAAAAAATAAGATATACAGTAAAGTTAACATTTTTTAAGTGGCATTACGCACCTTCCATAGTTGTGCTACCATCCATCTCCAGAACGCGTTCATCTTCCCCCAACTGAAACTCTGTGCCCATTAAACAACAACGCTCTATTCTCTGCCCTGAAAGCCACTGGGAACCACCATTCTGCTTTCTGTCTATGCATTTGTGCCTGGCTTATTTCCCTTGGCATAATGTCTTCAATGTGCATCCATGTGTGTGTCAAAATTTCTTTTTAAAATTAAATATTTCATTGTATGTATATGTCATATTTTGTGTACTCATTTGTGCAGGAAAATGTGTTCCTTACACTTTTTGTTCCTCCCACACCACTGTGAACATGGGTCTAAAATATTTGCTTGAATCTCTGTTTTTAATCCTTTGAATGCATACCTAGAACTGTAACTGCTGAGTCATAAGGTAATTGTTTAATTTTTTGAGGAACCATCTGACTGTTTTCCACAGTGTTTGTATATTTTCACATTTTCATCAGCAGTATACCAGGGATCCAGTTTCTCTACATCCTTTGCAACACTTGTTATTTCTGGTGTTATTTGTTTTTTGATAATAGCCATCCTAATAGGTGTAAAGTGGTACCTCATTGTGGTTTTGATGAACTATTTCTATGAAACTTACTTAATTTTCATAAAACATTCGGGTGTAAATATTCTCAGTATTTTAGAAATGAAGAGCCTAAGGTTCATGAGTTAGGTAACTTGCTCTACTTCTCAAGGAAAGTGGTACAGCTAGAATGTCAATCCAGGCAATCTCGCTCCAGGGTTCCCCTCCTCCCTACCTCATCTCTCTATATAAAAGGCTAATATGCAAAGTGTCCCCTCGGGAGTTTGACTGGGAGACTGGCAGTTCAATCGCTCTCTATGATGTGCACTGATCACAAGGGGGTGGTGCAGTAGGAAGAAAGGGCATGACTAGCAGCCAGCAGCCAGGGAAAGAAGACCCCAATTGGACCTGATAGCCGGCCAGGCCTAGGGGCCCTACGCGTGCACGAATTTCATGCTCTAGGCCTCTAGTGTATTGTAATTATGTACTGTTTCTTATGTACTACTGTCTCTAGCTAGGTTTTAAACTTTTTTGAAAGTAAAATACATGATGATCTTTGAATCCCAAAGTGCTCAATATAATTCTTGAATGATAGGGGTGATAAATGTTTAAGGATGTTTAGGTATAGAGATGTTTAGTTATTTCCCTAACATACAAGTAATACAACAAAGATAGGACCTAGAATCCCTGCTCTTGACCACTGCTTTTTTTTTTTTGTTTTAACATATTTTATTGATTTTTTATAGAGAGGAAGGGAGAGGGTCAGAGAGTTAGAAACATCAATGAGAGAGAAACACTGATCAGCTGCCTCCTGCACACCCCCTACTGGGGATGTGCCTGCAGCCAAGGTACATGCCCTTGACCAGAATACAATCTGGGACCCTTGAGTCTGCAGACCGATGCTCTATCCACTGGGCAAAACAGGCTAGGGCTTGACCACTGTTAAACCACTTTATTAACTTGAGCCCTTTTAGTGGAATCTGACATCATGGTAGTAACTGTCATTTCGTAGCAGTCTTCATATCCACCAGAGTTCTCTGAACTCCTGTATAAAATCCAAAAAAAAAGAAAAATTGAACACTTTACCACCTGTCATTTTGTTAAACTCAAGCTAATTCATAAATAAATTTGATTATATCTTGAGGCCATTTGGTTATACACCAAAATTCACTGCATTGATCAACTTTGCAAAGCTGGATTTCACACGAAGAAGTGAAAATATCTCACAGCGCCTCCTAAAATTAAGACTGCTGGACAATTAAATGCCTGATTCCTGCAGGAGTCAATCAACACAAGGAAGTTGGAATCAGCTGAGGAAAACTGAGACCTTGCGTTATCTTCCTGTCCACTGTACCCCATCTGCTCATCCCAAGGAGGCGAATATGGGTGTGTCTTCAATCTGCCATCAGAAAACATTGCTTATTGAAGTTCAAGAGAGAAGGCATTGTGAGCAAAAGCATTGGAGGGAGCTTCTCAGTTATTTAAGCTGACATGGTCACGTCAATGTATATGTTGTTAAGGCAGCTGCTGCACAGAGCCTAAGGCACTGATAACATTAGGTCAGAAAGGGAACTCCATCAATGATCTCTGTTTGCCATTTTTGAGTAAGACTGTTTGGATAATCTCAAACTTTTAGTGAAAATCAGTTATCAAATGGCAAATTGGAGGTGGAATATTTTGAATTGGTACTGAGAAAATATTTTTTAAAGATAAAAGAATAGAGTCACCTATGTACTCTATAGTATAGAAATACTAATTTAATACTATAGAACTGTGCATACAGTCTACTGAGGATGCTTTTTTTTTTAATGTTTATGAGCTTATAAAGGGCCAAGAGTTCTGGTGTACAGTATGTTAAATTCTGAGAGTAGAAAATAAAGTCCATTCATAGTTGAATATGTTTATGAGGCCAGTTTCTTTCTGTGTATTTTGCTTTTGAGTTGCTACACTAAGCAAGTGTGTTAATTATTAAACAAAATCTCCTTTAAACCACACTAGTTTTATTACATTAGTGATTGTACTTACTGCTCTGGTCACAGATTTGGGAGTTTGGTGTTGCGGAATGTCCTCACAGATTTTGTATATTTTAACTGGGACCAGTTGTTTTTAGTGCTCCTTTCCAGAAAAGAAAAAAATATAATTTGTCAGACTTAAAAAGCTGCAAATGGATTCATCTTCATTGAGCAAACTGAGTCACTTTCCCATTCAAAAACCAAGTAAGGCCACCTAAGAGAAAGGATGCTGCCTATAAGAAAATGTAAACTCATTTTCGTCTTAATCCTTTGGCTTAGTAATACAAGGCAGGAGCCACTTCCAGTTTAAAGAGCTGCTACCCATTCCACATGGACAGTATTGACTGGAAGTCCTGCCTTAGGATCACCTCTTGTGGCACCAATTAAGGGATTTGGGGTTGGGTTGCTTGAATGCTACGAATTTATGAGGCGGATTTCCCACAAGCATGGGGCCTTGGTAACCCATCTTGTTCCTCCAGCTTTAAGCCATGATTCCTCTTCTAGACTGAGAAAGGTAATTAATGCAGGTTTCAGGAATAGAGAGAGATGAGACATGAGCCTTGGCTTTATTTGGTATTACTGACACTATTTAGTACAGATTAAACCCTTTTAAGTGACGAAATTCTTCACATATTGGAAGGGGGAAAAAAACCTTGATCAAAAGGAGCAATAGGGTGAGTCATAGATACAATATAGGCTCTTTGCCATATGACTCTGGGCAAATTCTTGATCTCCTTAACCCCTAATCCTCATGTATAGATTGAGAATAACAGCGCACTCTCAAAAGGTAGAGAAGAGGTTTAGAGATCGATGGCAAGTACTAAAATACCTGCCATGATTATGATTAATAAGACACTTGCAAGCTCTTTTCTTTCTGCTCTGCCTCCTGTGCTTGACTTTGCTGATGGATCAACCTCTTCTCATGCCCCTGAGAATTCTCTCACACTATAGTAGCAAACATGCCATACATATTGGAGACTCCATAAGGAAGTATGTATAGGGGAAACTTCACTACCTCTAGGACATGTACACTGCTGGTGTGCACCTGAATGGCAAACCAGTGTTAAAATACTGAAATACTTCTAAACTGCTTAGTAAATAACTACTGTCCTGAGCCTCACCTTCCCTCTCCCTGTCTTAGCCCTGGCAATGCCTGACCCTCTTCTAGACACTCCCGTGATCCAGCAAATAAAAGGCCAATGCTTGTCCTAACCGGTTTGGCTCAGTGGATAGAGCGTCGGCCTGCAAACTCAAAGGTCCCAGGTTCGATTCTGGTCAAGAGCATGTACCTTGGTTGCGGGCACATCTCCAGTGGGGAGTGTGCAGGAGGCAGCTGTTCGGTGTTTCTCTCTCATGGATGTTTCTAACTCTCTATCCCTCTTCCTTCCTCTCTGTAAAAAAATCAATAAAATATATTTTAAAAAAAGAAAATATTAAAAAAAGAAAAGGCCAATGCTTGGTGCAACTAAGGCCCTTGAACACCCTGCTCCAGGGCTGAGGCTGGTTGGTGGCTGTTCTGATTAATTTGTGACTCTGCAATCAGTCTCTCCCTAAATAATATTACTAACATGGGACACTATATTCCATTTCTCTCTTTGCCCTATATGGTGGCCCTGTGTGCTGTATTGTGGGACTACTGGTCATGCACATGGTTACACACACTTGAATCAGCCAAAGCTGTAGGTAGACAACAGTAGCACAAAGTGTGGAAGAGGAATTAGAAGTATATTGTTGTAAGGTTCTCACACTATACATAGAGTGGTGTATTATTAGAAGATAGACTATGATAATTAAGAGTGTATATTATAAACCCTAGAGAGGCTACTAAATAAATAAAAAAAAGGTTTAGCTAATAAGCCACAGTAGAGAGGATAGGGAATAATTAAGAACAGTCTAAAAAGAGATAAGAAAGAAGGAAAAAGGGAACAAAAGAACAGATAAAACAAATATCAAGAAGGTAGACTTAACCCACCATATTGTCCATATTAAACATTAGATGCAAATGTTTAAACATTTGAATCAAGAGGCAGAGATTGTTAAATTGGATGAAAAAGCAAGACCTAACTATATGTTGTCTGTAAGAAATGCACTTTAAATATGAGGATACAAATAGGTTAAAAAGAAAAAGATGGCAAAAATGTATTATATTAACACTAATAGAAAGAAAGCTATTTTTTGCCCTGGCTGGTGTGGCTCAGTAGGCTGGGTGTTATCTCTGTACCAAAGGTTGCAGGTTCAATTCCCAATCAGGGCACATGGTTGCAGGCTTGATCTCCAGTAGGGGTCATAAAGGAGACTGATGTTTCTCCCTTTCCCTTCCTCTCTCAAAAAAACACAAAAAAACAGAAAAACAACAACAACAACAACCAAAATAAAACAGAAAGAAAGGAAGAAAGCTATTTTACTATCAGAAAAACTAGACTTCAGAAAAATTAATAAAAAGATAAAGAGGAATATTTCAAAATGTCAAAGAATTCAATTCATCAACAGGACACAAACACCATAAATTTGTATGCACCTAATGAGACAGGTTCAAATACATAAAACAAAGACTGCTTCCCAACTGAAGGGAGTAATAGGCAAATTCAGAGTTTATAGTGGACATTTCAACATGTGGTCCTTACTAATTTATAGCACAAGTAAAGAGGAAATCCATAAAAAGAAAGAAGACTTGAACAATACTATCCACCAACTTAACCTAACTGACATTTATAGAACACTAGAAGCCCATTGCATGAAGATTTGTTCAATAGGCCTTCCTTCCCCTGGCTGTTGCACTGGTTTTACTCTGGCACCCGGGACCCAGGCCTTAGGTCTGGCCGCAGCAGAGAAGCCAAGCCTCTTCAGTCTTCAGTGTTCAGTCTTGACTCCCGCCAGAGCCTTCACCTGCATATGCAAATTAACAGCCATCTTTGTGGGGTTAATTGGCATAGTCGCTCTGATTGGCTGGTGGGTGTAGCGGAGTGGCACCAATTTGCATGTTTCTCTATTATTAGTGTAGATTCCACCCAACAACCAGCAGTATAAATGCCTTTCAAATGCACTTCTGATAGTCACCAAGATAGACCATTCTCTGAGCCATAAAACAAATCTCAATACATTTGAAAGGATTAAAATCACAAATGACTAATATTAAGAATGAACATGGAGATGTTGCTATAGATTCTACAGACTTTAAAATTATGAAAAGGGAATATTAGAAACAATATTATGCCTATAGATTCAATAACTTAGATGAAATGGATAAATTCTTGTAATACACAAATTACCTAAAGAAGAAACAGTTAACTTGAAATAATCCTATATTGATGAAAAATATTGAATTGATAGTTAAAAACTTTCCCACAAAGAAAACTTTAGTTCCTGATGACTTCACTGTTAAATTCTACCAAACATTTAAGGAGGAATAGTATCAATTCTTTACCAACCCAGGTAATGGAAGAGAAAGGGAAATTTCCCGGCCATCATTATCCTGATACCAAAACCAGATAAAGACATTACACGAAAATTACAGACCAACATATCTCATGAACATAGACACTGTAACAAAATGTGGCAAATTTTGGCAAATAAATGAATCCAACAATACATTAAAAAAACACACAACTTATGACCAAGTGAGTCTTATTCCAGGAATATAAGGTTGGTATAACATTGAAACTCAATGTAATTCACCGGTTTGACAGACGAAAGAAGAAAAAGTCACATGATCCTCCATAGATGTAGAAAAGGAATGTGATAAAATTTAATACCTTTTCCTGGTTAAAACAAACAAAACCATTCTCAGCAAACTAGAAATGGAAGGAAATCTCCTCAACCTCATCAGGGACATCTACAAAAGTCCTAACGCTAACATTGTTCTTAATGGTGAAATATTGAATTTCATCCTCTGACTGGGAGCAAGGCAAAGATGTCTGTTCTTGTCGCTTATATTCCACTGTACTGAGGTCCTAGTTGGTGTATTAATTCAATGAAAAGAAATGAAATATATACCAATTGGAAAGAATGAAGTAATAATGTCTTTACTCACAAATGACATAAGCATCTATGTAGAAAATGCTGAGGAATTTACAAAAAAAGCTATTAAACCAAATAAATAAATTTAGCAAGGTCTCAGGATACATAGTCAATATACAAAGACCTATTATAATATTTATACGCTAGAAGTAAACATTGGAAATAGCATCAAAAAGTATAAAATACATAGGGATGAAGTTAACAAAATATGGATAAGACCTATGCACTGAAACTAAATGTTGCTGAGAGAAAATAAAGAAGACTTAAATAAATGAAGAAATATACCACACTTAAAAATCAATATTTTTAAGGCACCATCCTCTCTAGATTGAACAACAGATTCAATGAAGTTGCAATAAATTCCAAGCAGATGTTTTTACAAAAAAAGTGTAACACATTTTTTATTGCGATAAATATACATAATATAAGAAATTTTCATTTTATTTTTTTTAAAATATATTTTATTGATTTTTTACAGAGAGGAAGGGAAAGAGATAGAGAGTTAGAAACATTGATGAGAGAGAAACATCGATCAGCTGCCTCCTGCACATCTCCTATTGGGGATGTACCCGCAACTAAGGTACATGCCCTTGACCGGAATCGAACCTGGGACCTTTCAGTCCGCAGGCCGATGCTCTATCCACTGAGCCAAACCGGTTTTGGCAGGAAATTTTCATTTTAAATAATTTATGTGTACAGTTCAGTATATTCATATTGTTGTGCAACCATAACCACCATTCATCATCTCCAGACCTTTTTTATTTTCCCAAACTGAAATTCTATTCATTAAACAATAACTCTCTATTCCCACTTCCCCAGCTCCCAGCAACCAGCAAGTATTTGGTCTCTATGAATTTGACTATCCCAGGTACCCATTGTAAGTGGAATCATACAATATTTAATCTTTTTATGTTTGGCTTACTTCACTTAGCATAATGTCCTTCAGGTTAGTTTTTTTCATAGCATGATAACAAGCTTTCTCTCTCTTTCTCCCTTACTTCTCTTTTCTTTTTCTTTTTCGTAGAAATTGACAGACTGATTTAAAAATTTATATGGAAACACAGTGGGCCTAAAAGAGAACATTTTCTGGAGAAGAAAATGACAAAGTTAAAAGACTAATACTACCTGTTTTCAAGATTTATTATGAAGTTACAGTCACCAAGATAGAGTGGTACTGTCATAAGGATAGACATGTAGATGTGTAGAACAGAAGAGCAAATCCGGAAAGAAATATACAGATATGTGATCAATTGATTTTGAGAAGCTACCAAGGTAATTTAATGAGACAAGAATAATACTACTTTCAAACAATGGGGCTGGAAAACAGGATGGATGGAATACAATGAACCTTGAATTTTACCTCACATAATATACAAACACCAGCCTGAAGGCAATCATTAACTTAAGGGCTAAAATGTAAATTTTCTAAAAGAAAACATAGCAGACATTCTTTGGGACCTTGGGTTAGGCAAAGATTTCTTAAATAGGACACATAACACAAAAGAGAAAATCACTAAGTTGGATTTCTTCAAATTAAACTTTTGCCCATTAAAAGACACTGTTAAGAAAATTAAAAAGCAAGCCAGAAAATGGGAATATTTATTGAGCATATTGCAGACAAAGGACTTGTATTCAGAATATGGAAAGAAACCTTGAAACAAATAACCTTCCCAAAATGGACAAAAGATTTTAGTAGACGTTTTATACAAAAAGATACATTAGTGGCAAATTAACACACGAATAGCTGCTCAACATCAAATTAAAAACACAATGAATTAAAACCACACACCTTAGGATGGCTGAAATTAAAAGACTGACATTATCAAGTGTTGGTGAGAATGTAGAAGAGCTAGAACTCTCATTTACTGCTGACAGGTCTGTATAATTGTACAATCATGTTAGAAAACTGTTTGCTAGAGTTTTCGTTTTTTCTAAGTTAAACATACACTTGTCATACAATCCGGCAATTTTCCTCCTAGATTACTCCTGGATTGCTTCTATATTACTAAGGATAGAAACAAAACAAAACATGTTCACACTAAGATTTGTCCACAGATATTCAGAGCAGCTTTATTCATAGCTGGAAGCAACTCAAATGTTCATCAGCTGGTGAGTGGATAGACAAATTATCTATTTATGCAGCAGACTACTACTCAGCCACAAAAAGAAATGAGCTAATGATACATGCAACGATGTGGATGAATCTCAAAAGCATGCAAGTTGCGCAAAGGATTAAATACTATCTTATTCCACTGACATAACATTCTAGAAAAGGTAAACCTATAGTGACAAAAAGATGAGTGGTTGCCGGGTGGGGGTTGGGGAAAAGGGACTGCAAAGCAGCATGAAGAAGCTTTTTGGGATGATGGAAATGTCCTACATCATTCTTGAGGTGTTGGTTACATGATTAAACACATTTATTAAAACATCAAATCATACATTTGAATTGGTGACTTTTGTTGTATGCAAATAATACCTCAGCCATGAAAAAAAATGTGTGATGGCCTCTTTCCTCCAGGAGATCCCCAGCGTACCTGAGAAGCCCATGCGGGCTTCTGAAAACACTGGGAGACAGCGCATGGTTAGCAGGCAGGTGGGGTTCCAGGTCATTCTCCTGGAAAGGGGAGAGTAGGTGTGAATGAATAGACTAAGTTTAGGACATTTGGTTATTCCACATGAAGAACATTTGTGGGCATAACCCTGAGGGTCATGGCTTTTGAGTGTATTAGAGATGAAGTACAGAACGCAGTAGTCCGGATCATAACCCAAAAGCAGCAGAAAGAAAGGAACTCTATGGCAGCAAAGGCAGCAAGGGCACCTGAGATGGGTGCTGAGTCTGAGAGGCAGAAGGAAGGAAGAGGTTCCTCCGTTACAGGGCACGTATGTGGACAATACAGTTGAAAAGCAAAGGACAAAAGCAACCCCACCTTCCAAAGAGCATTGTTATAAAATAAATAATTTCTTTGGAGAAAAAGTTGAATTCAAAGCCAAGAAGGCAAAATTGTACCTTTGTTGAATAATGGCTTTATCAAGGACAGAAACATTTCCCCTAATTTTTTTGCCAGGTGAGAATGTGACTGTATACATAAGGCAAGCAATTCTGTGAGGTTTATGGGGGGTGGGGGGGAAGAGTCTGCCCTGCAGACAGCACTTTATTGGAGGTGCTCATTACAGAAGGTTGTTAGACTGGATGTTGACAGTGAGGAGGCCATGGGTGTGAGGTGGGATGCATGGAAACTCTGTGCCTTTGCTCAGTTTGGCTGTGAGCTTAATACTGTTCTGAAAAATAAAGTCTATTAAAAAGATCATTAGTAAAAGTGGCTTTGTTTGATGGGTAGAATTGAGATTTCGGGTTAAAAATTTTTAGGAGATGAGAGGTTCCTGGGTAATATGTAAACATGCATGGAATAATTTGCCATATTTTTCTGGCTCTAAACTTTTATTTTTTAATTATTATTTAAATATATTTTTGTTGATTTCAGAGAGGAAGGGAGAGGGAGAGAGAGACAGTAACATCAATCATGAGAGAAGCATCGCTCTGCTGCCTCTTGCATGCCCCCTTACTGGGGATCATGCCTGCAACCCGGACATGTGCCTTTGAACAGAATCTAACCTGGGACCCTTCAGTCCATACACCGACACTGTATCCACTGAGCCAGACCAGTTAGGACTAAACTTTTCTTTTTTTACGTGAAATCACCATTAAAAGTCAAAATGGAGAAACAAGTCTAAATTTCAAGCATTGGGCCTTCTTAGCTGGGAGGATTGGTGAGCTGGATTCTCAGATGAAGGAAGTGGCTACTCCCAGGGGCACTCACCTTGCCACGCCCACCCTTCCCTACCCAACTCACTGGGTTCAGTGGGATCTGTGGCCCAGCTACTTACTGGTCGGTGTGAGGAAAGGGGGTTGAGTGGAACTGGTATCATCTGGGTGCCTGAGGCAGTTGATGGATGGAGGGGGAGAGCAGATAAGCCCTCACCCCTCACTGAGAGCAGGCAGGATAGGCCAGCCTGCACATTTGGCACCTCTTAGAGGGCCACGGAAGTGTTCCCCATTGTCCTTTTACCAGGAGTTTGTGTCAGACTCTCCAGCATCCTCTTCAGTTTGGTGAAAATTCTTCTTCAGCTATGGAAACATGGCAAAGACTGTGTCAGGAACATCACCGAGCCGCACAACTAGCCTGGTGGGGTGATGGGAATAATACCAACAGCAACAGTCTATCACTGGGCACCTGTGCTGAGTGCAGTGCACATAACATGTGTTGTTTCACTTAAGCCCCATCAGGCCCTATGAGGTAGGCACGATCATTTTCAGTTTACAGATGATGCAACAGAGACTTTGAGAGTTCCAGGAGCTTTCCGAGGTCTACACAGCTGTTACGTTTCTGGAAAGGGGTCCCAAACCCAGAAGCGTGTGACTCGAACCACTGCTTTGAACCCCTGCTTCCCTGTTGCAATCGTCTCAAAGTATCTCTCACTTTGCTTCAGTCCAAAGTTAAAGTAGATTGTGATGTCAGGGGACTGTCCAGGGAGAGGGGCTCGGGGGGGGAAGGGCCTCTGGATGAGGTGCCCGGACAGTGGAGGTGGGCCGATGCAGCTGGTTAGAGGAGTTCTCCGTTCAAAGCCATCTACCCGGATGCCCGCACCTCTCTCAATTTCCCACCTCCCTTGCATGATCTTCAAGAAAATAAATGGTTTATCAGACCTGCACGTCTAATACAGGGACCCCCTATTCAAGGCAGGAGGCTCTCCCCCACTTGTCGCCCGGGTACTCAGCGAGTTACCCCACACCTGTGGAGAACGACTACCAAGGAGGCCTCCACTCCACCCAAAACTTTCAATTCAGATACCGAGCCAACTGGGCTCTCGAGAGAGGAAAGGACCGGTCATTAAACAGGAATTGGGACGTCCCACGGAAGGACCTATACGGAGGGCTGGACGCAGCGGTACTCCTGTGCCGGGAGCCGGTCCATCCTTGCTGTTTCAAGGGACCTGGCATATATGGCATACTGTTCTTAATATGTTTTGCTCACCTTCTTGGCACTATGTGTTTTAACCAAGGTCACCTCTCTGAGAAAGGTTGTTTCCCCTGGTAGGGATTTTCCCCTGAAGTTAGGGAGGGAATAAAACCCCTCAACTAAGTGCCAGGTGGGTAATTAATCACTTTAACTACGAACAATCATGCTTAAGCTACATAATCTTTACTCCCTGGAATGGAGGTAAGAAACACCCTAACCTTTGGAATAGAGATTGAGAGGATTGGAATCAACTGGTATAAATAGAGATGTAAAAAGACAACAGGACACAGAACCTAGACACAGAACCTAGACACAGAACCTATACAGAACCTAGAGACAGAAGAACTTCGCTGGAGAGAACATGGCAAAAGATCCTGGACAGAAACTGGCCACACAACCTAGAGACAGAACCTAGCGAGAGAACCTGGCTGAAGAACCTAGAGACAGAACCTGGCTACAGAACCTGGATAGAACATGGCAAGAGAACCTGACTAGAACCTGGTGACTGAACCTGGCTGGAGAACCTGGACAGAACCTAGCGAGGGAACATGGCTACAGAACCTGGCTGGAGAACCTGGAAAACCTGGCTGGAGAACCTATCAAGAGAACATGGACACGGAACCTGGCTGGAGATCCTAACCAGAACTTCGCTGGAGATCCTGAACAGAACTTGGCTGGAGATCCAGACCAGAACTTGGCTGGAGATCCTGGTAGAGATCCTGGCTAGGCTGTTGATCAACTGAACGCTGTCTCCGTGTCATTCCTTCTTCGTCGACTCCATCCACACCTTTGGGGACTCCTGGACCTGCTGGGGTTGGACCCCAGCACTCCTGGTCCTGACCCGCGGCCACGACGGTGGCCGGGGTCCTGGTTTGTGCGGCTCTAGGCTGCCCTGGGTTTGTCTGTCTGGTATTTGTTTGTCTTTGTGTTTACTGTCAAAAAGTTGTCTGCCTCTGTGTACACCCTGCTGCAATGTTTTTTGAAAAATTTTCAGGACTTCAAGGAGCGAACTGCAGGTTCCGGGCAACCTTAGGCTGCATTTGGCTAATTTATTTTGTCTTTGTTCTTTGTTGTCTTTGTCTTTGTCAAATGGGATAGGGTCAGTCATCTTCGTCGACCCCCTATCAATCAGGCCCACTCTGAATGAGTGGAAGGGGAGCTTAATCACCTCCCGGGAAGCCATAGAGCTCCCTTAGACAATTAGTCAGAAATTGGTTAGATTGTTTAAACTCCGAATAAACATTTGATAGAAGTCAAAAACTCAAACTATCTGACGTACAAATACAAATATAAAAATCTATATAAAATAAAAAAAAACTAAAATTCTAAAATAGATTTAAAAGTTATAATATTAATACTTTTTGATTTACAGCGATTCTGTGAATGGGAGTGGCCCACTTTCCAGGAGGGGTGGCCGGATGCAGGGTCTTTTGATCTGACCAATGCCTACTGGGTCCATTATGTCATATACGGCCGCCCAGGGCATCCTAATCAAATTCCTTATATTCAGGTTTAGGTTGACATATTGTCCAAGAAACCCCGGTGGATGACGGCTTGCCTCCTGAGGGGAAAATTGGGACAAAGACAGACAGTCCTCTTGGCTTTGGCCCAGAAGGACAAAACTCCCCCTGTTCTCCAGGGTCCAAGTGAGGAGGCACTCCCCAGGGTCAGGCCCCCCCCCGTATGCTCCCCCACCCGCCGGCCCGATGGTGGCTAAAGACCCTGGCCCGGAACCTCTGCCTCCTCCACAGCCGGTTTCCTTTCCTCCGAAAATACCAGTCCAGGCCTTGGCTTCATTCTCCCCTCCTCACACTAGGCAAGGGACAGCATATGGAGAGAGAGAGGGAGAGGGGAAGAACCTGCAGGACCCAGCGGCAACTGCCAGTCCTGCAGTTCCTATGCTGCCACTATGGCAGGCAGGCCCTTTGGATTTGGGTCCAGATGGGCAACCTTTCAGGGTCTATGTCCCCTTTTCTACCAGTGACCTGTACAATTGGAAGAACCAGAATCCTTCTTTCTCCCAGAACCCACTCTTTTAGAGTCTGTGTTTTTTTTACCCATCAACCTACCTGGGATATTTGCCAACAGTTGATGCAAACTCTTTTCACTTCAGAGGAGAGAGAGAGAGTCAAGGCGGGAGGGAGGAGATTTATACTGGGTCCGGATGGGCAGCCTACCTCTGACCAAGATAGATTAGAGGCTGTGTTTCCCTCCAGCCGACCTGACTGGAATCCCAATAATGAGAGGGGAAAGGAGGCTCTCAATCGGTATCGCCAGACTCTATTAGGGGTCATCCGAGCTGCTGCTCGGAGACCCACAAACCTCTCTAAGGTGACAGAGACAGTCCAGGGGCCTAATGAGGGCCCGGCAGCTTTCCTGGAGAGGCTGTGCGAGGCCTATCGGGTGTATACCCCCATTGACCCTGATGCCCCGGAAAGTCGGAGGGCTGTCATTGTCGCATTTGTTTCCCAGTCGGCCCCAGATATTAGAAAAAATTGCAGAAGTTAGAAGACTTTAAGGGGAAATCAATCTCTGAGTTGGTTGAGGTAGCCCAGAAGGTTTTTAACAATCGGGAGGAACCTACGGCAGGTGTAAACACCCAGATGGCCAAGGTCCTCCTGGCCCTAAATGAGGAAAAAGGCCCAAGGGGCTGAAGTGACAGTAAAAAGAAAGAAAAGCCTCATGGGAGAAAAGGAGTCCAACCCAGGCTTGGAAAAAATCAGTGTGCACTTTGCAAAAAGGAAGAAAAGGCTTATAAAAACCTGAAAAAAGCCCTGATAAGTGCCCCGGCACTCGCCCTGCCAGACCTAACCAAACCCTTTCAGCTATATGTAGCTGAAAACAAAGGGGTGGCAAAAGGGATCCTCACACAACCCCTAGGACCATGAAAACGCCCCGTAGCTTATCTCTCTAAGAGACTTGACCCGGTGGCCTCGGGATGGCCCAACTGCTTCAGAGCTGTTGCAGCCACCGCCCTCCTGGTAAAGGAAGCCTCAAAGCTCACCTTTGGCCAAAATCTCCAAGTAGTTGCTCCGCATGCAGTTGAGACCGTATTAAAGAGCCCCCCCCGGAGAGATGGATGTCCAACGCCCGCATTACCCAGTACCAGGTGTTACTGCTAGACCCACCACGAGTCAGCTTCCTGAAAACGGCTGCCTTGAACCCGGCCACACTCCTCCCTGACGAGGAGGCAGAGTCCTCTTTGCATGACTGCGAGGAGACATTGACTGCCCTCACTTCCCTCTGAGAGGACCTTGTGGACCAGCCCCTGCAGAATCCAGATGAGACCCTCTACACGGACGGGAGCAGCTTCGTAGAGGAAGGTACCCGGTATGCGGGGGCGGCAGTGGTGACACAAAAGGAGGTTCTCTGGGCACAGGCCTTAGGAAGAGGCACCTCAGCCCAAAAGGCAAAACTTATAGCAGTCACTCAGGCCCTCCGATGGGGAAAAGGAAAAAGGGTGAACATTTTCACAGAGAGTCGGTATGCTTTCGCCACTGTACATGTGCATGGGGCCCTATATCAGGAAAGAGGCCTTCTGACCTCAGAAGGAAAGAACATTAAAAATGCTTCTAAAATACGTAACCTCCTGGCAGCCATATGGGGGCCAAAAGAAGTGGCAGTAATTCATTGCCGAGGGCACCAGAAGGGTGATAGTCCCGAAGCACAGGGAAATCGACTTGCAGATCAAACTGCAAAGGACGAGGCTTAAAGACCAGTAGGGCCCCTAGAAGTTCTCCTAGCCCTGCCAGCACGAAGGCTCCCAGAGAAGCCTACTTATGTGACGGGGGAGCAGAGGCTAGCTGTGAAACTAGGGGCCCAGGAAGGAGAGGCTGGATGGCTAATCCTGCCAAACGGAAGGCCTATAGTGCCAGAAACCCTGGGGCGGACCATCGCTTCCCAGAACCACCAGAGCACCCACCTGGGGGGGAACGAAGCTATCAAAACTACTGGGAAGAGAATTTTACATCCCAGGGCTCCAGAAAATATCCTAAGATGTGGCTAGGAGGTGCCAGGTGTGTGCCCGGGTAAACCAAGGGCCCCCTGTTGTGGCCGCGCCGGGACAGCGATTCTGAGGACAGAACCCTGGAGGACACTGGGAAGTGGACTTCACCGAGATACCAGGAGGACAAGGAGGGTATAAATACTTGCTGGTTTTCATTGATACCTTCTCTGGCTGGCCTGAGGCATACCCAACCAAGGCAGAGACAGCACAGGTAGTAGTTAGAAAACTCCTCACTGAAATTGTCCCCCAGTTTGGCCTGCCACTATACATGGGGTCCGATAATGGCCCAGCGTTCATCGCCAAAGTTACACAATCCATAGTTAAAGCCCTGAGGGTTACCTGAAAATTGCATTGTGTCTATAGGCCACAGAGTTCTGGACAGGTAAAGAGAATGAATCGGACCTTAAAGGAGACATTAACTAAATTAAAATTAGAGACTGGCAAAAACTGGGTAAGTCTCCTTCCTTTTGCTCTCCTCAGAGCTAGGTGCACTCCATACATAAAGGGCACGACGGAGGAGCACGTGCTGCGATCCAGTCCAACGCAGCCTGCCTTCTCTCCGGGAGATCTCGTTTGGGTGAAGCGTCACGACCCTGGCAGCCTGGAACCTAGATGGGATGGACCCTACCAGGTGGTGCTGAGCACTCCAACCGCCATCAAAGTCGCAGGAAAAAGGCACTGGCTCCATCGTACGCAGGTTAAGAAAAAGAACGACAGCGTCGAGGGATGGCGGGTCCAGAGGACCGGAGACCCGTTGAAGGTCAGACTCACTCGGTGTTCTTCCTAACTCTCCTCATCTGCCTGCAGCCGGGACTGGGAAATCCCCATTCGGCCATAAATTACTCTTGGGAGGTCACACGTACTATTGATAGGACTGTTATAGACTCTGTTGTTGGAATAGGGGCGCCTGTCATCCCGACAGATCTCTGTAAACTGTTTGAAGAAAACTGGGGAAATTCCCGTAGCAAAACTGCATCGACTGGGTATGGCTCGGGGGGCCCTCCCCGGGTCACCAAAGCCAGGGGTTACGGGTGAGGAGACCTAACCCTAGAGCAAGAATTGTGGCACACTCGTCATTTTGTCTGCCCCCGGGAAGGGGGTAGTAACTGTGGAGGAGAGGGTGACTTCAATTGTGCCTCTTGGGGTTATGAAACCCTAGCCCCATGGAAAAAACCTCCCACCGACAAGCTCCACCGTCTGAACAGAGAGGTCTGACCTGGGGCCCCGAAGAAGAACTGCACGATTGGAAATTGTAACCCCATCCTCCTCATGCCTCTCACCTGGTGGACTGACCAATGGGAAGGGGGAAAGACGTGGGGACTAAGACTCTATGTAAGCGGCCGAGACCCTGGCCAGCTCTTCACCATTCAAAGCCGGACTCTTCCCCGGTGGTTCAACCCAATTGGCCCCTTGCGTCCCCTAGACAAGCCAGAGAGGCCAAGCCAGCCACAGCACCCAGCCCCAGCTAAACCTCTTGGTTCCACTGGGTCACAAAGCTCTGGGAGCCCCAGCCCTACTCCACCTGCAGCCACGACCTCGCCAGCCCTTGGGGACCTACAACAGCTTTTGGATACAGACACAGGAAAACCAAACCAGAAGCTGCTGGGAACCTTGGACTTAATGTTTTCTTTCCTAAATCGCACCTCCCCAAACCTGACCGCGGATTGCTAGCTGTGCCTCAACCCTGAACCCCCTTATTATATTGGAATAGGGGCAGGGGCCCAGCTCAGGAAGGACGCTTCTGCCATCAGGAACCTTTCGGCAGAAAGTCTGCCAGACGGACTGTGTATGTGGGGACACAAACACCAAGGACTTACTCTTGGGGACATCTTAAACCCCGGGACTTGTGTGTACCCTATAAATTACCCCCTTAGCAGTTCCACCTATACAGATCTATGTAATTCATCTATTATACTTCCAAAGAATTATACAGGAGAGACCCCCACCTACTTAGTAGCTCCGAAGGGGACTTGGTGGGCATGTACAACTGGTATAACCCCTTACATCTTCTCTCCAGTCCTCCAGAATCCGATGAACCCTGGACTATGTATTCTAACTCATATCCTCCCACAGGTATATTACTATTCGGGAGAAGGGGGCCGAGAACATTTAAACCTCTAACCCAGAAGGGTTAAAAGGGCCCCCATCCTAGTCCCCCTCCTTATGGGAATAAGACTAGCAGGGTCCACGGCCGTTGGAACAGCCGCCCTAGCAACCGGCCACCAGAATTATAAAAAATTAAATAAGCAAATAAATCAAAATTTAAACTCTCTCGAAAATTCTGTTAGCCAACTGGAGGACTCCGTTGGTTCACTCGCAGAGGTAGTATTACAAAACAGAGGAGGCCTAGATCTGCTTTTCCTGAAGCAGGGAGCCTCTGTCTGGCCCTAGGGGAAAATTGCTGTTTTTACACCAACCACTTGGGGGTGATCAGGGAAAGCCTTAGCCAGCTGTGAAAATGGCTGGCTGACCAAGAAGAGGCTAGAAAGGCTAAAGGCAATTGGTATAAGAATTTATTTTCCTGGTCCCCCTGGCTAACTACGCTGCTCTCCTCCTTGGCAGGACCAGTCGTTCTGCTCCTCCTAGGGCTCATATTTGGCCCCTGCATTGCCAGATGCCTCCTCAATTTCATACAAAATCAAATACAGACTGTAAAGTTAATGGTTTTATACACCCAATACTCCAGAATCTTAGAGGAGGATGCTGAATCAAAGATTTGTTTCCCAATAAGACCAGTAGGGAATGTACTGGGCTGCATATCGGGGCGCGCTGTACTGTCTGTTCCTGGAACAGACAGATAGGAAGGTACTGACATCAGGTCAGGCCTTGAGATATGGTCTCATGGTCCCTCCTCAATATACTGTGCTCTCTGTTCCCGGAAAACATAGATAGGAAGGTGATAATGCTATACTGTGTCAGGAACAAATTGTGTAAACAAGGCTTTGTAACTTTGTAGTTTTTGCAAATAAATATGCTGTAATGCTTGCAGTCATTCCTGCAGTTCCGCCTTTGCTTCAGCGGGGTGCTGGGACTGCAGACAGCTGGTCAGCTTAATAAAGGTTCATAAATTTAAATTCTGAGTCGGTGGTCTATCTTGCTGAGTCAACCCATAACAGTGTGCAGTTGGTTCACACCCATTTTAAAATACCCCCTGTGCGGAAAAGGACAGTTACCATACTCACTTCCTGTACCCCTGTTGTTCAAAGCCTTTCCCATTTGGAACTGAACCTTCTCCGGGGGTCATAATGATGAGGAGTGTGGCAAATCCTGCCACAGAAGGAAGAGCTGGTTGACAACATGATACTAGGACCCACAAGAATGTAAGCTCCACGAAGGCAGGGATTTTGTTCTATTTGTCAATGTAACTACAGAATCTAAAACACACAGAACGTGTTCCATGATAATGATGATGATAATAATGTGTATTTCATGTGAGAGACCCTCCCTGTGGCTTGCTCAGCTCCACAAAGTCACCAGCCTCCTAGGAAGAGGCAAAACCTGATGCACAAAGAGAAAGCGCAGGGCCTCTGCTCTTGGGGCTCACAGTACAGAAGGAATTGTATGTGTGCATGTGTGTGCATGCACCTGGTTATGCATGTACATGTGCATATGTGCACCCGTGTATGTGTGTGTGTAATATTGTGCGTACATGTGTGTACATGTGTTAGAGTACCTATGTCTGTGTGTGCATGTATGTGTGTGTGCGCATGCATGTGCATTTTGTGTCCCCCAGCACCACCCAGAGCTCCACAGCCCATCACTGGGAAGAAAGACAATGACGGCTTTAGCGGGAACCTCCTTGAGTCTTTACATGTCACAATGTTGCTGTTCCTCATGATTGGTTTGCAGTCACTCAAAAGGCGGAGCACTCATAGGGGCCTGGGCACAGCCACCACCTTGGGCCACTCTTCTCCAGGGACCCTCCTCTCCCTGCACTGCGTCCTGGGCTCTCTCCAGCCATTGTCAGGATGGGCAGCGCCTTGCTCAGCTCATCTAAAGTCTTTAGGACCAGATTTTCCAAGAAGGAACCAGAGGGAGGAGGGTTGGGAGGTGCTGACTGGGCCCTTCCTCCACTTTGCTCTGGAAGGCTAATGTCAAGGTTTATAACCCAGCAGGAAGGGGGGACATTTATCTCTGAGGGAACCAACAACCTGAAGGAAAAGAGCTGCCAAGTCTGTGCGTTCAGTACAGGGTCCGGGGTTTGGAGCTCAATAAATGTCCACTCACCGATTTACAAACAAAAAAACACCTGGTGAACTTCGCCCGCCTGCTAACCCAGGACAGTTGCCAGGTTACGTCTGTGACCCGTCTTATTTCTGTGACCTGTTGCCACATGATACCCCACAAGGCTGGGCTGGGCCACTGCAGGGTGATTCCCCAGCAGGCTCAGGAAGAGCTCCCCAAGATCTTGTCAGATTGAAACTCCGACTCTGCTGTTGAGACAGAGCTGGCCACATGGAGAAGGGGAAGCCACCATGGAAGGTATAGCAGTGCCCCCGGGGCTGGGAGAACCGGGCTGGTTTGGTGGAGGAGAGGCAGCGGATAAAGGGCCCGTTGGTGGGTTAGACAGGAGAATGACATGATCAGATTTATATTTTTAAAAGGTCACTCTGTGATTTGGCATTTGAAATGATATTTGAGGGGTAGGCTTTAGGTAGATGAAGAGGGTGAGATGTGCTTCAGGTAAAGACAGTGGACACGCTGCCTGGAGGCAGGAGAGATGAACACTGGAGACCTGAGCACACACACCTCAGAGGCTGGTGAGTGAGGGACAGGGCAGGGAAACAGAAGACCCTCCATTGAGGGGGCAGGGCAAGGGGACAGGGGACCCTCCATTGAGGGGGCAGGGGAAAGGTACAGGGGACCCTCCATTGAGGGGGCAGGGCAAGGGGGACAGGGGACCCTCCATGGAGGATACAGGGCAGGGGGTAGGGGACCGTCCATGGAGAGTACAGGGCAGGTGGTAGGGGAACCTCTATGGAGGGTACAGGGCAGGGAGACAGGGGACCTCCATGGAGGGTACAGGCCAGGGTGGGCCGGGGACCCTTAATTTAGGGTACATGGTAGGGGGGTAGGGGACCATCCATGGAGGAGGCAGGGCAGGTGTGGTGGGGGACTGTAGTTCTTTCATGGATGTGGCAGGACAGAAAAACAGGGGACCCTCCATGGAGGAAGAAGATCAGGGCGACAGGACCACCTCCATGGAAGAAACAGGGCATGGCACTGGGTCAGGGAACCCTCCATGGATGGGACAGGAGAGTGGGGACATGGGAATCTGAGGGATGGGGCAGGGCAGAGGAAATGGGGGTCTCCAGTGCCCCCTGTCCTGCCCCCTCCATGGAGTGGGGAATGTGGGGGAACAGTGGAGCCTCCACGGATGGGGTCTTGCAAGGGAGACAGGGCAACTTTGATGGAGGGGCCAGGACAGGGAGGACAGGGTACCTTACATAAAGGGGGCAAGACAGGGGGGCTGGAGACCCTCTATGGAGGGGGAAGGACTGAGGTTGCAAGTCCCTCCATTGCGGGTACAGGGCAGGGGGGATAGTTACCTTCCATTGAGGGTACTGTACAGGGGGGAATAGGGGACCCTCCATGGAGGGTTCAGGGCAGGGGGACAGTGGACCTTCCATGGAGGATATGAGGGGGGGACAGGGATCCTCCATGGAGGGCACAGGGAATGGGGAATAGGGGAACCTCCATTTTGGGTACAGGGAAGAGGGGATAGGGGACCCTTCATTTAGGGTACCGGGCAGGGGGGATAGGTGAACTTCCATGGAGGGTACAGGGCAGAGGGACAGGGGACGGTTAATGGATGGTATAGGGCAGAGGAACAGGGGGCCCTCCATGGAGGTGGTCGGGTGTGGTAGACTGGGGACCCTCCATGGAGGGGGAAGAGCAGGGAGGACAGGAGAAGAGGGAGGGATGACAGGGGACACTGCCCCCGCCATGGAGGATTGCCAGTCCCCCCATGAAGGGTTCCCAGTACCTCCAGCCCTGCCCCTTGCCACAGGCCCTGTTTTTCTTGCCTTCCCATAGAGGGCCAACTATCCCCCTGGTTCTGATCACTCTGTGGTTGGTTCTTTTTCTCCTCAGCCTTGCCCCCTCCATGGAAGTTCTTCTGTTTCCCTGCCCTACCCCTCAATCACCTGCCTCTGAGAGGTGTGTGCTCAGGTCTCCAGTGTTCATTTCTCCTGCGTCCAGACCACATGCCCACTACATGTACCTGAAGCATATCTCACACTATTCATCTGCCTAAATCCTACCAGTGCTCTCAAGGCACATCAAAAGTATCTTTTCAAATGTCAAATAACAAAGTGATCCCCACAGGAGATCAGATGGAGGAACATAGGAGAGGATATAAGGGGGATAAATGTTTCAGTTGGAGAAGACCGGAAATGTGATGGAGATGATGGTGGTACGGTCCGCACAACAGTATAAATGTCCTTAACACCACGGCACTCTGCACTGGAAAACAGTGGAAATGGTAAAATTCACTGTGATAAAGGTATGCAAAAAAGAGGAAGGAAAAGCAGGCCAGGTCTTAAAACAGAACCATGGTAGGACAAGGTCTGGCTACCTGAATTCCCGCTCTGAGAAAGCCTCTGGACACAGTGATGAGAAGAGAATGGGGTGTGAGATCCGTTGAGAAATGGTGGGCAAGCCTTGGTTCCCTCCTGTCCACCCCACGGGTCTCTTAAGAGAAGTCAGGGATGCTGCCTGAGGATCAACGTTGTGTGCAGGTGCAGAGAAACACACCTCAGGGGGGAATGCATTTTGTGCAGCCACTCTGGAGAGCAGTAAGGGGTTACGTCAAAAAATTAAAAATGGAAATTCCATGCTTCCATGGAACACAGTGATTCCACTTCTGGGAATATATCCCAAGAAATCAGAGACACTGATTGCAAAGAATCTATGCACTGCTATGTTCATTGAAGTGTTATTTATAATACCAAGATTTGGAAGGCCCATGTGCACATCTGTAGATGAGTGCATGAAAATGCTTTGGTACATTGACACAATGGAATACTACTTGGCTGTGTAGAGAAAGGGAATCTTAATTGTTTGTGACAGCGTGGATGGACCTGGAGAGCTTTATGGTAAGTGAAATCAGCCAGGCAGAGAAAGACTAATACCGTATGATTTCTCATACATGTGGAATGTAATGAGCAAAATAAATTACAAAGAAAATAGAACCAGAGTCATAGAAAGAAAAAGACTTACAGTTGTCAGAGGGAAGGGGTTCTGGGGCTGGGTGAAGGGTGAAGGGATTAAGCATAGAAAAACAACGACTCATGAACACAGACATCACTATTGTTATTATGGGAAGGAAAGCGGGGGTGGAGGTGGGAGAGGGTAAAGGGGGTCAGATGGTGATGGAAGGAGACTTGACTTCGGGTGGTGAACACACAGTACAGTATACAGATGATGGGTTATAGACTTGTACACCTGAAGCCTACATGACCTTATTAACCTGTGTTTACCCAATAGATTCAATTAACAAAACAGGAACAATATTGTGACACAAGCTACAACATGGACGGACCTTGAAGACATTATGTTCAGTGCAAATGGCAGTCAAAAGAAGACAATTACTGTGTGAGTCCACTCACATGAGGTCCACAGGACCATCGGAGCCAGAGACGGATGGTAAGATTGAGGTAACAGTGGTTGTGCCATTGGGGTGCGGGATGCAGAGTTGTTTACTGGGGGCAGAGATTCAGTTGGAGAAGATGGGAAAAATGATCGATATGATGGTGGTATCATCGGAACCACAGTATGAATGTCCTTAACACCACTGCACTGTGCACCAGAAAACAGTGTAAATGGTAAATTTCACCGGGATAAAACAACGGAAAAAAGAGAAAGTACAAGAATCGCAAGTCTTAAACAGAACCACGGTGAGATGTGCTCAGGCTTCCTGAATTACCACTCCAAGAAGTCCTCTGGACACGCAGTAATGAGAACAGCTTTGGGTGTGAGGTCCGTTGAGAAACCCTTGGCAAGGCTTGGTTCCCTCCAGTGCAACCCATGAGCCTCTTATAGAAGACAGGGATCCTGCGTGGGGCTCACCATTGTGGGCAGGTGCAGCGAACCCCAACTCTGAGGTGAATGTGTTTTGTAAAGCCACTGTGGAAAGCAGTAAGGAGTTACCTCATGAAATTAAAAATGGAACTTCCATGCTACCAAAGAACACAGTGATTCCACTTCTGGGAATGTATCCCAAGAAATCAGAGACACTGATTGGAAAGAATCTATGCACTGTTAGTTCATTGCAGTGTTATTTACAATATCAAGATTTGGGAGGCCCATGTGCCCATCAGTAGATGAGTGGATGGAAATGCTTTGGTACATTGACACAATGGAATACTACTTGGCTGTGTAAAGGAAGGGAACGTTAACTGTTTGTGACAGCGTGGATGGACCTGGAGAGCATTACGGTAAGTGAAATCAGCCAGTCAGAGAAAGACTAATACCCTATGATTTCACATACATGTGGAATCTAATGAGCCAAATAAATTAACAAAGAAAAGTGAAACAGAGTCATAGAAAGAAAAAGTGACAGTTTTCTGAGGGAAGTGGTTGTGGGGCTGGGTGAAGGCTGAAAGTATTAAGCAAAGCAAAACAAAAAGTCATGAACAGAGACATCACTATAGTGATTACGGGAAGAAAAGCGGGGATGGAGCTGGGAGAAGCCAAAGGGGGTTAAATGGTGATGGAAGGAGACTTGAATTGGGGTGGTGAACACAGTACAATGTACAGATGATGAATTATAGACTTGTACACCTGAAGCCTCCATGACCTTATTGACCTGTGTTAACCCAATAGATTCAATTAACAAAACGTTGTGACACAAGCTACAACATGGATGGACCTTGAAGACATTATGTTCAGTGCAAATGGCAGTCAAAAGAAGACAACTACTATGTGATTCCACTCACATGATTTCTTCAGGGAAATCGGAGCCAGAGACGGATGGCAAGAACGAGGTAAGAATGGTGGGGGGGATGGGGTGAGGGTTGCAGAGTTACTTACTCAGGGCAGAGATTCAGTTGGAGAAGATGGGAAAAGTGATGGATATGATGGTGGTGTTGTCGGCACCACATTATGAATGTCCTTAACACCACTGCACTGTGCACCAGAAAACAGTGTAAATGGTAAATTTCACCGGGATAAAACAACGGAAAAAAGAGAAAGTACAAGAAGGGCAAGTCTTAAACAGAACCACGTTGAGATGTGCTCAGGCTTCCTGAATTACCACTCCAAGAAGGCCTCTGGACACGCAATAATGAGAACAGCTTTGGGTGTGAGGTCTGTTGAGAAACCCTTGTCAAGGCTTGGTTCCCTCCAGTGCAACCCACGAGCCTCTTATAGAAGCCAGGGATCCTGCGTGGGGCTCACCATTGTGGGCAGGTGCAGCGAACCCCAACTCTGAGGTGAATGTGTTTTGTAAAGCCACTGTGGAAAGCAGTAAGGAGTTACCTCATGAAATTAAAAATGGAACTTCCATGCTTCCAAGGAACACAGTGATTCCACTTCTGGGAATGTATCCCAAGAAATCAGAGACACTGATTCTAAAGAATCTATGCACTGTTAGTTCATTGCAGTGTTATTTACAATATCAGGATTTGGGAGGCCAATGTGCCCATCAGTAGATGAGTGGATGGAAATGCTTTGGTACATTGACACAATGGAATACTACTTGGCTGTGTAAAGGAAGGGAATCTTAATTGTTTGTGACAGCGTGGATGGATCTGGAGAGCTTTATGGTAAGTGAAATCAAACAGTCAGAGAAAGACCAATACCGTATGATTTCACATACATGTGGAATCTAATGAGCAAATACATTAGCAAGGAAAGTAGAAACAGAGACATAGAAAGAGACTTACTGACAATTGTCAGAGGGGAAGTGGTTGTGGGGCTGGGTGAGAGGGTGAAGGGATTAAGCATAGAAAAACAACAACTAATGAACACAGAGATCACTATAGTGATTACAGGAAGGAAAGAGGGTAGCCGAAGTGGGAGAGGATAAACGCAATCAAATGGTGATGGAAGGAGACTTGACTTGTGGTGGTGAACACACAGTACAATATACAGATGATGGGGAATAGATTTGTACACCTGAAGCCTACATGACCTCAATAACCTTTTTCAACCCAATAGATTCAATTAACAAAACGTTGTGACACAAGCTACAACATGGATGGACCTTGAAGACATTATGTTCAGTGCAAATGGCAGTCCAAAGAAGACAACTACTGTGTGATTCCACTCACATGAGGTCCTCAGGGACATAGCAGCCAGAGACGGATGGCAACATGGAGGTAAGAGTGGTGGTGGGGTTGGGGTGAGGGTTGCAGAGTTACTTACTCAGGGCAGAGATTCAGTTGGAGAAGATGGGAAAAGTGATGGATATGATGGTGGTGTTGTCGGCACCACATTATGAATGTCCTTAACACCACTGCACTGTGCACCGGAAAACAGTGTAAATGGTAAATTTCACCGGGATAAAACAACGGAAAAAAGAGAAAGTACAAGAATGGCAAGTCTTAAACAGAACCACGGTGAGATGTGCTCAGGCTTCCTGAATTACCACTCCAAGAAGGCCTCTGGACACGCAGTAATGAGAACAGCTTTGGGTGTGAGGTCCATTGAGAATCCCTTGTCAAGGCTTGGTTCCCTCCAGTGCAACCCACGAGCCTCTTATAGAAGCCAGGGATCCTGCGTGGGGCTCACCATTGTGGGAAGGAGCAGGGAAGCGCACCTCTGGGGTGAATGCATTTTGTGAAGCCACTGTGGAAAGCAGTAAGGAGTTACCTCATGAATTAAAAATGGAACTTCCATGCTTCCATGGAACACAGTGATTCCACTTCTGGAAATGTATCCCAAGAAATCAGAGACACTGATTGCAAAGAATCTATGCACTGTTATGTTCATTGAAGTGTTATTTATAATACCAAGATTTGGAAGGCCCATGTGCCCATCAGTAGATGAGTGGATGGAAATGCTTTGGTACATTGACACAATGGAATACTACTTGGCTGTGTAAAGGAAGGGAATCTTAATTGTTTGTGACAGCGTGGATGGACCTGGAGAGCTTTATGGTAAGTGAAATCAGCTAGTCAGAGAAAGACTAATACCCTATGATTTCACATACATGTGGAATCTAATGAGCCAAATTAATTAACAAAGAAAATAGAAACAGGGTCAAAAAAGAAAAAGACTGACAGTTTTCTGAGGGAAGTGGTTGTGGGGCTGGGTGAAGGCTGAAAGTATTAAGCAAAGCAAAACAAAAAGTCATGAACAGAGACATCACTATAGTGATTACGGGAAGAAAAGCGGGGGTGGAGCTGGGAGAGGCCAAAGGGGGTTAAATGGTGATGGAAGGAGACTTGAATTTGGGTGGTGAACACAGTACAATGTACAGATGATGAATTATAGACTTGTACACCTGAAGCCTCCATGACCTTATTAACCTGTGTTAACCCAATAGGTTCAATTAATAAAACGGGAACAACATTGTGACACAAGCTACAACATGGTTGGACCTTGAAGACATTAGCTTCAGTGCAAATGCCAGACAAAAGAAGACAATTACTGTGTGATTCCCCTCACATGAGGTCCTCAGGGCGATCGGAGTCAGACACAGAAGGCAAAATGGAGGTACCAGTGGTGGCGGGGTTGGGTTGCGGGATGCGGAGTTGTTTACTGGAGGCAGAGTTTCAGTTGGAGAAGATGCTAAAAGTGATGGATATGACGGTGGCGTCGTCTGCACCACAGTATGAATGTCCTTATCACCACTGCACTGTCCACCGCAAAACAGTGGAAATGGTAAATTTCACCGGGATAAAGCAATGGAAAAAAAAATGTAGAAGAAGGCCAGGTCTTAAAACAAAACCACGGTGAGATGTGCTCAGGCTTCCTGAATTTCCACTCCAAGAAAGCCTCTGGACACGCAGAGATAAGAAGAGCTTTGGACGTGAGGTCAGATGAGAAACCCTTGGCAAGGCTTGGTTCCCTCCTGTGCAAGCCATGGGCCTCTTACTGAAGGGAAGGATGCTGCATGGGGCTCACCATTGTGGGCAAGTTCAGCGAATCGCACCTCTGGTGTGAATGCGTTTTGTGAAGCCACTGTCGAAAGCAGTAAGGAGTTACCTCATGAAATTACTAATGGAACTTCCGTGCTTCCATGGAACACAGTGATTCCACATCTGGGAATGTATCCCAAGAAATCAGAGACACTGATTGGAAAGAATCTATGCACTGCTATGTTCATTGCTGTGTTATTTACAATACCAATATTTGGAAGGCCCATGTGCCCATTAGTAGATGAGTGGATAAAAATGCTTTGGTACATTGGCACAATGGAATACTACTTGGATGTGTAAAGGAAGGGAATCTTAATTGTTTGTGACAGCGTGGATGGACCTGGAGAGCATTATGGTAAGTGAAATCAAACAGTCAGAGAAAGACCAATACCGTATGATTTCACATACATGTGGAATCTAATGAGCAAATACATTAGCAAGGAAAATAGAAACAGAGACATAGAAAGAGACTTACTGACAATTGTCAGAGGGGAAGTGGTTATGGGGCTGGGTGAGAGGGTGAAGGGATTAAGCATAGAAAAACAACAACTAATGAACACAGAGATCACTATAGTGATTACAGGAAGGAAAGAGGGTAGCCGAAGTGGGAGAGGATAAACGCAATCAAATGGTGATGGAAGGAGACTTGACTTGTGGTGGTGAACACACAGTACAATATACAGATGATGGGGAATAGATTTGTACACCTGAAGCCTACATGACCTCAATAACCTTTTTCAACCCAATAGATTCAATTAACAAAACGTTGTGACACAAGCTACAACATGGATGGACCTTGAAGACATTATGTTCAGTGCAAATGGCAGTCCAAAGAAGACAACTACTGTGTGATTCCACTCACATGAGGTCCTCAGGGACATAGCAGCCAGAGACGGATGGCAACATGGAGGTAAGAGTGGTGGTGGGGTTGGGGTGAGGGTTGCAGAGTTACTTACTCAGGGCAGAGATTCAGTTGGAGAAGATGGGAAAAGTGATGGATATGATGGTGGTGTTGTCGGCACCACATTATGAATGTCCTTAACACCACTGCACTGTGCACCGGAAAACAGTGTAAATGGTAAATTTCACCGGGATAAAACAACGGAAAAAAGAGAAAGTACAAGAAGGGCAAGTCTTAAACAGAACCACGGTGAGATGTGCTCAGGCTTCCTGAATTACCATTCCAAGAAGGCCTCTGGACACGCAATAATGAGAACAGCTTTGGGTGTGAGGTCCATTGAGAATCCCTTGTCAAGGCTTGGTTCCCTCCAGTGCAACCCACGAGCCTCTTATAGAAGCCAGGGATCCTGCATGGGCCTCACCATTGTGGGAAGGAGCAGGGAAGCGCACCTCTGCGGTGAATGCATTTTGTGAAGCCACTGTGGAAAGCAGTAAGGAGTTACCTCATGAATTAAAAATGGAACTTCCATGCTTCCATGGAACACAGTGATTCCACTTCTGGGAATGTATCCCAAGAAATCAGAGACACTGATTCTAAAGAATCTATGCACTGCTATGTTCATTGAAGTGTTATTTACAATATCAAGATTTGGAAGGCCCATGTGCCCATCAGTAGATGAGTGGATGGAAATGCTTTGGTACATTGACACAATGGAATACTACTTGGCTGTGTAAAGGAAGGGAATCTTAATTGTTTGTGACAGCGTGGATGGACCTGGAGAGCTTTATGGTAAGTAAAATAAGACAGTCAGAGAAAGACTAATACCATATGATTTCACATACATGTGGAATCTAATGAGCCAAATAAATTAGCAAAGAAAATAGAAACAGGGTCATAGAAAGAAAAAGACTGACAGTTGTCAGAGGGAAGGGGTTCTTGGGCTGGGTGAAGGGATTAAGCATAGAAAAAGAACAACTTTTGAACACAGACATCACTATATGATTATGGGAAGGAAAGCGGGGGTGGAGGTGGGAGAGAGTAAAGGGGGTCAAATGGTGATGGAAGGAGACTTGACTTGGGGTGGTGAACACACAGTACAGTATACACATGACGGGTTATAGACTTGTACACCTGAAGCCTACATGACCTTATTAACCTTGTCAACCCAATAGATTCAATTAACAAAATGGGAACAACTTTGTGACACAGCTACAACATGGATGGACCTTGAAGTCAGTATGTTCAGTGCAAATGCCAGACAAAAGAAGACAACTACTGTGTGATTCCACTCACATTAGGCCCTCAAGGTCATTGGAGTCAGACACGGACGGCAAGATGGAGGTAACAGTGGTGGTGGGTTGGGTGAAGGTTGCAGAGTTATTTACAGGGGGCAGAGATTCAGTTGGAGAACATGGGAAAAGTGTTGGATTTGATGGTGGTGTCCTTGGCACAACAGTATGAATGTCCGTAACACCACTGCACTGTGCCCCGGAAAACAGTGGAAATGGTAAATTTCACCGTGATAAAACAACGGGTAAAAGAGAAAGTACAAGAAGGCTAGGTATTAAAACAGAACCACGGTGAGATGTGCTCAGCCTTCCTGAATTATCACTCCCAGAAGTCCTCTGGTCTCACAGTTATAAGAAGAGCTTGGAGTGTGAGGTCTGTTGAGAAACCCTTAGCAAGCCTAGGTTCCCTCCTGTGCAACCCACGGGCCTCTTATGGAAGTGAGGGAATTTGTGTGGGAAAGCACCATTGTCTGCAGCTACAGAGAGGTACTCCTCTGGGTAGAATGCCTTTAGTAAAGCCACTGTGGAATGTAGTAAGGTGTCCTCCCAAAAAATTAAGAATGGAACGTCTATGTAACACAGGGATTCCATTTTGAGAATGTATGCCAAGAAATCAGAGACACAGAATCAAAAAATATATGCTCCCCTATTTTTATTGCAGTGTCATTTATAATTCCAAGATTTGGAAGCAGCCCATGTGCCCATCAGTAGATGAGTGGATAAAAATGCTTTGGTACGTTGACGCAATGGAGTGCTACTTGGCTGTGTAAATGAAGGGAATCTTAACTATTGGGACAGGGTGGATGGACCAGGAGAGCATTATGGTAAGTGAAATCAGCCAGTCAGAGAAAGACTAATACCGTATGATTTCACATTCGTGTGGAATCTAATGAACACAATAAATTATCCACGAAAATACAAATAGACTCATAGAAAGAGAACAGACTGACAGTAGTCAGAGGGGATGGGTTTGTGGAGTTGGGTGAGAGGGATATGGGATTAAGCAAAGAAAAACAACCACTCCTAAACACAGACATCACCATAGTGATTACTAGAAAGAAAGGGGTGACAGTGGTGGAAGAGGGTAAAGGGCGTCAAATGGTAATGGAAGGAGACTTGACTTGAGGTGGTGAGCGCACAGTACAATATACCGATGATGGGTTCTAGACTTGTACACCTGAAGCCTACATGACCTTATTAACCTGTGTTAACCCAATAGATTCAATTAACAAAACGGGAAGAACATTGTGACACAAGCTACAACATAGATGATCCTTGAAGACAATTTCAGTGCAAAAGCCAGTCAAAGAAGACAACTACTGTGTGATTCCACTCACATGTTGTCCCTTGGGCCATCAGAGTCAGAGACGGAGGCAAGAGTGAGGTACCAGTGGTGGTGTGGTTGGGGTGAGCGATGCAGTGTTGTGTACTGGGGGCAGAGTTTCTGTTGGAGAAGATGGGGAAAGTGATGGATATGATGGTGGTGTGGCCAGCACCACAGTATGAATGTCCTTAACACCAGTGCACTGTGCACGGCAAAACAGTGGAAATGGTAAATTTCATTGTGATAAAACTATGGAAAAAAGAGAAAGGAATAGAAGGGCAGGTCTTAAAACAGAACCATGGTGAGATGTGCTCAGGCTACGTGAATTCCCGCTCCCAGGAAGCTTCTGGACACATAGTGATGAGAAGAGCCTGGGGTGTGAGTTCTGTTGAGAAACCCTAGGCAAGCTTTGGTTCCTTCCTGTCCACCCACAGGCCTGTTAATAGAAGCAGAGATGCTGCGTTTGGGTCACCATTGTGTGCAGTTGTGAAAGGCGCACAGCAGGCCAGCTCAGCATCCTGCCTGATGCACAACCCCTGCTGCTGAGGATGGAACACCCTATGACAACCCCACCTGCCAGCCGTGCCACCCAGCCGCCCTTGGAGGAGACCGATCAGAAGTGCCAACGGCTTAAAATGGGCCTCTTTTAATGTTTACACTAATAAACATTTTAACCCCAAATAATTGATTTCGTATGATGATTGTGCCATCATTGAAAATTATAGAATTTACGTTCTAAAATACTGACTCACAGGGCTCTGTTTGTGATGTTCACTAGGGGACATGTGTTAGAAGTGGATGGTATCGTGGTTCAAGGCTGTCCATGTCTGGCTGTGACTTTAACTTCATCTGAAGAGGAAACCAAAGGTTGACATTTGAGACCTTGATGTTATAATGAAAGAACTCCTTTCCCCGGCTCACACACAGACACACACACTCGCATTCATATACACCCATTCACAATCATTCATACACACTGACATTCCCACAACCACACACATGCAAACACATACCTTCAAACATGCATACATACATATTCACACATTCAGTCACACAATTCATACCTTCACACACACATTCATACCACACCTATAAACAATCATACACATTGACATTCCCATGCCCCTGCACATGTACACACACATACTCACTGTTACACATGCTTAACCACACAGTGACATTCAGCCACACACCGTAACATCCATATTCACACACACCTTCATACATGCTTACACACACACACACACATGCACACACACACAGGCAGGAATAAGAGAGAGAGAGAGAGAAAGAGAGAGAGAGAGAGAGAAGTCTCTGCCTCCTCCAGGAGCTCAGAATAACAGAATTTGTGGGGAAGAGAGCGGGGCTTTCTGGCAGGTTCCGCTGCACTTAGAGAGCATGGAACATTTAACCAGCGCAGGAGGTTTGCTTGCCTCTGCTCCTCTCTGACAGACCCCTACTCCATGCATTAGTCATTGTGAGTGAAACCATGACTGGGCTGAGGGATAAGACGAGCCAGGCAAAGTGACCTCAAATGAAAGAAAAATAATCTCCAGCCTCACAGATGTCTCTGGGAAGCCAGCCCACCTCTGACAACACACAGGTCTCACTCAGGAACATTTTAGCCTCATTAAAAATGTCACTATTTAGATACTGAAAGCTACAATTAATTTGCCAGTAAAGTAATTTTTAAAATATACAGAATCCTTGCCCTAACCGGTTTGGCTCAGTGGATAGAGTGTTAATCTGTGGACTCAAGGTTCCCAGGTTTGATTCCAGTCAAGGACATGTACTTTGTTTGCAGGCACATCCCCAGTAGGGTGTGCAGGAGGCAGCTGATTGATGTTTCTCTCTCATCGATGTTTCTAGCTCTCTAACCCTCTTCCCTTCTTCTCAGTAAAAAATCAATAAAATATATTTTAAAAAATACAGAATTCTTAGAGTTGATTTTTAAATGAACCCTAAAGCATTGTAGACTTTCTAATTTTAAAAAGCAGTTCCTCTCTGGAAATAAGTTAATAGAGTTATTCTAGTGTATAAAACTGGGTAAACTATGAAATCAGATCGAAACGCAAGATCCAATATCTAATTTAAGAAACTGTGTAAGAAACCTTAAAAAAAAAAAAAGCACAATAGAACAATAGAATTTAAGAATTGTGGTTTTGACTTTGAAGAGAAAATTAACTCAAGTTGCTCCATTAGAGATTTCAATTTCTTTTGTCACATCTTAGATGGATGTCAGCTGAATCCAGTGTGGTAATCACTTCACAATGATTGCAAATCAAACCATCATGCTGTCTGCCTTAAACTTATACAGTGGTGTATGTCAATTATTCCTGAGAACAATGAAAAAAATAAAGTGCCTTGAGAACTGGAAAACGTTTTATACGTAGAGATATGCATACACCATACCTAATGTGTTGTAATGTAACCTGCGAATCACACAAGGACACCTGCATGGTGGTCTTGCAAACTCAGAGACCTAAAGTAACCACAAAGGGTGGTCTGAAATTAAACTTTAACTAAAGCAGTTATGGTGGGCAGTTATGTCCTAGGCCAGGATCTTCACTGACAAGGTCAACCTTTACCTTAACTGAGCTTATCTGTCTTTTTGCATCTATGATAACATACCCTGAAATGTCTGGGTAACTTGTAACTTTCATTTTTCTGGAGCCCCTGTGGCACCACCAAATATGCTGGGTGCCAGGACAGATACCACAGATTCCTTCATTATCATGCTAATGTTCCTGCACCCACCTAAGTATGTGTCCATCACTTTACTTTTTATCCAATCCCAGGGGTTTCCCCTGCTTTGCTTTATCCCTCCTACTTAATCTATCACCAATGGATTACATGTAACCCACCTATGTTCCTCCTTTGATTGCAAATGTATAAATGCAGATGTAACCCCGCCATTCTCTGGAGCACTATCTCAATTCGTTGAGGTTCTGCTTCCCTGGCATATGTCGACAGTTTGGCTCAAATAAACTCACAAAATTCTTTATAGGTTTCAATGGTTTTTTACATTAACACATTGATTCTTAGAGAGACTGGAAGGGAGGAGGAGGGGAAGAGAGAGACAGAGAAACATCAATGTATCTCACATTGATTGTTTGCCTCCTACCCCCAACCCCCAACTAGGGGTGGGATCAAACCTGCAACCCAAATCATGCCCTTGACTGGGAATTGAACCCCCAACCCTTTGGTGGGCTGATTGACACTCTAACCACTGAGAAACACCAGCTACCGTACATTTTATAACCATTTTAAGTGTAAGGTTTAGTGGCATTAGGTGCGCTCACAATGCTGCACAGCTTCCACCACTGTCCAGAAGTCTGTTCCTTTTCCCTGACTAAAACTACCCATTAAATAACTCCCCGCCCCCTTTCCCCCAGCCCCTGGCACCATTATACTTTCTGTCTGTATAAAAGAAATTGGACAGAAATTTCTTTTTTATGGCTACCCTGGGTATTTCATATAAGTGGAGTCATATAAATTTATCCTTTTGTGTCTGGGTTCTTTCCCTAGGCATAGTGTCCTCGAGGTTCACCATGCAGTAGTAAATAATTGGATTTCCTTTTTAAAGACTAAATAATGTTCCATTGTATGTATAGACCACATTTTATTTACTCATCCATTGTTGAGGGACACTTGGGTTGCTTTGAATGCACATTCTTACCCTCAAGGCCGGCTTTAGGAGGACATAAGATAATGCCTCTCTCAGATGTTTTGAATGCTGCCCAGAAGGGAATGTGATGTGGTGGTTACTGGAAGTTGGAATCATGAGCTCATTGCACTATAGGCCCCTCTCCTCAGCCTGAGAAGGCATCCACAGCCTCCATATGCAGAGACTGGCTGGTTGTGGAAATAATTGGCTTCAAACTGGGTGCAGGAGTTAAACAACACGGGTGATGTGCAGACATGACTTTGCAATGGGTCCAATATTTAAGCAAGGTTATGTGTGAAGTGCTGTTAATGTCAGATGGCTATTGAATATTTGACCAAAGTCCTGAACTACAAAAGAAGTGCATATGCAAATGTCACAGACTAAAGGAATGTGATAGCTACCAGATTTATCTAGTAGTGCTATTTTCCTTCATTATATCCACAATGCACTTGCTGCAAGAGGTTGTGATGGATTTGTAAATATTTGGGGCCCAATTACTGTTTCATTGGCATGCCCTTCACCATGATGTCATTGCCTTTAGCAATGAGGGGACCACACTTACAGCAGATATGTATGATGGGATGAGATAGATGACACAGGGCATCCTGAAGATGTTGTTGGCATGCACTAAGGGTCAGAACCCGTGTCCACCCAACTATCTGGTAAAAGTAGAAATTACAACTGTGGAAAGCTGTGTTCACTTCCACAAACCTGTGCATATGCCAGAAGGGCCTAATATGGACACATTATTGGGTACATGGATTCTCTCTCTTTAGTACCTTATAAGGAACTTACATATAACAAGGGTGCTTATGTTGCTTGGAGTTGTGCTGTAACCTGAAATAATTTTTTTTTTTTTAGAAGTTGCTTTTCCAGCCATTAGTCAATGTGATTTGACTGTGGTTATTCTATACAAGCAGTTTGAGCTCATATACCTTATTTTGAAAATATTTTCTCCTCAGATATCTTATTTTAAATATTATATCTGTTCTGTCCTTCAAATCAGAGATTCAAAACTTAAAAATAACTACGGCTTTGAACTATTGGCTGTGCCCTGGAAATAATACCCATCTCTCTTTACAAGTGGGCAAGAAGGAGGTTATTTTCTACATCAAAAGCTAAGAAACCGGAGGTGAGCTATAGTATTAGGAATCAGATTCCCTCTGTGGGGCCTCATACTGGGGGAATCCCACGTGGTATTGGACAGGACTGAAATAAAGCAAACTCTAGTAGAACTGGAAACTTCTACTTTCAAAGCTGAACTATTTTTTATTTTTATTATTTAAAAAACTTTACAAATTTATCTCTTTATCAGTTTTATTGAGATGAATTGACATAGCACTGTATAAATTTAAAGTGTACAATGTGTTGATTTCATACATTCATATATTGCAAAATGATTATCACCATAGTGAGAAGGTTAACCCCTATTTTGTCAAACTACTGTTTGGAATTCTCTGCTATTTTTTAGGTGGCCTCTTATTCTAAAAAAATGACTTTGCTTTCTAGCCTGCTCTATCCTGCTTGAATACTGAGGAAGGTAAACTTAGCTGTCTGACCTTGTGGGCCAGAGACTAGGTATGCCCATACTCTCAATGCCCTGCCAGGTGTAGTTTTTAATTGGATAGAACTGTATAGTTTTCAAGGCCACCAGCGAGACAACCACTAAGCACACATAGGGCTGGATCTTTAATAAAAAGGGAAGTTCTGCTTGTAGCTCTGCTTATAATTTGAAGTCATTTTCTCTAAGCCCAATGTGGTGAATAAAGTGTGACTCCAAACTCTCTGAGCATTGCTTGATTTATTCTGGCTCTCTGTAACAATAGCATTAGCTAACACCTCCGTTACACAACCATTTCCTTTTTGTGTTGAGAACATTTGAGATCTACTATCTTAGCAACTCTCAAATATGTAATTCAATATTATTATATAATACCATGCTGTACATTAGATCCCCATAACTTTTATTCTTGTAACTAGAATTTTGTACCCTTTGGCCAGTATATTCCGTTTCCCGACCCCCAGGCCCTGGTAACTACCACTCTACTCTTTTTTCCTCTATGTAAAGCTGAATGATTTCTCTACAAATTGTACATGCCCTTTTGCTTGGTACTATTTTTATATACATCTATATTTATATTATTATTATATTAAACATTAATAACAGTATTATTATATATTATCATGTTATTATAAATTATTTATTAATATATTATATATTATTATTATATATATTTGAATATATATTTAAATATCTACATATATAATTATCTATAATAACACAAGTATAATATGCTATTAGACCGGATGTCCTTCCTTCCAGAAAAGCCACAGTGGGTGGGGGCCTCGGCAGAGGTGGCAGAGGCCCCTGGCCATGGCAGAAGCGGCACAGGCCCCTGGCCATACCACCGTTGGCCAGGGGCTAGGACCAAGGCCCTTGCATGAATTTCATGCATCAGGCCTTTAGTAGTATTATAAGTTTTAAACATTTTCTTACCAGCCTGTCTCAGCTATGCCAAGGGTAAGCAAGGAATGGGTGGTCCAGAAGCAAAGGCCCAGAGTGATAGAGGCAGTGACAGGTGAAGAGAAAGATCTTCATGGAGCACCTGAAACTCACACGAGTTGCAGTTGCTCAGTCACCTGACCCAAGGTGGTCTCCTTTCAGAAGTTCCTGGGGTATCAGATCAATGGGGTTCCCGTGTGTACTAGCAAAAGCATTTGTTTAAAACAATGTGCTTTGACTAAGTTAATTACAACTGTTTTTCCAATCCCTTGACATCCTTCCAGTTTGGAGAGGCAAAGAACACATCAGACTTTGGGAAGCTCAGATCCTGGGGAACTTCTGGGCACCTACTGGCTGTGAGGTTACTGATGATGGTCTGTCAGTCCCTCACCTGCTGGCCCAGCATCAGATGAAACAGGGGGTCACGTATTGTAAAAACCTATCCTATATAATAAAACCCTATTATGCAAATCAACTGAACGGCTGAGTGACTGGTGGAACGACCGGCTGCTATGATGCGCACTGACCACCAGGGGGCAGATGCTCAACACAGGAGCTGCCCCCTGCTCATAAGTGCACTCCCACAGGGGGAGCGCCACTTGGCCAGAAGCCTGGCTCAAGGCTGGCGAGTGCAGTGGTGGCTATGGGAGCCTCTCCCGCCTCTACAGCAGCACTAAGGAGCAGTGAGCCAAATGGTAAGGAGCAGCAAGCAGGCGGGGGGTAAGAAGCGAGGTGTCCTTAACTGCAAGAGGGATCCCTAAATGCAAGAGGGATGTCTGCCTGCCAGCTTAGGCCCGATCCCCAGGGTGATGGGGCCTAAGCCAGCAGGCAGACATCCCCTGAGGGGTCCCAGACTGTGAGAGGGTGCAGACTGGGATGAGGGACCCCCTCGTCTCAGTGCACAACTTTCGTGCATGGGCCTCTAGTTTTCAATAAACCTCCATCAAGATCTTCTCTCCTGCCAAGAGTCCAATACATATTTGGCTGATAAAAGTCATCAAATCAATCAAGAAAGGTAATGGTTGGCTATTTTTGAAAATACTGAGATCAGTTTGTAAGAAGAGTCATCAATCTTCATGTCCTGATTATTTGAGTTCAGACAAATAACCAGCAGAGTCTCAGGAAGCTTGGCCCTTCTCTGCCTGCGGGCTTCTCACCTCCCTTATCCCAGCGCTTCCACCATCAATCCCTGCACCACAATGGCAGGTGAAAGGCAGCAGTTATACCTGGAGGGAAACAAACCTCTGAGCATTTTTTGTTTGAGAAAAGCTTTTTCCCCCCAAATAAAAGCTGGTCTTGGAAACATAGGAAATGCCCAGATTTTATCCTAAAGACATTAAAAACAAAGTAGGAAATAAATGAGACTTCCAGTTCATCAAAAATGAAAACATTGATTTCATGTCTAAAGAAATTGAATTGTTAAGTTGTAAGTCCATGTTTTCTTTTGTGCTTCTCAAAAAGACTGAGTGCCTTAGAAGGGAATTTTTATTGTATTTTATGAGCATCTACTATTCAATGGAACAGAAATGGAACCCATTGTTGGAACACCACATAATCATACGGAACTAGTCATTCTAATGTTTGGCTTTGCTCTCTTGTTGTGAGAGCCACCCTAACTGGCTGTGTGTTCTGGTAGTCCATATGGGGGTTGGTGGGGGGAGCTCCTGTACTCAGGGCACTCTGACTCCCCAGGCTGTGTTGACTCATGTCCATCTTGGTGGGAATGACCAATTCTCATGCCAGTGTGAAAGAGCAAAAGAGAAAGAGAAAGCCAAAAGAGGCAGTGGGCCAGAGTGACATTTATCAGGCTCTGGTGACAGTGATCTGCGAGGCCTACCATGGCCTTCCTTTAAGCAGCCCTTACTTGGTGTTTTCCATTTGCTTCAGAGGCATGTACGCACATGCAGTGTGAATGTTTTCCATCTTCTTTGAACATCTGGGATATCTGAGGCCATTCCGTGGTTAAGTGCTGATTGGAACTGACAGTAATACGAAATCAGCTTTTTTAAAATGAGGAAAATGCTTGATTTGGAAGCAGCAGATGTAACTGAGTAGCTCTTTTCTGCTTGGTGAATCTCCCGAGAAGTGAACAGTCCTGAGGTCCATATTGAAATGGAAATGGTGGCCCCAACAGTCACAGTGACTCAAGATCAAGGTCCAAATTTGAGACTGCTGTTTAGAAATTGTGCCCCAACCTGCCTAGGAAGAGCATTCAATCATCTTTGTGCATGAAAAACAATTTAAGAGGCCGGCCAGTGCTGCTCAATGGTTGAGCATTGACCTAGGAACCAAGAGGTCACAGGTTTGGTTCCTGGTCAGGACACACGTTGGGACTTCAGGCTTGATCCCCAGTAGGGGGAATGCAAGAGGCAGCCAATCAGTGATGTTTCTCTCACATCATTGATGTTTCTCTCTATTCCTCTCTTTCTAAATATCAATAAAAACATTAAAAAACACTTTAAGAAATATATTTTTCTTATCTCATTAGATTTACCCAATCTTTCATTAAATTCATGAACACTGCCTCTCTTCCTCCCATATGCTCTCAAAACTCTACTAGGGATGCAAAATCCATGAGCTTAGCAGCTGGCATCAGCATCCTCTTAGGAGAGGTACAGAGCAGCTTCCCCTGAGCTCACACAGCACTTGGCCTATACTTTTCAAGGTTTAAAAAAAATTGTGGTAAAATAAAACAATTTATTATTTTAGTCTTTTTAAGTGTACAGTTCAGTGGCATTAAGTACATTAACATTGCTGTGCCATCATCCCCACCATCCATCCACAGAACTTCTTTTCAACTTACAAAACTGAAGCTCTATCCATTTAACATTAACCACCCTTATACCTTCCCCCCCCATCCCCCCCGTCCCCCAGCCCTTGGCAACCACCATTGTAATTTCTGCCTTTATAAATTTGACTACTCTAGGGACCTCATATAAGTATCTGACTTAATTTAATTAGCTTAATATCCTCAAGTTTCATCCATGTTGTAGCATGTGTCAGAATTTCTTTTTGTGAATAATATTCTACTGTATATATATATATACCACATTTTGACTTATACTTTTTATTTATTTTAATCCTCATTCAAGAAATGAGGATATTTTTCTATAGACTTTTAGAGAGAGTGAGAGGGAGGGGGAAGGGGAAGGGAAAGAGAGAGAGAGAGAGAGAGAGAGAGAGAGAGAGAGAGAGAGAGAGAGAGAAACATCAATGGGAGATATACACATTAATTGGTTGCTGGGAGCCGGTCCATGCTTGCTGTTTCAAGGGACCTGGCATATATGGCATACTTTTCTTAATATGTTTGCTCACCTTCTTGGCACTATGTGTTTTAACCAAGATCACCTCTGAGAAAGGTTGTTTCCCCAGGTAGGGATTTTCCCCTGAAGTTAGGGAGGGAATAAAACCCCTTAACTAAGTGCCAGGCGGGTAATCACTTTAACTATGAACAATCATGCTTAAGCTACATAATCTTTACTCCCTGGAATGGAGATAAGAAACGCCCTAACCTTTGGAATAGAGATTGATGGGATTGAATCAACTGGTATAAATACAGATGTAACAAGACAGAAAGGGACAGAGCTTAGAAGAGAACCAAGAAGACAGAACCTACAGACAGAGGAGCTTAGCTGGAGAGAACATGGCAAGAGATCCTGGACTGAACCTGACTGCAGAGGTTGGCAAGAGAGCCTGACTAGAACCTGGTGACTGAACCTGGCTGGAGAACCTGGACAGAACCTGGCTGAAGAACCTAGCGAGGGAACATGGCCACAGAACCTGGCTGGAGATCCGAAGCAGAACCTCTCTGGAGATCGAGACCAGAACTTGGCTGGAGATCCGGGCTAGAGATCCTGGCTAGGCTGCTGATCAACTGAACGTTGTCTCCGTGTCATTACTTCTTCGCCGACTCCGTCTATGCCTTTGGGAACCCCTGGACCCGCTGGGGTTGGACCCCGGCAATTGGTTGCTTCCAGCACATGCCCCGACAGTAGGCAGAGATCGAACCTGCAACCCCAGGTATGTGCTCTTGACTGGGAATTGAACCTGAGATCCTCTGGTGCACAGGTCAGTGATATAGCTACGGTGCCATGCCGGCCATGGCTTGGCATATACTTTTTAAAAAATGGGGTATGGTTGACATATCATATTAGTTTCAGGTATATCACATAATTATTTGATATATGTATTATATTGCCAAATGTTCACCACCATAATTCAAGTTAACATACATCACCACACATAGTTACAAAATTTTTGTGTGTGATGAGAACTTTTAAGATCTATTCTTTTAGCAAATTTCAAATGTACAACACAGCATTATTAGCTAGTGACCGTGCTGCACATTATATTGCTAGGACTTATTTATTTTAAAACTGGAAGTTTGTATCTTTTGACCACCGTTATCCATTTCACCCTGTCTCTATTCCCCACCTCTGGCAACCACCAATCTGTACTCTATATCTATGAGTTTCGTTTAAAAAAATTTTTTTTTAAGATTTCACTTGTAAGTGAGAACATACAGTATTTTCTTTTTATGTCTGACTTACTTCACTTAGCATAATGCCCTCGAGGATTATTCATATTGTCACAAATGGCAGAATTTCCTTCTTGTTTATGGCTGATTAGTATTCCATTGGATAGAACACTTGTGTATAACACATCTTCTTTATCTGTTTATCTATTGATGGATGCTTAGGCTGTTTTGATGTAATGGCTACTGTAAATAATGCTGCAATAAATGTGATGGTGCAGATTTGAAGTTAGTGTTTTTGTTTCCAGAAGTGGAAATACTGGATCACATGGCAGTTCTATTTTTAACTTTTTGAAGAACCTTCATACTGTTTTCCCGAACAGCTACATTAATTTACATTCCTGTCAAGAGTGCACAGACCTAGCTGGTTTGGCTCAATGGATCTAGCATCAGCCTGTGGAATGAAGGGTCCCGGGTTCAAATCCAGTCAAGGACACATGCCTGGGCTGCAGGCTGGATCCCCAGTAGGGGGCATGCAGGAGGCAGCCAATCAATGATTTTCTCTAATCATTGATGTTTCTATCTCTCTCTCTCCTCTCTCTTCCTCTCTGAAATCAATAAAAATAGATTTAGAACAAAAACAAAACAGTGCACAAGGGTTTCCTTTTCTCCACATTCTCTCCAAAGCACCTTTTTTCCTATCTTTTTAATAACAGCCATTCCAACATGTGTGAGGTGATATCACGTTGTGGTTTTGATTTGCATTTTCATGGCTTATACTTTTGATATAGCAATTACCAGCTACTGTTTCTTTTAACCTATGAACCGCATGGGGACAAAAAGAGGTCAATATATTTTTTAAAATAATAGTTTATTGATTTTTCAGAGAGAGAAGAAGGAAGTTGGGGAGGGGGGGGAAATATTGATATGAAAGCACAACATCAACCTGGGGCCTCCTGCACACTCCCCCCTGGGGATCCAGCCCACAACCCAGGCATGTGCCCTGACTGGGAATTGATACATGGGATGACACCTGACCAACTGAGCCACACCGGCCAAGGCAAAGACATCAAGGATTTATACTGTGAACCTATTCACCTTGGCATGTGGCAGGGAATTTAGCATGTTACTCAAATAGGCCTGCTAATTCAAACTTTACACACACACACACACACACACACACACACACACACACACACACACTCTCAATGTGTGTGTTGGGGGGGGGAGGCATGATAACTGCTAGCATAATAGTATGAGTGGAAGAGGATCACTTAGTCCTTGTCCTAGTAACAGACTGATTACTTGACTGACTGATGGGCTGATTAATTAATTCATTCATTTAACAACTATTTCATACACTTTGTACATGTCATTTTGCTAATGACTGAGGCCACAATGCAGACATAGTACTTGCCTTCATGTTGTTTTCACTAGCTGGGGGTTTGGGGGAAGAGATGAATTGCCAGATCCCTAAAGCAGATAGCTTACAGTTTCTTTAGTGTTAATTTCAAGGGGATATGTCCTGGTATGGCTGTCCAAGTTGAGGTGTCTCCACAGAGAAGCTGGTGGTCCACCCATAACCCGTGTGGAATGGGTCCAACCTCGTTCTGCAGTCTGAACAGCATCCTATGCATTCATTAGTCTTTTTCTAAGTTGATAGCAACTTAATTTTGAACACATTCCCAAGGTTTACATTTTTACTCCTCTGCCCATGTTATATTCTTGACAACACATTTTCTCTTTATCTTTTCCTTAGTTGCAATTTTATTTACTTTCACTTGTTTTGTCTTTTAACCTGGATATTTGCTTTATATATGATTGATTTGATACGTTTACTATATATTTAACTTTTCAAGTGTGCATGTATTTTACCTTTTCAAGAGTATGTTTTTTTTTATTAATTAGTGCCTTTTCTTTTTAGCTTAGAAAAGTTCATTTAACATTTCTTGTAAGGTTGGCTTAATGGTGATGAACTCTTTAAGCTTTTGCTTATCTAGAATACTCTTGATCTCTCTATCAGATATTAATGTTAACCTTGCAAGTAGAGAATTCTTGGTTGAAAATTATTTTCTTACAGCACTTTGAATGTTATGGCACTCCCTTCTGGCCTATAAAGATTTGCTGAAAAAAACATCTGAGGTAGCCTTATGGGGTTTGCCTTATCCTATATAATAAAACCCTAATATGCAAAGCGACTGAATGGCAGAAAGACCAGCAGAATGACTGGTCACTATGATGCACACTGACCACCAGGGGCAGACGCTCAATGTAGAAGCTGCCTCCTGGTGGTCAGTGCATTCCAACAGGGGGAGCACTGCTCTTCCAGAAGCCAGGCTCACAGTTGTTGAGCACAGCTGCAGTGGTGGGAGCCTCTCCCGCCTCTGCTGCAGCGAGCAGTAAGGAGCGAGGGGTCCCTGACTGCAAGAGGATACAGGCCAGGCTGAGGGATCCCCCCTCACCCCCCACTGCAAAAATTTCATACACCAGGCCAATAGTATGTAATAAGTTGTTTATCCATTAATGCCCTTAAGATTCTCTCTTTATTTTTAACTTGAACATTTAAAAAATATTTTTTAATTGATTTCAGAGAGAAAGGGAGAGGGAGAGAGAGAGAAACATCAATGATAAGAGAGAATCATTGATCAGCTGCCTCTTGCATGCCCCCTGCTGGGGATTGAGTCTACAACCCAGGCATTTGCCCTTGACTGTAATCAAAGCGGGACCCTTCAGTCTGCAGGCTGATGCTCTTATCCACTGAGCCAAACCAGCCAAGGCAACTTTAACATTTTAATTATGTGTTTTGGTGTGGTTCTTTTTGGTTTCATCTTGTTTGGAACTCTGTGCTTCCTTTACGTGGGTGTCTGTTTCCGTTCCAAGATTAGGGAAATTTTTTGCCATTTTTTCTTTAAATAACTATTCTGGCCCTGTCTTTCTTCTCCTTTTGGGACCCTTATAATGTGAATGTTATTCCACTTGATGTTGTCACAGAGGTCTCTTGAGGGAGCTTCTCTTTTTAAAGTTCTTTTTTATTTTTACTTTGCTGCTCTGTCTGGGTGTTTCATTGTTTGTCTTCCTACTCACTGATTTTTACTTCTACTTCATCCAGTTTGCTGTTGAACCCTTCTAGTGTATTTTCCAGTTAAGTTATAATTTCTGTTTTTTATATTTTCTGTCTCTTAAAGTTTCATGTTCATCTGCAGTTCAGTGAGCAATTTTACGATTATTACTTTGAAGTCTTTGTCAGGTAGGTTGCTTATCTGTTAAATTAAGGTACTTTTTCTGGGTTAGTTTTATTCTTTGGTTTGACCCATATTTGTTTCCTCATTTTGCCTGACTCTCTGTGTTTGTCTATATGTATTAGGCAAAATAGTCCTGAAGGAGTGACCTTGTGTAGGAGATGATCTGTGGGACCCAGAGGCACAATCTCCTCTTGCTACCAGAGCCAGGTGCTCAAGGAATCAGGTCTAAACCAGCATTTGGACATCCCTCTCATAATCCGGGACTGCTGTCACCCAACCGTTGCCTGCCTGCCTGCCTTATTACCCCTAACCATTTCTGCCTGCCACCCTGATCACCCCCTAACCACTCCCCTGCTGGCGTGATTGACACCTAACCACTCCCTTGCCAACCTGATCGACGCCTAACTGCTCCCCTACTGACCAGATTGCCTCCAACTGCCCTCTCCTGCAGGCCTGGTCACCCCCAACTGCCCTCTCCTGCAGGCCTCGTCACCCACAACTGCCCTCCCCTGCTGGGCTGGTTGCCCACAATTGCCCTCTCCTGCAGTCCTGGTCCCCCCCAGCTGCCCTCCCCTGCCTGCCTGGTTGCCCCCATCTGCTCTCCCCTGCAGGCCTGGTTTCCCCAACTGCCCTCCCCTGATGGCCTGGTCATCCCTAAGTTCCCTCCCTTGCATGCCCACTCACCCACAACTGCCCTCCCTCCCCTGCAGGCCTGGTCGCCCCCACCTTCCCTCCCCTGCCAGCCATCTTGTGGTGGCCATCTTGTGACCACATGGGGCAGCTGTCTTATGTGAAGGCGTGACAATCTATTTGCAAATTATTTCTTTATAATAAAGGGCTAGAGGCCCAGTGCACAAGAATTTGTGTACTCGGGTGGGGGGGGGGTGGCTGTCCCTCAGCCTGGCCTGTGCCCTCTCACAGTCTCAGACCCCTCGAGGGATGATCACTGCTGGTTTAGGCCTGCTCCCCGGGGGATTGGGCCTAAGCTGGCAATCAGTCATCCTTCTGGCAACCCTCGGGGGATGTCCACTTGCCAGCGGGAAGCAGACCTAAGATGCAGACTCACATCCTTAGTGCTGCTGAGGAGCAAGGAGAGGCTCACACCACCATCACCGCTGTACGGGCAGCCATCAGCCTGGCTTGTGGCTGAGCAGAGCTCCCCCATGTGGGAGTGCACTGACCACCAGAGGGCAGCTCCTGCATTGAGTATCTGCCCCCAAGTGGTCAGTGTGTGTCATAGCGTCCAGTCATTCCCAGTCTTTCTGCTGTTAGGGTCACTTTGCATATTACCCTTTTACTATATAGGATAGAGGCCTGGTGTTCGGGTGGTGGCCAGCTGGTTTTCCCTGAGGGGTGTCCTGGATCAGGGTGGGGGTCCCGCTTGGGTGCCTGGCCAGCCTGGGTGAGGGGCTGATGGCTACTTGCAGCTGGTCACACCCCCTTCAGGGTGGGGGTTCCCACTGGGGTGCGTGGCCAGCCTGGATGAGGGGCTCATGGCTGTTTTCAGGCTGGCCACACCCCCTTTAGGGTGGGAGTCCCCATTGGGGTGCCTGGCCACTCTGGGTGAGGGGCTGAGGGCTGTTTTCAGGCTGATCTGCGACTGAAGCTCCCATCAACTCCCTTTTTTCTTTTCTTTTTTTTCATTCTGGTATTTATTTACCTTCTATAATTGAAACTTTGTTGCCATCACTGGTGCTCCCAGCTCTGAGGCCGCGGCTGGCCAACAGCAGGTGTCTGGGGTTTGTTTGGCTTCTGTAATGGAAACTTTGTTGCTTTTTGAGCTGTTGCTTTTGGAGCTTAGAGCAGGCTGCGGCAGGCGGGGAACCTTGGCTTCCTCCATCACTGGAGCAAGCAAGCCTCCTGCTCACTTCAACTGCATGGCTGCTGCCTGCCATCTTTGTTGTCAGTTAATTTGCATATCTCTCTGATTAGCCAATGGGAAGCTTTTTGTCTTTTATTAGATAGGATAGATGTTCTGCACCACACAGCTTACACTTAATTTTATGCTGTTATTTTTGCAATTAAAGTATGTATGTGTTGTAGACTTATCTCTCCCAGTAGAGGTCTGGGACCATGTTATACTACCTTAGTGATTCTAACAGTCCATTAAATACTTTGTTGTATATCATTTGTTTCTTCTCTACTCTCATAACTTTGTGATCAAGTTTGTGTTGCTGCTAGCATTCTTTTTACAATTTGATGGCTGACTTTTTATTACAGAAATATTCAAACTTATCCTAAAATGGATGGAATTGTCTAATGTAGCCCTATGTACCATGACACAGCCTTAACATATGATCTTGTTTTATTCATTCCCCATTTACCACCTGTCTTCTCCTACCAGGTGCTTGGTAATTTTGGAAACACATCCCAAATATCTTTCATCTGCAAATACTTCAGTGTTTACAGTTTTTCTTAGTAATTTATCTCTGGCCAGGGCTTTTTCAACACTATATTCATTCTTAGTTTCATTGATATCTTATACTAGAGGCCTCTTGCAATCCGGGACCCTCCCGAGGGATATAGTAGTGTGTGAAGCAGCAGGCTGCTGGGGAGGAGTCCGAGCCCAGGCGGGCCCGGGCCACGCCACTCCCGCTCATCCTGGTTCCACTGCACCTGCTGCCGCTGCTACTCAGTAACACTGTTGCAACAGCGAGAGAGGTTCGGGCTGCCACAGCTGTGCTCACCAGCCATAAGCCCAGTGTCAGGCGCGCGTCAGCCAGCTGAGTGGCACTCCCGCTGTGGGAGTTCACTGACCACCAGGGGCAGCTCCTGCGTTTAGCATCTGCTCCCTGGTGGTCAGTATGCATCATATCTACTGGTCAAATGGTCAAACAGCTGACAGGTCGAACGGCCACTTAGGGTTTTATATGTATGGACTAGAGGTCCGGTGCACAAAATTTGTGCACTCGGGGGGGGGGGCGGTATCTTAGCCTGGTCTGCACCCATTTGCAGTTCAGGACCCCTTGGGGGATGTCCACCTGTTGACTTATGCCCACTCCCCAGGGGATTAGGCTTAAGCTTGCAGTCAGACATCCTTCTGGCAGCCAGGGAGCCCTCAGGGGATGTCCGACTAAAGGCTTAGGCACCCAAGGGATCGGGCCTAAACTGTTAGTTGGACATTCTTAGTGCTGCTACGGAGGTGGGAGAGGCTCCTGCCACCATCTCCGCATTGGCCAGCCATGAGCCAGCTTCAGGCTGAGTGGCACTACTCCTCGTCTGACCTAAACCCTAGAGATTAGTATTTCATTTTACAACTTTTTCTTGGTTTATAGGCAGCAGCAAACTCAGACCACACAGTCAGGCGTGCGAGAAATGTTGCTCTCTTTATCGTTTAGTAACCAAACCTAACTTCAACTTCAGCCTCCATTCTGCCAAGTGAAAAAACAAAAACAAAATATTATTTAACCTAGGTTCCCCACCCCCTTCTCTGGAGTTGTACTTCCATGTCAGACAGTTTATACCTCAGGCAGAGGTGCCAAAGAACCGAGCAGGGTCAAGAACATCCGGACCTCAGTCTTCTGTCTGGGCTGGCCCCCACCCAGCTGCCCTTGACCCTCACCTCAGAGCTCAAGTCCATGCTGATCCCTGGTATATTCTCCTCAACTGGGCCTTGAGGCCTCTTGAGTCCAATTCGCTCTCTCTCTCCCTCCCTGCCACCTTCTCTCTCTCACACAAAGAGCTGTTGGCTTTCTGGGGTGAGGTCCTCTGACACCTCCTCAGCCCCATTGCATGGACACCATCTTGGTACCTTGGTCATGGCCACAGAGCTGTGTGGCTGCTCTCAGACCCTCCATCTCCTGTTGCCTTAGGGAGTGGCTCAGCGGGAGGGGAGGGTCACAGTCCTTTTTACATGGCCGCCAACAAACACTCAGTGTTCCTTCCCTCTAGTTCTCCTTCTCCTCTTCACCCCAGTCCAGGCACGTCTATGTGCAGGGCAGGGGAGGGTGGGAGGCAGGCGTGTCTCTGACCCAGCACACAGGCTTCCAGATCCACTGCTCCCCCAGCAGGTCCTCCATGCTCTGTACCTCGACACCCAGAACCTACCCACTCTCAGCTGCAGGTCTTTGCCCGCAGTGGTTAAGTCTGTTTAGAGCAGTGGTTCTCAACCTTGGCTGCACATTAGAATCACCTAGGAATCTTTTTAAAATTCTGATTTCTGGGCCTCATCCTCGGGAAATTCTTTCTTTGTTACTAATGTTGTGGCCCCACCCCATAACAAAGAAACAGAATTTCCGGAGGATGAGTCCCAGAAATCAGAATTTTAAAAAGATTCCCAGGTGATTCTAATGTGCAGCCAAGGTTGAGAGGCTTGAAGTCAAGAAGTGCCTCTTTGTTCTCTGCTTTCTGGAGTCGGTCAGCGTGGGGAAGGTTCCTGCCTGGATTGGGGAGGGGTCTCTGGGTGTTAAGAATACCAGGAGGGTGAGCACAGTCTCCTCCTAGAGCTCCAAGATGGGAAAGGCAGCACCTCCTCACCTCTAACCCCAGGACGTTTCTTTAGAAGCAGAAGCCTCATCCTGTGCAGGGGCCTGTGCTGGCTGCCTCAGTTTCTCAGAGACAACGAATTTGATGAACGTCTATTCCCCACTGCACTAGCTGCTTCATTTGTTCGTTCTCGCATTTTCCATTAGCTGCTAAATCGCCCCTGTGGCTGCAAACCTGTTGTGCCTGACTCAGCCAGTGGGGAGCTATGGGAGCTGTGCAGGGACAGGGGAAGGGGGAGGGGGGCCCGGCCTGCAGAGAGGGTCAGTGGTGCCTGCTGAGCTGTCTCAGAGGATGTAGCTTAGGTTAGGTCCTGTCCTTTGGCGACTTTAGGAGGGGAAGCCTTGTCCTCCGCTCAGCACTTAGACTCAGGGACAAAAGCTCTCCTTGCTCTCTGGCCTCATAACTCAGTGGATCATAGTGGGATGCGGCAGGCAGGCGGCTTCTGCAGCTGCACATGGGCGCCGGCCCGAGGTTTCTGTGGGTGCATATGGGCACCGGCCTGCAACCTGGGACCGGATCAGGTCATGGGCAGCGGGCAGGCGGCTTCTGTGGCTGCACACGCTGTGGGAAGGCCGCTTCTGCGGCTGCACATGGGTGCCCGCTTGCGGCCCTGACCGGATCAGGTCATGGGCAGTGGGCAGGCCGCTTCTGGGGCTGACACATGGGGGCCTGGATGGCAGCTGGCAATGGCGACTCACACAGTCCCGCCCTGCCTGCAGTATGCAAATTAGCCACCATCTTGGATGGAAGCTCATTTGCATATGGTGCTGATTAGCCAATGGGAAGCTTGTCGGAGGTATGGTTAATTACCCTTTTTGTCTATTATTAGATAGGATAATTTTTGTTTGCTCTGACTTAGAACCTGAACTTTGACTAATTTCAGTAAAAAATTTATTTTTAGTGTAGTTACTGTGCATAACATACTGCTGTGGGTTATGTAAAGATAATTGCACACAGACCCCACCCTTAAGGAGATATTATAGTTTAAGAGGTAAAAAAGATGTTTCAAAACGCAAATTGTGGTAAGTGCTAAAATGAGGTGAGATCAAAGTGTGTGGGTGGAGGGATCAATTTTTTTTAAAAGGGAAGACTGGTATAGGCTTCATAGAGAAGATAGTATTTGAGAAAAGGGAGAAGCAGAGGGGGGTAAGTAAATGTCTGTGTATAAGCTCTTTCTATGTGGCGGCTCTGTGGAAACCATGTCTAATAATATTTGGTTTCACACAGCTCACATAGAGCTACTGGGCAGAGAAACAGGGAAGTGCTAGAGCTGAATTGGAATTCAGGTATGCGTGACTCGTGCCACTCCGAGGTAGGCCTTCTCCTATCATAGATTTTCCACAAGAGAGTATAGTGGAGGAGTGGAAATTGTGGGTAAGGGTCTTCCAGGTGGAAGAACTAGTGTTCCTAAAAACAAATAAAAGTATGGGAGTTTTCCAGGGATCCATTAGTAATCCAGGGTGGCTAGAACTTAGGGATTTTGAAGGATCATCCAGTAGGAGATAAAGCTGACTTCTATGTGGAATAGTAAAATTGTGGAAGGGTTCCAAGGCTTTTTAAGGAGTTTAGACATTGTTCCATTTTACTTCAGGAGCTGTTGAAAAGTTCTTTGAGGTGGGGAGAAAATCAGTCAGACCTGATCCATAGTGTGTGTCTCTGAGGTTGCCCCCTTTTCCCCATACCTTCCTCCTTAAAGCTTTCCTAATAAGGCACGCAGGAACCAACTGTAACCTTCTGTTTCAGTTTCACCTAAATTGTGGCCAGACCCTGTGCTTGACGATGCGATAGGATAAATAGGAAGGAAAAAAACTTTTAAATGGTTTTTAGGTGAGTGACCTACAGGCTCACTGGGTATGTATCTGTGAAGTGACTGTGTGTTTCAGGTTTTGTCTGTCATCTTCAGTTAATTATAAGATTCTTTAGAAAGAGTTTTACTTGTAAATCTCAACCAGACAAATAAATTGCAAAACTGAAAATAGTACAAAGAACTGCTGTGTGTCTTTTATACAGATCACCATTGTTAACATTTTGCCCCATTTGCTTGTCATTTGTACTCTTTATCGTTACATTTTTTGCTGTCTCTATCTGTACCTTAATTTTTTCTCTGAACTGTTCATTATGATCCTTTATCCCTAATACTATTTCCTAAGAATAGGGATATTTTCTTGCATAATCATAAGATAGTTATTAACTGTAGCAAATTTAACATGGATATACTTTAATCTGCCATTCATATTCCAATTGGACTTGTCTTTTTAATGTTTCCTAAACTGCATACATCCCACAGTCCACTGTATCATAGCTTTTAATAAATATTTAATTGTCAGTAGTGATTATTTCTAGCATTAAACTTAATTTTTTTCTTTATTGAATAAGATATTACAAATGTGTAATTATCCCCCCAATGACTCCTCATCCCACAATCCTGCTCTCACCCTCACCCCCTGTTGTCCACATCCATCACTTATGCTTATATGCATGCATACAAGTCCTTTGGTTGATCTTTCCCCCTCACCCACACCCTCCCCTGCTTTACCTCCGAGTTTTGAGCATCTGATTGATGCTTCTCTGTCTCTACATCTGTTTTTGTTCATCGGTTTACGTTGTTCATTATAATCCAGAAATGAGTGAGAGCATGTGATATTTATCTTTCTCTGACTGACTTATTTCACTTAGCATAATGTTCTCCAGCTCCATCCATGCTGTTGCAAATGGTAGGAGTTCCTTCCTTTTTAGAGCAGCATAGTATTCCATTGGGTAGGTGTGCCAAAGTTTTTTAATCCATTCATCTGCTGATGGGCTCTTAGGCTGATTTCAAATCTTAGCTATTGTAAATTGTGCTGATATGAACATAGGGGTGCATATATCCTTTCTGATTAGTGTTTCTGGTTTCTTGGGATATATTCCTACAAGTGGGATCACTGGGTCAAATGGAAGTTCCATTTTTCCTTTTTTTGAGGAAGCTCCATACTCTTCTCTACAGTGGCTGCATTCTCACCAGCAGTGAACGAGCGTTCATTTTTCTCCTCATCCTGGCCAGCATTTGTCATTTGTTGATTTGTTGATGATAGCCATTCTGACAGGTGTGAGATGGTATCTCATTGTCATTTTGATTTGCATCTCTCAGATGACTAGTGACTTTGAGCATGTTCTCATTGTCTCTCAGCCTTATGTATGTCCTCTTTCAAAAAGTGTCTATTTAGATCCGTTGCCCATTGTTTGATTGGGTTGTTTACCTTCCTTTTGTTAAGTTGTATGAGTTCCCTATAAATGTTGGAGATATACCTTTATCAGAGATATCATTGGCAAATATGTTCTCCCATGCAGTGGGTTTTCTTGTTGTTTTGTTGATGATTTCTTTTGCTGTGCAGAAGCTTTTTATTTTGATATAGTCCCACTTGTTTATTTTTCCTTTAGTTTCCATTGTCCTAGGAGCTGTATCAGTGAAGAAATTCCTTCAGCATATATCTGAGATTTCGCTTCCTGTGGATTCCTCTTGTAATCTTATGGTTTCCTGTCTTACGTTTAAGTCCTTTATCCATTTTGAGTTTGTTTCTGTGTATGGTGTAAGTTGCGGGTCTAGTTCACCTTGTTGCATTTGTCTGACCACATTTCCCAGCACCATTTATTGAAGAGACTGTCTTGACTCCATTTTATGTTCTTGCCTCCTTTGGCAAATATTGATTGAGCATAGTGGTTTGGGTCAATTTCTGGGTTCTCTGTTCTATTCCATTGGTCTATATGTCTGTTCTTGTGCCAGTATCAGGTAGTTTTGAGAACAGTGGCTTTGTGATGCAGCTTGATATCTGGTATTGAGATCCCTCCTACTTTGTTTATCTTTCTCAGCATTGCAGCAGCTATTCAGGGTTTTTTTGTTATTTTTTTTTCCATATGAATTTTTGGAGCATTTTTTCGATATCTGTGAAATATGCTGTTGGTATTTTAATGTGGAGTGCATTGAATCTATAGATTGCTTTGGGTAATATGGACATTTTGATGATGTTGATGCTACCAATCCATGAGCACGGTATGTTCTTCCATCTGTTTATGTCTTCCTCTATCTCTTTTTTAAATGTCCTGCAGTTTTCTGGGTAGAGGTCTTTTACCTCCTTGGTTAAGTTGATTCCTAAGTATCTTAATTTTTTGGTGCAATGGTAAATGGGATTGTTTTTTTAAATTTCTCTTTCTGTAAGTTCACTGTTGGCATATAAAAATGCCATAGATTTCTTGGCGTTAATTTTGTATCCTGCTAAATTGCCAAATTTATTATTATGTCTAATAATTTTTGATGGAGTCTTTAGGGTTTTCTAAATATAGTATCATGTCATCTGCAAATAATGACAATTTTATTTCTTCTTTTCCAATCTGGATGACTTTTATTTCTTCTTCTTGTCTTATCACTTTGGCTAGCACTTCCAGTACTATGTCGAACAGGAGTGGTAAAAGTGGGCATCCCTGTCTTGTTCCTGTTCTTACGGGAAATGGTTTTAGTTTTTGCCCATTGAGTATGATGTTGGCGGTAGGTTTTTCATATAAGACTTTTATTATGTTGAGGTATGATCCCTCTATTCCCACTTTGCTGAGCATTTTTATCAGATAAGTGTGTTGGAGTTTGTCAAATGTCTTTTCTACATCAATCAATATGATTATGTGATTTTTGTCTCTCCACTTGTTTATGTGATGTATAACATATATGGATTTGCGGATATTGTACCAGCCTTGCATTCCTGGAATAATTCCCACTTGGTCATGGTGTATAATCTTTCTAATGTAATGCTGCATCCAGTTTGCTAGAATTTTGTTGAGGATTTTAGCATCAATATCCATCAGGTATATTGGCCTGTAGTTCTCTTTCTTTGTGGTGTCTTTATCTGGTTTTGGGATTAGGGTAATGCTGGCTTCATAGAAAGAGCTTGGAAGTGTGCCTTCCTCTTGAATTTTTTAGAATAGTCTGAGAAGGTTTGGCTTTAGTTCTTCTTTGAATGTTTGGTAAAACTCCCCTGTGAAGCCATCTGGTCCAGGGCTTTTGTTTGCTAGAATCTTTTTGATTGATGTTTCAATTTCATCAGTAGTTATTGGCATATTCAGGTTTTTTGATTCTTCCTGGTTGAGTTTTAGAAGCTTGTATTTTTCTAGGAATGTGTCCATTTCATTGAGGTTGTTCAGTTTGTTGGAGTAGAGTTGTTCGTAGTATTTTTTTACAATCCTTTGTATATCAATAGTGTTAGTTGTTACTTCACCTCTTTCATTTCTGATTATGATTATTTGGACCCTCACTCTTTGTTTCTTGGTGAGCCTGGCTAGAGGTTCATCAATTTTGTTAATCCTTTCAAAGAACCATCTGTTGGTTTCATTGATCTTTTGTATTGTTTTTTTGGTCTCTATATTGTTTATTTCTGCTCTGATCTTTATTATTTCCTTCCTTCTGGATACTGTGGACTTTTCTTGTTGCTCTGTTTGTCACTCTTTGAGTTGTAGGGTTAGATCATCTATTGCCAGTTTTTCTTGTTTTTTGAGGTAGGCCTGTAGAGCTATGAACTTCCCTCTCAGGACTGCTTTCATTGTGTCCCATAGATTTTGGATTGTTGTGTTTTCATTGTCATTTGTTTCCAGGATGCTTTTTATTTCTTCTTTGATCTCTCTGGTAACCCAGTCATTGCTTAATAGCATGCTATTTAGCCTCCAAGTGTTTGATTTTTTTTCAATGTTTTTATTGTAGTTGATTTCTAATTTTATGCCATTGTGATCTGAGAAGATGCTTATTATGATTTCTAGCTTCTTGAATTTGAAAAGACTTTGCATGTGTCCTAATATATGGTCTATCTTTGAAAATGTCCCATGTGCACTCGAGGAGAATGTATACTCTGTAGCTTTGGGGTGAAATATTCTGAAGATGTCAATTAAGTCCATCTGATCTAGTGAGTCATGTAGGATTGCTGTTTCTTTGCTGATTTTTTGTTTAGAGTGTTTATCCAGTGGTTTCAGTGGGGTATTAAAGTCCCCTACTATGACTGTATTACTATTGATCTCTCCCTTGATATCTTCCTGAAGCTGTTTTATGTATTTGGGTATTCCTGTATTGGGTGCATATATGTTTACCAGAGTTATATCTTCTTGTTGAATTGCTCCCTTTAGTATTTTGTAGTGACCTTCCTTATCTCTTGTTATGGCCTTTACTTTGAGGTCCATTTTGTCAGATAAAAGTATCGCAACTCCAGCTTTTTTCTCATTTCCATTAGCTTGAAAAAATTTGTTTCCATCCCTTCACTCTCAGTCTGTGTGATTCCTTTGTTCTGAGGTGGGTCTCTTGGCGACAGCAAATATATATGGGTCATGTTTTCTTATCCATTCAGCTACCCTGTGTCTTTTGATTGGATCATTTAATCTATTTACATTTAATGTTATTATTAAAAAGTACTTGTTTGTGGTTATTTTTATTCTTAATGTTTGTGTTTCTTCTTGTCTTTTTGTTTCTTCTTTTTACAGCAGTCCCTTTAGCATTTCTTGCATTGCTGCTTTGGTGGTAATAAGATCTCTTTGCCCTTTGTTGTCTCTGATGCTCCTGATTCCACCTTCAATTTTGAATGATAGCCTTGTTGGGTATAGTATTCTTGGATTCATTCCCTTGCTTTGCATCACTTTGTCTATTTCATTCCATTCCCTTCTTGCATGGTGTGTTTCTGTTGAGAAGTCAGATGATATTCTAATAGGAGATCCCTTGTGGGTAACTTTCTGTCTCTCTCTAGCAGCCTTTAAGATTCTTACTTTGAAGTTGGTGTTTGCCAATTAAATTATGATGTGCCTTGGTGTTGGTCTTTTGGGGTTCATCTTGTTTGGCACTCTATGTGCTTCTTGGGCTTGTGTAGTTTTTTTCTTGCCAGTATCAGGGAAGTTTTCTGTTATTATTTCTTCAAACAGGTTTTCTATTCCTTGCTTCTCCTCCTCTCCTTCTGGTATCCCTATTAAGCGAATGTTGTTTCATTTTGCGTTGTCCCAAAGCTCCCTTAGGCTCTCCTCTGGCTTTTTCAGGTTTTTTTTGTCCAGTTGCTCCTGTGTTTGTGTGTTTTTTCTTACCTTGTCTTCTAATTCGCTGATGCGGTCCTCAGCCTCTTCTAGTCTGCTGTTTAAGCCTTCCATTGTGTTCTTTATTGCAGCTATGTCATGCTTCATTTCCTCTTGGTTCCTTTTCATGTTGGTGACATTCTCATTCAGCTCCTTATAATTCTCATTGAGTTGTGTGCATTTGTCATCCAGCCGTTTGAACATCCTTATAACCATTACTCTGAATTCTTTCTCTGATAAGTTAGTAGCCTCAATTTCATTTAACTCCCTTTCTGGTGATTTCTCTATTTCTTTCCTTTGTGGGTTGCTTTTTTGTCTTCCTATGTTTTGCTGTAATGCTTTAATTGTAATTCTGATTGCTTTGCTACCCAGTTTCTTTAGGGTGTGGTGCTACTGGTGTGACCTCTCAGGTCTCCTGAGTTTGGTAGTCTAGTGTACTCCCTACTTGGGCTATTTGGGTTCTCTTGATGTAGGCCTCTGAGCTGGAAAGGCACAACTGAGGTGTCTAGAAGTCAGCAGCTGTGTAGGGCGTGTTCCAATTTTTGCTGTCTTATGCCCTTGATTGAAATCATGCTTGCCCAGCAGGGACTCACAGTGGCACCCAGGAACCATCTATTAGGGTGGTGGGGCTCAGGAAGCCTGCGTTCTGGCAAAGAGTGACTGTGGTGTCCAGAGTTCTGTCATTGTGGGGTGGGTAGACTCAGCTTTTGCTGCTGCCTCCGTGGTTGGAAACACGCGACTCTAACAGCAGCTCACAGAGGCACCTGTGGTGTGTTTGCCAGCAGGGTGTACTGACACACTCTGAAGGGCCCTGGCACTGAAGCCACTGTATTGCAGTGTCTGTGGGCAGGTATCCCAGAAGAGGGAATTCAGAGTTTCTACAGCCCAGCAGTGCAACCCTGTTTGTTTATGTGCATGAGCAGCAGGGCTGACAGCGGAGCCCCAGGACTGCCTGTGGATCGGTGGTCTTGGGAGACCTGCACACTGGAAAAGCATGCACCTGTAGTGTCCAGAGTTCTGCAGCTGTGGGGTGCCGAAACTCAGATTTTGCTGATGCACTTGTGGTGGATAGGCTCCCGTTCCCCCTAGTTGCACACAGGAGCACCAGCAGTGAGTTTGCTAGTTCAGGCACACTGAAGCACTCTGAAGGGCCCTGGCATGCTTTGGGCAGGTATCCAGGATGGGTGGATTCCGAATTTCTACTGCCCAGGGGAGTGCATCCCTATTGTTTCAAGATTGGACCCAGCAGAGGCTCACCAGGGCTTCCCCAAAGTGTCCTGTGGATAGATGGGCTGAGGGGCAGTGAGCAACTGTGCTGGTGCAGTTCACAGGCCCAGTTCCCCTGCTCTGAGTTCTGAGGCACTCTGTGGGGCCCTGGCACTTAAGTTGCACAGCTGGGTGTGTAGGGGCAGTTATTTGGGCAGAGGGAATTCAGAATTTCTACTGGGTGGCAGTGAGCCTGTGTCTGTACAAAACCAAACCCAGCTTAGTCTCCTGGTTACTCCTAAGAGAAGTCTATAGTGTGGTGTGCCTTGGAGACCTGTGTGCACTGGAGATGTGCAAACTTTCATGCAGACAATGTTGGAGGTCTGCTGCTGGGGAGGGGGAGGCTGCACTTACTGCTGCTCTATGCATGTGGCTCCTTTGGCGCAGAGTCCCAGAGTCTGAGGGTGTGGCTGCAGGAGTTTTTCTGGAGGGGCTGCTGGTCATGCGCAGTGTCCAAGGCCTGTCTGGGTGGTGGTGCTGCTGAGTTCCTAGAAGAGGCCACTCTCCCCTTTAAGATGGCCTGGGGTCCTTGCCCAGGTCTGGGAGTGCCACAGTGGTGGTAGTCTCTCCATGTCCCAGAGAGCCTGGTCTGTCAGCCTCTGCTGCTCCTGCAGGATTTAACTGTCCCTCACTCACTCACACACCACACATCCGCACACTCTCCATTCATCCCCTCCCTCACTCACTTCCTATCCCTCCCCTCCGACCTGTCAGCCACCATCTTTCCAGTCTAAACTTAATTTTTTGAATAGCTTTCTTATCTGAAATTCTGTGCTTATCTCTTTAAGGTGATTCGGGATGTGATAAATGTGCACATGGAAGAACTCAGTAATAATTGGCAAGAAGAGCAGGAAAAAGCAGAGGATGATGCTGAAAAGTATGTCATTGTGTTTATTGGTGAAAATATTCTCTCTTTAAACTCTTATAATCATTTAAGTTTTAGTATTTCCAAGGGCATCAGTAGCACACTAGAATTCATCAGAGCACTTGCTGTTTCTCATCTTTCCTCAGCATTATTACACCAGAGCTGTAAAACATGTTATAAAAACGGTGTCTCTTTGCCCTCTTATGTGACTTGTAAGATTTCACATACTTATTAGATCCTGTATCGTTGGTCTGATGCAGAACATTACTTTAGGCTGGTGCACACTGGAGACCAGTGAGGAAAGCGAACTGATGGGTGGCCCTGTCTGTTTCAGGAGAGAAGAAAGGCGATCAGCTTCAGTAGGTTCCCGGCAGTCTGGTGGAAGCTATTTGGATGCTGAGTGTTCACGGCATGGAAGGGATCGGAGTCGGAGCCCACATAAACGAAAAAGAAATAAAGATAAAGACAAAAATTGGGACTCAAGGAGGAGGAAAGAGAGGTAAGTCTAACATTGTATCGTCCAACAGTGAATTGTTTACCTTAAGGTAGAGTTTCTTAAGTCATGTGTAGGTAGAGAGTTAATCGTGTTAAAAAGGTGTTTGCTTTTTCCCTGCTTCTTCCTTCCTCCCTTCAACTGTCCCTCTCTTTTTTTTTTGTTTTCTTCCTTTGCTAATTCCTAAGGTGTAGGGTGTATAGTCCGTTGGTGAGAAGATCCAAACTTTAATAGCAGTCAATTTTGCCCTGTTAATGTCCCTGATAAAATTTTGATAGCTGAGAGATATGAACTAATGCCGAAGTAATAAATTAAAAGCAGTTGAGGTCCATCCTATATTTCAGCTGCTTACTGGGCATCTTCCTAGATCCCATGTTCAGTAGGGCTTTACCTGAAGCCATCTTCTTCTCAGCCTGTTCCTCTCTCCCAGCATTCCTATCCTGGTTAATGAATGACCGTCCTTTGTTCATCTGAGCCAGAAATCAAGGAGTCATGTTAGATACTCCTTTCTTATTCCTCACTATCCAGTCTTAATTGCTGTCAGTTCTACCTGAAGACCTCATTTACCCCTCCTCTTCCTCTGTCATGATTGCTGTCCATCTGGAAAAGGATGGTTGTTTTCCTAATTGCTCTACCTGTCTAGAAGTTTGTCCCTTACGGATTCATCTCTACCCTGCTGCCAGAGTGAACTTTCACCTCTTACAGCTCTTCAGTGGCAAAATTCATATTCCTTAGAATGGCTCTCAAGTCTCCAGGATCAGGGCCTCTGCCTACCTATCCTTGTATTTTGCCACTACCCATGAAATAGGTAGCTAGTGCTTTAGCCAGCCCGAATTGCTAGTTTCTTATCCACACTGTGCTACATTTCTTCCTTGCCATGTCTTGTTCTGCTGCCTAAGGCCTGCTTGGTAAACTCTTCATCTTTTAAGACCCAGCTGAGTCATTCCCATGAAGCTGATCTTTTCCATTTTGTTCCCTGTCTACCTGGCACATGCTTAATCATTACTCTCCTTACTAGGCTGTGAGCTCTGCGAGGGCAGGCCCATGTCTTATGTAGGATTTATGTGCACAGTGCTTGTCTGATAATGGGCTCGCAAATGATGCCTTCTCTCTCCAGGGCCGCTGGTGATCAGGAAGTTGTAAGGCTTATTGGTTTAATAATTTTACTTATTTTACTATCATTCAGTTCAAAAATTTAAAGCTAGCTATGATTTAGTCATTCTCTTACAAAATTGAAATATTTGCTTAGTAATCCCTTTTGATTCATATAATGAATGATATTTTATAGTAAGTTTATACAAATTAACTCTTGATTAGTTATCAGAAATCATGCTGTTTAACTTCTTCCTGATTTATTAGTGCTTTTCCCACTTAAGTAAATTTTGATATGTCTGATCAACCCCTATTGACTTAAATTCATTAGAAAGCCTCAAAATTTAAACATGACTAACTTTCTTTTAAAGAAGATAGAGTATTAGGAGAAATGTTTCTCAATAGGCAAATCTTTGACATTCTCCCTGAGATAGAATGAGTTGAGCCAGGAGCCAGGATAAAGACGTCAGACAGTTTCTGATTTCTCCTCTGACTTTAGTATTCTACCTGAAATGAATTCTCTGATCATCAGCCATGTACATATATTCAAAGTTAATTTTAAAGTGGAGCTCCAAAGTGTAGCTTTTAGAAAATTCATTTTGTTTATCCCCATCTCAATTTTGTCCCTTAGATTTAATGATGTGGTTTCCATATTTCCTCTTAAAAAAATCAGTTTTCAGTTCTAAAATGCATATTTTAATTTGTCCTGGTTTGTATCTGATTTATGAATTATTATTTTAAAGCTCTTCTATTAAATTGTCCATCATTTATGATAGTTTTATTTTTACCCCTTTCATTTCAGAGATGGGGAAATATATCATAGTCCTAAAAGAAGAAAGCAAAAAGTATAAATGAAGTATTCATGCATGTGTTAATTATGCTGATGCCAAGATAACCAATGTGCTGATGTTTTCATTGTAATTGCTTTGAATAGGGGAAAATGTTTATATGACCTGTTTAGTGCTCAGGTCACTATTTTTCAGTAAGTGCTTATGTCTCAAACCATGAGTACACTGTTATGCCCTATAACTTTGTTTTCCATATATTTTAATAGATGACTGCTTCTTGTTACTAATTTTGTTTTTTTTTCTTTTTTGATAATTTATGTATCATAAAATTCTTCAAATCAGTACTTAAATTATATAAATAATACATGAATGCATTCCCATGTAAAATGTTGAACCTTACAGAATACCATCTCCCATTCCTATGGCCACCCAGTGGTAACTGCTATTTACCACTACACTGGTGAGCTGTAATAGAGAAAAGCAACCTAAATATCTGTCAGGAGGGGAAAGGTCTGGCTAAATAAAATGCACTATAGTCATATAATAGATTATTTATATCAGATTTTAAAAATAAACTTTATTTATATGAATATGGATACATTTCAGAAACATAATGTTAAGTGACAACAGCAAATTGCTGTAAGATATATACAGTACTGTACATTTTCAGTGGCGATATATGTATGTAAATATATTTTTAAAGGTTCAGAAGAACCCATATCACACTGCCAGCAGTGATGATTTGGGGGAGACAGTATTAATGGGAGAGATAATGGGTGGCAGTGAAGATTGGGAGGGTGTTCAAAGGAAACTTTAGCTTTATCATAATACATTAATTTCTTAAAAATAAGGTATTCAACCCGGCCAGTGTGGCTCATGGTTGAGCATTATCCCATGGACCAGGAGGTCATGGTTTAATTGCTGGTCAGGGCACATGCACCAATAGGGGGTATGCAAGAGGTAGTCAATCAATGTTTTTATCTCTCCTCCCTTTCTCTCTGTGAAATCAATAAAAACATATTTTTTAAAAGTGAAAAAAATAAGGTATTCATATTTTAATTACAAATTGTCATTTCTTTTTTTCTAAATGAACTCTTAAAAATATACTGTCATTTGTTTTGTTTTTAAAATGAAATTTATTGAGCTACTATTTACATAAAAGAAAATGCATCCATTTTAAGTGTACATTTCATTGAGTTATTAAAAGGTATACTTGGGATTTTAGTAGAAAAATATGTGAAAAGGGAGTGGAATGGTCGAGTTGTGGAAAAATCGGGTGATCTAAGATATAACCAGAGTTCTTTGAAGTCCAAAGTTTTAAGTAACTACTTACTTCAAACTGGCCTATAAAATGTGGAATTATGTAAGAGGTATTTGATCCTTGAACATATTAATTTTCCATGCTTACCTATTTGTGTTTCAGACTCCTTCATCAATATAACCCCCATGCCTAGCATGTAATAGTTATTAATTTATTTTAAATTTTGACGAGCATTTGAAGACCCCATTCACCTCACATCTGACTTTATATTTATAATGGGCTGATGTTAATAATTACTGTAACTGCTACCCATCTTACTCATCCACTAAGTCCCAGCTAGATGACATCCTCTCACATACATTTCCGATCTACTGTGTAAATTTTCTCTCTCAAACACTTTCAAAAGCCCTAAGGATAGTTAATGTTTATTGAGCACTTACTATGTGGCAGACTCTGTTCTGAGATTTTAAAATTGTAAAATACACGTTAGCCTGGCCAATGTGGCTCAGGGATTGAGCATTGACCCACGAAGTAGGAGGTCAGGGTTCAATTCTTGGCCAGGACACGTGCCTGGTTGTGGGCTACATCGCTCTCTGTGATGTGCACTGATCACAAGGGGGCGGTGCAGGAGGAAGGAAGGGCATGACTAGCAGCCAGCAGCCAGGGAAGGAAGACCCCAATTGGACCTGATAGCCGGCCAGGCCTAGGGGGCCTAAGCGTGCACGAATTTCGTGCTCTAGGCCTCTAGTGTATTGTAATTATGTACTGTTTCTTATGTACTACTGTCTCTAGCTAGGTTTTAAACTTTTTTGAAAGTAAAATACATGATGATCTTTGAATCCCAAAGTGCTCAATATAATTCTTGAATGATAGGGGTGATAAATGTTTAAGGATGTTTAGGTATAGAGATGTTTAGTTATTTCCCTAACATACAAGTAATACAACAAAGATAGGACCTAGAATCCCTGCTCTTGACCACTGCTTTTTTTTTTTTTTTTTAACATATTTTACTGATTTTTTACAGAGAGGAAGGGAGAGGGATAGAGAGTTAGAAACATCAATGAGAGAGAAACACTGATCAGCTGCCTCCTGCACACCCCCTACTGGGGATGTGCCTGCAGCCGAGGTACATGCCCTTGACCAGAATACAATCTGGGACCCTTGAGTCCGCAGACCGATGCTCTATCCACTGGGCCAAAAGGCTAGGGCTTGACCACTGTTAAACCAATTTATTAACTTGAGCCCTTTTAGTGGAATCTGACATCATGGTAGTAACTGTCATTTCGTAGCAGTCTTCATATCCACCAGAGTTCTCTGAACTCCTGTATAAAATCCAAAAAAAAAAAAAAAATTGAACACTTTACCACCTGTCATTTTGTTAAACTCAAGCTAATTCATAAATAAATTTGATTATATCTTGAGGCCATTTGGTTATACACCAAAATTCACTGCATTGTTCAACTTTGCAAAGCAGGATTTCACATGAAGAAGTGAAAATATCTCACAGCGCCTCCTAAAATTAAGACTGCTGGACAATTAAATGCCTGATTCCTGCAGGAGTCAATCAACATAAGGAAGTTGGAATCAGCTGAGGAAAACTGAGACCTTGCTTTATCTTCCTGTCCACTGTACCCCATCTGCTCATCCCAAGGAGGCGAATATGGGTGTGTCTTCAATCTGCCATCAGAAAACATTGCTTATTGAAGTTCAAGAGAGAAGGCATTGTGAGCAAAAGCATTGGAGGGAGCTTCTCAGTTACTTAAGCTGACATGGTCACATCAATGTATATGTTGTTAAGGCAGCTGCTGCACAGAGCCTAGGGCACTGATAACATTAAGTCATAAAGGGAACTCCGTCAATGATCTCCGTTTGCCATTTTTGAGTAAGACTGTTTGGATAATCTCAAACTTTTAGTGAAAATCAGTTATCAAATGGCAAATTGGAGGTAGAATATTTTGAATTGGTACTGAGAAAATATTTTTTAAAGCTAAAAGAATAGAGTCACCTATGTACTCTATGGTACAGAAATACTAATTTAATACTATAGAACTGTGCATACAGTCTACTGAGGATGCTTTCTTTTTTTAATGTTTATGAGCTTATAAAGGGCCAAGAGTTCTGGTGTACAGTATGTTAAATTCTGAGAGTAGAAAATAAAGTCCATTCATAGTTGAATATGTTTATGAGGCCAGTTTCTTTCTGTGTATTTTGCTTTTGAGTTGCTACACTAAGCAAGTGTGTTAATTATTAAACAAAATCTCCTTTAAACCACACTAGTTTTATTACGTTAGTGATTGTACTTACTGCTCTGGTCACAGATTTGGGAGTTTGGTGTTGCGGAAAGTCCTCACAGATTTTGTATATTTTGACTGGGACCAGTTGTTTTTAGTGCTCCTTTCCAGAAAAGAAAAAAATATAATTTGTCAGACTTAAAAAGCTGCAAATGGATTCATCTTCATTGAGCAAGCTGAGTCACTTTCCCATTCAAAAACCAAGTAAGGCCACCTAAGAGAAAGGATGCTGCCTATAAGAAAATGTAAACTCATTTTCGTTTCAATCCTTTGGCTTAGTAATACAAGGCAGGAGCCACTTCCAGTTTAAAGAGCTGCTACCCATTCCACATGGACAGTATTGACTGGAAGTCCTGCCTTAGGATCACCTCTTGTGGCACCAATTAAGGGATTTGGGGTTGGGTTGCTTGAATGCTACGAATTTATGAGGCGGATTTCCCACAAGCATGGGGCCTTGGTAACCCATCTTGTTCCTCCAGCTTTAAGCCATGATTCCTCTTCTAGACTGAGAAAGGTAGTTAATGCAGGTTTCAGGAATAGAGAGAGATGAGGCATGAGCCTGGGCTTTATTTGGTATTACTGACACTATTTAGTACAGATTAAACCCTTTTAAGTGACGAAATTCTTCACATATTGGAAGGCGAAAAAAACCTTGATCAAAAGGAGCAATAGGGTGAGTCATAGATACAATATAGGCTCTTTGCCATATGACTCTAGGCAAATTCTTGATCTCCTTACCTCCTAATCGTCATCTATAGATTGAGAATAACAGCGCACTCTCAAAAGGTAGAGAAGAGGTTTAGAGATCGATGGCAAGTACTAAAATACCTGCCATGATTATGATTAATAAGACACTTGTAAGCTCTTTTCTTTCTGCTCTGCCTCCTGTGCTTGACTTTGCTGATGGATCAACCTCTTCTCATGCCCCTGAGAATTCTCTCACACTATAGTAGCAAACATGCCACACATATTGGAGACTCCATAAGGAAGTATGTATAGGGGAAACTTCACTACCTCTAGGACATGTACACTGCTGGTGTGCACCTGAATGGCCAACCAGTGTTAAAATACTGAAATACTTCTAAACTGCTTAGTAAATAACTACTGTCCTGAGCCTCACCTTCCCTCTCCCTGTCTTAGCCCTGGCAATGCCTGACCCTCTCCTAGACACTCCCGTGACCCAGCAAATAAAAGGCCAATGCTTGTCCTAACCGGTTTGGCTCAGTGGATAGAGCGTCGGCCTGCAAACTCAAAGGTCCCAGGTTCGATTCTGGTCAAGAGCATGTACCTTGGTTGCGGGCTCATCTCCAGTGGGGAGTGTGCAGGAGGCAGCTGATCGGTGTTTCTCTCTCATGGATGTTTCTAACTCTCTATCCCTCTTCCTTCCTCTCTTTAAAAAAATCAATAAAATATATTAAAAGTAGAAAATATTAAAAAACAAAAAGGTCAATGATTGGTGCAACTAAGGCCCTTGAACACCCTGCTCCAGGGCTGAGGCTGGTTGGTGGCTGTTCTGATTAATTTGTGACTCTGCAGTCAGTCTCTCCCTAAATAAGATTACTAACATGGGACACTATATTCCATTTCTCTCTTTGCCCTATATGGTGGGCCCTGTGTGCTGTATTGTGGGACTACTTGTCATGCACATGGTTACACACACTTGAATCAGCCACAGCTGTAGGTAGACAACAGTAGCACAAAGTGTGGAAGAGGAATTAGAAGTATATTGTTGTAAGGTTCTCACACTATACATAGAGTGGTGTATTATTAGAAGATAGACTATGATAATTAAGAGTGTATATTATAAACCCTAGAGAGGCTACTAAATAAATTAAAAAAAGGTTTAGCTAATAAGCCACAGTAGAGAGGATATGGAATAATTAAGAACAGTCTAAAAAGAGATAAGAAAGAAGGAAAAAGGGAACAAAAGAACAGATAAAACAAATATCAAGAAGGTAGATTTAACCCACCATATTGACCATATTAAACATTAGATGCAAATGTTTAAACATTTGAATCAAGAGGCAGAGATTGTTAAATTGGATGAAAAAGCAAGACCTAACTATATGTTGTCTGTAAGAAATGCACTTTAAATATGAGGATACAAATAGTTTAAAAAGAAAAAGATGGCAAAAATGTATTATATTAACACTAATAGAAAGAAAGCTATTTTTTTGCCCTGGCTGGTGTGGCTCAGTAGGCTGGGTGTTATCTCTGTACCAAAGGTTGCAGGTTCAATTCCCAATCAGGGCACATGGTTGCAGGCTTGATCTCCAGTAGGGGTCATGAAGGAGACTGATGTTTCTCCCTTTCCCTTCCTCTCTCAAAAAAAACCAAAAGCAAAAACACAAAAAATACCAAACAAAAAAAAAACAGAAAGAAAGGAAGAAAGCTATTTTACTATAAGAAAAACTATACTTCAGAACAATTAATAAAAAGATAAAGAGGAATATTTCAAAATGTCAAAGAATTCAATTCATCAACAGGACACAAAAACCATAAATTTGTATGCAGCTAATGAGACAGGTTGAAATACATAAAAAAAAGACTGCTTCCCAACTGAAGGGAGAAATAGGCAAATTCAGAGTTTATAGTGGACATTTCAACATGGGGTCCTTACTAATTTATAGCACAAGTAAAGAGGAAATCCATAAAAAGAAAGAAGACTTGAACAATACTATCCACCAACTTGACCTAACTGACATTTATAGAACACTAGAAGCCCATTGCACGAAGATTTGTTCAATAGGCATTCCTTCCCCTGGCTGTTGCACTGGTTTTACTCTGGCACCCGGGACCCAGGCCATAGGTCTGGCCGCAGCAGAGAAGCCAAGCCTCTTCAGTCTTCAGTGTTCAGTCCTGACTCCCGCCAGAGCCTTCACCTGTGTATGCAAATTAACAGCCATCTTTGTGGGGTTAATTTGCATAGTCGCTCTGATTGGCTGGTGGGTGTAGCAGAGAGGCACCAATTTGCATGTTTCTCTATTATTAGTGTAGATTCCACCCAACAACCAGCAGTATAAATGCCTTTCAAATGCACTTGTGATAGTCACCAAGATAGACCATGCTATGAGCCATAAAACAAATCTCAATACATTTGAAAGGATTAAAATCACAAATGACTAATATTAAGAATGAACATGGAGATGTTGCTATAGATTCTACAGACTTTAAAATTATGAAAAGGGAATATTAGAAACAATATTATGCCTATAGATTCAATAACTTAGATGGAATGGATAAATCCTTGTAATACACAAATTACCTAAAGAAGAAACAGTTAACTTGAAATAATCCTATATTTATGAAAAATATTGAATTGATAGTTAAATCTTTCCCACAAAGAAAACTTTAGTTCCTGATGACTTCACTGTTAAATTCTACCAAACATTTAAGGAACAATAGTATCAATTCTTTACCAACCCAGGTAATGGAAGAGAAAGGGAAATTTCCCGGCCATCATTATCCTGATACCAAAACCAGATAAAGACATTACACGAAAATTACAGACCAACATATCTCATGAACATAGACACTGTAACAAAATGTGGCAAATTTTGGCAAATAAATGAACCCAACAATACATTAAAAACACACACAACTTATGACCAAGTGAGTTTTATTCCAGGAATATAAGGTTGGTATAACATTGAAATTCAATGTAATTCACCATTTTGACAAACGAAAGAAGAAAAAGTCACATGATCCTCCATAGATGTAGAAAAGGAATGTGATAAAATTTAATACCTTTTCCTGGTTAAAACAAACGAAACCATTCTCAGCAAACTAGAAATGGAAGGAAATCTCCTCAACCTCATCAGGGACATCTACAAAAGTCCTAACGCTAACATTGTTCTTAATGGTGAAATATTGAATTTCAACCCAAGACTAGGAGCAAGGCAAAGATGTCTGTTCTTGTCGCTTATATTCCACTGTACTGAGGTCCTAGTTTGTGTATTAATTCAATGAAAAGAAATAAAATATATACCAATTGGAAGAATGAAGTAATAATGTCTTTACTCACAAATGACATAAGCATCTGTGTAGAAAATCCTGAGGTATTTACAAAAAAAGCTATTAAACCAAATAAATAAATTTAGCAAGGTCTCAGGATACATAGTCAATATACAAGGACCTATTATAATTTTTGTACGCTAGAAGTAAACATTGGAAATAGCATCAAAAAGTATAAAATACATAGGAATGAAGTTTACAAAATATAGATAAGACCTATGCACTGAAAGTAAATGTTGCTGAGAGAAAATAAAGAAGACTTAAATAAATGAAGAAATATACCACACTTAAAAATCGATATCTTTAAGGCACCATCCTCTCTAGATTGAACAACAGATTCAATGAAGTTGCAATAAATTCCCAGCAGATGTTTTTACAAAAAAAGTGTAACACATTTTTTATTGCGATAAATATACATAATATAGGAAATTTTCATTTTAAATAATTTAAGTGTACAGTTCAGTATATTCATATTGTTGTGCAACCATAACCACCATTCATCTCCAGAACTTTTTTATTTTTCTAAACTGAAATTCTATCCATTAAACAATAACTCTCTATTCCCACTTCCCCAGCCCCCAGCAACCAGCAAGTATTTGGTCTCTATGAATTTGACTATCCCAGGTACCCATTGTAAGTGGAATCATACAATATTTAATCTTTGTATGTTTGGCTTACTTCACTTAGCATAATGTCCTCCAGGTTAGTTTTTTTTCATAGCATGATAACAGGCTTTCTCTCTCTTTCTCCCTTACTTCTTCTTTCTTTTTTGTAGAAATTGACAGACTGATTAAAAAATTTATATGGAAATACAGTGGGCCTAAAAGAGAACATTTTCTGGAGAAGAAAATGACAAAGTTAAAAGACTTATACTACCTGTTTTCAAGATTTATTATGAAGTTACAGTCACCAAGATAGAGTGGTACTGGCATAAGGATAGATATGTAGATATGTAGAACAGAAGAGCAAATCCGGAAAGAAATATACAGATATGTGATCAATTGATTTTGAGAAACTACCAAGGTAATTTAATGAGACAAGAATAATACTACTTTCAAACAATGGGGCTGGAAAACAGGATGGATGGAATACAATGAACCTTGAATTTTACCTCACATAATGTACAAACACCAGCCTGAAGGGAATCATTAACTTAAGGGCTAAAATGTAACTTTTCTAAAAGAAAACATAGCAGACATTCTTTGGGACCTTGGGTTAGGCAAAGATTTCTTAAATAGGACACATAAAACAAAAGAGAAAATCACTAAGTTGGATTTCTTCAAATTAAACTTTTGCCCATTGAAAGAAACTGTTAAGAAAATTAAAAGGCAAGCCAGAAAATGGGAATATTTATTAAGCATATTGCAGACAGAGGACTTGTATTCAGAATATGGAAAGAAACCTTGAAACAAACAACCTTCCCAAAATGGACAAAAGATTTTAGTAGACGTTTTATACAAAAAGATACATTAGTGGCAAATTAACACACGAATAGCTGCTCAACATCAAATTAAAAACACAATGAATTAAAACCACACACTTTAGGATGGCTGAAATTAAAAGACTGAGATTATCAAGTGTTGGTGAGAATGTAGAAGAGCTAGAACTCTCATTTACTGCTGACAGGTCTGTATAATTGTACAATCATGTTAGAAAACTGTTTGCTAGAGTTTTCTTTTTTTCTAAGTTAAACATACACTTGTCATATAACCTGGGAATTTTCCTCCTAGATTACTCCTGGATTGCTTCTATTTTACTAAGGATAGAAACAAAACAAAACATGTTCACACTAAGATTTGTCCACAGATATTCAGAGCAGCTTTATTCATAGCTGGAAGCAACTCAAATGTTCATCAGCTGGTGAGTGGATAGACAAATTATCTATTTATGTAGCAGACTACTACTCAGCCACAAAAAGAAATGAGCTAATGATACATGCAACAATGTGGATGAATCTCAAAAGCATGCAAGTCGCGCAAAGGATTAAATACTATCTTATTCCACTGACATAACATTCTAGAAAAGGTAAACCTATAGTGACAAAAAGATGAGTGGTTGCCAGGTGGGGGTTGGGGAAAAGGGACTGCAAAGCAGCATGAAGAAGCTTTTTGGGATGATGGAAATGTCCTACATCATTCTTGAGGTGTTGGTTACATGATTAAACACATTTATTAAAACATCAAATCATACATTTGAATTGGTGACTTTTGTTGTATGCAAATAATACCTCAGCCATGAAAAAAAATGTGTGATGGCCTCTTTCCTCCAGGAGATCCCTAGCGTACCTGAGAAGCCCATGCGGGCTTCTGAAAACACTGGGAGGCAGCGCAGGTTAGCAGGCAGGTGGGGTTCCACGTCATTCTCCTGGAAAGGGGAGAGTAGGTGTGAATGAATAGACTAATTTTAGGACATTTGGTTATTGCACATAAAGAACATTTGTGGGCATAACCCTGAGGGTCATGGCTTTTGAGTCTATTACAGATGAAGTACAGAACGCAGTAGTCCGGATCATAACCCAAAAGCAGCAGAAAGAAAGGAACTCTATGGCAGCAAAGGCAGCAAGGGCAACTGAGATGGGTGCTGAGTCTGAGAGGCAGAAGGAAGGAAGAGGTTCCTCCGTTACAGGGCACGTATGTGGACAACACAGTTGAAAAGCAAAGGACAAAAACAACCCCACCTTCCAAAGAGCATTGTTATAAAATAAATAATTTCTTTGGAGAAAAAGTTGAATTCAAAGCCAAGAAGGCAAAATTGTACCTTTGTTGAATAATGGCTTTATCAAGGGCAGAAACATTTCCCCTAATTTTTTTGCCAGGTGAGAATGTGACTGTATACATAAGGCAAGCAATTCTGTGAGGTTTATGGGGGGCGGGAGGGAAGAGTCTGCCCTGCAGACAGCACTTTATTGGAGGTGCTCATTACAGAAGGTTGTTAGACTAGATGTTGACAGTGAGGAGGCCATGGGTGTGAGGTGGGATGCATGGAAACTCGGTGCCTTTGCTCAGTTTGGCTGTGAGCTTAATACTGTTCTGAAAAATAAAGTCTATTAAAAAGATCATTAGTAAAAGTGGCTTTGTTTGATGGGTAGAATTGAGATTTCGGGTTAAAAATTTTTAGGAGATGAGAGGTTCCTGGGTAAAATGTAAACATGCATGGAATAATTTGCCATATTTTTCTGGCTCTAAACTTTTATTTTTTAATTATTATTTAAATATATTTTTGTTGATTTCAGAGAGGAAGGGAGAGGGAGAGAGAGACAGTAACATCAATCATGAGAGAAGCATCGCTCTGCTGCCTCTTGCATGCCCCCTTACTGGGGACCATGCTTGCAACCCGGACATGTGCCTTTGACCAGAATCTAACCTGGGACCCTTCAGTCCATACACCGACACTGTATCCACTGAGCCAGACCAGTTAGGACTAAACTTTTCTTTTTTTACGTGAAATCACCATTAAAAGTCAAAATGGAGAAACAAGTCTAAATTTCAAGTATTGGGCCTTCTTAGCTGGGAGGATTGGTGAGCTGGATTCTCAGATGAAGGAAGTGGCTACTCCCAGGGGCACTCACCTTGCCACGCCCACCCTTCCCTACCCAACTCACTGGGTTCAGTGGGATCTGTGGCCCAGCTACTTACTGGTCGGTGTGAGGAAAGGGGGTTGAGTGGAACTGGTATCATCTGGGTGCCTGAGGCAGTTGATGGATGGAGGGGGAGAGCAGATAAGCACTCACCCCTCACTGAGAGCAGGCAGGATAGGCCAGCCTCCACATTTGGCACCTCTTAGAGGGCCACGGAAGTGTTCCCCATTGTCCTTTTACCAGGAGGTTGTGTCAGACTCTCCAGCACCCTCTTCAGTTTGGTGAAAATTCTTCTTCAGCTATGGAAACATGGCAAAGACTGTGTCAGGAACATCACCGAGCCGCACAACTAGCCTGGTGGAGTGATGGGAATAATACCAACAGCAACAGTCTATCACTGGGCACCTGTGCCGAGTGCAGTGCACATGACATGTGTTGTTTCACTTAAGCCCCACCACGCCCTATGAGGTAGGCAGGATCATTTTCAGTTTACAGATGATGAAACAGAGACTTTGAGAGTTCCAGTAGCTTTCCCAGGTCTACACAGCTGTTACGTTTCTGGAAAGGGGTCCCAAACCCAGAAGCGTGTGACTCGAACCACTGCTTTGAACCCCTGCTTCCCTGTTGCAATCATCTCAAAGTATCTCTCACTTTGCTTCAGTCCAAAGTTAAAGTAGATTGTGATGTCAGGGGACTGTCCAGGGAGAGGGGCTCAGGGGGGGGGGGAAGGGCCTCTGCTTGAGGTGCCCGGACAGTGGAGGTGGGCCGATGCAGCTGATTAGAGGACTTCTCCGTTCAAAGCCATCTACCCGGATGCCCGCACCTCTCTCAATTTCCCACCTCCCTTGCATGATCTTCAAGAAAATAAATGGTTTATCAGACCTGCACGTCTAATACAGGGACCCCCTATTCAAGGCAGGAGGCTCTCCCCCTCTTGTAGCCCGGGTACTCAGCGAGATACCCCACACCTGTGGAGAACGACTACCAAGGAGGCCTCCACTCCACCCAAAACTTTCAATTCAGATACCGAGCCACCTGGGCTCTCGAGAGAGGTAAGGACCGGTCATTAAACAGGAATTGGGACGTCCCACGGAAGGACCTATACGGAGGGCTGGACGCAGCGGTACTCCTGTGCTGGGAGCCGGTCCATCCTTGCTGTTTCAAGGGACCTGGCATATATGGCATACTGTTCTTAATATGTTTGCTCACCTTCTTGGCACTATGTGTTTTAACCAAGGTCACCTCTCTGAGAAAGGTTGTTTCCCCTGGTAGGGATTTTCCCCTGAAGTTAGGGAGGGAATAAAACCCCTTAACTAAGTGCCAGGCGGTTAATTAATCATTTTAACTACGAACAATCATGCTTAAGCTACATAATCTTTACTCCCTGGAATGGAGATAAGAAACGTCCTAACCTTTGGAATAGAGATTGATAGGATTGGAATCGACTGTTATAAATAGAGATGTAACAAGACAACAGCACACAGAACCTAGACACAGAACCTAGACACAGAACCTACACAGAACCTAGAGACAGAAGAACTTCGCTGGAGAGAACATGGCAAAAGATCCTGGACAGAAAGTGGCCACACAACCTAGAGACAGAACCTAAGGAGAGAACCTGGCTGAAGAACCTAGAGACAGAACCTGGCTACAGAACCTGGATAGAACATGGCAAGAGAACCTGACTAGAACCTGGTGACTGAACCTGGCTGGAGAACTTGGACAGAACCTAGGGAGGGAACATGGCTACAGAACCTGGCTGGAGAACCTGGAAAACCTGGCTGGAGAACCTATCAAGAGAACATGGACACGGAACCTGGCTGGAGATCCTGACCAGAACTTCACTGGAGATCCTGAACAGAACTTGGCTGGAGATCCAGACCAGAACTTGGCTGGAGATCCTGGCTAGAGATCCTGGCTAGGCTGTTGATCAACTGAACGCTGTCTCCGTGTCATTCCTTCTTCGTCGACTCCATCCACACCTTTGGGGACCCCTGGACCTGCTGGGGTTGGACCCCAGCACTCCTGGTCCTGACCCGTGGCCACGACGGTGGCCGGGGTCCTGGTTTGTGCGGCTGTAGGCTGTACTGGGTTTGTCTGTCTGGTATTTGTTTGTCTTGGTGTTTACTGTCAAAAAGTTGTCTGCCTCTGTGTACACCCTGCTGCAATGTTTTTTGAAAAATTTTCAGGACTTCAAGGAGCGAACTGCAGGTTCCGGGCAACCTTAGGCTGCATTTGGCTAATTTATTTTGTCTTTGTTCTTTGTTGTCTTTGTCTTTGTCAAATGGGATAGGGTCAGTCATCTTCGTCGACCCCCTATCAATCAGGCCCACTCTGAATGAGTGGAAGGGGAGCTTAATCACCTCCCGGGAAGCCATAGAGCTCCCTTAGACAATTAGTCAGAAATTGGTTAGATTGTTTAAACTCTGAATAAACATTTGATAGAAGTCAAAAACTCAAACTATCTGATGTATAATTACAAATATAAAAATCTATATAAAATAAAAAAAAACTAAAATTCTAAAATAGATTTAAAAGTTATAATATTAATACTTTTTGATTTACAGCAATTCTGTGAATGGGAGTGGCCCACTTTCCAGGAGGGGTGGCCGGATGCAGGGTCTTTTGATCTGACCACTGCCTACTGGGTCCATTATGTCATATACGGCCGCCCAGGGCATCCTAATCAAATTCCTTATATTCAGGTTTAGGTTGACATATTGTCCAAGAAACCCCGGTGGATGACGGCTTGCCTCCTGAGGGGAAAATTGGGACAAAGACAGACAGTCCTCTTGGCTTTGGCCCAGAAGGACAAAACTCCCCCTGTTCTCCAGGGTCCAAGTGAGGAGGCACTCCCCAGGGTCAGACCTCCCCCGTATGCTCCCCCACCCGCCGGCCCAACGGTGGCTAAAGACCCTGGCCCGGAACCTCTGCCTCCTCCACAGCCGGTTTCCTTTCCTCCGAAAATACCAGTCCAGGCCTTGGCTTCATTCTCCCCTCCTCACACTAGGCAAGGGACAGCATATGGAGAGAGAGAGGGAGAGGGGAAGAACCTGCAGGACCCAGCGGCATCTGCCAGTCCTGCAGTTCCTATGCTGCCACTATGGCAGGCAGGCCCTTTGGATTTGGGTCCAGACGGGCAACCTTTCAGGGTCTATGTCCCTTTTTCTACCAGTGACCTGTACAATTGGAGAACCAGAATCCTTCTTTCTCCCAGAACCCACTCTTTTAAGGTCTGTGTTTTTTTACCCATCAACCTACCTGGGATAATTGCCAACAGTTGATGCAAACTCTTTTCACTTCAGAGGAGAGAGAGAGATTCAAGGCGGAAGGGAGGAGATTTGTACTGGGTCCGGATGGGCAGCCTACCTCTGACCAAGATAGATTAGAGGCTGTGTTTCCCTCCAGGCGACCTGACTGGAATCCCAATAATGAGAGGGGAAAGGAGGCTCTCAATCGGTATCGCCAGACTCTATTGAGGGGCATCTGAGCTGCTGCTCGGAGACCCACAAACCTCTCTAAGGTGACAGAGACAGTCCAGGGGCCTAATGAGAGCCCGGCAGCTTTCCTGGAGAGGCTGTGCGAGGCCTATCGGGTGTATACCCCCATTGACCCTGATGCCCCAGAAAATCAGAGGGCTGTCATTGTTGCATTTGTTTCCCAGTCGGCCCCAGATATTAGAAAAAATTGCAGAAGTTAGAAGACTTTAAGGGGAAATCAATCTCTGAGTAGGTTAGTGTAGCCCAGAGGTTTTTAACAATCGGGAGGACCCTACGGCAGGTGTAAACACCTGGATGGCCAAGGTCCTCCTGGCCCTAAATGAGGAAAAAGGCCCAAGGGGCTGAAGTGACAATAAAAAGAAAGAAAAGCCTCATGGGAGAAAAGGAGTCCAACCCAGGCTTGGAAAAAATCAGTGTGCACTTTGCAAAAAGGAAGAAAAGGCTTACAAAAAACTGGAAAAAGCCCTGATAAGTGCCCCGGCACTCGCCCTGCCAGACCTAACCAAACCCTTTCAGCTATATGTAGCTGAAAACAAAGGGGTGGCAAAAGGGATCCTCACACAACCCCTAGGACCATGAAAACGCCCCGTAGCTTATCTCTCTAAGAGACTTGACCCGGTGGCCTCGGGATGGCCCAACTGCTTGAGAGCCGTTGCAGCCACCGCCCTCCTGGTAAAGGAAGCCTCAAAGCTAACCTTTGGCCAAAATCTCCAAGTAGTTGCTCAGCATGCAGTTGAGACCGTATTAAAGAGCCCCCCCCCCCCCCCCTGGAGAGATGGATGTCCAACGCCCGCATTACCCAGTACCAGGTGTTACTGCTAGACCCACCGCGAGTCAGCTTCCTGAAAACAGCTGCCTTGAACCCAGCCACACTCCTCCCTGACGAGGAGGCAGAGCCCCCTTTGCATGACTGCGAGGAGACATTGACTGCCCTCACTTCCCTCCGAGAGGACCTTGTGGACCAGCCCCTGCAGAATCCAGATGAGACCCTCTACACGGACGGGAGCAGCTTCGTAGAGGAAGGTACCCGGTATGCGGGGGCTGCAGTGGTGACACAAAAGGAGGTTCTCTGGGCACAGGCCTTAGGAAGAGGCACCTCAGCCCAAAAGGCAAAACTTATAGCAGTCACTCAGGCCCTCCATTGGGGAAAAGGAAAAAGAGTGAACATTTTCACAGACAGTCGGTATGCTTTCGCCACAGTACACGTGCATGGGGCCCTATATCAGGAAAGAGGCCTTCTGACCTCAGAAGGAAAGAACATTAAAAATGCTTTTAAAATACGTAACCTCCTGGCAGCCATATGGGGGCCAAAAGAAGTGGCAGTAATTCATTGCCGAGGGCACCAGAAGGGCGATAGTCCCGAAGCACAGGGAAATCGGTTTGCAGACCGAACCGCCAAGGTCGTGGCTAAAAGACCAGTAGGGCCCCTAGAAGTTCTCGTAGCCCTGACAGCATGAAGGCTCCCAGAGAAGCCTACTTATATGACGGGGGAGCAGAGGCTAGCTGTGAAACTAGGGGCCCAGGAAGGAGAGGCTGGATGGCTAATCCTGCCAAACGGAAGGCTTATAAGTGCCAGAAACCCTGGGGCGGACCATCGCTTCCCAGAACCACCAGAGCACCCACCTGGGGGGAACGAAGCTATCAATACTACTGGGAAGAGAATTTTACATCCCAGGGCTCCAGAAAATATCCCAAGATGTGGCTAGGAGGTGTCAAGTGTGTGCCCGGGTAAACCAAGGGCCCCCTGTTGTGGCCGCGCCAGGACAGTGATTCAGAGGACAGAACCCTGGAGAACACTGGGAAGTGGACTTCACCGAGATACCAGGAGGACAAGGAGGGTATAAATACTTGCTGGTTTTCATTGATACCTTCTCTGGCTGGCCTGAGGCATACCCAACCAAGGCAGAGACAGCACAGGTAGTAGTTAGAAAACTCCTCACTGAAATTGTCCCCCAGTTTGGCCTGCCACTATACATGGGGTCCGATAATGGCCCAGCGTTCATCGCCAAAGTTACACAATCCATAGTTAAAGCCCTGAGGGTTACCTGAAAATTGCGTTGTGTCTATAGGCCACAGAGTTCTGGACAGGTAAAGAGAATGAATCGGACCTTAAAGGCAACATTAACTAAATTAAAATTAGAGACTGGCAAAAACTGGGTAAGTCTCCTTCCTTTTGCTCTCCTCAGAGCTAGGTGCACTCTATACATAAAGGGCACGATGGAGGAGGACGTGCTGCGATCCAGTCCAACGCAGCCTGCCTTCTCTCCGGGAGATCTCGTTTGGGTGAAGCGTCACGACCCTGGCAGCCTGGAACCTAGATGGGATGGACCCTACCAGGTGGTGCTGAGCACTCCAACCGCCATCAAAGTCCCAGGAAAAAGGCACTGGCTCCATCGTACGCAGGTTAAGAAAAAGAACGACAGCGTCGAGGGATGGCGGGTCCAGAGGACCGGAGACCCGTTGAAGGTCAGACTCACTCGGTGTTCTTCCTAACTCTCCTCATCTGCCTGCAGCCGGGACTGGGAAATCCCCATTCGGCCATAAATTACTCTTGGGAGGTCACATGTACTATTGATAGGACTGTTATACACTCTGTTATTGGAATAGGGGCGCCTGTCATCCCGACAGATCTCTGTAAACTGTTTGAAGAAAACTGGGGAAATTCCTGTAGCAAAACTGCATCGACTGGGTATGGCTCGGGGGGCCCTCCCCGGGTCACCAAAGCCAGGGGTTACGATTGTGGAGACCTAACCCTAGAGCAAGAATTGTGGCACACTCGTCATTTTGTCTGCCCCCGGGAAGGGGGTAGTAACTGTGGAGGAGAGGGTGACTTCAATTGTGCCTCTTGGGGTTGTGAGACCCTAGCCCCATGGAAAAAACCTCCCACCGACAAGCTCCTCCATCTGAACAGAGAGGTCCGACCTGGGGCCCCGAAGAAGAACTGCACGATTGGAAATTGTAACCCCGTCCTCCTCATGCCTCTCGCCTGGTGGACTGACCAATGGGAAGAGGGAAAGACGTGGGGACTAAGACTCTATGTAAGCGGCCGAGACCCTGGCCAGCTCTTCACCATTCAAAGCCGGACTCTTCCCCGGTGGTTCAACCCAATTGGCCCCTTGCGTCCCCTAGACAAGCCAGAGAGGCCAAGCCAGCCACAGCACCCAGCCCCAGCTAAACCTCCTGGTTCCACTGAGTCACAAAGCTCTGGGAGCCCCAGCCCTACTCCACCTGCAGCCACGACCTCGCCAGCCCTTGGGGACCTACAACAGCTTTTGGATACAGACGCAGGAAAACCAAACCGGAAGCTGCTGGGAACCTTGGACTTAATGTTTTCTTTCCTAAATCGCACCTCCCCAAACCTGACCGCGGATTGCTAGCTGTGCCTCAACCCTGAACCCCCTTATTATATTGGAATAGGGGCAGGGGCCCAGCTCAGGAAGGACGCTTCTGCCATCAGGAACCTTTCGGCAGAAAGTCTGCCAGACGGACTGTGTATGTGGGGACACAAACACCAAGGACTTACTCTTGGGGACATCTTAAACCCCGGGACTTGTGTGTACCCTATAAACTACCCCCTTAGCAGTTCCACCTATACAGATCTATGTAATTCATCTATTATACTTCCAAAGAATTATACAGGAGAGACCCCACCTACTTAATAGCTCCGAAGGGGACTTGGTGGGCATGTACAACTGGTATAACCCCTTACATCTTCTCTCCAGTCCTCCAGAATCCGATGAACCCTGGACTATGCATTCTAGCTCATATCCTCCCACAGGTATATTACTATTCGGGAGAAGGGGGCCAAGAACATTTAAACCTCGAACCCAGAAGGATTAAAAGGGCCCCCATCCTAATCCCCCTCCTTATGGGAATAGGACTAGCAGGGTCCACGGCCGTTGGTACAGCCGCCCTAGCAACCGGCCACCAGAATTATAAAAAATTAAATAAGCAAATAAATCAAAATTTAAACTCTCTCAAAAATTCTGTTAGCCAACTGGAGGACTCTGTTGGTTCACTCGCAGAGGTAGTATTAGAAACAGAGGAGGCCTAGATCTGCTTTTCCTGAAGCAGGGAGCCTCTGTCTGGCCCTAGGGGAAACTTGCTGTTTTTACACCAACCACTCGGGGGTGATCAGGGAAAGCCTTAGCCAGCTGTGAAAATGGCTGGCTGACCAAGAAGAGGCTAGAAAGGCTAAAGGCAATTGGTATAAGAATTTATTTTCCTGGTCCCCCTGGCTAACTACGCTGCTCTCCTCCTTGGCAGGACCAGTCGTTCTGCTCCTCCTAGGGCTCATATTTGGCCCCTGCATTGCCAGATGCCTCCTCAATTTCATACAAAATCAAATACAGACTGTAAAGTTAATGGTTTTATACACCCAATACTCCAGAATCTTAGAGTAGGATGCTGAATCAAAGATTTGTTTCCCAATAAGACCAGTAGGGAATGTACTGGGCTGCATATCGGGGCGCGCTGTACTGTCTGTTCCTTGAACAGACAGATAGGAAGGTACTGACATCAGGTCAGGCCTTGAGATATGGTCTCATGGTCCCTCCTCAATATACTGTGCTCTCTGTTCCCGGAAAACATAGATAGGAAGGTGATAATGCTATACTGTGTCGGGAACAAATTGTGTAAACAAGGCTTTGTAACTTTGTAGTTTTTGCAAATAAATATGCTGTAATGCTTGCAGTCATTCCTGCAGTTCCGCCTTTGCTTCAGCGGGGTGCTGGGACTGCAGACAGCTGGTCAGCTTAATAAAGGTTCCTAAATTTAAATTCTGAGTCGGTGGTCTATCTTGCTGAGTCAACCCATAACAGTGTGCAGTTGGTTCACACCCATTTTAAAATACCCCCTGTGCGGAAAAGGACAGTTACCATACTCACTTCCTGTACCCCTGTTGTTCAAAGCCTTTCCCATTTGGAACTGAACCTTCTCCGGGGGTCATAATGATGAGGAGTGTGGCAAATCCTGCCACAGAAGGAAGAGCTGGTTGACAACATGACACTAGGACCCACAAGAATGTAAGCTCCACGAAGGCAGGGATTTTGTTCTATTTGTCAATGTAACTACAGAATCTAAAACACGTAGAACGAGTTCCATGATAATGATGATGATAATAATGTGTATTTCATGTGAGAGACCCTCCCTGTGGCTTGCTCAGCTCCACAAAGTCACCAGCCTCCTAGGAAGAGGCAAAACCTGATGCACAAAGAGAAAGCGCAGGGCCTCTGCTCTTGGGGCTCACAGTACAGAAGGAATTGTATGTGTGCATGTGTGTGCATGCACCTGGTCATGCATGTACATGTGCATATGTGCACCTGTTTATGTGTGTGTGTGTAATATTGTGCGTACATGTGTGTGCATGTGTTAGAGTGCCTATGCCTGTGTGTGCATGTATGTGTGTGTGCGCATGCATGTGCATTTTGTGTCCCCCAGCACCACCCAGAGCTCCACAGCCCATCACTGGGAAGAAAGACAATGACGGCTTTAGCGGGAACCTCCTTGAGTCTTTACATGTCACAATGTTGCTGTTCCTCATGATTGGTTTGCGGGCACTCAAAAGGCAGGCACTCATAGGGGCCTGGGCACAGCCACCACCTTGGGCCACTCTTCTCCAGGGACCCTCCTCTCCCTGTACTGCGTCCTGGGCTCTCTCCAGCCATTGTCAGGATGGGCAGCGCCTTGCTCAACTCATCTAAAGTCTTTAGGACCAGATTTTCCAAGAAGGAACCAGAGGGAGGAGGGTTGGGAGGTGCTGACTGGGCCCTTCCTCCACTTTGCTCTGGAAGGCTAATGTCAAGGTTTATAACCCAGCAGGAAGGGGGGACATTTATCTCTGAGGGAACCAACAACCTGAAGGAAAAGAGCTGCCAAGTCTGCGCGTTCAGTACAGGGTCCGGGGTTTGGAGCTCAATAAATGTCCACTCACCGATTTACAAACAAAAAAACACCTGGTGAACTTCGCCCGCCTGCTAACCCAGGACAGTTGCCAGGCTATGTCTGTGACCCGTCTTATTTCTGTGACCTGTTGCCACATGATACCCCACAAGGCTGGGCTGGGCCACTGCTGGGTGATTCCCCAGCAGGCTCAGGAAGAGCTCCCCAAGAGCTTGTCAGATTGAAACTCCGACTCGGCTGTTGAGACAGAGCTGGCCACATGGAGAAGGGGAAGCCACCATGGAAGGTATAGCAGTGCCCCCTGGGGCTGGGAGAACTGGGCTGGTTTGGTGGAGGAGAGGCAGCGGATAAAGGGCCCGTTGGTGGGTTAGACAGGAGAATGACATGATCAGATTTATATTTTTAAAAGGTCACTCTGTGATTTGGCATTTGAAATGATATTTGAGGGGTAGGCTTTAGGTAGATGAAGAGGGTGAGATGTGCTTCAGGTAAAGACAGTGGACACGCTGCCTGGAGGCAGGAGAGATGAACACTGGAGACCTGAAGACACACCTCTCAGATGCCGGTGAGTGAGGGACAGGGCAGGGAAACAAAAGACCCTCCATTGAGGGGGCAGGGCAAGGGGACAGGGGACCCTCCATTGAGGGGGCAGGGCAAGGGGAAAGGGGAACCTCCATTGAGGGGGCAGGGGAAGGGGACAGGGGACCCTCCATTGAGGGGGCAAGGCAAGGGGGACAGGGGACCCTCCATGGAGGATACAGGGCAGGGGGTAGGGGACCCTCCATGGAGAGTACAGGGCAGGTGGTAGGGGACCCTCTATGGAGGGTACAGGGCAGGGAGACAGGGGACCTCCATGGCGGGTACAGGCCAGGGTGGGCCAGGGACCCTTAATTTAGGGTCCGTGGTAGGGGGGTAGGGGACCATCCATGGAGGAGGCAGGGCAGGTGAGGTAGGGGACTGTAGTTCTTTCATGGATGTGGCAGGACAGAAAAACAGGGGACCCTCCATGGAGGAAGAAGATCAGGGCGACAGGACCACCTCCATGGAAGAAACAGGGCATGGCACTGGATCAGGGAACCCTCCATGGATGGGACAGGAGAGTGGGGACATGGGAATCTGAGGGATGGGGCAGGGCAGAGGAAATGGGGGTCTCCAGTGCCCCCTGTCCTGCCCACTCCATGGAGTGGGGAATGTGGGGGAACAGTGGAGCCTCCACGGATGGGGTCTTGCAAGGGATACAGGGCAACTTTCATGGAGGGGCCAGGGCAGGGAGGACAGGGTACCTTACATAAAGGGGGCAAGATAGGGGGGCTGGAGACCCTCCATGGAGGGGGAAGGACTGAGGTTGGAAGTCCCTCCATTGCGGGTACAGGGCAGGGGGGATAGTTACCTTCCATTGAGGGTACTGTACAGGGGGGAATAGGGGACCCACATGGAGGGTTCAGGGCAGGGGGGACAGTGGACCTTCCATGGAGGGTATGAGGGGGGGGGACAGGGATCCTCCATGGAGGGCACAGGGAATGGGGAATAGGGGACCCTCCATTTTGGGTACAGGGAAGAGGGGATAGGGGACCCTTCATTTAGGGTACCGGGCAGGGGGGATAGGTGACCTTCCATGGAGGGTACAGGGCAGAGGGACAGGGGACGGTTAATGGATGGTATAGGGCAGAGGAACAGGGGGCCCTCCATGGAGGTGGTCGGGTGTGGTAGACTGGGGACCCTCCATGGAGGGGGAAGAGCAGGGAGGACAGGAGAAGAGGGAGGGATGACAGGGGACACTGCCCCCTCCATGGAGGGTTGCCAGTCCCCCCATGAAGGGTTCCCAGTACCTCCAGCCCTGCCCCTTGCCACAGGCCCTGTTTTTCTTGCCTTCCCATGGAGGGCCAACTATCCCCCTGGTTCTGATCACTCTGTGGTTGGTTCTTTTTCTCCTCAGCCTTGCCCCCTCCATGGAAGTTCTTCTGTTTCCCTGCCCTACCCCTCAATCACCTGCCTCTCAGAGGTGTGTGCTCAGGTCTCCAGTGTTCATTTCTCCTGCATCCAGACCACATGCCCACTACATGTACCTGAAGCATATCTCACACTATTCATCTGCCTAAATCCTACCAGTGCTCTCAAGGCACATCAAAAGTATCTTTTCAAATGTCAAATAACAAAGTGATCCCCACAGGAGATCAGATGGAGGAACATAGGAGAGGATATAAGGGGGATAAATGTTTCAGTTGGAGAAGACCAGAAATGTGATGGAGATGATGGTGGTACGGTCCGCACAACAGTATAAATGTCCTTAACACCACGGCACTCTGCACTGGAAAACAGTGGAAATGGTAAAATTCACTGTGATAAAGGTATGCAAAAAAGAGGAAGGAAAAGCAGGCCAGGTCTTAAAACAGAACCATGGTAGGACAAGGTCTGGCTACCTGAATTCCCATTCCGAGAAAGCCTCTGGACACAGTGATGAGAAGAGAATGGGGTGTGAGATACGTTGAGAAATGGTGGGCAAGCCTTGGTTCCCTCCTGTCCACCCCACGGGTCTCTTAAGAGAAGTCAGGGATGCTGCCTGAGGATCAACATTGTGTGCAGGTGCAGAGAAACACACCTCAGGGGGGAATGCATTTTGTGCAGCCACTCTGGAGAGCAGTAAGGGGTTACGTCAAAAAATTAAAAATGGAAATTTCATGCTTCCATGGAACACAGTGATTCCACTTCTGGGAATATATCCCAAGAAATCAGAGACACTGATTGCAAAGAATCTATGCACTGCTATGTTCATTGAAGTGTTATTTATAATACCAAGATTTGGAAGGCCCATGTGCCCATCTGTAGATGAGTGCATGAAAATGCTTTGGTACATTGACACAATGGAATACTACTTGGCTGTGTAAAGAAAGGGAATCTTAACTGTTTGTGACAGCGTGGATGGACCTGGAGAGCTTTATGGTAAGTGAAATCAGCCAGTCAGAGAAAGACTAATACCGTATGATTTCTCATACATGTGGAATGTAATGAGCAAAATAAATTACAAAGAAAATAGAAGCAGAGTCATAGAAAGAAAAAGACTGACAGTTGTCAGAGGGAAGGGGTTCTGGGGCTGGGTGAAGGGTGAAGGGATTAAGCATAGAAAAACAAGAACACAGACATCACTATATGATTACGGGAAGGAAAGCGGGGGTGGAGGAGGGAGAGGGTAAAGGGGGTCAGATGGTGATGGAAGGAGACTTGACTTCGGGTGGTGAACACACAGTACAGTATACAGATGATGGGTTATAGACTTGTACAGCTGAAGCCTACATGACCTTATTAACCTGTGTTTACCCAATAGATTCAATTAACAAAACAGGAACAATATTGTGACACAAGCTACAACATGGACGGACCTTGAAGACATTATGTTCAGTGCAAATGGCAGTCAAAAGAAGACAATAACTGTGTGAGTCCACTCACATGAGGTCCACAGGACCATCGGAGCCAGAGACGGATGGTAAGATTGAGGTAACAGTGGTTGTGCCATTGGGGTACGGGATGCAGAGTTGTTTACTGGGGGCAGAGATTCAGTTGGAGAAGATGGGAAAAATGATCGATATGATGGTGGTATCATCGGCACCACAGTATGAATGTCCTTAACACCATTGCACTGTGCACCAGAAAACAGTGTCAATGGTAAATTTCACCGGGATAAAACAACGGAAAAAAGAGAAAGTCCAAGAAGGGCAAGTCTTAAACAGAACCACGGTGAGATGTGCTCAGGCTTCCTGAATTACCACTCCAAGAAGGCCTCTGGACACGCAGTAATGAGAACAGCTTTGGGTGTGAGGTCCGTTGAGAAACCCTTGGCAAGGCTTGGTTCCCTCCTGTGCAACCCACGAGCCTCTTATAGAAGCCAGGGATCCTGCGTGGGGCTCACCATTGTGGGCAGGTGCAGCGAACCCCAACTCTGAGGTGAATGTGTTTTGTAAAGCCACTGTGGAAAGCAGTAAGGAGTTACCTCATGAAATTAAAAATGGAACTTCCATGCTTCCAAGGAACACAGTGATTCCACTTCTGGGAATGTATCCCAAGAAATCAGAGACACTGATTGGAAAGAATCTATGCACTGCTAGTTCAGTGCAGTGTTATTTACAATATCAAGATTTGGGAGGCCCATGTGCCCATCAGTAGATGAGTGGATGGAAATGCTTTGGTACATTGACACAATGGAATACTACTTGGCTGTGTAAAGGAAGGGAATCTTAATTGTTTGTGACAGCGTGGATGGACCTGGAGAGCTTTATGGTAAGTGAAATCAGCCAGTCAGAGAAAGACTAATACCCTATGATTTCACATACATGTGGAATCTAATGAGCCAAATAAATTAACAAAGAAAAGTGAAACAGAGTCATAGAAAGAAAAAGACTGACAGTTTTCTGAGGGAAGTGGTTGTGGGGCTGGGTGAAGGCTGAAAGTATTAAGCAAAGCAAAACAAAAAGTCATGAACAGAGACATCACTATAGTGATTACGGGAAGAAAAGCGGGGGTGGAGCTGGGAGAGGCCAAAGGGGGTTAAATGGTGCTGGAAGGAGACTTGAATTGGGGTGGTGAACACAGTACAATGTACAGATGATGAATTATAGACTTGTACACCTGAAGCCTCCATGACCTTATTAACCTGTGTTAACCCAATAGATTCAATTAACAAAACGGGAAAAACATTGTGACAGAAGCTACAACATGGTTGGACCTTGAAGACATTAACTTCAGTGCAAATGCCAGACAAAAGAAGACAATTACTGTGTGATTCCCCTCACATGAGGTCCTCAGGGCGATCGGAGTCAGACACAGAAGGCAAAATGGAGGTACCAGTGGTGGCGGGGTTGGGGTGCGGGATGCAGAGTTGTTTACTCAGGGCAGAGTCTCAGTTGGAGAAGATGCGAAAAGTGATGGATATGACGGTGGCGTCGTCTGCACCACAGTATGAATGTCCTTATCACCACTGCACTGTCCACCGCAAAACAGTGGAAATGGTAAATTTCACCGTGATAAAGCAATGGAAAAAAAATGTAGAAGAAGGCCAGGTCTTAAAACAAAACCACAGTGAGATGTGCTCAGGCTTCCTGAATTTCCACTCCAAGAAAGTCTCTGGACACGCAGTGATGAGAAGAGCTTTGGACGTGAGGTCAGATGAGAAACGCTTGGCAAGGCTTGGTTCCCTCCTGTGCAAGCCATGGGCCTCTTACTGAAGGGAAGGATGCTGCATGGGGCTCAACATTGTGGGCAAGTGCAGTGAATCGCAACTCTGGGGTGAATGCGTTTTGTGAAGCCACTATCGAAAGCAGTAAGGAGTTACCTCATGAAATTACAAATGGAACTTCCGTGCTTCCATGGAACACAGTGATTCCACATCTGGGCCTGTATCCCAAGAAGTCAGAGACACGGATTGGAAAGAATCTATGCACTGCTATGTTCATTTCAGTGTTATTTACAATACCAAGATTTGGAAGCAGCCCATGTGCCCATCTGTAGATGAGTGGATAAAAATGCTTTGGTACATTGACAATGGAATGCTACTTGGCTGTGTAAAGGAAGGGAACCTTAATTGTTTGTGACAGCGTGGATGGACCTGGAGAGCTTTATGGTAAGTGAAATCAGCCAGTCAGAGAAAGACTAATACCCTATGATTTCACATACATGTGGAATCTAATGAGCCAAATAAATTAACAAAGAAAAGTGAAACAGAGTCATAGAAAGAAAAAGACTGACAGTTTTCTGAGGGAAGTGGTTGTGGGGCTGGGTGAAGGCTGAAAGTATTAAGCAAAGCAAAACAAAAAGTCATGAACAGAGACATCACTATAGTGATTACGGGAAGAAAAGCGGGGGTGGAGCTGGGAGAGGCCAAAGGGGGTTAAATGGTGATGGAAGGAGACTTGAATTGGGGTGGTGAGCACAGTACAATGTACAGATGATGAATTATAGACTTGTACACCTGAAGCCTACATGACCTTATTAACCTTTTTCAACCCAATAGATTCAATTAACAAAACGTTGTGACACAAGCTACAACATGGATGGACCTTGAAGACATTATGTTCAGTGCAAATGGCAGTCAAAAGAAGACAACTACTATGTGATTCCACTCACATGATGTCCTCAGGGAAATCGGAGCCAGAGACGGATGGCAAGAACGAGGTAAGAATGGTGGGGGGGATGGGGTGAGGGTTGCAGAGTTACTTACTCAGGGCAGAGATTCAGTTGGAGAAGATGGGAAGAGTGATGGATATGATGGTGGTGTTGTCGGCACCACAGTATGAATATCCTTAACACCACTGCACTGTGCACCAGAAAACAGTGTCAATGGTAAATTTCACCGGGATAAAACAACGGAAAAAAGAGAAAGTACAAGAAGGGCAAGTCTTAAACAGAACCACGGTGAGATGTGCTCAGGCTTCCTGAATTACCACTCCAAGAAGGCCTCTGGACACGCAGTAATGAGAACAGCTTTGGGTGTGAGGTCCGTTGAGAAACCCTTGTCAAGGCTTGGTTCCCTCCTGTGCAACCCACGAGCCTCTTATAGAAGCCAGGGATCCTGCGTGGGGCTCACCATTGTGGGCAGGTGCAGCGAACCCCAACTCTGAGGTGAATGTGTTTTGTGAAGCCACTGTGGAAAGCAGTAAGGAGTTACCTCATGAAATTAAAAATGGAACTTCCATGCTTCCAAGGAACACAGTGATTCCACTTCTGGGAATGTATCCCAAGAAATCAGAGACACTGATTGGAAAGAATCTATGCACTGCTAGTTCAGTGCAGTGTTATTTACAATATCAAGATTTGGGAGGCCCATGTGCCCATCAGTAGATGAGTGGATGGAAATGCTTTGGTACATTGACACAATGGAATACTACTTGGCTGTGTAAAGGAAGGGAATCTTAATTGTTTGTGACAGCGTGGATGGACCTGGAGAGCTTTATGGTAAGTGAAATCAGCCAGTCAGAGAAAGACTAATACCCTATGATTTCACATACATGTGGAATCTAATGAGCCAAATAAATTAACAAAGAAAAGTGAAACAGAGTCATAGAAAGAAAAAGACTGACAGTTTTCTGAGGGAAGTGGTTGTGGGGCTGGGTGAAGGCTGAAAGTATTAAGCAAAGCAAAACAAAAAGTCATGAACAGAGACATCACTATAGTGATTACGGGAAGAAAAGCGGGGGTGGAGCTGGGAGAGGCCAAAGGGGGTTAAATGGTGCTGGAAGGAGACTTGAATTGGGGTGGTGAACACAGTACAATGTACAGATGATGAATTATAGACTTGTACACCTGAAGCCTCCATGACCTTATTAACCTGTGTTAACCCAATAGATTCAATTAACAAAACGGGAAAAACATTGTGACAGAAGCTACAACATGGTTGGACCTTGAAGACATTAACTTCAGTGCAAATGCCAGACAAAAGAAGACAATTACTGTGTGATTCCCCTCACATGAGGTCCTCAGGGCGATCGGAGTCAGACACAGAAGGCAAAATGGAGGTACCAGTGGTGGCGGGGTTGGGGTGCGGGATGCAGAGTTGTTTACTCAGGGCAGAGTCTCAGTTGGAGAAGATGCGAAAAGTGATGGATATGACGGTGGCGTCGTCTGCACCACAGTATGAATGTCCTTATCACCACTGCACTGTCCACCGCAAAACAGTGGAAATGGTAAATTTCACCGTGATAAAGCAATGGAAAAAAAATGTAGAAGAAGGCCAGGTCTTAAAACAAAACCACAGTGAGATGTGCTCAGGCTTCCTGAATTTCCACTCCAAGAAAGTCTCTGGACACGCAGTGATGAGAAGAGCTTTGGACGTGAGGTCAGATGAGAAACGCTTGGCAAGGCTTGGTTCCCTCCTGTGCAAGCCATGGGCCTCTTACTGAAGGGAAGGATGCTGCATGGGGCTCAACATTGTGGGCAAGTGCAGTGAATCGCAACTCTGGGGTGAATGCGTTTTGTGAAGCCACTATCGAAAGCAGTAAGGAGTTACCTCATGAAATTACAAATGGAACTTCCGTGCTTCCATGGAACACAGTGATTCCACATCTGGGCCTGTATCCCAAGAAGTCAGAGACACGGATTGGAAAGAATCTATGCACTGCTATGTTCATTTCAGTGTTATTTACAATACCAAGATTTGGAAGCAGCCCATGTGCCCATCTGTAGATGAGTGGATAAAAATGCTTTGGTACATTGACAATGGAATGCTACTTGGCTGTGTAAAGGAAGGGAACCTTAATTGTTTGTGACAGCGTGGATGGACCTGGAGAGCTTTATGGTAAGTGAAATCAGCCAGTCAGAGAAAGACTAATACCCTATGATTTCACATACATGTGGAATCTAATGAGCCAAATAAATTAACAAAGAAAAGTGAAACAGAGTCATAGAAAGAAAAAGACTGACAGTTTTCTGAGGGAAGTGGTTGTGGGGCTGGGTGAAGGCTGAAAGTATTAAGCAAAGCAAAACAAAAAGTCATGAACAGAGACATCACTATAGTGATTACGGGAAGAAAAGCGGGGGTGGAGCTGGGAGAGGCCAAAGGGGGTTAAATGGTGATGGAAGGAGACTTGAATTGGGGTGGTGAGCACAGTACAATGTACAGATGATGAATTATAGACTTGTACACCTGAAGCCTACATGACCTTATTAACCTTTTTCAACCCAATAGATTCAATTAACAAAACGTTGTGACACAAGCTACAACATGGATGGACCTTGAAGACATTATGTTCAGTGCAAATGGCAGTCAAAAGAAGACAACTACTATGTGATTCCACTCACATGATGTCCTCAGGGAAATCGGAGCCAGAGACGGATGGCAAGAACGAGGTAAGAATGGTGGGGGGGATGGGGTGAGGGTTGCAGAGTTACTTACTCAGGGCAGAGATTCAGTTGGAGAAGATGGGAAGAGTGATGGATATGATGGTGGTGTTGTCGGCACCACAGTATGAATATCCTTAACACCACTGCACTGTGCACCAGAAAACAGTGTCAATGGTAAATTTCACCGGGATAAAACAACGGAAAAAAGAGAAAGTACAAGAAGGGCAAGTCTTAAACAGAACCACGGTGAGATGTGCTCAGGCTTCCTGAATTACCACTCCAAGAAGGCCTCTGGACACGCAGTAATGAGAACAGCTTTGGGTGTGAGGTCCGTTGAGAAACCCTTGTCAAGGCTTGGTTCCCTCCTGTGCAACCCACGAGCCTCTTATAGAAGCCAGGGATCCTGCGTGGGGCTCACCATTGTGGGCAGGTGCAGCGAACCCCAACTCTGAGGTGAATGTGTTTTGTGAAGCCACTGTGGAAAGCAGTAAGGAGTTACCTCATGAAATTAAAAATGGAACTTCCATGCTTCCAAGGAACACAGTGATTCCACTTCTGGGAATGTATCCCAAGAAATCAGAGACACTGATTGGAAAGAATCTATGCACTGCTAGTTCAGTGCAGTGTTATTTACAATATCAAGATTTGGGAGGCCCATGTGCCCATCAGTAGATGAGTGGATGGAAATGCTTTGGTACATTGACACAATGGAATACTACTTGGCTGTGTAAAGGAAGGGAATCTTAATTGTTTGTGACAGCGTGGATGGACCTGGAGAGCTTTATGGTAAGTGAAATCAGCCAGTCAGAGAAAGACTAATACCCTATGATTTCACATACATGTGGAATCTAATGAGCCAAATAAATTAACAAAGAAAAGTGAAACAGAGTCATAGAAAGAAAAAGACTGACAGTTTTCTGAGGGAAGTGGTTGTGGGGCTGGGTGAAGGCTGAAAGTATTAAGCAAAGCAAAACAAAAAGTCATGAACAGAGACATCACTATAGTGATTACGGGAAGAAAAGCGGGGGTGGAGCTGGGAGAGGCCAAAGGGGGTTAAATGGTGCTGGAAGGAGACTTGAATTGGGGTGGTGAACACAGTACAATGTACAGATGATGAATTATAGACTTGTACACCTGAAGCCTCCATGACCTTATTAACCTGTGTTAACCCAATAGATTCAATTAACAAAACGGGAAAAACATTGTGACAGAAGCTACAACATGGTTGGACCTTGAAGACATTAACTTCAGTGCAAATGCCAGACAAAAGAAGACAATTACTGTGTGATTCCCCTCACATGAGGTCCTCAGGGCGATCGGAGTCAGACACAGAAGGCAAAATGGAGGTACCAGTGGTGGCGGGGTTGGGGTGCGGGATGCAGAGTTGTTTACTCAGGGCAGAGTCTCAGTTGGAGAAGATGCGAAAAGTGATGGATATGACGGTGGCGTCGTCTGCACCACAGTATGAATGTCCTTATCACCACTGCACTGTCCACCGCAAAACAGTGGAAATGGTAAATTTCACCGTGATAAAGCAATGGAAAAAAAATGTAGAAGAAGGCCAGGTCTTAAAACAAAACCACAGTGAGATGTGCTCAGGCTTCCTGAATTTCCACTCCAAGAAAGTCTCTGGACACGCAGTGATGAGAAGAGCTTTGGACGTGAGGTCAGATGAGAAACGCTTGGCAAGGCTTGGTTCCCTCCTGTGCAAGCCATGGGCCTCTTACTGAAGGGAAGGATGCTGCATGGGGCTCAACATTGTGGGCAAGTGCAGTGAATCGCAACTCTGGGGTGAATGCGTTTTGTGAAGCCACTATCGAAAGCAGTAAGGAGTTACCTCATGAAATTACAAATGGAACTTCCGTGCTTCCATGGAACACAGTGATTCCACATCTGGGCCTGTATCCCAAGAAGTCAGAGACACGGATTGGAAAGAATCTATGCACTGCTATGTTCATTTCAGTGTTATTTACAATACCAAGATTTGGAAGCAGCCCATGTGCCCATCTGTAGATGAGTGGATAAAAATGCTTTGGTACATTGACAATGGAATGCTACTTGGCTGTGTAAAGGAAGGGAACCTTAATTGTTTGTGACAGCGTGGATGGACCTGGAGAGCTTTATGGTAAGTGAAATCAGCCAGTCAGAGAAAGACTAATACCCTATGATTTCACATACATGTGGAATCTAATGAGCCAAATAAATTAACAAAGAAAAGTGAAACAGAGTCATAGAAAGAAAAAGACTGACAGTTTTCTGAGGGAAGTGGTTGTGGGGCTGGGTGAAGGCTGAAAGTATTAAGCAAAGCAAAACAAAAAGTCATGAACAGAGACATCACTATAGTGATTACGGGAAGAAAAGCGGGGGTGGAGCTGGGAGAGGCCAAAGGGGGTTAAATGGTGATGGAAGGAGACTTGAATTGGGGTGGTGAGCACAGTACAATGTACAGATGATGAATTATAGACTTGTACACCTGAAGCCTACATGACCTTATTAACCTTTTTCAACCCAATAGATTCAATTAACAAAACGTTGTGACACAAGCTACAACATGGATGGACCTTGAAGACATTATGTTCAGTGCAAATGGCAGTCAAAAGAAGACAACTACTATGTGATTCCACTCACATGATGTCCTCAGGGAAATCGGAGCCAGAGACGGATGGCAAGAACGAGGTAAGAATGGTGGGGGGGATGGGGTGAGGGTTGCAGAGTTACTTACTCAGGGCAGAGATTCAGTTGGAGAAGATGGGAAGAGTGATGGATATGATGGTGGTGTTGTCGGCACCACAGTATGAATATCCTTAACACCACTGCACTGTGCACCAGAAAACAGTGTCAATGGTAAAATTCACCGGGATAAAACAACGGAAAAAAGAGAAAGTACAAGAAGGGCAAGTCTTAAACAGAACCACGGTGAGATGTGCTCAGGCTTCCTGAATTACCACTCCAAGAAGGCCTCTGGACACGCAGTAATGAGAACAGCTTTGGGTGTGAGGTCCGTTGAGAAACCCTTGTCAAGGCTTGGTTCCCTCCTGTGCAACCCACGAGCCTCTTATAGAAGCCAGGGATCCTGCGTGGGGCTCACCATTGTGGGCAGGTGCAGCGAACCCCAACTCTGAGGTGAATGTGTTTTGTGAAGCCACTGTGGAAAGCAGTAAGGAGTTACCTCATGAAATTAAAAATGGAACTTCCATGCTTCCAAGGAACACAGTGTTTCCACTTCTGGGAATGTATCCCAAGAAATCAGAGACACTGATTGGAAAGAATCTATGCACTGCTAGTTCATTGCAGTGTTATTTACAATATCAAGATTTGGGAGGCCCATGTGCCCATCAGTAGATGAGTGGATGGAAATGCTTTGGTACATTGACACAATGGAATACTACTTGGCTGTGTAAAGGAAGGGAATCTTAATTGTTTGTGACAGCGTGGATGGACCTGGAGAGCTTTATGGTAAGTGAAATCAGCCAGTCAGAGAAAGACTAATACCCTATGATTTCACATACATGTGGAATCTAATGAGCCAAATAAATTAACAAAGAAAAGTGAAACAGAGTCATAGAAAGAAAAAGACTGACAGTTTTCTGAGGGAAGTGGTTGTGGGGCTGGGTGAAGGCTGAAAGTATTAAGCAAAGCAAAACAAAAAGTCATGAACAGAGACATCACTATAGTGATTACGGGAAGAAAAGCGGGGGTGGAGCTGGGAGAGGCCAAAGGGGGTTAAATGGTGCTGGAAGGAGACTTGAATTGGGGTGGTGAACACAGTATAATGTACAGATGATGAATTATAGACTTGTACACCTGAAGCCTCCATGACCTTATTAACCTGTGTTAACCCAATAGATTCAATTAACAAAACGTTGTGACACAAGCTACAACATGGATGGACCTTGAAGACATTATGTTCAGTGCAAATGGCAGTCAAAAGAAGACAACTACTGTGTGATTCCACTCACATGAGGTCCTCAGGGACATAGCAGCCAGAGACGGATGGCAACATGGAGGTAAGAGTGGTGGTGGGGTTGGGGTGTGGGTTGCAGAGTTACTTACTCAGGGCAGAGATTCAGTTGTAGAAGATGGGAAAAGTGATGGATATGATGGTGGTGTTGTCGGCACCACATTATGAATGTCCTTAACACCACTGCACTGTGCACCGGAAAACAGTGTAAATGGTAAATTTCACCGGGATAAAACAACGGAAAAAAGAGAAAGTACAAGAAGGGCAAGTCTTAAACAGAACCACGGTGAGATGTGCTCAGGCTTCCTTAATTACCATTCCAAGAAGGCCTCTGGACACGCAGTAATGAGAACAGCTTTGGGTGTGAGGTCCGTTGAGAAACCCTTGTCAAGGCTTGGTTCCCTCCAGTGCAACCCACGAGCTTCTTATAGAAGCCAGGGATCCTGCGTGGGGCTCACCATTGTGGGCAGGAGCAGGGAAGCGCACCTCTGCGGTGAATGCATTTTGTGAAGCCACTGTGGAAAGCAGTAAGGAGTTACCTCATGAAATTAAAAATGGAACTTCCATGCTTCCAAGGAACACAGTGATTCCACTTCTGGGAATGTATCCCAAGAAATCAGAGACACTGATTCTAAAGAATCTATGCACTGCTATGTTCATTGAAGTGTTATTTATAATACCAAGATTTGGAAGTCCCATGTGCCCATCAGTAGATGAGTGGATGGAAATACTTTGGTACATTGACACAATGGAATACTACTTGGCTGTGTAAAGAAAGGGAATCTTAACTGTTTGTGACAGCGTGGATGGACCTGGAGAGCTTTATGGTAAGTGAAATCAGCCAGTCAGAGAAAGACTAATACCCTATGATTTCACATACATGTGGAATCTAATGAGCCAAATAAATTAGCAAAGAAAATAGAAACAGGGTCATAGAAAGAAAAAGACTGACAGTTGTCAGAGGGAAGGGGTCCTGGGGCTGGGTGAAGGGTGAAGGGATTAAGCATAGAAAAAGAACAACTTTTGAACACAGACATCACTATATGATTACGGGAAGGAAAGCGGGGGTGGAGGTGGGAGAGAGTAAAGGGGGTCAAATGGTGATGGAAGGAGACTTGACTTGGGGTGGTGAACACACAGTACAGTATACACATGACGGGTTATAGACTTGTACACCTGAAGCCTACATGACCTTATTAACCTTGTCAACCCAATAGATTCAATTAACAAAATGGGAACAACTTTGTGACACAGCTACAACATGGATGGACCTTGAAGTCAGTATGTTCAGTGCAAATGCCAGACAAAAGAAGACAACTACTGTGTGATTCCACTCACATTAGGCCCTCAAGGTCATTGGAGTCAGAGACGGACGGCAAGATGGAGGTAACAGTGGTGGTGGGTTGGGTGAAGGTTGCAGAGTTATTTACAGGGGGCAGAGATTCAGTTGGAGAACATGGGAAAAGTGTTGGATTTGATGGTGGTGTCCTTGGCACAACAGTATGAATGTCCGTAACACCACTGCACTGTGCCCCAGAAAAGAGTGGAAATGGTAAATTTCACCGGGATAAAACAACGGAAAAAAGAGAAAGTACAAGAAGGCTAGGTATTAAAACAGAACCACGGTGAGATGTGCTCAGCCTTCCTGAATTATCACTCCCAGAAGTCCTCTGGTCTCACAGTTATAAGAAGAGCTTGGGGTGTGAGGTCTGTTGAGAAACCCTTAGCAAGCCTAGGTTCCCTCTTGTGCAACCCACGGGCCTCTTATGGAAGCGAGGGAATTTGTGTGGGAAAGCACCATTGTCTGCAGCTACAGAGAGGTACTCCTCTGGGTAGAATGCCTTTAGTAAAGCCACTGTGGAATGTAGTAAGGTGTCATCCCAAAAAATTAAGAATGGAACTTCTATGTAACACAGGGATTCCATTTTGAGAATGTATGCCAAGAAATCAGAGACACAGAATCAAAAAATATATGCTCCCCTATTTTTATTGCAGTGTCATTCATAATTCCAAGATTTGGAAGCAGCCCATGTGCCCATCAGTAGATGAGTGGATAAAAATGCTTTGGTACGTTGACGCAATGGAGTGCTACTTGGCTGTGTAAAAGAAGGGAATCTTAACTATTTGGGACAGGGTAGATGGACCAGGAGAGCATTATGGTAAGTGAAATCAGCCAGTCAGAGAAAGACTAATACTGTATGATTTCACATTCGTGTGGAATCTAATGAACACAATAAATTATCCACGAAAATACAAATAGACTCATAGAAAGAGAACAGACTGACAGTAGTCAGAGGGGATGGGTTTGTGGAGTTGGGTGAGAGGGATATGGGATTAAGCAAAGAAAAACAACCACTCCTAAACACAGACATCACCGTAGTGATTACTAGAAAGAAAGGGGTGACGGTGGTGGAAGAGGGTAAAGGGCGTCAAATGGTAATGGAAGGAGACTTGACTTGAGGTGGTGATCGCACAGTACAATATACCGATGATGGGTTCTAGACTTGTACACCTGAAGCCTACATGACCTTATTAACCTGTGTCAACCCAATAGATTCAATTAACAAAACGGGAAGAACATTGTGACACAAGCTACAACATGGATGATCCTTGAAGACAATTTCAGTGCAAAAGCCAGTCAAAGAAGACAACTACTGTGTGATTCCACTCACATGTTGTCCCTTGGGCCATCAGAGTCAGAGACAGAGGCAAGAGTGAGGTACCAGTGGTGGTGTGGTTGGGGTGAGCGATGCAGTGTTGTGTACTGGGGGCAGAGTTTCTGTTGGAGAAGATGGGGAAAGTGATGGATATGATGGTGGTGTGGCCAGCACCACAGTATGAATGTCCTTAACACCAGTGCACTGTGAACGGCAAAACAGTGGAAATGGTAAATTTCATTGTGATAAAACTATGGAAAAAAGAGAAAGGAATAGAAGGCCAGGTCTTAAAACAGAACCATGGTGAGATGTGCTCAGGCTACATGAATTCCCGCTCCCAGGAAGCTTCTGGACACATAGTGATGAGAAGAGCCTGGGGTGTGAGGTCTGTTGAGAAACCCTGGGCAAGCCTTGGTTCCTTCCTGTCCACCCACAGGCCTGTTAATAGAAGCAGAGATGCTGCGTTTGGGTCACCATTGTGTGCAGTTGTGAAAGGCGCACAGCAGGCCAGCTCAGCATCCTGCCTGATGCACAACCCCTGCTGCTGAGGATGGAACACCCTATGACAACCCCACCTGCCAGCCGTGCCACCCAGCTGCCCTTGGAGGAGACTGATGAGAAGTGCCAACGGCTTAAAATGGGCCTCTTTTAATGTTTACACTAATAAACATTTTAACCCCAAATAATTGATTTCGTATGATGATTGTGCCATCATTGAAAATTATAGAATTTACGTTCTAAAATACTGACTCACAGGGCTCTGTTTGTGATGTTCACTAGGGGACATGTGTTAGAAGTGGATGGTATCGTGGTTCAAGGCTGTCCATGTCTGGCTGTGACTTTAACTTCATCTGAAGAGGAAACCAAAGGTTGACATTTGAGACCTTGATGTTATAATGAAAGAACTCCTTTCCCCGGCTCACACACAGACACACACACGCATTCATATACACCCATTCACAATCATTCATACACACTGACATTCCCACAACCACACACATGCAAACACATACCTTCAAACATGCATACATACACATTCACACATTCAGTCACACAATTCATACCTTCACACACACATTCATACCACACCTATAAACAATCATACACATTGACATTCCCATGCCCCGCACATGTACACACACATACTCACTGTTACACATGCTTAACCACACAGTGACATTCAGCCACACACCGTAACATCCATATTCACACACACCTTCATACATGCTTACACACACACACACATGCACACACACACAGGCAGGAATAAGAGAGAGAGAGAGAGAGAGAGAGAGAGAGAGAGAGAAAGAGAGAGAGAGAGAGAGAAGTCTCTGCCTCTTGCAGGAGCTCAGAATAACAGAATTTGCGGGGAAGAGAGCGGGGCTTTCTGGCAGGTTCCGCTGCAGCTGCACTTAGAGAGCATGGAACATTTAACCAGCGCAGGAGGTTTGCTTGCCTCTGCTCCCCTCTGCCAGATCCCTACTCCATGCATTAGTCATTGTGAGTGAAACCATGACTGGGCTAAGGGATAAGACGAGCCAGGCAAAGTGACCTCAAATGAAAGAAAAATAATCTCCAGCCTCACAGATGTCTCTGGGAAGCCAGCCCACCTCTGACAACACACAGGTCTCACTCAGGAACATTTTAGCCTCATTAAAAATGTCACTATTTAGATACCTGAAAGCTACAATTAATTTGCCAGTAAAGTAATTTTTAAAATATACAGAATCCTTGCCCTAACCGGTTTGGCTCAGTGGATAGAGTGTTAATCTGTGGACTCAAGGTTCCCAGGTTTGATTCCGGTCAAGGGCATGTACTTTGGTTGCAGGCACATCCCCAGTGGGGTGTGCAGGAGGCAGCTGATTGATGTTTCTCTCTCATCGATGTTTCTAGCTCTCTAACCCTCTCCCTTCTTCTTGGTAAAAAATCAATAAAATATATTTTAAAAAATACAGAATTTTTAGAGTTGATTTTTAAATGAACCCTAAAGCATTGTAGACTTTCTAATTTTAAAAAGCAGTTCCTCTCTAGAATAAGTTAATAGAGTTATTCTAGTGTATAAAACTGGGTAAACTATGAAATCAGATCTAAACGCAAGATCCAATATCTAATTTAAGAAACTGTGTAAGAAACCTTAAAAAAAAAAGCACAATAGAACAATAGAATTTAAGAATTGTGGTTTTGACTTTGAAGAGAAAAATTTTTTTTTCTATTGCTTAAAGTATTACAAAGGGTATTACATATGTGTCCATTTTTCCCCCCCACCCTAGACAGTCCCCTAGCCCCCCCTATCCCCCGGTGTCTTATGTCCATTGGTACAAGTCCTTTAGTTGATCTCTTACCCCCCTACCTCCTGCACCCCCACCCTCCCCGGCCTTCCCGCTGCAGTTTGACAATCTGTTTGAGGCAGCTCTGCCTCTATATCTATTATTGTTCAAAAGTTTATAATGGTCTCTACTGTCCATGAATGAGTGAGATCATGTGGTATTTTTCCTTCATTGACTGGCTTATTTCACTTAGCATAATGCTCTCCAGTTCCATCCATGCCGTTGCAAATGGTAAGAGTTCCTTCCTTTTTAGAGCAGCATAGTATTCCATCGTGTAGATGTACCACAGTTTTCTAATCCATTCATCTACTGATGGGCACTTAGGCTGTTTGCAGATCTTAGCTATGGTGAATTGTGCTGCTATGAACATAGGGGTGCATATATCCTTTCTGATTGGTGATTCTGGTTTCTTGGGATATATTCCTAGAAGTGGGATCACAGGGTCAAATGGGAGTTCCATTTTCAGTTTTTTGAGGAAATTTCATACTGTCTTCCATAGTGGCTGCACCAGTCTGCATTCCCACCAGCAGTACACAAGTGTTCCTTTTTCTCCACATCCTCTCCAGCACTTGTCGTTTGTTGATTTGTTGATGATAGCCAGCCTGACAGGTGTGAGATGGTACCTCATTGTTGTTTTGATTTGCATCTCTCCGATGATTAGTGACTTTGAGCATGTTTTCATATGTCTCTTGGCTTTCTGAATGTCCTCTTTTGAAAGGTGTCTATTTAGGTCCTTTGCCCATTTTTTGATTGGATTGTTTATCTTCCTTTTGTTAAGTTGTATGAGTTCCCTATAAATTTTGGAGACTAGGCCCTTATCAGATATGTCATTGGCAAATATGTTTTCCCACACAGTGGGTTTTCTCGTTGTTTTGTTGATGGTTTCTTTTGCTGTGCAGAAGCTTTTTATTTTGATGTAGTCCCATTTGTTCATTTTTTCTTTAGTTTCAAGTGCCCTAGGAGCTGTATCAGTGAAGAAATTGGACTTTGAAGAGAAAATTAACTCAAGTTGCTCCATTAGAGATTTCAATTTCTTTTGTCACATCTTAGATGGATGTCAGCTGAATCCAGTGTGGTAATCACTTCACAATGATTGCAAATCAAACCATCATGCTCTCTGCCTTAAACTTATACAGTGGTGTATGTCAATTATTCCTGAGAACAATGAAAAAAATAAAGTGCCTTGAGAACTGGAAAACGTTTTATACGTAGAAATATGCATACACCATACCTAATGTGTTGTAATGTAACCTGCGAATCACACAAGGACACCTCAAGAAGTTGAATTAAAGAGTCACGTTTATTGCAAATCCGGGACTATGAGGGGGCATTTCACTCCCCCAGATCTCATAGTGCCCGCCCCAGCCCCAACACCAGATTTATATAGGCAAAGATCACAAAGATATTGATGACACCCCAAGGTTTGGAATGAGGAACCTGGTTTGCAAAAAGCAGTTTACAGAAGCAGAAGCAGCATGTTATCTAAATTATAGTTTTGGGTCTCTGGATCACTGAATTGACAGAAACACATTATCTAGAGCCCTGGGGTCTGGAATGAGGAACCAGGTTTACAAAAAAGCAGCTTACAGAAGCAGAAGCAGTTTACTCAAGCAGGTTTTCTAAATTATAGTTTTTGGGTCTCTGGAACACTGAGTCAACAGGGACATGTTAACTGGAGCCCTCTGACCTTGGGATAATTGTGCTGTTCTTCCCAGGTAAAGGAAAATGTGCTTTCTAAGGCCAGTATGACCAAAACCAATGGGATATTCCCAGTACAATCAATAGGGTATTTAATGGAATGGGGTGATTTATATAATTCAGAAAATTAAAATAACTTTTCTATTATTTTAGCAAGCAAATAAGTACAGAAACCAAATAGCAGGGTTAGAGTTAAACTACAGTTTCTACCTGAGATGATTGCTACCATACTTCAAAAGGAAACAGATCAGGATACTCACATAACAAATAGTATCATTGTCAAGATGACAGAAATAAAAATGTAACTAATGCGTGTGTGTGTGTGTGTGTGTGTGTGTGTGTTGAACATCGCAGGTTTCACTTTGCATACAAAGAGGTCACCTCACAGTCCTCTACAGTGGCTTTGCAACCTTACAAGCCTCTCACAAAGCACATACCAGCCTGTGCTCAGCACCAAATCCACGCAGACCACTTCCCTCGTTCATCCTCCTCATCACGGCTCTTTCCTCTGATCCTGCAGAGAATGTATTTCATTAGGACTCTGGTAGCTGAATTATTTGGCCTCAAGAATACATTCTATTAAAAAGAGCCCTAACCAGTCTGGCTCAGTGGATAGAGCGTTGGCCTGCGGACTGAATGGTAGGTCCCAGATTCGATTCCAGTCAAGGACATGTACCTTGCTTACGGGCACATCTCCAGTAGGAGGTGTGCAGAAAGCAACTGATCGATGTTTCTCTCTCATCGATGTTTCTAACTATCCCTCTCCCTTCCTCTCTGTAAAAAAAATCAATAAAATACATTTTTTTAAAAACATGCTCTTCATTCTATAATGTTGCTTGGCTTTTTAAAAATATGTTCTTATTGAATTTTAGAGAGGTAAGGAGATAGATAGATAGAAACACTGATGAGAGAAACATCATCAATTGGCTGCCTCCTGCATGCCCCCTACTGGGGATTGAGCCCACAAAAGGACAAGTGACCTCTTGGTTCATGGGTTGACACTCAGTCACTGAGCCACCTGGACTGGGCAACTTTTGCTTGGCTTTAATCTTTCATGCTAACATTGAGCTAAGGAAGCCAACAAGAAAACAACAGTGTAGCTAATGCCTACATTGTACAGACCTTTGTAGGCCCTCCACCCAAGTTATCTTATCAATTCTTAATTAACCTCACCCTTTCTCTTTCATATGGAACTTCAATAGATCTAGATAGCATTCTGCTCAGTCATTTTAGGCCTGGGGTGCAATTTTCCGCTCCTGGACTCTGCAAAGATAAGGAGTCTAAATTCTGACCCAGACCCAGTACCTGATAGAGCTACTGCTACCCAGACAGATGCTGCTAACATGGCCTGCCTGCCTGCATCTCTGGATATTGCAGCTTGTAGCTGTGTTCCATCTGCCACCTATTTGGGCTTCTCTGAGGCCACCTGCTTGACTGGCCGCCCACCAGTTGCCTAATAACACTCTACCTGCTGGAACCCATGTTCCACCTGCTTCCCATCAGCAGCAGCTGAGGTTGAACCTCCAACACCAATCCCACCACAGCAGACAAGTCTAGTTCCAAGTCCAAAGATCTCCCAGACTGCTGATAACTGGACCAGTGAGCCGAGGGTTTTTCCCAGGGTTGTGTCACGAAGCTGAAAAATGAGCTCTGTACATCAGAAGATTTAAGCAAAAGTGTGGAAAATTTATTACAAGCAGATTCCGACTCCCCGCATGGAAAGGGGTGTGTGTGTGTGGGGGGGGGGGGCAACAATGGGCTGCCTGGTGAAGCCTTGTAGTCCAGGCTTATGTATTTGCTATAAGCCTGCTTTTATATCTATTTGTGTTGTCACCTGATTGATTCTCTCAATTGTTCTTTCCCAGCAACAAACCTGAACGCTTCCTGCTTCCATGTGTTCTTTCTCTGTTTCTACGCTGAATTTCTTTGTTTCTACTAGTATGTGTCAGCACACCTTGTTGCTGCAGGCCCTCTCTTGGTTTCTCACACCTCCCACTTTAAGTCCACAAACATTATATTATTTCTGCTTGGTTGGTTTCTGTGATTAGGCTGCTCAAACTGCCATTTCTGCCCCTGCCTATGTTCCACCTGCCTTGGTTTTCCGCTGGACCCCTGCCCTGTATGTTTATATCAAGCTAACAGTAACCCTGCCATACCTGGGTGTAACACCTCAATGATTCTATGGCATACATTTGGGATACTCCATTTTTTATTGTTTAGCTGTTCCAGTTTCTTCAAATTAAGTTATCTGGAAAAAGTAAGCAGCTGAAATCTGAGTGTATTTTTTGCAGATTAAGGACTGGTAAGAGAAAAATATTGGACTAATTGAACCTTGTCTTTTGATCAGCTCCACACTGGAGAATGGAGGTGATGCCAGATTGTGAACAACGATGAAGCCAATTACTTGTCTGTTCCTCAGTGTGACCTAGTGCCCGTGACTGCGATTGGCAATCTGAAATCTCTAGGGCAGGGCTTGATGCTGCAGTCTTGAGGAGAAACAGTTTCTACTGTGGGAAATCTCAGTTTTTGCTCTTAAGACCTTCAACTTGAACTTGCTCTCTCTGAGCTCCAGCGCTGGGGCAGCAGCTTGAGAGGTGCCAGGGACCTATGGGGAGGAACAGAATTGTCTGGCTTCAGGATGAGAGCTGGAGGGGCAGCTTTCCCCAGATAAAAGTGCTGGCAGAGGCACTGCTCCTTTGCTGAGCCCTCCTCACACAGAGCCAGGAGGTGGGCGCCATATCTGAGTCTCCATCCCATGTTTTTATTTTTTACTTTATTTTATTTTTTTAATGTTTTTCTTCATTTCAGAGAAGAAGGGAGAGGGGGAGAGAGATAGAAACATCAATGATGATGTATGCACTAGGCTTAAAGCAAACTTACAGTAGCAGTGAGAAAATTTTAGACTTAGCAAATGTTGAGGTAACCTGTTCCGAGTTCTGAGAATTGACAAGACCAAGGATATGGCTAAGGATGGGTGGCCATGCTTGGCCGTGGAAGTTCCTGGTCATCACACCTGTGCGTGAGAACCCTGAATAGAGTATTGTAAAAGGATGTTTGTGGCTTGTAGAGTATTGTAGTGTTAAGGGTTAGCTCAGCGAGATAGACCACCGACTCAGAATTTAAATTTTAAGAGCCTTTATTAAGCTGACCAGCTGACTGCTAGCCGTGTCCTTCCCATAAGAGCCCACAGCTTGCAGTGCAGACCAAGAGTACAGCAAGACCTTTTATCTGCAACACTACAAATTATTTTTTAAAAAAAAAACAAAACGAAAAAAAAACTGCAAAGCAGTTCATTAGCGGTTCCTGGTACTGGCAGGGTAAAAAGTTTACATAAAATTTATGAGCAGGGTCACACCTGGCTGGGTTCAATCATAACACATTGCTTTTCTAGCAAGATAATTAGCAATTTTTCTCTCCCATGGTCCCTGCCCCTCAGCCTACTTAGTAATTCTTTTTTGTCAGGCCCCTGCCCCTAGCACAGTAGCAGTTATGATGGATATTGGTGGTTTGTGCAAATAAAAGCTTGCTTGATCCCAAGGCTGCTTCTGCTGTTTGGGCTTGCTCCCTGCGTGGAGAAGTCCGAGGCAGTAACTGGCCTGTTTCAATAAATCCTCACTGGCTGTTTTAGACCTAATTGGAGTCGGTGGTCTTACTCTAGTAAATGTTGGTCCACAACAATGACAGACAAGAATCAATCAGCTGCCTCCTGCATGCCCTACCCTGGGGATCAAGTCCAAAACCTGGACACATGCCTTGACCAGGAATTGAACCATGACCTGCTGGTTCATAGGTCGACGCTCAACCACTGAGGAACACCGGTTCGGCTCCATGTTTTGATTTTTAATAAATAACATAAAATTAACCACTTTAACCATTTTTAAAAATCCTCACTCCTGCTTTTTCCATTTGTGGATGAAAGGGGCCACATGCTGACCTGACAAGCTCAGGGGAGGCCTGCATGGTGGTCTTGCAAACTCAGAGACCTAAACTAACCACAAAGGGTGGTCTGAAATTAAACTTTAACTAAAGCAGTTATGGTGGGCAGTTACGTCCTAGGCCAGGATCTTCATTGACAAGGTCAACCTTTACCTTAACTGAGCTTATCTATCTTTTTGCATCTATGATAATATACCCTGAAATGTCTGGGTAACTTGTAACTTCCCTTTTTCTGGAGGCCCTGTGGCACAACCAAATATGCTGGTTGCCAGGACAGATACCACAAATTCCTTCATTATCATGCTAATGTTCCTGCACCCACCTAAGTATGTGTCCATCACTTTACTTTTTATCCAATCCCAGGGGTTTCCCCTGCTTTGCTTTATCCTTCCTACTTAATCTATCACCAATGGATTACATGTAACCCACCTATGTTCCTCCTTTGATTGCAAATGTATAAATGCAGATGTAACCCCGCCATTCTCTGGAGCACTATCTCAATTCGTTGAGGTTCTGCTTCCCTGGCATATGTCGACAGTTTGGCTCAAATAAACTCACAAAATTCTTTATAGGTTTCAATGGTTTTTTACATAAACACATTGATTCTTAAAGAGACTGGAAGGGAGGAGGAGGGGAAGAGAGAGACAGAGAAGAGACAGAGAAACATCAATGTATCTCACATTGATTGGTTGCCTCCTACCCCCCAATCCGCAACTAGGGGGTGGGATCAAACCTGCAACCCAAATCCATGCCCTTGACTGGGAATTGAACCCCCAACCCTTTGGTGGGCTGATTGACACTCTAACCACTGAGAAACACCAGCTACCATACATTTTATAACCATTTTAAGTGTAAGGTTTAGTGGCATTAGGTGCGCTCACAATGCTGCACAGCTTCCACCACTGTCCAGAAGTCTGTTCCTTTTCCCTGACTGAAACTACCCATTAAATAACTCCCCGTCCCCTTTCTCCCAGCCCCTGGCACCATTATACTTTCTGTCTGTATAAAAGAAATTTGACAAATTTCATTTATATGGCTGCCCTGGGTATTTCATATAAGTGGAGTCATATAAATTTATCCTTTTGTGTCTGGGTTCTTTCCCTAGGCATAGTGTCCTCGAGGTTCACCATGCAGTAGTAAATAACAGGATTTCCTTTTTAAAGACTAAATATTGTTCCATTGTATGTATAGATCACATTTTGTTTACCCAACCATTGTTGAGGGACACTTGGGTTGCTTTGAATGCACATTCTTACCCTAAAGGCCGGCTTTAGGAGGACGTAAGATAATGCCTCTCTCAGATGTTTTGAATACTGCCCAGAAGGGAATGTGATGTGGTGGTTACTGGAAGTTGGAATCATGAGCTCATTGCACTGTAGGCCCCTCTCCTCAGCCTGAGAAGGCATCCACAGCCTCCATATGCAGAGACTGGCTGGTTGTGGAAATAATCGGCTTCAAACTGGGTGCAGGAGTTAAACAACACGGGTAATGGGCAGACATGACTTTGCAATGGGTCCAATATTTAAGCAAGGTTATGTGTGAAGTGCTGTTACATGTCAGATGGCTATTGAATATTTGGCCAAATTCCTGAACTACAAAAGAAGTGCATATGCAAATTTCACAGACTAAAGGAATGTGATAGCTACCAGATTTATCTAGTAGTGCTATTTTCCTTCACTATATCCACAATGCACTTGCTGCAAGAGGTTGTGATGGATTTGTAAATATTTGGGGCCCAATTACTGTTTCATTGGCATGCCCTTCACCATGATGTCATTGCCTTTAGCAATGAGGGGACCACACTTACAGCAGATATGTATGATGGGATGAGATAGATGACACAGGGCATCCTGAAGATGTTGTTGGCATGCACTAAGGGTCAGAACCCGTGTCCACCCAACTGTCTGGTAAAAGTAGAAATTACCACTGTGGAAAGCTGTGTTCACTTCCACAAACCTGTGCATATGCCAGAAGGGCCTAATATGGACACATTATTGGGTACATGGATTCTCTCTCTTTAGTACCTTATAAGGAACTTACATATAACAAGGGTGCTTATGTTGCTTGGAGTTGTGCTGTAACCTGAAATAATTTTTTTTTTTTTTAGAAGTTGCTTTTCCAGCCATTAGTCAATGTGATTTGACTGTTACTATTCTATACAAGCAGTTTGAGCTCATATACCTTATTTTTAAAATATTTTTCCTCAGATATCTTATTTTAAATATTATATCTGTACTGTCCTTCAAATCAGAGATTCAAAACTTAAAAATAACTAGTACTTTGAACTATTGGCTGTGCCCTGGAAACAATACCCATCCCTGTTTACAAGTGGGCAAGAAGGAGGTTATTTTCTACATCAAAAGCTAGGAAACCGGAGGTGAGCTATAGTATTAGGAATCAGATTCCCTCTGTGGGGCCTCATACTGGGGGGATCCTATGTGGTATTGGACAGGACTGAAATAAAGCAAACTCTAGTAGAACTGGAAACTTCTACTTTCAAAGCTGAACTATTTTTTATTTTTATTATTTAAAAAACTTTACAAATTTATCTCTTTATCAGTTTTTTTTAACATTAATAAATATTTTATTGATGTTTTACAGAGAGGAAGGGAGAGGGATAGAGAGAAACATCCACGAGAGAGAAACATCGATCAGCTAGCTGCCTCCTGCACACCTCCTACTGGGGATGTGCCCGAAACCGAAGTACATGCCCTTGACCGGAATCGAACCTGGGACACACACACACACACACACACACACACACACACAAACACGCACACACACACATACACACCAAGTCCGCAGGCCAACGCTCCATCCACTGAGCCAAACCAGTTAGGGCACAAAAACATTTTTGCCACCTGGGGGCTGAAACCTAAATGAGGCAGTACTCACGGATCGGATCGTGTCATCTTCTCTCTCTCTCTCTCTCTCTCTCTCTCTCTCTCTCTCTCTCTCTCTCGTTGAAATTACTGGGGAGACACCGATTCATAAAACCATACGGGTTTTTTTTTGTTTGTTTGTTTGTTTTTAATATATTTTTATTGATTTTTTACAGAGAGGAAGGGAGAGGGATAGAGAGCTAGAAACATCGATGAGAGAGTAACATCGACCAGCTGCCTCCTGCACACCTCCTACTGGGGATGTGCCCGCAACCAAGGTACATGCCCTTGACCAGAATCGAACCTGGGACCCTTGATTCCGCAGGCCGACGCTCTATCCACCGAGCTAAACCGGTTTTGGCCCATACGGGTTTTAAAATAAAATAAAAAATGAATAAATCAGATATGAATAAATAGGAATCTTTGTATGGAACTAAACAAAAAACAACAACAAAAACATACAGGTTATTCCAGTGGACAACTCAAGAAAATATCATCTGAATACATACATACATACATACATACATACATACATACATACATACCACATCCAGTGATCAAGCGGGAAGCGTCATCGGAATGCTAGGGCAAAAACATCTATTTTCTAAAAGGCTCCCGAAGAATGAATAAACAACTGGAACAACATCTCTCTCTCTCTCTCTCTCTCTCTCTCTCTCTCTCTCTCTCTCTCTCTCTCTCTCCCTCTCTCTCTCTCTCCTCTTTATCAGTTTTATTGAGATGAATTGACATAGCACTGTATAAATTTAAAGTGTACAATGTGTTGATTTCATACATTCATATATTGCAAAATGATTATCACCATAGTGAGAAGGTTAACCTATTTTGTAAAACTACTGTTTGGAATTCTCTGCTATTTTTTAGGTGGCCTCTTATTCTAAAAATATAACTTTGCTTTCTAGCCTGCTCTATCCTGCTTGAAAAATGAGGAAGGTAAACTTAGCTGTCTGACCTTGTAGGCCACAGACTAGGTATGCCCATACTCTCAATGCCATGCCAGGTGTATGTTTTAATTGGATAGAACTGTATAGTTTTCAAGGCCACCAGTGACACAACCACTAAGCACACATAGGGCTGGATCTTTAATAAAAAGGGAAGTTCTGCTTGTAGCTCTGCTTAGAATTTGAAGTCATTTTCTCTAAGCCCAATGCGGTGAATAAAGTGTGACTCCAAACTCTCTGAGCATTGCTTGATTTATTCTGGCTCTCTGTAACAATAGCATTAGCTCACACCTCCGTTACACAACCATTTCCTTTTTGTGTTGAGAACATTTGAGATCTACTATCTTAGCAACTCTCAAATATATAATTCAATAGTATTACATAATCACCATGCTATACATTAGATCCCCAGAAGTTTTATTCTTGTAACTAGAAGTTTGTACCCTTTGGCCAGTATATTCCGTTTCCCCACCCCCAGCCCCTGGTAACTACCACTCTACTCCTTTTTCCTCTATGTAAAGCTGAATGATTTCTCTACAAATTGTACATGCCCTTTTGCTTGGTACTATTTTTATATACATCTATATTTATATTATTATTATATTAAACATTAATAACAGTATTATTATATATTATCATGTTATTATAAATTATTTGTTAATATATTACATATTATATATTATTTTTATATATATTTGAATATATATTTAAATATCTACATATACAATTATCTATAATAACACAAGTATAATATGCTATTAGACCGGATGTCCTTCCTTCCAGACAAAGCCACAGTGGGTGGGGTCCTCTGCAGAGGTGGCAGAGGCCCCTGGCCATGGCAGAAGCGGCAGAGGCCCCTAGCCATGGCAGCGGTGGGCGGGGGCTAGGACCAAGGCCCTTGCACGAATTTCATGCATCAGGCCTTTAGTAGTATTATAAGTTTTAAACATTTTCTTACCTTCCTGTCTCAGCTATGCCAAGAGTAAGCAAGGAATAGGTGGTCCAGAAGCAAAGGCCCAGAGTGATAGAGGCAGTGACAGGTGAAGACAAAGGTCTTCATGGAGCACCTGAAACTCACAAGAGTTGCAGTTGCTCAGTCACCTGACCCAAGGTGGTCTCCTTTCAGAAGTTCCTGGGGTATCAGATCAATGGGGTTCCCGTGGGTACTAACAAAAGTATTTGTTTAAAACAATGTGCTTTGACTAAGTTAATTACAACTGTTTCTCCAATCCCTTGACATCCTTCCAGTTTGGAGAGGCAAAGAACACATCAGACTTTGGGAAGCTCAGATCCTGGGAACTTCTGGGCACCTACTGGCTGTGAGGTTACCGATGATGGTCCGTCAGTCCCTCACCTGCTGACCCAGCATCAGATGAAACAGGGGGTCACGTGTTTTAAAAACCTATCCTATATAATAAAACCCTAATATGCAAATCAACTGAACTGCTGAGTGACTGGTGGAACGACCGGCTGCTATGATGCGCACTGACCACCAGGGGGCAGATGCTCAACACAGGAGCTGCCCCCTGGTCATAAGTGCACTCCCACAGGGGGAGCGCCACTTGGCCAGAAGCCTGGCTCAAGGCTGACGAGTGCAGTGGTGGTTGCGGGAGCCTCTCCCGCCTCTGCAGCAGCACTGAGGAGCAGTGAGCCGAGTGGTAAGGAGCAGCAAGCAGGCGGACGGTAAGGAGCGAGGTGTCCTGGGCTGCAAGAGGGATCCTGAACTGCAAGAGGGATGTCCGCCTGCAAGCGTAGGCCCGATCCCCAGGGCGATTGGGCCTAAGCCAGCAGGCAGACATCCCCTGAGGGGTCCCAGACTGTGAGAGGGTGCAGACTGGGATGAGGGACCCCCTCGTCCCAGTGAACAACTTTTGTGCACCGGGCCTCTAGTTTTCAATAAATCTCCATCAAGGTCTTCTCTCCCACCAAGAGTCCAATACATATTTGGCTGATAAAAGTCATCAAATCAATCAAGAAAGGTAATGGTTGGCTATTTTTGAAAATACTGAGATTAGTTTGTAGGAAGGCTTATCAATTTTTATGTCCTGAATATTTGAGTTCAGACAAATAACCAGCAGAGTCTCAGGAAGCTTGGCCCTTCTCTGCCTGCTGGCTTCTCACCTCCCTTATCCCAGCGCTTCCGCCATCAATCCCTGCACCACAATGGCAGGTGAAAGGCAGCAGTTATACCTGGAGGGAAACAAACCTCTGAGCATTTTTTGTTAGAGAATAGCTTTTTCCCCCCAAATAAAAGCTGGTCTTGGAAACATAGTAAATGCCCAGATTTTATCCTAAAGATATTAAAAACAAAGTAGGAAATAAATGAGACTTCCAGTTCATCAAAAATGAAAACATTGATTTCATGTCTAAAGAAATTGAATTGTTAAGTTGTAAGTCCATGTTTTCTTTTGTGCTTCTCAAAAAGACTGAGTGCCTTAGAAGGGAATTTTTATTGTATTTTATGAGCATCTACTATTCAAAGGAACCAAAATGGAACCCATTGTTGGAACACCACATAATTATACGAAACTAGTCATTCTAATGTTTGGCTTTGCTCTCTTGTTGTGAGAGCCACCCAGACTGGCTGTGTGTGCTGGTGGTCCATATGGGGGTTGGTGGGGGGAGCTCCTGTACTCAGGGCACTCTGACTCCCCAGGCTGTGTTGACTCATGTCCATCTTGGTGGGAATGACCTATTCTCATGCCAGTGTGAAAGAGCAAAAGAGAAAGTGAAAGCCAAAAGAGGCAGTGGGCCAGAGTGACATTTATCAGGCTCTGGTGACAGTGATCTGCGAGGCCTACCATGGCCTTCCTTTAAGCAGCCCTTACTTGGTGTTTTCCATTTGCCTCAGAGGCATGTACGCACATGCAGTGTGAATGTTTTCCATCTTCTTTGAACAGATGGGATATCTGAGGCCATTCCGTGGTTAAGTGCTGGTTGGAATTGGCAGTAATACGAAATCTGCTTTTTTAAAATGAGGAAAACGCATGATTTGGAAACCACAGATGTAACTGAGTAGCTCTTTTCTGCTTGGTGAATCTCCCGAGAAGTGAACAATCCTGAGGTCCATATTGAAATGGAAATGGTGGCCCCGACAGTCACAGTGACTCAAGATCAAGGTCCAAATTTGAGACTGCTGTTTACAAATTGTGCCCCAACCTGCCTAGGAAGAGCATTCAATCATCTTTGTGCATGAAAAACACTTTAAGAGCCTGGTCAGTGCTTCTAAATGGTTGAGCATTGACCTAGGAACCAAGAGGTCACAGGTTTGATTCCTGGTCAGGGTCCATGTTGGGACTTTAGGCTTGATCCCCAGTAGAGGGAGTGCAAGAGGCAGCCTATCAATGATGTTTCTCTCACATCATTGATGTTTCTCTCTATTCCTCTCTTTCTAAATATCGATAAAAACGTTAAAAAACACTTTAAGAAATGTATTTTTCTTTCTTTTTTTTTAAAATATATTTTATTTTATTGATTTTTTACAGGGAGGAAGGGAGAGAGATAGAGAGTTAGAAACATCGATGAGAGAGAAACATCGATCAGCTGCCTTCTGCACATCCCCTACTGGGGATGTGCCCGCAACCCAGGTACATGCCCTTGACCGGAATCGAACCTGGGACCTTTCGGTCCACAGGCCGACGCTCTATCCACTGAGCCAAACCGGTTTTGGCGAAATGTATTTTTCTTATCTCATTAGTTTTACCCAATCTTTCATTAAATTCATGAACACTGCCTCTCTTCCTCCCATATGCTCTCAACACTCTACTAGGGATGCAAAATCCATGAGGTGAGCAGCTGGCATCAGCATCCTCTTAGGAGAGGTACAGAGGAGCTTCCCCTGAGCTCACACAGCACTTGGCCTATACTTTTCAAGGTTTAAAATAAAAATTGTGGTAAAATAAAACAATTTATTATTTTAGTCATTTTTAAGTGTACAGTTCAGTGGCATTAAGTACATTAACATTGCTGTGCCATCATCCCCACCATCCATCCACAGAACTTCTTTTTAACTTACAAAACTGAAGCTCTATCCATTAAACATTAACCTCCCTTATACCTTTCCGCCCCCACCCCCAGCCCTTGGCAACCACCATTCTAATTTCTGCCTTTATAAATTTGACTACTCTAGGGACCTCATATAAGTATCTGACTTAATTTAATTAGCTTAATGTCATCAAGTTTCATCTATGTTGTAGCATGTGTCAGAATTTCTTTTTCTGACAAATATTCTAATATATATATATATATATATATATATATATACACCATATTTTGACTTATACTTTTTATTTATTTTAATCCTCATTCAAGAAATGAGGATATTTTTCTATTGGTTTTTAGAGAGAGTGAGAGGGAGGGGAAGAGGAAAGAGAGAGGGAGAGAGAGAGAGAGAGAGAGAGAGAGAGAGAGAGAGAGAGAGAGAAACATCAATGAGAGATATACACATCAATTGGTTGCCTCCAGCACAGACCCTGACAGTGGGCAGTGATCGAACCTACAACCCCAGGTATGTGCGCTTGACTGGGAATTGAACCTGAGACCCTCTGGTGCACAGACCAACATTCTAGCTACGATGTCACGCCAGCCAGGTCTTGGCATATACTTTTTTAAAAAATGGGGTATGGTTGACATATCATATTATTTTCAGGTATATCACATAATGATTTGATATATGTATTATATTGCCAAATGTTCACCACCATAAGTCTAGTTAACATACACAACCACACATAGTTACAAAATTTTTGTGTGCGATGAGAACTTTTAAGATCTTTTCTTTTAGCAACTTCCAAATGTACAACACAACATTATTAGCTAGTGACCATGCTGCACATTACATTGCTAGGACTTATTTATTTTAAAACTGGAAGTTTGTATCTTTTGACCACCTTTATCCATTTCACCCTGCCCCTATTCCCTACCTCTGGCAACCACCAATCTGTACTCTATGAGTTTGGTTTAAAATAATTTTTTTTTTTTAAGATTTCACTTGTAAGTGAGACCATACAGTATTTTCTTTTTATGTCAGACTTACTTCACTTAGCATAATGCCCTTGAGGATTATTCATATTGTCACAAATGGCAGAATTTCCTTCTTTTTTATGGCTGATTAGTATTCCATTGGATAGAACACTTGTGTATAACACATCTTCTTTATCTCTTTATCTATTGATGGATGCTTAGGCTGTTTTGATGTAATGGCTACTGTAAATAATGCTGCAATAAATGTGATGGTGCAGATTTGAAGTTAGTGTTTTTGTTTCCAGAAGTGGAAATACTGGATCACATGGCAGTTCTATTTTTAACTTTTTGAAGAACCTTCATACTGTTTTCCCAAACAGCTACATTAATTTACATTCCTATCAAGAGTGCACAGCCCGGGAGACGGAAGATGGCGGCGATATAGGCAGACGTGTCCCAGGTCGTGTCCCGGAGCAAATGTAGTGAACAGCTGAAACTAATATCACCCACCCTGAATTGGTGAAATTGCTCAGCTGGTGAGACGGTTTGCAGCCGGGAAGAGCAGAACTCCCCTGGAAAGGAAAAAAAAACCAGGGTTTGGGCAGGAAAGTTTGCCAGACCTCTGAGCCCAGAGAGTCAGAGGGAGACGCGTGGCAGACAGCCGCATCCCTTGGGACAGGCACAGCCCCTGACGGGGGAAAGGAGAACCGCGGGATTCCTGGCACCACCGGGGAATTGAGAGCTGGGTTCTGTGATCACGGAGGACTGAGCCTAAAGGGGACAGCCTGAAGAGCTGACCAGACCATGCAGTCCCGGTAAGAGAAGAAGCTTACAGAAACCAAGCCTTCCCCGTTTCCGCGGCTGGCGTTTGTTTGTTTGTTTTCACTGAATCCTGTTCATGGGACATTTCGGATACAGACACTCACCTGTGCTGAAGAGAGGGAGAGTGTGTGGAGGAGTGGAATCTGGGGAGAGAGTGAGGAGAGAAGGGGGGCCGGGAGAGGTGGCAGCGAGTTGAGTGCTGAGACACCCCTGAGCCCAGGACTGGGGCAGCCATTCTCTCCGGAGAGTGAGACTCCTCCCCCATGCCCCCAGGCAAGGAGCACAGCCACACCCAGATTCCACCCTGAAAGAGATCAAGGATTAAAATAACCTGATCAGTCCCTGGGAGTTAACAGGGTCTGGCCTATAGAGGGATCTTCAATCCCAGCAACAACACAGCGCCGGTAACTATCTATTACGCCGCCAGCTCTGGGCAGTGAACTTCCACTGGACAGAGAGGCCCTATAGCCTCAGAGGCCAACCCCAGAACACTGCCACCCAGAGGCTGACCCACAAACTGACTCTTTGCTAAACACAATATAAGGCAGTCTGGGAAACAAATACGGCCTGCTTTAAAATAAGGACTGTGGTTTACAACACAGAGGAACAGTGTATCGCAGGGAAACTCAACACTCTCCTGAATACCTGGCAGGTCTAAGGCGAGCCACACTGAAGAATAGAACCGAAGGACCTTCACTACTGCAATTTTTTTTTCTTTTTTCACCTTTTAACTAAGAAACCAATTTTTTTTTCTTTTTTTTCCCTTCTTTTTCCATCACCTGATTTTACCCTTTTAATTACTACCTTCTTATTTTTAACCAGTATTATTACTGCTACCATTTTACCATTTTTTAAAGTGTCATTTTATTTTCTCTTTATTTTATTTTGGGATTAGTGTTCTCCATTCTATTTTCATCGTTCTATTATTGGTTGTTTCTAGTTTGCATTCATCTCCAGGGAGCTGTTGATGGAATTTGTTGGGATTAGTGGCGGTTCTATAGGAGTATTCTCCTCATATAAAAAGTCTCTACCCCTCTTCCACTTCATTCTCTTTTTTCGCTTTTCTTTTCTTTTCTTTTCTTTTCTTTTCTTTTCTTTCTTTTCTTTTCTTTTCTTTTCTTTTCTTTTCTTTTCTTTTCTTTTCTTTTCTTTCCTTTCCTTTTCTTTTCTCGCTTTTATTTACCCCCCTCCTTTTTCCAAATTTAATTTTTGCACTCCTTTCTTAGTCCCTACTTTTCTTTTCTTTTTTGTCTTTTATCTTTTTCTCTTCCTTCTTCCTTATCCCCTAATTCTCTTAATTCGGGTGGTCACCTTTATTTGGGGTTATTAATATCGTGAATGTATTTGTGTATAGTGCCTGGTACGTGGTGGCTTGTTGTGTTGTATTTTGTGCCTTTAAATCAATGCAGCATATCCAAGCAACAGCAACCTCCTGAGCACCACACCCTCTGCTGAGGAACAGCAGCTGTACGTGAAACCTCGCCCCACCAGCCAGAAGAGCCACCACAGCTGTGAACAGCACCCACCAGAGGAGCTGCTGCCAACTGAAGAGCAGCTACTACCGCAACCGCCTGAAGAGCAACCACAGCCCAAGGAGTCACTGCCACCAAGGGAGCAACCACTGAACGACTCAACGTCTAGATATGTCAGTGATATCAAACATGGGTAGACAAAGAAACCCCCAAAGGAAAGAGAAGGAGGACTCTCCAGAAAAGCAGCTAAGTAATACAGAGGCATGCAACATGACAGAAAAAGAATTCAGAATAAGGGTCCTAGAGTGCATAAACCGGATGGAGGAAAAAATCGACAACCTCTGCAAGAAGCAAGAAGAAACAGATGAAAAAATCAATAACATATGGAAGAAGCTAGAAGAAACAGATGAAAAAATCAACAACTTAAGTAAGACTCAAGAATAAATGAAGACTGATATAGCTGCAATGAAAAACACCATTGAAAGTATCAACAGTAGACTAGGAGAAGCAGAGGACCGAATTAGTGAATTAGAAGACAAGAAAGCAAAACACACCCACAATGTACTGCAATTGGAGAAAAAAATTAAAAGACAGGAGGAGAGCCTAAGGGAGCTTTGGGACAACATGAAACAAAACAACATACGAATAATAGGGGTACCAGAACAACAGAAAGATGAACAAGGATTAGAAAACCTATTAGAAGAAATAATATCAGAAAACTTCCCTGAGGTGGGGAAGAAAAAAGTCACACAAGCCCAGAGAGTCCCAAACAAGGTGAACCCGAAAAGACCCACACCAAGACACATCATAATTACCATGGCAAATGTTCAGGACAAAGAGAGAATCTTACAGGCTGCAAGAGAAAGACGGAAAGTTACATACAAGGGATCTCCCATTAGATTGTCAAATGATTTCTCAACAGAAACACATCAGGCCAGAAAAGAATGGATGGAAATTTACAAAGTGATGCAAAGCAAAGGACTGAATCCAAGAATACTCTATCCAGTAAGGTTATCATTCAAACTTGAAGGGGAAATAAGAAGCTTCACAGACAAAAAAAAGGCTAAGGGAGTTTCTCACCACCAAGCCAGCAATGCAAGGAATGCTAAAGGGACTGGTATAAAAATAAGAAATAAAAAGCTCAGAAAGAAAACAGCCACACAAAAAAAGAAATGGCTACAAACAAGTACCTTTCAATAATAACTTTAAACGTAAACGGACTAAATGCTCCAACCAAAAGACATCGAGTGGCTGAATGGATAAAAAAACATGACCCATACATCTGCTGTCTACAAGAAACCCACCTCATTAGAAGGGACTCACACAGACTGAAAGTGAAAGGATGGAAAAATATCTTTCAGGCAAATGGAAAGGAAAAGAAAGCTGGGGTAGCAATACTTATATCGGACAAAATAGACCTCAAAGTGAAGACCATAACAAGAGATAAGGAAGGCCACTTCATAATACTAAAGGGATCAATACAACAAGAAGATATAACCCTGGTAAACATATATGCACCCAATGCAGGAGCACCCAAATTCATAAAAAAACTTTGGAAGATATCAAAGGAGAGATCGACAACAATACAATCATAGTAGGGGACTTTAATACACCACTGACAGCACTGGATAAGCCCTATACACAAACAATCAGCAAAGATACAGCTATCCTAAATGACTCACTAGATCAGATGGACTTAATAGACATCTTCAGAACACTTCACCCCAATGCCACGGAATATACATTCTACTCAAGTGCTCATAGGACATATTCAAAAATAGACCATATATTGGGTCACAAGCAAAGTATCCCCAAATTAAAGAACATTGAAATCATAAAAAGCATCTTCGCAGACCACGATGGCATAATATTAGAAATAAACTACAATAAAAACAACCCAAAATACTCAAACACCTGGAAGCTGAATTGCATGCTAGTAAATATTGATTGGGTTACCAATGAGATCAAAGAAGAAATTAAAAACATCCTGGAAACTAATGACAATGAAAACACAACAATCCAAAACCTATGGGGCACAATGAAAGCAGTCCTGAGAGGGAAGTTTATAGCTCTACAGGCCTATCTCAAAAAACAAGAAAAAATGGTAGTAAATCATCTAACTCTACAACTCAAAGAATTAGAAAGAGAGCAACAAGAAAACCCCAGAGAGAGCAGAAGGAAGGAGATAATAAAGATGAGAGCAGAAATAAATGACATAGAGACCAAAAAAACAATACAGAAAATCAATGAAACCAAGAGCTGCTTCTTTGAAAGGATAAACAAGATTGACAAACCTCTAGCCAGACTCACCAAGAAGCAAAGAGAGAGGACCGAAATAAATAAAATCAGAAACGATAGAGGCGAAATAACAACAGACCCCACAGAAATACAAATGATTGTTAAAAAATACTATGGACAGCTCTACTCCAACAAACTAGACAACCTGGAGGAAATGGACAAATTCCTAGAAAAATACAACATTCCAAAACTCAATCAGGAAGAATCTAAAAATCTCAACAGGCCAATAACTATGGAAGAAATTGAAGCAGTCATCAAAAAGCTTCCATCAAACAAAAGCCCAGGACCAGACGGCTTCACAGGGGAGTTTTACCAAACATTCAAGGAAGAACTAAAACCTATCCTCCTCAGACTACTACAAAAAATTCAAGAGGAAGGAACACTTCCAAGCTCATTCTATGAAGCCAGCATCACCCTAATACCAAAACCAGGTAAAGACAACACAATGAAAGAGAATTACAGGCCAATATCCCTCATGAACATAGATGCCAAAATCCTCAACAAAATCTTAGCAAATCGGATACAGCAGTACATCAGAAAGATCATACACCATGACCAAGTAGGATTTATCCCAGGGATGCAAGGATGGTACAATATCCGCAAATCAATAAACGTGATACATCACATATACAAATTGAAAGAAAAAAACCACATGGTCATATCAATTGATGCAGAAAAAGCATTTGACAAAATTCAACACCCATTTTTGATAAAAACTCTCAGTAAGGCGGGAGTAGAAGGATCATACCTCAACATAATAAAAGCCATATATGACAGGCCCACAGCCAACATCATACTCAATGGACAAAAACTAACACCATTTCCCCTAAGAACAGGAACAAGACAGGGATGCCCCCTCTCACCACTCCTGTTCAACGTAGTACTGGAAGTGTTAGCCATTGCAATTCAGCAAGAAGAAGAAATAAAAGGCATCCAAATTGGAAAAGAGGAAGTAAAACTGTCCTTATTTGCAGACGACATGATATTATACATACAAAACCCTAGAGACTCCATCAAAAAGCTACTAGACTTAATACATGAATTTGGCAATGTAGCAGGATACAAAATCAACCCCAAGAAATCTGAGGCATTTCTATACACCAATAGTGAACTTTCAGAAAGAGAGATTGTAAAAACAACCCCGTTTACCATCGCACCAAAAAAATTAAGCTACCTAGGAATAAACTTAACTAAAGAAGTAAAAGACCTCTACTCAGAAAACTACAGGACGTTGAAAAAAGATATAGTGGAAGACATAAACACATGGAAGAACATACCGTGTTCCTGGATTGGTAGAATCAACACCATTAAAATGTCCATACTACCCAAAGCAATCTATAAATTCAACGCACTTCCCATTAAAATACCAATGGCATACTTCAGAGATCCAGAACGAACTCTCCAAAAATTCATCTGGAATAAAAAAAGACCCCGAAGAGCTGCAGCAATCCTGAAAAAGAACAAAGTAAAGTAGGTGGGATCTCAATACCAGATAGCAAGATGTATTACAAAGCCACTGTTCTCAAAACTGCCTGGTACTGGCACAAGAATAGGCATATAGATCAATGGAATAGAATAGAGAGCCCAGAAACCGGCCCGAACCAATATGTTCAATTAATATTTGACAAAGGAGGCAAGAACATACAATGGAGCCAAGATAGTCTCTTCAATAAATGGTGTTGGTAAAATTGGACGGATATATGCAAGAAAATGAAACTAGACCACCAACATACACCATACACAAAATTAAACTCAAAATGGATAAAGGACTTAAATGTACGACAGGAAACCATAAAACTTGTAGAAGAATCCAAAGGCAACAAAATCTCAGACATATGTCGAAGCAATTTCTTCACTGATACAGCTCCTAGGGCACTTGAAACTAAAGAGAAAATGAACAAATGGGACTACATCAAAATAAAAAGCTTCTGCACAGCAAAAGAAAGCATCAACAAAACAGCGAGAAAACCCACTGTGTGGGAAAACATATTTGCCAATGTCATGTCTGATAAGGGCCTAATCTCCAAAATTTATAGGGAACTCATACAACTTAACAAAAGGAAGATAAACAATCCAATCAAAAAATGGGCAAAGGACCTAAATAGACACCTTTCAAAAGAGGACAGTCAGAAAGCCAAGAGACATATGAAAACATGCTCAAAGTCACTAATCATCCGAGAGATGCAAATCAAAACAACAATGAGGTACCATCTCACACCTGTCAGGCTGGCTATCATCAACAAATCAACAAACGACAAGTGCTGGAGAGGATGTGGAGAAAAAGGAACACTTGTGCACTGCTGGTGGGAATGCAGACTGGTGCAGCCACTATGGAAGACAGTATGGAGTTTCCTCAAAAAACTGAAAATGGAACTCCCATTTGACCCTGTGATCCCACTTCTAGGAATATATCCCAAGAAACCAGAAACACCAATCAGAAAGGATATATGCACCCCTATGTTCATAGCAGCACAATTCACCATAGCTAAGATCTGGAAACAGCCTAAGTGCCCATCAGTAGATGAATGGATTAGAAAACTGTGGTACATCTACACGATGGAATACTATGCTGCTCTAAAAAGGAAGGAACTCTTACCATTTGCAACGGCATGGATGGAACTGGAGAACATTATGCTAAGTGAAATAAGCCAGTCAATGAAGGAAAAATACCACATGATCTCACTCATTCATGGATAATAGAGACCATTATAAACTTTTGAACAATAATTGATACAGAGGCAGAGCTGCCTCAAACAGATTGTCAAACGGCAGCGGGAAGGCCGGGGAGGGTTGGGGGGCAGAAGGTAGGCAGGTAAGAGATCAACTAAAGGACTTGTATGCATGCATATAAGCATAACCAATGGACATAAGACACCGGGGGATAGGGGAGGCTAGGGGACTGTCTAGGGCGGGGGAAAAAAATGGACACATATGTAATACCCTTTGTAATACTTTAAGCAATAAAAAAAAAGAGAGTGCACAGCTCTACCTGGTTTGGCTCAATGGATGGAGCATCAGCCTGTGGACTTAAGGGTCCTGGGTTCAAATCCAGTCAAGAACACATGCCTGGGCTGCAGGCTGGATCCCCAGTAGGAGGTGTGCAGGAAGTAGCTGATCAATGATTTTCTCTCATCATTGATGTTTCTATCTCTCTCTCTCCCCTCTGAAATCAATAAAAATAGATTCAGAACAAAAACAAAACAATGCACAAGGGTTTCCTTTTCTCCACATTCTCTCCAAAGCACCTTATTTCCTATCTTTTTAATAACATCCATTCCAACATTTGTGAGGTGATATCACGTTGTGGTTTTGATTTGCATTTTCATGGCTTATACTTTTGATATAGTAATTACTAGCTACTGTTTCTTTTAACCTATGAACCGCATGGGGACAAAAAGAGGTCAATATATTTTTTTAAATAATAGTTTATTGATTTTCAGAGAGAGAAGAAGGAAGTTGGGGGGGATAAACATTGATATGAAAGCACAACATCAACCTGCAGCCTCCTGCACACTCCCCCCTGGGGATCCAGCCCACAACCCAGGCATGTGCCCTGACTGGGAATTGATACATGGGATGAAGCCTGACCAACTGAGTCACACCGGCCAAGGCAAAGACATCAAGGATTTATACTGTGAACCTATTGACCGTGGCATGTCGCAGGGAATTCAGCATGTTACTCAAATAGGCCTGCTAATTCTAACTTTACACACACACACACACACACACACACACACACAAACACTCAATGTGTGTGTTGGGGGGGGGGGAGGCATGATAACTGCTAGCATAATACTATGAGTGGAAGAGGATAACTTAGTCCTTGTCCTAGTAACAGACTGATTACTTGACTGACTTATGGGTTGATTAATTAATTCATTCATTTGACAACTATTTCATACACTTTGTACATGTCATTTTGCTAATGACTGAGGCCACAATGCAGACATAGTCCTTGCCTTCATGTTGTTTTCACTAGTTGGGGGTTTGGGGGAAGAGATGAATTGCCAGATCCCTAAAGCAGATAGCTTACAGTTTCTTTAGTGTTAATTTCAAGGGGATATGTCCTGGTATGGCTGTCCAAGTTGAGGTGTCTCCACAGAGAAGCTGGTGGTCCACCCATAACCCGTGTGGAATGGGCCCAACCTCGTTCTGCAGTCTGAACAGCATCTTATGCATTCATTAGTCTTTCTAAGTTGATAGCAACTTAATTTTGAACATATTCCCAAGGTTTACATTTTTACTCCTCTGCCCATGTTATATTCTTGACAACACATTTTCTGTTTATCTTTTCCTTAGTTGCAATTTTATTTACTTTCACTTGTTTTGTCTTTTAACCTGGATATTTGCTTTATATATGATTGATTTGATATGTTTACTATATATTTAACTTTTCAAGTGTGCATGTATTTTACCTTTTCAAGAGTATGTTTTTTTTATTAATTAGTGCCTTTTCTTTTTAGCTTAGAAAAGTTCATTTAACATTTCTTGTAAGGTTGGCTTAATGGTGATGAACTCTTTAAGCTTTTGCTTATCTAGAATACTCTTGATCTCTCTATCAGATATTAATGTTAACCTTGCAGGTAGAGAATTCTTGGTTGAAAATTATTTTCTTACAGCACTTTGAATGTTATGGCACTCCCTTCTGGCCTATAAAGATTTGCTGAAAAAAAATCTGAGGTAGCCTTATGGGGTTTGCCTTATCCTATATAATAAAACCCTAATATGCAAAGCGACTGAATGGCAGAAAGACCAGCAGAATGAATGGCGGAAAGACCAGCAGAATGACCGGTCACTATGATGCACACTGACCACCAGGGGCAGACGCTGAATGTAGAAGCTGCCTCCTGGCGGTCAGTGCATTCCCACAGGGGGACCACTGCTCTGCCAGAAGCCAGGCTCACAGTTGGTAAACACAGCTGCAGTGGTGGGAGCCTCTCCTGCCTCTGCTGCAGTGAGCGGTAAGGAGCGAGGGGACCTGGACTGCAAGAGGATGCAGGGCAGGCTGAGGGATCCCCCCTCACCCCCCAGTGCAAAAATTTCATGCACCAGGCCAATAGTATGTAATAAGTTGTTTATCCGTTAATGCCCTTAAGATTCTCTCTTTATTTTTAACTTGAACATTTAAAAAATATTTTTTAATTGATTTCAGAGAGAAAGGGAGAGGGAGAGAGAGAGAAACATCAATGATAAGAGAGAATCATTGATCAGCTGCCACTTGCATGCCTCCTGCTGGGGATTGAGTCTACAACCCAGGCATGTGCCCTTGACTGTAATCAAAGTGGGACCCTTCAGTCTGCAGGCTGATGCTCTTATCCACTGAGCCAAACCAGCCAAGGCAACTTTAACATTTTATTTTTTTTTATTTTTTATTTTTTTATTGCTTAAAGTATTACAAAGGGTATTACATATGTGTCCATTTTTCCCCCCCGCCCTAGACAGTCCCCTAGCCTCCCCTATCCCCCGGTGTCTTATGTCCATTGGTTATGCTTATATGTATGCATACAAGCCCTTTGGTTGATCTCTTACCCCCCTACCTCCTGCACTCCCACCCTCCCCGGCCTTCCCGCTGCAGTTTGACAATCTGTTTGAGGCAGCTCTGCCTCTGTATCTATTATTGTTCAAAAGTTTATAATGGTCTCTATTATCCATGAATGAGTGAGATCATGTGGTATTTTTCCTTCATTGACTGGCTTATTTCACTTAGCATAATGTTCTCTAGTTCCATCCATGCCGTTGCAAATGGTAAGAGTTCCTTCCTTTTTAGAGCAGCATAGTATTCCATCGTGTAGATGTACCACAGTTTTCTAATCCATTCATCTACTGATGGGCACTTAGGCTGTTTCCAGATCTTAGCTATGGTGAATTGTGCTGCTATGAACATAGGGGTGCATATATCCTTTCTGATTGGTGTTTCTGGTTTCTTGGGATATATTCCTAGAAGTGGGATCACAGGGTCAAATGGGAGTTCCATTTTCAGTTTTTTGAGGAAACTCCATACTGTCTTCCATAGTGGCTGCACCAGTCTGCATTCCCACCAGCAGTGCACAAGTGTTCCTTTTTCTCCACATCCTCTCCAGCACTTGTCGTTTGTTGATTTGTTGATGATAGCCAGCCTGACAGGTGTGAGATGGTACCTCATTGTTGTTTTGATTTGCATCTCTCCGATGATTAGTGACTTTGAGCATGTTTTCATATGTCTCTTGGCTTTCTGACTGTCCTCTTTTGAAAGGTGTCTATTTAGGTCCTTTGCCCATTTTTTGATTGGATTGTTTATCTTCCTTTTGTTAAGTTGTATGAGTTCCCTATAAATTTTGGAGATTAGGCCCTTATCAGATATGTCATTGGCAAATATGTTTTCCACACAGTGGGTCTTCTCGTTGTTTTGTTGATGCTTTCTTTTGCTGTGCAGAAGCTTTTTATTTTGATGTAGTCCCATTTGTTCATTTTCTCTTTCGTGCCCTGGGAGCTGTATCAGTGAAGAAATTGCTTCGGCATATGTCTGAGATTTTGTTGCCTTTGGATTCTTCTAGAATTTTTATGGTTTCTTGTCATACATTTAAGTCCTTTATCCATTTTGAGTTTATTTTTGTGTATGGTGTAAGTTGGTGGTCTAGTTTCATTTTCTTGCATATATCTGTCCAATTTTACCAACACCATTTATTGAAGAGACTATCTTGGCTCCATTGTATGTTCTTGCCTCCTTTGTCAAATATTAATTGAGCATATTGGTTCGGGCCAATTTCTGGGCTCTCTATTCTATTTCATTGATCTATATGCCTATTCTTGTGCCAGTACCAGGCAGTTTTGAGAACAGTGGCTTTGTAATACATCTTGATATCTGGTATTGAGATCCCACCTCCTTTGTTCTTTTTCAGGATTGCTGCAGCTATTCGGGGTCTTCTTTTATTCCAGATGAATTTTTGGAAAGTTCGTTCTAGATCTCTGAAGTATGCTGTTGGTATTTTAATGGGAAGTGCGTTGAATTTATAGATTGCTTTGGGTAGTATGGACATTTTAATGATGTTGAAACTTTAACATTTTAATTATGTGTTTTGGTGTGGTTCTTTTTGGTTTCATCTTGTTTGGAACTCTGGGCTTCCTTTACGTGGGTGTCTGTTTCCGTTCCAAGATTAGGGAAATTTTTTTGCCATTTTTTCTTTAAATAACTATTCTGGCCCTGTCTTTCTTCTCCTTTTGGGACCCTTATAATGTGAATGTTATTCCACTTGATGTTATCACAGAGGTCTCCTGAGGGAGCTTCTCTTTTTAAAATTCTTTTTTATTTTTATTTTGCTGTTCTGTCTGGGTGTTTCATTGCTTTGTCTTCCTACTCACTGATTTTTACTTCTACTTCATCCAGTTTGCTGTTGAACCCTTCTAGTGTATTTACCAGTTCAATTATAATTTCTGTTTTTATATTTTCTGTCTCTTAAAGTTTCGTGTTCATCTGCAGTTCAGTGAGCAATTTTATGATTATTACTTTGAAGTCTTTGTCAGGTACGTTGCTTATCTGTTAAATTAAGGTATTTTTTCTGAGTTAGTTTTATTCTTTGGTTTGACCCATATTTGTTTCCTCATTTTGCCTGACTCTCTGTGTTTGTCTATATGTATTAGGCAAAATAGTCCTGAAGGAGTGACCTTGTGTAGGAGATGATCTGTGGGACCCAGAGGCACAATCTCCTCTTGCTACCAGAGCCAGGTGCTCAAGGAATCGGGTCTAAACCAGCATTTGGACATCCCTCTCATAATCCGGGACTGCTGTCACCCAACCGTTGCCTGCCTGCCTGCCTTATTACCCCTAACCATTTCTGCCTGCCACCCTGATGACCCCCTAACCACTCCCCTGCTGGCGTGATTGACACCTAACCACTCCCCTGCCAACCTGATCGATGCCTAACTGCTCCCCTACTGACCAGGTTGCCTCCAACTGCCCTCTCCTGCAGGCCTGGTCACCCCCAACTGCCCTCTCCTGCAGGCCTGGTCACCCACAACTGCCCTCCGCTATCGGGCTTGTTGCCCACAATTGCTCTCTCCTGCAGTCCTGGTCCCCCCCAGCTGCCCTCCCCTGCATGCCTGGTTGCCGCCATCTGCCCTCCCCTGCAGGCCTGGTTTCCCCAACTGCCCTCCCCTGCTGGCCTGGTCACCCCTAAGTTCCCTCCCTTGCATACCCGGTCACCCCCAACTGCTCTCCCTCCCCTGCAGGCCTGGTCGCCCCCACCTTCCCTCCCCTGCCAGCCATCTTGTGGTGGCCATCTTGTGACCACATGGGGCAGCTGTCTTATGTGAAGGCGTAACAATCTATTTGCAAATTATTTCTTTATAATAAATGACTAGAGGCCCAGTGCACAAGAATTTGTGTACTCGGGTGGGGGGGGGTGGCTGTCCCTCAGCCTGGCCTGTGCCCTCTCACAGTCTCAGACCCCTCAAGGGATGATCACTGCTGGTTTAGGCCTGCTCCCCGGGGGATTGGGCCTAAGCTGGCAATCAGTCATCCTTCTGGCAACCCTCGGGCGATGTCCACTTGCCAGCGGGAAGCAGACCTAAGATGCAGACTCACATCCTTAGTGCTGCTGAGGAGCCAGGAGAGGCTCACACCACCATCACCGCTGTACGGGCAGCCATCAGCCTGGCTTCTGGCTGAGCAGAGCTCCCCCACGTGGGAGTGCACTGACCACCAGAGGGCAGCTCCTGCATTGAGTATCTGCCCCCAAGTAGTCAGTGTGTGTCATAGTGACCAGTCATTCCCAGTCTTTCTGCTGTTAGGGTCACTTTGCATATTACCCTTTTACTATCTAGGATAGAGGCCTGGTGTTTGGGTGGTGGCCAGCTGGTTTTCCCTGAGGGGTGTCCTGGATCAGGGTGGGGGTCCCGCTTGGGTGCCTGGCCAGCCTGGGTGAGGGGCTGATGGCTACTTGCAGCTGGTCACACCCCCGTAATTTTGGTGGTCCCCACTGAGGTGCGTGGCCAGCCTGGATGAGGGGCTCATGGCTGTTTTCAGGCTGGCCACACCCCCTTTAGGGTGGGGGTCCCCATTGGGGTGCCTGGCCACTCTGGGTGAGGGGCTGAGGGCCGTTTTCAGGCTGACCCGCGACTGAACCTTCCATCCTCTCCCTTTTTTCTTTTCTTTTTTTTCATTCAGGTATTTATTTACCTTCTATAATTGAAACTTTGTTGCCATCACTGGTGCTCCCAGCTCTGAGGCCGCGGCTGGCTGAAAGCAGGTGTCTGGGGTTTGTTTGGCTTCTATAATGGAAACTTTGTTGCTTTTGTAGCTGTTGCTTTTGGAGCTTAGAGCAGGCTGCGGCACGCGGTGAACCTTGGCTTCCTCCATCACTGGAGCAAGCAAGCCTCCTGCTCGCTTCAGCTGCATGGCTGCTGCCTGCCATCTTTGTTGTCACTTAATTTGCATATCTTTCTGATTAGCCAATGGGAAGCTTTTTGTCTTTTATTAGATAGGATAGATGTTCTGCACCACACAGCTTAGCACTTAATTTTATGCTGTTCTTTTTGCAATTAAAGTATGTATGTGTTGTAGACTAATCTCTCCCAGTAGAGGTCTGGGACCATGTTATACTACCTTAGTGATTCTAACAGTCCATTAAATACTTTGTTGTATATCATTTGATTCTTCTCTACTCTCATAACTTTGTGATCAAGTTTGTGTTGCTGCTAGCGTTCTTTTTACAATTTGATGGCTGACTTTTTATTACAGATATATTCAAACTTATCCTAAAGTGGATGGAATTGTCTAATGTAGCCCTATGTACCATGACCCAGCCTCAACATATTATCTTGTTTGATTCATTCCCCATTTACCACCTGTCTTCTCCTACCAGGTGCTTGGTAATTTTGGAAACACATCCCAAATATCTTTCATCTGCAAATACTTCAGTGTTTACAGTTTTTCTTAGTAATTTATCTCTGGCCAGGGCTTTTTCAACACTATATTCATTCCTAGTTTCATTGATATCTTATACTAGAGGCCTCTTGCAATCCGGCACCCCCCCCCCCCCCCGAGGGATATAGTAGTGTGTGAAGCAGCAGGCTGCTGGGGAGGAGCCCGAGCCCAGGCGGGCCCAGGCCACGCCACTCCCGCTCATCCTGGTTCCACTGCACCTGCTGCCGCTTCTACTCAGTAACACTGTTGTAACAGTGAGAGAGGTTCGGGCTGCCACAGCTGTGCTCACCAGCCGTAAGCCAAGTGTCAGGTGCGTGTCAGCCAGCTGAGCGGCACTCCCGCTGTGGGAGTTCACTGAACACCAGGGGCAGCTCCTGCGTTTAGCATCTGCTCCCTGGTGGTCAGTGTGCGTCATATCTACTGGTCAAATGGTCAAACAGTTGACAGGTCGAACGGCCGCTTAGGCTTTTATATATATGGACTAGAGGTCCGGTGCACAAAATTTGTGCACTCGGGGGGCGGGGTACCTTAGCCTGGTCTGCACCCATTTGCAGTTCAGGACCCCTTGGGGGATGTCCACCTGTTGACTTATGCCCACTCCCCGGGGGATTAGGCTTAAGCTTGCAGTCAGACATCTTTCTGGCAGCCAGGGAGCCCTCAGGGGATGTCTGACTAAAGGCTTAGGTCCCCAAGGGATCAGGCCTAAACTGTTAGTGGACATTCTTAGTGCTGCTACGGAGGTGGGAGAGGCTCTTGCCACCACCTCCGCATTGGCCAGCCATGAGCCAGCTTCAGGCTGAGTGGCACTATTCCTCGTCTGACCTAAACCCTAGAGATTAGTATTTCATTTTACAACTTTTTCTTGGTTTATAGGCAGCAGCAAACTCAGACCACACAGTCAGGCATGCGAGAAATGTTGCTTTCTTTATCGTTTAGTAACCAAACCTAACTTCAACTTCAGCCCCCATTCTGCCAAGTGAAAAAACAAAAACAAAATATTATTTAACTTAGGTTCCCCACCCCCTTCTTTGGAGTTGTACTTCCATGTCAGACAGTTTATACCTCAGGCAAAGGTGCCAAAGAACCAAGCAGGGTCAAGAACATCCGGACCGACAAGGAAAAATAGTGGAGGTATAAGCAGACGTGTCCTGTGCCTTGTCCTGGAGCAGATAAGGGTGAGCAGCTGAAACGGGTAAGATTCAGCCCGAATAGGCACAGGATTTTCAGCTGAGAGACTGTCTGCAGCTAGGAAAGACCGAGAACCCCCAGGAAAAAAAAAAAAAGGACGGTTGGAGACTGTGGCTGAAGCCTTTCCTGGTGTGCCAGCTAAGCAGCGGAGACCGCGCCATCTTGGGTGGTTGTTGCCGGCGTCCAGAGACCAGCTACTAACCTGGAAACAAGGGATTTCAAGCAGCGTGACTGTGTGAACTCAGAGGAGCACTGCTTCTTCTCATGGAAAGGTTGGACATCCCCTAAAGGTGCGGTTTGCAGTTCGGGTTGGAGGGAGGACCGAGCTCGCGCGCGTGGGGCGGAATCTGCGCCCCACAGAGTCCGCAGCCGTTGGGACCAGCGTGACCCGTGAGTGGGGAAGGGCCCCACAGGGCTGCTGGCAGAAGGGAATGCGAAAAATGAGCCCATAGCTGGACTGGATGTAAACGAGCAGCCTTGGACTTTGCCAATCTGCTGGCTGCTTGGTGCCAGGGGCAAGTGGGCGCGCGGAAAATGCGCGCGGAGACTGTGCGCAGACCTGGAAGGTGGAGGCTTGGGAATTCGCACAACTATCAGGCTCTTGTTACAGTTCCCCTTTGATCCGTGCATTTGATTATTAAACCCAGTGCATGGGATTCCCCAGTTGGGGTCATTCGCAGAGCCTGTAGGGGAAAGTTCTTTTTGGGGAGCCTGGGAAACAGCGGACAGTGGCAAGGAACCAGCTCTGGGCAGTGGTCTTTCCAGAATCAGTTCCAAATACCATAGAGAAAAACAAAAACAAAACCCTACTGATAGAGAGGACTTATAGCCTTGGAGGTCAATCCAGACACACTGCCACCCAGAGGCAGAGCCACGAACTGTCTCTTTTGCAATCACAAATAAAGGCAGTCTGGTAAACAAATACAACCTGCCTTAAAATCAGGTCTGTGGTTTACTGCACGGAGGGACAGTGTATCGCAGGGAAGTTCAACACTCCCCTGAATGCCTGGCAGGACTGAGGCGTGCCAAAAAGAATAATGGAAGATCTGAAGCACCTTCACTTCTGAATATTTTTATATATTTTTTTTTAAAATTCTTTTTTCACCATTTCATCAAGAACCTATTTTATTTTATTTTTATTTTTTATTTTTTTCATCACCTGATTTTACCTTTTTAATTACTACATTTTTTAAACCAGTATTATTGCTATCCTTTTACCATTTTTTCAAGTGTCATTTTATTTATTATTATTATTATTATTTTTATTTTTCTTTATTTTATTTTGGGATTAGTGTTCTACACTCTATTTTCATCGTTCCTTTAGCATCATTTCTCTCTATCTCACATTTACCCTTAAGCCAAAACTCTCTTCCTCACTTTTCCCCTTTTGTTGTCCTGTTTCTCTTACCCTATTCCTGCTTTGGATTTTACCTATTCCTTCTTTCTACCCACTGTCTAAATTTCACCCTACTTATATATCTAATTTCCAATCCCTCGCTCTCCCCATACAAATAGCTTCTTCCCCACCTCTATTTCATTCTCTTAATTTTTTTTTGGTTGTTGTTGTGTTTTTTTTGGTCTTTTTGTTTTTTTTTCTCTCCCTTTTCCCAATCTCATTTCGGCATTCCTTTTTGTTTTTTATTTTTCTCTTTAATCTTTTTCTCTTTTTTCTTCTTTATCCCCTAATTCTCTTCGCTTGGGGGGTCACCTTTATTTGGGGTTATTAATATCGTGAATTCATTTAGTTTGGTGCCTTGTACGTTGTGCCTTGTTGTGTTGTATTTTGTGCCTTTGAATCAGCGCAGCAGAGAGAGAACTACATAACCAAACACCTTGAGAAGAGAAATCATGGTGAAACAAAGAACCAACCCAAATATGAAAGAAAAACAGGCATCATCAGAAAAGGAAGTAAACGAAATGGAGGCAATGGAGGCAAGCAACCTGTCAGAGAAAGAATTCAGAGTAATGGCAATAAGGTGGATGAAAAGAATGGAAGACCAATTCAACAATATGTGTAGGAACCAAGATGAAATGAAGAAGAACCAAGAGGAAATGAAGAGAAACCAGAAGAAATGAAAAATGACATCACTGCTATAAAGAACTCAATAGAAAGCATCAACAGTAGACTATAAGAAGCAGAGGACCGCATCAGCGAGCTAGAAGACAAGGTAGGAAAAAAATACCCAAACAGAACAGCTTCTAGAAAAAAAAATTAAAAAGCAGGAAGAGAGCCTAAGAGAACTCTGGGACAATGCTAACCGAAACAACATCCGAATAATAGGGGTACCAGAAGGAGAGGAAACTGAGCAAGGAATAGAAAACCTATTTGAAAAAATGGTAACAGAAAATTTCCCTGATATAGGGAGGAAAAAACTCACACAAATCCAAGAAGATCACAGAGTCCCAAACAAATGAACCCGAAAAGACCGACACCAAGGCACATAATAATTAAATTGGCAAACACCAACGACAAAGCAAGAATCTTAACAGCAGCCAGAGAGAGACAGAAAGTTACCTACAAAGGATCCCCCATCAGACTAGCGACCGATTTCTCAACAGAAACACATCAGGCAAGAAGGGAATGGAATGAAATATACAAAGTCATGCAAAGGAAGGGTCTGACTCCAAGAATACTATACCCAGCGAGGCTATCAATCAAAATTGAGGGTCAAATAAGGAGCTTCACAGACAAAAACGGTCTACAGGAGTTTATTACAACCAAGCCAGCAATGCAAGAAATGCTAAAGGGTCTGCTGTAAATAGAAAAAAACAGGAAACAAGGAACGCAGCGGTAAAGAACAAAAATGGCGACTAACAAGTTTCTATCAATAATAACTTTAAATGTAAATGGATTAAATTCCCCAGTCAAAAGGCATAGGGTAAATGAGTGGATAAGAAAACATGACCCATATATCTGCTGTCTACAGGAAACCCACCTCAGAAAAAAAGATGCACACAGACTGATGGTGAAGGGATGGAAAAAGGTTTTTCAGGCCAATGGAAGTGAAAAAAAAGCCGGGGTAGCAATACTTATATCTGACAAATTAGATCTCAAAGTGAAGGACATAAAAAGAGATCAAGAAGGCCACTTCATAATACTAAAGGGAGCAGTCCAACAAGAAGAAATAACTCTGGTAAATATATATGCACCCAATATAGGAGCACCCAAATACGTAAGAAATCTTCTGGAGAAGATCAAGGGAGAGATTGACAGCAATACAATCATAGTAGGGGACCTTAACACCCCATTATCTCCACTGGACAAATCCTCTAAACAGAAACTCAGCAAAGAAACATCAATCCTAAATGACTCACTAGATCAGATGGAATTAATTGACATCTTCAGAACATTTCACCCCAAAGCCACAGAATATACATTCTCCTCAGGTGCACATTTGTCATCTTCAAAGATAGACCATATATTGGGTCACAGACAAAGTCTCTTCAAATTCAAGAAAATTGAAATCATATCAAGTATCTTCTCAGACCACAAAGGCATAAAACTGGAAATCAACTACAACAAAAACAATCCAAAAAAATAAAACACATGGAGACTAAATAGCATGCTATTAAACAATGACTGGGTCACCAGTGAGATCAAAGAAGAAATAAAAAACATCATGGCAACAAATGACAATGAAAACACAACAATCCAAAACCTATGGGACACAGCAAAAGCAGTCTTGAGAGGGAAGTTCATAGCTCTACAAGCCTACTGCAAGAAACAAGAAACAATGAGAATAAACGACCTAACTCTACAACTCGAAGAATTAGAAAGAGAGCAACAAAAAAAGCCCACTGTAAGCAGAAGGAAGGAAAAACAAAGATCAGAGTGGAGATAAACGACATAGAGACCAAAAAAACAATACAAAAGATCAACAAAACCAAGAGCTGGTTCTTTGAAAGGATAAACAAGATTGATACACCTCTAGCCAGGCTCACCAAGAAACAAAGAGAGAGGACCCAAATAAACAAAATCAGAAATGAAAGAGGAGAAATAACAACAGACCCCATAGAAATACAAAGGATTGTTAGAAAATACTATGAACAACTCTACTCCAACACACTAGACAACCTGGAGGAAATGGACATATTCCTAGAAAAATACCACCTTCCAAAACTTAACCAGAAAGAATCTAAAAATCTCAATAGGCCAATAACTATGGAGGAAATCGAAGCAGTCATCAAAAAGCTTCCAGCAAACAAAAGCCTGGGGCAAGATGGCTTCACAGGGGAGTTTTACCAAACATTCAAGGAAGACCTAAAACCTATCCTCCTCAGACTATGTCAAAAGATCCAAGAGGAAGGAGCACTTCCCAGCTCTTTCTATGAAGCCAACATCACCCTAATCCCAAAACCAGATAAAGACAATACAATGAAAGAGAATTATAGGCGAATATCCCTCATGAACATAGATGCCAAAATCCTCAACAAAATCCTAGCAAATCGGATCCAGCAGTACATCAAAAAGATCATACACCATGACCAACTAGGATTTATCCCAGGGATGCAAGGATGGTACAATATCCGCAAATCAATAAACGTGATACATCACATAAACAAATTGAGAGAAAAAAACCACATAGTCATATCAATTGATGCGGAAAAAGCATTTGACAAAATCCAACACCCTTTCTTTCTTTTTTTTTTTTATTGCTTAAAGTATTACAAAGGGTATTACATATGTATCCATTTTATCCCCCCGCCCTAGACAGTCCCCTAGCCTCCCCTATCACCCAGTGTCTTATGTCCATTGGTTATGCTTATATGCATGCATACAAGTCCTTTAGTTGATCTCTTACCCCCCTACCTCCTGCCCCCCAACCCTCCCCGGCCTTCCCGCTGCAGTTTGACAATCTGTTTGAGGCAGCTCTGCCTCTGTATCTATTATTGTTCAAAAGTTTATAATGGTCTCTATTGTCCATGAATGAGTGAGATCATGTGGTATTTTTCCTTCATTGACTGGCTAATTTCACTTAGCATAATGCTCTCCAGTTCCATCCATGACGTTGCAAATGGTAAGAGTTCCTTCCTTTTTAGAGCAGCATAGTATTCCATCGTGTAGATGTACCACAGTTTTCTAATCCATTCATCTACTGATGGGCACTTAGGCTGTTTCCAGATCTTAGCTATGGTGAATTGTGCTGCTATGAACATAGGGGTGCATATATCCTTTCTGATTGGTGTTTCTGGTTTCTTGGGATATATTCCTAGAAGTGGGATCACAGGGTCAAATGGGAGTTCCATTTTCAGTTTTTTGAGGAAACTCCATACTGTCTTCCATAGTGGCTGCACCAGTCTGCATTCCCACCAGCAGTGCACAAGTGTTCCTTTTTCTCCACATCCTCTCCAGCACTTGTCGTTTGTTGATTTGTTGATGATAGCCAGCCTGACAGGTGTGAGATGGTACCTCATTGCTGTTTTGATTTGCATCTCTCGGATGATTAGTGACTTTGAGCATGTTTTCATATGTCTCTTGGCTTTCTGACTGTCCTCTTTTGAAAGGTGTCTATTTAGGTCCTTTGCCCATTTTTTGATTGGATTGTTTATCTTCCTTTTGTTAAGTTGTATGAGTTCCCTATAAATTTTGGAGACTAGGCCCTTATCAGATATGTCATTGGCAAATATGTTTTCCCACACAGTGGGTTTTCTCGCTGTTTTGTTGATGCTTTCTTTTGCTGTGCAGAAGCTTTTTATTTTGATGTAGTCCCATTTGTTCATTTTTTCTTTAGTTTCAAGTGCCCTGGGAGCTGTATCAGTGAAGAAATTGCTTCGGCATATGTCTGAGATTTTCTTGCCTTTGGATTCTTCTAGAATTTTTATTGTTTCCTGTCATACATTTAAGTCCTTTATCCATTTTGAGTTTATTTTTGTGTATGGTGTAAGTTGGTGGTCTAGTTTCATTTTCTTGCATATATCTGTCCAATTTTACCAACACCATTTATTGAAGAGACTATCTTGGCTCCATTGTATGTTCTTGCCTCCTTTGTCAAATATTAATTGAGCATATTGGTTCGGGCCGATTTCTGGGCTCTCTATTCTATTCCATTGATCTATATGCCTATTCTTGTGCCAGTACCAGGCAGTTTTGAGAGCAGTGGCTTTGTAATACAACTTGATATCTGGTATTGAGATCCCACCTCCTTTGTTCTTTTTCAGGATTGCTGCAGCTATTCGGGGTCTTCTTTTATTCCAGATGAATTTTTGGAAAGTTCGTTCTAGATCTCTGAAGTATGCTGTTGGTATTTTAATGGGAAGTGCGTTGAATTTATAGATTGCTTTGGGTAGTATGGACATTTTAATGATGTTGTTTCTACCAATCCACGAACACGGTATGTTCTTCCATCTGTTTATGTCTTCCTCTATGTCTTTTTTCAACGTCCTGTAGTTTTCTGAGTAGAGGTCTTTTACCTCCTTAGTTAAGTTTATTCCTAGGTAGCTTAATTTTTTTGGTGCAATAGTAAACTGGATTGTTTTTATAATCTCTCTTTCTGAAAGTTCACTATTGGTGTATAGAAATGCCTCAGATTTCTTGGGGTTGATTTTGTATCCTGCTACATTGCCAAATTCATGTATTAAGTCTAGTAGCTTTTTGATGGAGTCTCTAGGGTTTTGTATGTATAATATCATGTCGTCTGCAAATAAGGACAGTTTTACTTCCTCTTTTCCAATTTGGATGCCTTTTATTTCTTCTTCTTGCCGAATTGCAATGGCTAAAACTTCCAGTACTATGTTGAACAGGAGTGGTGAGAGGGGGCATCCCTGTCTTGTTCCTGTTCTTAGGGGAAATGGTGTTAGTTTTTGTCCATTGAGTATGATGTTGGCTGTGGGCCTGTCATATATGGCTTTTATTATGTTGAGGTATGATCCTTCTACTCCCACCTTGCTGAGAGTTTTTATCAAAAATGGGCAACACCCTTTCTTGATAATAACTCTCAGCAAGATAGGAATTGAGGGATCATACCTCAACATAATAAAAGCCATATATGACAAACCCACAGCCAACATCATAATCAATGGGCAAAAACTAAAACCATTCCCCCTAAAAACAGGAACAAGACAGGGATGCCCCCTCTCTCCACTCCTGTTCAACATAGTACTGGAAGTACTAGCCATTGCGATCAGACACGAAGAAGAAATAAAAGGCATCCAGATTGGAAAAGAAGAAGTAAAACTGTCCTTATTTGCAGATGACATGATACTGTACATACAGAACCCTAAAGACTCCATCAAAAAATTATTAGACTTAATAAATGAATTCGGCAATGTAGCAGGATACAAAATTAATGCTAAGAAATCCATGGCATTTCTTTACACCAATAGTGAACTTACAGAAAGTGAAACTACAGGAGCAATCCCATTTACCATTGCACCAAAAAAATTAAAATACCTAGGAATAAACTTAACTAAGGAGGTAAAAGACTTATATGCTGAAAACTACAGGACACTGAAAAAAGAGATAGAGGAAGACATAAACAGATGGAAGAATATACCGTGTTCATGGATTGGTAGAATCAACATCATCAAAATGTCTATACTACCCAAAGCAATTTATAGATTCAATGCAATCCCCATTAAATTACCAACGGCATATTTCACAAATCTAGAACGAACGTTCTAAAAATTCATCTGGAATAAAAAAAGACCCCGAATAGCTGCAGCAATCCTGAGAAAGAACAAAGTAGGTGGGATCTCAATACCAGATATCAAACTGTATCACAAAGCCACTGTTCTTAAAACAGCTTGGTACTGGCACAAGAACAGACATATAGATCAATGGAATAGAATAGAGACCCCAGAAATCGACCCAAACCACTATGCACAATTAATATTCGACAAAGGAGGCAAGAGCATACAATGGAGTCAAGACAGTCTTTTCAATAAATGGTGTTGGGAAAATTGGACAGATACATGCAAAAGGATGAAACTAGATCACCAACTCACACCATACACAAAAATAAACTCAAAATGGATAAAAGACTTAAACGTAAGACGGGAAACCATAAAAATACTAGAGGAATCCACAGGCAGCGAAATTGCAAACATATGCCGAAGAAATTTCTTCTCTGATAATGCTCCTAGGGCAATGGAAACTAAAGAGAAAATAAACAAATGGGACTACATCAAAATAAAAAGCTTTTGCACAGCAAAGGAAACCATCAAAAAAACAACAAGAAGACCCACTACATGGGAGAACATATTTACCAATGATACCACCGATAAGGGTTTAATTTCCAACATTTACAGGGATCTCATGAAACTTAACAAAAGGAAGATAAACAATCCAATAAAAAAATGGGCAACGGACCTAGATAGACACTTTTCGAAAGAGGACATACAGAAGGCCGAGAGACATATGAAAACCTGCTCAAAGTCACTAATTATACGAGAGATGCAAATCAAAACGACAATGCGTTATCATCTCACACCTGTCAGAATGGCTATCATCAACAAATCAACAAACAACAAGTGTTGGAGAGGATGTGGAGAAAAAGGAACCCTTCTGCACTGCTGGTGGGAATGCAGACTGGTGCAGCCACTGTGGAGAACAGTATGGAGCTACCTCAGAAGACTAAAAATGGAACTCCCATTTGACCCAGTGATCCCACTACTAGGAATATATCCCAAGAAACCAGAAACGCCAATTAGAAAGGATATATGCACCCCTATGTTCATAGCAGCACAATTCACCATAGCTAAGATTTGGAAACAGCCTAAGTGCCCATCAGCAGATGAGTGGATTAGAAAACTGTGGTACATATACACAATGGAATACTATGCTGCAGTAAAAAAAAAGGAACTCTTGCCTTTTGCAACAGCAATGGATGGAACTGGAGAGCATTATGCTAAGTGAAATAAGCCAGTCAGAGAAAGATAAATACCACATGATCTCACTCATTTGTGGATTATAGAGAACAACATAGACTGATGAAAAGGGACAGACCCAAAGACTGAGAAACAGCGATCAGGCTATCAATTCCCAGAAGGAAAGTAGGGGAGGGCGGGGGTAAGGGGAAGAGATCAACAGAAGGACTTGTATACATGTATATAAGCCAAACCAATGGACATGGACAACGGGGGGATGGGAGCATGAGTTTGTGTGTGGGGGGGGGAGGTTGGGGGTTAATGGGGGGGATGAGGACACATTTGTAATACCTTAATAATAAAAAAAAAAATTAAAAAAAAAAAAAAGAACATCCGGACCTCAGTGTTCTGTCTGGGCTGGCCCCCACCTAGCTTCCCTTGACCCTCACCTCAGAGCTCAAGTCCATGCTGATCCCTGGTATATTCTCCTCATCTGTGCCTTGAGGCCTCCTGAGTCCAATTCACTCTCTCTCTCCCTCCCTGCCACCTTCTCTCTCTCACACAAAGAGCTGTTGGGCTTTCTGGGGTGAGGTCCTCTGACACCTCCTCAGCCCCGTTGCATGGACACCATCTTGGTGCCTTGGTCATGGCCACAGAGGTGTGTGGCTGCTCTCAGACCCTCCATCTCCTGCTGCCTTAGGGAGTGGCTCAGCGGGAGGGTAGGGTCACAGTCCTTTTTACATGGCCGCCAACAAACACTCAGTGTTCCTTCCCTCTAGTTCTCCTTCTCCTCCTCTACCCAGTCCAGGCACGTCTATGTGCAGGGCAGGGGAGGATGGGAGGCAGGCGTGTCTCTGACCCAGCACACAGGCTTCCAGATCCACTGCTGCCCCAGGAGGTCCTCCGTGCTCTGGACCTCGACACCCAGAACCTGCCCTCTCTCAGCTGCAGGTCTTTGCCCGCAGTGGTCAAGTCTGTTTAGAGCAGTGGTTCTCAACCTTGGCTGCACATTAGAATCACCTAGGAATCTTTTTAAAATTCTGATTTCTGGGCCTCATCCTCCTGAAATTCTTTCTTTGTTACTAATGTTGTGGCCCCACCCCATAACATAGAAACAGAATTTTCGGAGGATGAGTCCCAGAAATCAGAATTTTAAAAAGATTCCCATGTGATTCTAATGTGCAGCCAAGGTTGAGAGGCTTGAAGTCAAGAAGTGCCTCTTTGTTCTCTGCTTTCTGGAGGCGGTCAGCATGGGGAAGGTTCCTGCCTGGACTGGGGAGGGGTCTCTGGGTGTTAAGAATACCAGGAGGGGGAGCACAGTCTCCTCCTAGAGCTCCAAGATGGGAAAGGCAGCACCTCCTCACCTCTAACACCAGGACGTTTCTTTAGAAGCAGAAGCCTCATCCTGTGCAGGGGCCTGTGCTGGCTGCCTCAGTTTCTCAGAGACAACGAATTTGATGAACGTCTATTCCCCACTGCACTAGCTGCTTCATTTGTTCGTTCTCGCATTTTCCATTAGCTGCTAAATCGCCCCTGTGGCTGCAAACCTGTTGTGCCTGACTCAGCCAGTGGGGAGCTATGGGAGCTGTGCAGGGACAGGGGAAGGGGGAGGGGGGCCCGGCCTGCAGAGAGGGTCTGTGGTGCCTGCCGGGCTGTCTCAGAGGATGTGGCTTAGGTTAGGTCCTGTCCTTTGGTGACTTTAGGAGGGGAGGCCTTGTCCTCCGCTCCCCACTTTGACTCAGGGAGGAAAGCTCTCCTTGCTCTCTGGCCTCATAACTCAGTGGATCATAGTGAGATGCGGCAGGCAGGCGGCTTCTGCAGCTGCACATGGGCACCGGCCCGAGGTTTCTGTGGGTGCATATGGGCACCGGCCTGCAACCTGGGACCGGATCAGGTCCTGGGCAGCGGGCAGGCGGCTTCTGCTTCTGCTTCTGCACACGGGCGCAGGCAGGTGGCTTCTGCAGGTACACAGGGGCACCGGCCTGCAACCTGGGACTGGATCGGGTCACGGGCGGCGGACAGGCCACTTCTGTGGCTGCACACGCTGTGGGAAGGCCGCTTCTGCGGCTGCACATGGGTGCCCGCTTGCGGCCCTGACCGGATCAGGTCATGGGCAGTGGGCAGGCCGCTTCTGGGGCTGACACATGGAGGCCTGGATGGCAGCTGGCAATGGCGACTCACACAGTCCCACCCTGACTGCAGTATGCAAATTAGCCGCCATCTTGGATGGAAGCTCATTTGCATATGGTGCTGATTAGCCAATGGGAAGCTTGTCGGAGGTATGGTTAATTACCCTTTTTGTCTATTATTAGATAGGATAATTTTTGTTTGCTCTGACTTAGAACCTGAACTTTGACTAATTTCAGTAAAAAATTTATTTTTAGTGTAGTTACTATGCATAACATACTGCTGTGGGTTATGTAAAGATAATTGCACACAGACCCCACCCTTAAGGAGATATTATAGTTTAAGAGGTAAAAAAGATTTTTCAAAACGCAAATTGTGGTAAGTGCTAAAATGAGGTGAGATCAAAGTGTGTGGGTGGAGGGATCAATTTTTTAAAAGGGAAGACTGGTATAGGCTTCATAGAGAAGATAGTATTTGAGAAAAGGGAGAAGCAGAGGGGATAAGTAAATGTCTGTGTATAAGCTCTTTCTATGTGGCGGCTCTGTGGAAACCATGTCTAATAATATTTGGTTTCACACAGCTCACATAGAGCTACTGGGCAGAGAAACAGGGACGTGCTAGAGCTGAATTGGAATTCAGGTATGCGTGACTCGTGCCACTCCGAGGTAGGCCTTCTCCTATCATAGATTTTCCACAAGAGAGTATAGTGGAGGAGTGGAAATGGTGGGTAAGGATCTTCCAGGTGGAAGAACTAGTGTTCCTAAAAACAAATAAAAGTATGGGAGTTTTCCAGGGATCCATTAGTAATCCAGGGTGGCTAGAACTTAGGGATTTTGAAGGAGCATTCAGTAGGAGATAAAGCTGACTTCTATGTGGAATAGTAAAATTGTGGAAGGGTTCCAAGGCTTTTTAAGGAGTTTAGACATTGTTCCATTTTACTTCAGGAGCTGTTGAAAAGTTCTTTGAGGTGGGGAGAAAATCAGTCAGACCTGATCCATAGTGTGTGTCTCTGAGATTGCCCCTTGTTTCCCATACCTTTCTCCTTAAAACTTTCTTAATTAGGTACGTAGGAACCAACTGTAACCTTCTGTTTCAGTTTCACCCAAATAATGGCCAGCCCCTGTGCTTGACGATGCTATAGGATAAATAGGAAGAAAAAAAAACTTTTAAATGGTTTTTAGGTGAGTGACCTACAGGCTCACTGGGTATGTATCTGTGAAGTGACTGTGTGTTTCAGGTTTTGTCTGTCATCTTCAGTTAATTATAAGATTCTTTAGAAAGAGTTTTACTTGTAAATCTCAACCAGACAAATAATTTGCAAAACTGAAAATAGTACAAAGAACTCCTGTGTGTCTTTTATACAGATCACCACTGTTAACATTTTGCCCCATTTGCTTGTCATTTGTACTCTTTATCGTTACATTTTTTGCTCTCTCTATCTGTACCTTAATTTTTTCTCTGAACTGTTCATTATGATCCTTTATCCCTAATACTATTTCCTAAGAATAGGGATATTTTCTTGCATAATCATAGGATAGTTATTAACTAGCAAATTTAACATGGATATACTTTAATCTGCCATTCATATTCCAATTGGACTTGTCTTTTTAATGTTACCTAAACTGCATACATCCCACAGTCCACTGTATCATAGCTTTTAATAAATATTTAATTGTCAGTAGTGATTATTTCTAGCATTAAACTTAATTTTTTTCTTTATTGAAAAAGATATTACAAATGTGTAATTATCCCCCCAATGACTCCTCATCCCCCAATCCTGCCCTCACCCTCACCCCCTGTTGTCCACATCCATCACTTATGCTTATATGCATGCATACAAGTCCTTTGGTTGATCTTTCCCCCTCACCCACACCCTCCCCTGCTTTACCTCCGAGTTTTGATCATCTGATCGATGCTTCTCTGTCTCTACATCCGTTTTTGTTCATTGGTTTACGTTGTTCATTATAATCCACATATGAGTGAGAGCATGTGATATTTATCTTTCTCTGACTGACTTATTTCACTTAGCATAATGCTCTCCAGCTCCATCCGTGCTGTTGCAAATGGTAGGAATTCCTTCCTTTTTACAGCAGCATAGTATTCCATTGGGTAGGTGTGCCAAAGTTTTTTAATCCATTCATCTGCTGATGGGCTCTTAGGCTGATTTCAAATCTTAGTTATTGTAGATTGTGCTGCTATGAACATAGGGATGCATATATCCTTTCTGATTAGTGTTTCTGGTTTCTTGGGATATATTCCTAGAAGTGGGATCACTGGGTCAAATGGAAGTTCCATTTTTAGTTTTTTGAGGAAGCTCCATACTGTTCTCTACAGTGGCTGCACCAGTTAGCATTCTCACCAGCAGTGAACGAGGGTTCATTTTTCCCCGCATCCTCACCAGCATTTGTCATTTGTTGATTTTTTTTTTTATTGCTTAAAGTATTACAAAGGGTATTACATATGTATCCATTTTATCCCCCCGCCCTAGACAGTCCCCTAGCCTCCCCTATCCCCCAGTGTCTTATGTCCATTGGTTATGCTTATATGCATGCATACAAGTCCTTTAGTTGATCTCTTACCCCCCTACCTCCTGCCCCCCAACCCTCCCCGGCCTTCCCGCTGCAGTTTGACAATCTGTTTGAGGCAGCTCTGCCTCTGTATCTATTATTGTTCAAAAGTTTATAATGGTCTCTATTTTCCATGAATGAGTGAGATCATGTGGTATTTTTCCTTTATTGACTGGCTTATTTCACTTAGCATAATGCTCTCCAGTTCCATCCATGACGTTGCAAATGGTAAGAGTTCCTTCCTTTTTAGAGCAGCATAGTATTCCATCGTGTAGATGTACCACAGTTTTCTAATCCATTCATCTACTGATGGGCACTTAGGCTGTTTCCAGATCTTAGCTATGGTGAATTGTGCTGCTATGAACATAGGGGTGCATATATCCTTTCTGATTGGTGTTTCTGGTTTCTTGGGATATATTCCTAGAAGTGGGATCACAGGGTCAAATGGGAGTTCCATTTTCAGTTTTTTGAGGAAACTCCATACTGTCTTCCATAGTGGCTGCACCAGTCTGCATTCCCACCAGCAGTGCACAAGTGTTCCTTTTTCTCCACATCCTCTCCAGCACTTGTCGTTTGTTGATTTGTTGATGATAGCCATTCTGACAGGTGTGAGATGGTATCTCATTGTCATTTTGATTTGCATCTCTCGGATGACTAGTGACTTTGAGCATGTTCTCATTGTCTCTCAGCCTTATGTATGTCCTCTTTCAAGAAGTGTCTATTTAGATCCGTTGCCCATTGTTTGATTGGGTTGTTTACCTTCCTTTTGTTAAGTTGTATGAGTTCCCTATAAATGTTGGAGATATACCTTTATCAGAGATATCATTGGCAAATATGTTCTCCCATGCAGTGGGTTTTCTTGTTGTTTTGTTGATGATTTCTTTTGCTGTGCAGAAGCTTTTTATTTTGATATAGTCCCACTTGTTTATTTTTCCTTTAGTTTCCATTGTCCTAGGAGCTGTAACAGTGAAGAAATTCCTTCAGCATATATCTGAGATTTTGCTTCCTGTGGATTCCTCTTATAATCTTATGGTTTCCTGTCTTACGTTTAAGTCCTTTATCCATTTTGAGTTTGTTTTTGTGTATGGTGTAAGTTGGGGGTCTAGTTTCACCTTTGTTGCATTTGTCTGACCACATTTCCCAGCACCATTTATTGAAGAGACTATCTTGACTCCATTGTATGTTCTTGCCTCCTTTGGCAAATATTGATTGAGCATAGTGGTTTGGGTCAATTTCTTGGTTCTCTGTTCTATTCCATTGGTCTACATGTCTGTTCTTGTGCCAGTATCAGGTAGTTTTGAGAACAGTGGCTTTGTGATGCAGCTTGATATCTGGTATTGAGATCCCTCCTACTTTGTTTTTCTTCCTCAGCATTGCAGCAGCTGTTCAGGGTTTTTTTGTTATTGTTTTTTCCATATGAATTTTTGGAGCATTTTTTCTATATCTGTGAAATATGCTGTTGGTATTTTAATGCGGAGTGCATTGAATATATAGATTGCTTTGGGTAGTATGGACATTTTGATGATGTTGATTCTACCAATCCATGAGCACGGTATGTTCTTCCATCTGTTTATGTCTTCCTCTATCTCTTTTTTAAATGTCCTGCAGTTTTTCTGGGTAGAGGTCTTTTACCTCCTTGGTTAAGTTGATTCCTAAGTATCTTAATTTTTTGGTGCAATGGTAAATGGGATTGTTTTTTTAATTTCTCTCTGTAAGTTCACTGTTGGCATATAAAAATGCCATAGATTTCTTGGCGTTAATTTTGTATCCTGCTACATTGCCAAATTTATTATTATGTTAATAATTTTTGATGGAGTCTTTAGGGTTTTCTAAGTACTGTATCATGTCATCTGCAAATAATGACAATTTTATTTCTTCTTTTCCTATCTGGGTGACTTTTATTTCTTCTTCTTGTCTTATCACTTTGGCTAGCACTTCCAGTACTATGTCGAACAGGAGTGGTAAAAGTGGGCATCCCTGTCTTGTTCCTGTTCTTACGGGAAATGGTTTTAGTTTTTGCCCATTGAGTATGATGTTGGCGGTAGGTTTTTCATATAAGACTTTTATTATGTTGAGGTATGATCCCTCTATTCCCACTTTGCTGAGCGTTTTTATCAGATAAGTGTGTTGGAGTTTGTCAAATGTCTTTTCTACATCAATCTATATGATTATGTGATTTTTGTCTCTCCACTTGTTTATGTGATGTATAACGTATATGGATTTGCGGATATTGTACCAGCTTGCATTCCTGGAATAATTCCCACTTGGTCATGGTGTATAATCTTTCTAATGTAATGCTGCATCCAGTTTGCTAGAATTTTGTTGAGGATTTTAGCATCAATTTTCATCAGGTATATTGGCCTGTAGTTCTCTTTCTTTGTGGTGTCTTTATCTGGTTTTGGGATTAGGGTAATGCTGGCTTCATAGAAAGAGCTTGGAAGTTTGCCTTCCTTTGAATTTTTTAGAATAGTCTGAGAAGGTTTGGCTTTAGTTCTTCTTTGAATGTTTGGTAAAACTCCCCTGTGAAGCCATCTGGTCCAGGGCTTTTGTTTGCTAGAATCTTTTTGATTGATGTTTCAATTTCATCAGTAGTTATTGGCATATTCAGGTTTTTTGATTCTTCCTGGTTGAGTTTTAGAAGCTTGTATTTTTCTAGGAATGTTTCCATTTCATTGAGGTTGTTCAGTTTGTTGGAGTAGAGTTGTTCGTAGTATTTTTTGACAATCCTTTGTATATCAATAGGGTCAGTTGTTACTTCACCTCTTTCATTTCTGATTATGCTTATTTGGGCCCTCTCTCTTTGTTTCTTGGTGAGCCTGGCTAGAGGTTCATCAATTTTGTTAATCCTTTCAAAGAACCAGCTCTTGGTTTCATTGATCTTTTGTATTGTTTTTTTGGTCTCTATGTTGTTTATTTCTGCTCTGATCTTTATTATTTCCTTCCTTCTGGATACTGTGGACTTTTCTTGTTGCTCTGTTTGTCACTCTTTGAGGTGTAGGGTTAGATCATCTATTGCCAGTTTTTCTTGTTTTTTGAGGTAGGCCTGTAGAGCTATGAACTTCCCTCTCAGGACTGCTTTCATTGTGTCCCATAGATTTTGGATTGTTGTGTTTTCATTGTCATTTGTTTCCAGGATGCTTTTTATTTCTTCTTTGATCTCTCTGGTAACCCAGTCATTGCTTAATAGCATGCTATTTACCTCCAAGTGTTTGATTTTTTTCAATGTTTTTATTGTAGTTGATTTCTAATTTTATGCCATTGTGATCTGAGAAGATGCTTATTATGATTTCTAGCTTCTTGAATTTGAAGAGACTTTGCATGTGTCCTAATATATGGTCTATCTTTGAAAATGTCCCATGTGCACTGGAGAAGAATGTATATTCTTTGGGGTGGAATATTCTGAAGATGTCAATTAAGTCCATCTGATCTAGTGAGTCATTTAGGATTGCTGTTTCTTTGTTGATTTTTTGTTTAGAGGATTTATCCAGTGGTTTCAGTGGGGTATTAAAGTCCCCTACTATGACTGTATTGCTATTGATCTCTCCCTTGATATCTTCCTGAAGCTGTTTTATGTATTTGGATGTTCCTGTATTGGGTGCATATATGTTTACCAGAGTTATATCTTCTTGTTGAATTGCTCCCTTTAGTATTTTGTAGTGACCTGCCTTATCTCTTGTTATGGCCTTTACTTTGAGGTCCATTTTGTCAGATAAAAGTATCGCAACTCCAGCTTTTTTCTCATTTCCATTTGCTTGAATGAATTTGTTTCCAACCCTTCACTCTCAGTCTGTGTGATTCCTTTGGTCTGAGGTGGGTCTCTTGGCGACAGCAACTATATATGGGTCATGTTTTCTTATCCATTCAGCTATCCTGTGTCTTTTGATTGGAGCATTTAATCCATTTACATTTAATGTTATTATTGAAAAGTACTTGTTTGTGGTCATTTTTATTCTTAATGTTTGTGTTTCTTCTTGTCTTTTTGTTTCTTCTTTTTACAGCAGTCCCTTTAGCATTTCTTGCATTGCTGCTTTGGTGGTAATAAGATCTCTTTGCCCTTTGTTGTCTGTGATGCTCCTGATTCCACCTTCAATTTTGAATGATAGCCTTGCTGGGTATAGTATTCTTGGATTCATTCCCTTGTTTACATCACTTTGTCTATTTCATTCCATTCCCTTCTTGCCTGGTGTGTTTCTGTTGAGAAGTCAGCTGATATTCTAATAGGAGATCCCTTGTAGGTAACTTTCTGTCTCTCTCTAGCAGCCTTTAAGATTCTTACTTTGAAGTTGGTGTTTGCCAATTAAATTATGATGTGCCTTGGTGTTGGTCTTTTGGGGTTCATCTTGTTTGGCACTTTGTGTGCTTCTTGGGCTTGTGTAGTTTTTTTCTTGCCAGTATCAGGGAAGTTTTCTGTTATTATTTCTTCAAACAGGTTTTCTATTCCTTGCTTCTCCTCCTCTCCTTCTGGTATCCCTATTAAGCGAATGTTGTTTCGTTTTGGATTGTCCCAAAGCTCCCCTAAGCTCTCCTCTTGCTTTTTACCTTGTTTTTTTTGCAGTTGCTGCAGTGTTTGTGTGTTTTTTCCTACCTTGTCTTCTAATTCGCTGATGCGGTCCTCAGCCTCTTCTAGTCTGCTGTTTAAGCCTTCCATTGTGTTCTTTATTGCAGCTATGTCATGCTTCATTTCCTCTTGGTTTCTTTTCATGTTGGTGACATTCTCATTCAGCTCCTTATAATTCTCATTGAGTTGTATGCATTTGTCTTCCAGCCATTTGAACATCCTTATAACCATTACTCTGAATTCTTTCTCTGATAAGTTAGTAGCCTCAATTTCATTTATCTCCCTTTCTGGTGATTTCTCTATTTCTTTCCTTTGTGGGTTGCTTTTTTGTCTTCCTATGTTTTGCTGTAATGTTTTAATTGTAATTCTGATTGCTTTGCTACCCAGTTTCTTTAGGGTGTGGTGCTACTGGTGTGACCTCTCAGGTCTCTTGAGTTTGGTAGTCTAGTGTAGCTCCCTACTTGGGCTATTCGGGTTCTCTTGATGTAGGCCTGTCAGCTGGAAAGGCACAACTGAGGTGTCTAGAAGTCAGCAGCTGTGTAGGGGGTGTTCCAACTTTTGCTGTCTTATGCCCTTGATTGAAATCACGCTTGCCCAGCAGGGACTCACAGTGGCACCCAGGAACCATCTATTAGGGTGGTGGGGCTCAGGAAGCCTGCGTTCTGGCAAAGCGTGACTGTGGTGTCCAGAGTTCTGTCATTGTGTGGTGGGTAGACTCAGCTTTTGTTGCTGCCTTCGTGGTTGGAAACACGCGATTCTAACAGCAGCTCACAGAGGCACCTGTGGTGTGTTTGCCAGCAGGGTGTACTGACACACTCTGAAGGGCCCTGGCACTGAAGCCATTGGATTGCAGTCTTTGGGCAGGTATCCCAGAAGAGGGAATTCAGAGTTTCTACAGCCCAGCAGTGCAATCCTGTTTGTTTATGTGCATGAGCAGCAGGGCTGACAGCGGAGCCCCAGGACTGCCTGTGGAGCGGTGGTCTTGGGAGACCTGTACCATGGAAAAGCATGCACCTGTAGTGTCCAGAGTTCTGCAGCTGTGGGGTGGGGAAACTCAGATTTTGCTGATGCACTTGTGGTGGATAGGCTCGCGTTCCCCCTAGTGGCACACAGGAGCACCAGCAGTGAGTTTGCTAGTGCAGGCACACTGAAGCACTCTGAAGGGCCGTGGCATGCTTTGGGCAGGTATCCAGGATGGGTGAATTCCGAATTTTACTGCCCAGGGTAGTGCATCCCTATTGCTCCAAGATTGGACCCAGCAGAGGCTCACCAGGGCTTCCCCAAAGTGCCCTGTGGATAGATGGGCTGAGGGGCAGTGAGCAACTGTGCTGGTGCAGTTCACAGGCCCAGTTCCCCTGCTCTGAGTTCTGAGGCACTCTGTGGGGCCCTGGCACTTAAGTTGTACAGCTGGGTGTGTGGGGGCAGTTATTTGGGCAGAGGGAATTCAGAATTTCTACTGGGTGGCAGTGAGCCTGTGTCTGTACAAAACCAAACCCAGCTTAGTCTCCTGGTTACTCCTAAGAGAAGTCTATGGTGTGGTGTGCCTTGGAGACCTGTGTGCACTGGAGATGTGCAAACTTGCATGCAGGCAATGTTGGAGGTCTGCCGCTGGGGAGGGGGAGGCTGCACTTACTGCTGCTGGAGGCACCTGGCTCCTCTGGCGCAGAGTCCCAGAGTCTGAGGGTGTGGCTGCAGGAGTTTTTCTGGAGGGGCTGCTGGTCATGCGCAGTGTCCAAGGCCTGTCTGGGTGGTGGTGCTGCTGAGTTCCTAGAAGAGGCCACTCTCCCCTTTAAGATGGCCTGGGGTCCTTGCCCAGGTCTGGGAGTTCCACAGTGGTGGTAGTCTCTCCATGTCCCAGAGAGCCTGGTCTGTCAGCCTCTGCTGCTCCTGCGGGATTTAACTGTCCCTCACTCACTCACACACCACACATCCGCACACTCTCCATTCATCTCCTCACTCACTCACTTCCTATCCCTCATCTCAGTCCTGTCAGCCACCATCTTTCCAGTCTAAACTTAATTTTTTGAATAGCTTTCTTATCTGAAATTCTGTGCTTATCTCTTTAAGGTGATTCGGGATGTGATAAATGTGCACATGGAAGAACTCAGTAATAATTGGCAAGAAGAGCAGGAAAAAGCAGAGGATGATGCTGAAAAGTATGTCATTGTGTTTATTGGTGAAAATATTCTCTTTTTAAACTCTTATAATCATTTAAGTTTTAGTATTTCCAAGGGCATCAGTAGCACACTAGAATTCATCAGAGCACTTACTGTTTCTCATCTTTCCTCAGCATTATTACACCGGAGCTGTAAAACATGTTATAAAAACGGTGTCTCTTTGCCCTCTTATGTGACTTGTAAGATTTCACATACTTATTAGATCCTGTATCGTTGGTCTGATGCAGAACATTACTTTAGGCTGGTGCACACTGGAGACCAGTGAGGAAAGCGAACTGATGGGTGGCCCTGTCCGTTTCAGGAGAGAAGAAAGGCGATCAGCTTCAGTAGGTTCCCGGCAGTCTGGTGGAAGCTATTTGGATGCTGAGTGTTCGCGGCATAGAAGGGATTGGAGTCGGAGCCCACATAAACGAAAAAGAAATAAAGATAAAGATAAAAATTGGGACTCAAGGAGGAGGAAAGAGAGGTAAGTCTAACTCTGTATCGTCCAACAGTGAATTGTTTACCTTAAGGTAGAGTTTCTTAAGTCATGTGTAGGTAGACAGTTAATCCTGTTAAAAAGGTGTTTGCTTTTTCCCTGCTTCTTCCTTCCTCCCTTCAACTGTCCCTCTCTCTTTTTTTGTTTTCTTCCTTTGCTAATTCCTAAGGTGTAGGGTGTATAGTGTCGATGAGAAGATCCAAACTTTAATAGCAGTCAATTTTGTCCTGTTAATGTCCCTGATAAAATTTTGATAGCTGAGAGATATGAACCAATGCCGAAGTAATAAATTAAAAGCAGTTGAGGTCCATCCTATATTTCAGCTGCTTACTGGGCATCTTCCTAGATCCCATGTTCAGTGGGGCTTTACCTGAAGCCATCTTCTTCTCAGCCTGTTCCTCTCTCCCAGCATTCCCTATCCTGGTTAATGAATGACCCTCCTTTGTTCATCTGAGCCAGAAATCAAGGAGTCGTGTTAGATACTCCTTTCTTATTCCTTACTATCCAGTCTTAATTGCTGTCAGTTCTACCTGAAGACCTCATTTATCCCTCCTCTTCCTCTGTCATGATTGCTGTCCATCTGGAAAAGGATGGTTGTTTTCCTAATTGCTCTACCTGTCTAGAAGTTTGTCCCTTACAGATTCATCTCTACCCTGCTGCCAGAGTGAACTTTCACCTCTTACAGCTCTTCAGTGACAAAATTCATATTCCTTAGAATGGCTCTCAAGTCTCCAGGATCAGGGCCTCTGCCTACCTATCCTTGTATTTTGCCACTACCCATGAAATAGGTAGCTAGTGCTTTAGCCAGCCCGAATTGCTAGTTTCTCATCCACACTGTGCTACATTTCTACCTTGCCATGTCTTGTTCTGCTGCCTAAGGCCTGCTTGGTAAACTCTTCATCTTTTAAGACCCAGCTTAGTCATTCCCATGAAGCTGATCTTTTCCATTTTGTTCCCTGTCTACCTGGCACATGCTTAATCATTACTCTCCTTACTAGGCTGTGAGCTCTGTTAGGGCAGGACCATGCCTTATGAAGGATTTATGTGCACAGTGCTTGTCTGATAATGGGCTCGCAAATGATGCCTTCTCTCTCCAGGGCCGCTGGTGATCAGGAAGTTGTAAGGCTTATTGGTTTAATAATTTTACTTATTTTACTATCATTCAGTTCAAAAATTTAAAGCTAGCTATGATTTAGTCATTCTCTTACAAAATTGAAATATTTGCTTAGTAATCCCTTTTGATTCATATAATGAATGATATTTTATAGTAAGTTTATACAAATTAACTCTTGATTAGTTATCAGAAATCATGCTGTTTAACTTCCTGATTTATTAGTGCTTTTCCCACTTAAGTAAATTTTGATATGTCTGATCAATCCCTATTGACTTAAATTCATTAGAAAGCCTCAAAATTTAAACATGACTAACTTTCTTTTAAAGAAGATAGAGTATTAGGAGAAATGTTTCTCAATAGGCAAATCTTTGACATTCTCCCTGAGATAGAATGAGTTGAGCCAGGAGCCAGGATAAAGACGTCAGACAGTTTCTGATTTCTCCTCTGACTTTAGTATTCTACCTGAAATGAATTCTCTGATCATCAGCCATGTACATATATTCAAAGTTAATTTTAAAGTGGAGATCCAAAGTGTAGCTTTTAGAAAATTCATTTTGTTTATCCCCATCTCAATTTTGTCCCTTAGATTTAATGATGTGGTTTCCATATTTCCTCTTAAAAAAATCAGTTTTCAGTTCTAAATGCATATTTTAATTTGTCCTGGTCTGTATCTGATTTATGGATTATTATTTTAAAGCTCTTCTATTAAATTGTCCATCATTTATGATAGTTTTATTTTTACCCCTTTCATTTCAGAGATGGGGAAATATATCATAGTCATAAAAGAAGAAAGCAAAAAGTATAAATGAAGTATTCATGCATGTGTTAATTATGCTGATGCCAAGATAACCAATGTGCTGATGTTTTCATTGTAATTGCTTTGAATAGGGGAAAATGTTTATATGACCTGTTTAGTGCTCAGGTCACTATTTTTCAGTAAGTGCTTATGTCTCAAACCATGAGTACACTGTTATGCCCTATAACTTTGTTTTCCATATATTTTAATAGATGACTGCTTCTTGTTACTAATTTTGTTTTTTTTTCTTTTTTGATTATTTATGTATCAGAAAATTCTTCAAATCAGTACTTAAATTATAAAAATAATACATGAATGCATTCTCATTGTAAAACGTTGAACCTTTCAGAATACCATCTCCCATTCCTATGGCCACCCAGTGGTAACTGCTATTTAACACTACACTGGTGAGCTGTAATAGAGAAAAGCAACCTAAATATCTGTCAGGAGGGGAAAGGTCTGGCTAAATAAAATGCACTATAGTCATATAATAGATTATTTATATCAGATTTTAAAAATAAACTTTATTTATATGAATATGGATACATTTCAGAAACATAATGTTAAGTGACAACAGCAAATTGCTGAAAGATGTATACAGTACTGTACATTTTCAGTGGCTATATATGTATGTAAATATATTCTTAAAGGTTCAGAAGAACCCATATCACACTGCCAGGAGTGATGATTTGGGGGAGACCGTATAAATGGGAGAGATAATGGGTGGCAGTGAAGATTGGGAGGGTGGTCAACAGAAACATTAGCTTTATCCATAATACATTAATTTCTTAAAAATAAGGTATTCAACCCGGCCAGTGTGGCGCATTCATATAATGGACCAAGAGGTCATGGTTTAATTGCTGGTCAGGGCACATGCACCAATAGGGGGTATGCAAGAGGCAGCCAATCAATGTTTTTATCTCTCTTCCCCTTCTCTCTCTGAAATCAATAAAAGCATATTTTTTAAAAGTGAAAAAAATAAGGTATTCATATTTTAATTAAAAATTGTCATTTTCTTTTTTCTAAATGAACTCTTAAAAATATACTGTCATTTTGTTTTGTTTTTTAAATGAAATTTATTGAGCTACTATTTACATAAAAGAAAATGCATCCATTATAAGTGTACATTTCATTGAGTTATTAAAAGGTATACTTGGGATTTTAGTAGAAAAATAAGTGAAAAGTGAGTGGAATGGTGGTGTTATGGAAAAATCGGGTGATCTAAGATATAACCAGAGTTCTTTGAAGTCCAAAGTTTTAAGTAACTACTGCAAACTGGCCTATAAAATGTGCAATTAAGTAAGAGGTATTTGATCCTTGAACATACTAATTTTCCATGCTTACCTATTTGTGTTTCGGACCCCTTCATCAATATAACCGTCAGTCCTAGCATGTAATAGTTATTAATTTATTTTAAAATTTGAGGAGCATTTGAAGATCCCTTTCACCTAACATCTGACTTTTTATTCATAAAGGGCTGATGTAAATAATTACTGTAACTGCTATCCATCTTACTCATCCACTAAGTCCCAGATCAGATGACATCCTCTCACATACATTTCCGATCTACTGTGTATATTTCTCTCTCAAACACGTTCAAAAGCCCTAAGGATAGTTAATGTTTACTGAGCACTTACTACGTGGCAGACTCTGTTCTGAGCTTTTAAAATTGTAAAATACACGTTAGCCTGGCCAATGTGGCTCAGGGATTGAGCATTGATCCATGAAGCAGGAGGCCAGGGTTCAATTCTTGGCCAGGGCAAGTGCCTGGTTGTGGGCTACATCCCCAGTGGGGGGCATGCAGGAGGCAGCCAATCAATGATTCTCATCATTGATGTTTCTATTTTTCCCTCTGACTCCCTGTCTTTTCCTCTCTCTGAAATTAATGAAAACATTTTTTTAAAACACTGGAGAGCAGCTACAGTGTTTGGACTGTCCAAGTCTCAGACTATGAAAGGGCACTGTCCTCTCGTGGGAAAGCCACATGCAAGTCCTAGCTTGGAGGGCAAAGCCCCCCCCCCCCCCCCCCCCCGCCCAGCACAATTATAGCCAAAAGCTGTAGTTGTAAGCTTGTACCTATGGTCTGAGCCTGTGGTCCCACATGGCTGAGTGATGTGGGCTTGACAGAGTTCAGGTGCATGTAATTGAGTAGATAAGGAACCCAGGAGAATGTTGTAACCATGCCCTTACTTTGCCTCATGGAATCTGGCTATAAAATAAAGAGGTGGCTTACACGATCTGGCGCTGTTTCTAGCTCTCGATCAGAGAGGACAGCATCCTACCCAGACCCAGCTTTTTTTCTCTTGTCTTTTTTCAATCCCTCACTGCCCCCTCTCAGGCTCACTGAACCTGGCTGAGCTGGCTCGGCTCAAAAAATAAGATATACAGTAAAGTTAACATTTTTTAAGTGGCATTACGTACCTTCCATCGTTGTGCTACCATCCATCTCCAGAACGCGTTCATCTTCCCCCAACTGAAACTCTGTGCCCATTAAACAACAACGCTCTATTCTCTGCCCTGAAAGCCACTGGGAACCACCATTCTGCTTTCTGTCTATGCATTTGTGCCTGGCTTATTTCCCTTGGCATAATGTCTTCAATGTGCATCCATGTGTGTGTCAAAATTTCTTTTTAAAATTAAATATTTCATTGTATGTATATGTCATATTTTGTGTACTCATCTGTGCACGAGAATGTGTTCCTTACACTTTTTGTTCCTTCCACACCACTGTGAACATGGGTCTAAAATATTTGCTTGAATCTCTGTTTTTAATCCTTTGAATGCATACCTAGAACTGTAACTGCTGAGTCATAAGGTAATTGTTTAATTTTTTGAGGAACCATCTGATTGTTTTCCACAGTGTTTGTATATTTTCACATTTTCATCAGCAGTATACCAGGGATCCAGTTTCTCTACATCCTTTGCAACACTTGTTATTTCTGGTGTTATTTGTTTTTTGATAATAGCCATCCTAATAGGTGTAAAGTGGTACCTCATTGTGGTTTTGATGAAATATTTCTATGAAACTTACTTAATTTTCATAAAACATTCGGGTGTAAATATTCTCAGTATTTTAGAAATGAAGAGCCTAAGGTTCATGAGTTAGGTAACTTGCTCTACTTCTCAAGGAAAGTGGTACAGCTAGAATGTCAATCCAGGCAATCTCGCTCCAGGGTTCCCCTCCTCCCTACCTCATCTCTCTATATAAAAGGCTAATATGCAAAGTGTCCCCTCGGGAGTTTGACTGGGAAACTGGCAGTTCGATCACTCTCTATGATGTGCACTGATCACAAGGGGGTGGTGCAGTAGGAAGAAAGGGCATGACTAGCAGCCAGCAGCCAGGGAAGGAAGACCCCAATTGGACCTGATAGCCGGCCAGGCCTAGGGGCCCTACGCGTGCACGAATTTAGTGCTCTAGGCCTCTAGTGTATTGTAATTATGTACTGTTTCTTATGTACTACTGTCTCTAGCTAGGTTTTAAACTTTTTTGAAAGTAAAATACATGATGATCTTTGAATCCCAAAGTGCTCAATATAATTCTTGAATGATAGGGGTGATAAATGTTTAAGGATGTTTAGGTATAGAGATGTTTAGTTATTTCCCTAACATACAAGTAATACAACAAAGATAGGACCTAGAATCCCTGCTCTTGACCACTGCTTTTTTTTTTTAACATATTTTATTGATTTTTTATAGAGAGGAAGGGAGAGGGTCAGAGAGTTAGAAACATAATTGAGAGAGAAACACTGATCAGCTGCCTCCTGCACACCCCCTACTGGGGATGTGCCTGCAGCCGAGGTACATGCCCTTGATCGGAATACAATCTGGGACCCTTGAGTCCGCAGGCCGATGCTCTATCCACTGGGCCAAAAGGCTAGGGCTTGACCACTGTTAAACCACTTTATTAACTATGAGCCCTTTTAGTGGAATCTGACATCATGGTAGTAACTGTCATTTCGTAGCAGTCTTCATATCCACCAGAGTTCTCTGAACTCCTGTATAAAATCCAAAAAAAAAGAAAAATTGAACACTTTACCACCTGTCATTTTGTTAAACTCAAGCTAATTCATAAATAAATTTGATTATATCTTGAGGCCATTTGGTTATACACCAAAATTCACTGCATTGATCAACTTTGCAAAGCTGGATTTCACACGAAGAAGTGAAAATATCTCACAGCGCCTCCTAAAATTAAGACTGCTGGACAATTAAATGCCTGATTCCTGCAGGAGTCAATCAACACAAGGAAGTTGGAATCAGCTGAGGGAAAACTGAGACCTTGCTTTATCTTCCTGTCCACTGTACCCCATCTGCTCATCCCAAGGAGGCGAATATGGGTGTGTCTTCAATCTGCCATCAGAAAACATTGCTTATTGAAGTTCAAGAGAGAAGGCATTGTGAGCAAAAGCATTGGAGGGAGCTTCTCAGTTATTTAAGCTGACATGGTCACGTCAATGTATATGTTGTTAAGGCAGCTGCTGCACAGAGCCTAGGGCACTGATAACATTAAGTCAGAAAGGGAACTCCGTCAATGATCTCTGTTTGCCATTTTTGAGTAAGACTGTTTGGATAATCTCAAACTTTTAGTGAAAATCAGTTATCAAATGGCAAATTGGAGGTAGAATATTTTGAATTGGTACTGAGAAAATATTTTTTAAAGCTAAAAAAATAGAGTCACCTATGTACTCTATGGTACAGAAATACTAATTTAATACTATAGAACTGTGCATACAGTCTACTAAGGATGCTTTTTTTTTAATGTTTATGAGCTTATAAAGGGCCAAGAGTTCTGGTGTACAGTATGTTAAATTCTGAGAGTAGAAAATAAAGTCCATTCATAGTTGAATATGTTTATGAGGCCAGTTTCTTTCTGTGTATTTTGCTTTTGAGTTGCTACACTAAGCAAGTGTGTTAATTATTAAACAAAATCTCCTTTAAATCACACTAGTTTTATTACATTAGTGATTGTACTTACTGCTCTGGTCACAGATTTGGGAGTTTGGTGTTGTGTAATGTCCTCACAGATTTTGTATATTTTAACTGGGACCAGTTGTTTTTAGTGCTCCTTTCCAGAAAAGAAAAAAATATAATTTGTCAGACTTAAAAAGCTGCAAATGGATTCATCTTCATTGAGCAAACTGAGTCACTTTCCCATTAAAAAACCAAGTAAGGCCACCTAAGAGAAAGGATGCTGCCTATAAGAAAATGTAAACTCATTTTCGTTTCAATCCTTTGGCTTAGTAATACAAGGCAGGAGCCACTTCCAGTTTAAAGAGCTGCTACCCATTCCACATGGACAATATTGACTGGAAGTCCTGCCTTAGGATCACCTCTTGTGGCACCAATTAAGGGATTTGGGGTTGGGTTGCTTGAATGCTACGAATTTATGAGGCGGATTTCCCACAAGCATGGGGCCTTGGTAACCCATCTTGTTCCTCCAGCTTTAAGCCATGATTCCTCTTCTAGACTGAGAAAGGTAATTAATGCAGGTTTCAGGAATAGAGAGAGATGAGGCATGAGCCTGGGCTTTATTTGGTATTACTAACACTATTTAGTACAGATTAAACCCTTTTAAGTGACGAAATTCTTCACATATTGGAAGGGGAAAAAAAACCTTGATCAAAAGGAGCAATAGGGTGAGTCATAGATACAATATAGGCTCTTTGCCATATGACTCTGGGCAAATTCTTGATCTCCTTACCCCCTAATCCTCATCTATAGATTGAGAATAACAGCGCACTCTCAAAAGGTAGAGAAGAGGTTTAGATATCGATGGCAAGTACTAAAATACCTGCCATGATTATGATTAATAAGACACTTGCAAGCTCTTTTCCTTCTGCTCTGCCTCCTGTGCTTGACTTTGCTGATGGATCAACCTCTTCTCATGCCCCTGAGAATTCTCTCACACTATAGTAGCAAACATGCCATACATATTGGAGACTCCATAAGGAAGTATGTATAGGGGAAACTTCACTACCTCTAGGACATGTACACTGCTGGTGTGCACCTGAATGGCCAACCAGTGTTAAAATACTGAAATACTTCTAAACTGCTTAGTAAATAACTACTGTCCTGAGCCTCACCTTCCCTCTCCCTGTCTTAGCCCTGGCAATGCCTGACCCTCTTCTAGACACTCCCGTGATCCAGCAAATAAAAGGCCAATGCTTGTCCTAACCGGTTTGGCTCAGTGGAGAGAGCGTCGGCCTGCAAACTCAAAGGTCCCAGGTTCGATTCTGGTCAAGAGCATGTACCTTGGTTGCGGGCACATCTCCAGTGGGGAGTGTGCAGGAGGCAGCTGATCGGTGTTTCTCTCTCATGGATGTTTCTAACTCTCTATCCATCTTACTTCCTCTCTGTAAAAAAATCAATAAAATATATTTTAAAAAAAGAAAATATTAAAAAAAGAAAAGGCCAATGCTTGGTGCAACTAAGGCCCTTGAACACCCTGCTCCAGGGATGAGGCTGGTTGGTGGCTGTTCTGATTAATTTGTGACTCTGCAATCAGTCTCTCCCTAAATAATATTACTAACATGGGACACTATATTCCATTTCTCTCTTTGCCCTATACGGTGGGCCCTGTGTGCTGTATTGTGGGACTACTGGTCATGCACATGGTTACACACACTTGAATCAGCCAAAGCTGTAGGTAGACAACAGTAGCACAAAGTGTGGAAGAGGAATTAGAAGTATATTGTTGTAAGGTTCTCACACTATACATAGAGTGGTGTATTATTAGAAGATAGACTATGATAATTAAGAGTGTATATTATAAACCCTAGAGAGGCTACTAAATATATATAAAAAAGGTTTAGCTAATAAGCCACAGTGGAGAGGATATGGAATAATTAAGAACAGTCTAAAAAGAGATAAGAAAGAAGGAAAAAGGGAACAAAAGAACAGATAAAACAAATATCAAGAAGGTAGATTTAACCCACCATATTGTCCATATTAAACATTAGATGCAAATGTTTAAACATTTGAATCAAGAGGCAGAGATTGTTAAATTGGATGAAAAAGCAAGACCTAACTATATGTTGTCTGTAAGAAATGCACTTTAAATATGAGGATACAAATAGGTTAAAAAGAAAAAGATGGCAAAAATGTATTATATTAACACTAATAGAAAGAAAGCTATTTTTTGCCCTGGCTGGTGTGGCTCAGTAGGCTGGGTGTTATCTCTGCACCAAAGGTTGCAAGTTCAATTCCCAATCAGGGCACATGGTTGCAGGCTTGATCTCCAGTAGGGGTCATAAAGGAGACTGATGTTTCTCCCTTTCCCTTCCTCTCTCAAAAAAACAGAAAAAAAACAGAAAAACAACAACAACAACAACCAAAATAAAACAGAAAGAAAGGAAGAAAGCTATTTTACTATCAGAAAAACTAGACTTCAGAACAATTAATAAAAAGATAAAGATGAATATTTCAAAATGTCAAAGAATTCAATTCATCAACAGGACACAAACACCATAAATTTGTATGCACCTAATGAGACAGGTTCAAATACATAAAACAAAGACTGCTTCCCAACTGAAGGGAGTAATAGGCAAATTCAGAGTTTATAGTGGACATTTCAACATGTGGTCCTTACTAATTTATAGCACAAGTAAAGAGGAAATCCATAAAAAGAAAGAAGACTTGAACAATACTATCCACCAACTTGACCTAACTGACATTTATAGAACATTAGAAGCCCATTGCACGAAGATTTGTTCAATTCGCCTTCCTTCCCCTGGCTGTTGCACTGGTTTTACTCTGGCACCCGGGACCCAGGCCTTAGGTCTGGCCGCAGCAGAGAAGCCAAGCCTCTTCAGTCTTCAGTGTTCAGTCTTGACTCCCGCCAGAGCCTTCACCTGCATATGCAAATTAACAGCCATCTTTGTGGGGTTAATTTGCATAGTCGCTCTGATTGGCTGGTGGGTGTAGCGGAGTGGCACCAATTTGCATGTTTCTCTATTATTAGTGTAGATTCCACCCAACAACCAGCAGTATAAATGCCTTTCAAATGCACTTCTGATAGTCAACAAGATAGACCATTCTCTGAGCCATAAAACAAATCTCAATACATTTGAAAGGATTAAAATCACAAATGACTAATATTAAGAATGAACATGGAGATGTTGCTATAGATTCTACAGACTTTAAAATTATGAAAAGGGAATATTAGAAACAATATTATGCCTATAGATTCAATAACTTAGATGAAATGGATAAATTCTTGTAATACACAAATTACCTAAAGAAGAAACAGTTAACTTGAAATAATCCTATATTGATGAAAAATATTGAATTGATAGTTAAAAACTTTCCCACAAAGAAAACTTTAGTTCCTGATGACTTCACTGTTAAATTCTACCAAACATTTAAGGAGGAATAGTATCAATTCTTTACCAACCCAGGTAATGGAAGAGAAAGGGAAATTTCCCGGCCATCATTATCCTGATACCAAAACCAGATAAAGACATTACACGAAAATTACAGACCAACATATCTCATGAACATAGACACTGTAACAAAATGTGGCAAATTTTGGCAAATAAATGAATCCAACAATACATTAAAAGCACACACAACTTATGACCAAGTGAGTCTTATTCCAGGAATATAAGGTTGGTATAACATTGAAACTCAATGTAATTCACCGGTTTGACAGACGAAAGAAGAAAAAGTCACATGATCCTCCATAGATGTAGAAAAGGAATGTGATAAAATTTAATACCTTTTCCTGGTTAAAACAAACAAAACCATTCTCAGCAAACTAGAAATGGAAGGAAATCTCCTCAACCTCATCAGGGACATCTACAAAAGTCCTAACGCTAACATTGTTCTTAATGGTGAAATATTGAATTTCATCCTCTGACTGGGAGCAAGGCAAAGATGTCTGTTCTTGTCGCTTATATTCCACTGTACTGAGGTCCTAGTTGGTGTATTAATTCAATGAAAAGAAATGAAATAGATACCAATTGGAAAGAATGAAGTAATAATGTCTTTACTCACAAATGACATAAGCATCTATGTAGAAAATGCTGAGGAATTTACAAAAAAAGCTATTAAACCAAATAAATAAATTTAGCAAGGTCTCAGGATTCATAGTCAATATACAAAGACCTATTGTAATATTTATACGCTAGAAGTAAATATTGGAAATAGCATCAAAAAGTATAAAATACATAGGGATGAAGTTAACAAAATATGGATAAGACCTATGCACTGAAAGTAAATGTTGCTGAGAGAAAATAAAGAAGACTTAAATAAATGAAGAAATATACCACACTTAAAAATGGATATTTTTAAGGCACCATCCTCTCTAGATTGAACAACAGATTCAATGAAGTTGCAATAAATTTCAAGCAGATGTTTTTACAAAAAAAAGTGTAACACATTTTTTATTGTGATAAATATACATAATATAGGAAATTTTCATTTTATTTTTTTTAAATATATTTTATTGATTTTTTACAGAGAGGAAGGGAAAGGGATAGAGAGTTAGAAACATCGATGAGAGAGAAACATCGATCAGCTGCCTCCTGCACATCTCCTATTGGGGATGTACCCGCAACCCAGGTACATGCCCTTGACCAGAATCGAACCTGGGACCTTTCAGTCCGCAGGCCGATGCTCTATCCACTGAGCCAAACCGGTTTTGGCAGGAAATTTTCATTTTAAATAATTTATGTGTACAGTTCAGTATATTCATATTGTTGTGCAACCATAACCACCATTCATCATCTCCAGACCTTTTTTATTTTCCCAAACTGAAATTCTATCCATTAAACAATAACTCTCTATTCCCACTTCCCCAGCCCCCAGCAACCAGCAAGTATTTGGTCTCTATGAATTTGACTATCCCAGGTACCCATTGTAAGTGGAATCATACAATATTTAATCTTTGTATGTTTGGCTTACTTCACTTAGCATAATGTCCTTCAGGTTAGTTTTTTTCATAGCATGATAACAGGCTTTCTCTCTCTTTCTCCCTTACTTCTTTTTTCTTTTTCTTTTTCGTAGAAATTGACAGACTGATTTAAAAATTTATATGGAAACACAGTGGGACTAAAAGAGAACATTTTCTGGAGAAGAAAATGACAAAGTTAAAAGACTTATACTACCTGTTTTCAAGATTTATTATGAAGTTACAGTCACCAAGATAGAGTGGTACTGGCATAAGGATAGACATGTAGATGTGTAGAACAGAAGAGCAAATCTGGAAAGAAATATACAGATATGTGATCAATTGATTTTGAGAAACTACCAAGGTAATTTAATGAGACAAGAATAATACTACTTTCAAACAATGGGGCTGGAAAACAGGATGGATGGAATACAATGAACCTTGAATTTTACCTCACATAATATACAAACACCAGCCTGAAGGGAATCATTAACTTAAGGGCTAAAATGTAAATTTTCTCAAAGAAAACATAGCAGAAATTCTTTGGGACCTTGGGTTAGGCAAAGATTTCTTAAATAGGACACATAACACAAAAGAGAAAATCACTAAGTTGGATTTCTTCAAATTAAACTTTTTCCCATTAAAAGACACTGTTAAGAAAATTAAAAGGGAAGCCAGAAAATGGGAATATTTATTAAGCATATTGCAGACAAAGGACTTGTATTCAGAATATGGAAAGAAACCTTGAAACAAATAACCTTCCCAAAATGGACAAAAGATTTTAGTAGACCTTTTATACAAAAAGATACATTAGTGGCAAATTAACACACGAATAGCTGCTCAACATCAAATTAAAAACACAATGAATTAAAACCACACACCTTAGGATGGCTGAAATTAAAAGACTGACATTATCAAGTGTTGGTGAGAATGTAGAAGAGCTAGAACTCTCATTTACTGCTGACAGGTCTGTATAATTGTACAATCATGTTAGAAAACTGTTTGCTAGAGTTTTCTTTTTTTCTAAGTTAAACATACACTTGTCATACAATCCGGCAATTTTCCTCCTAGATTACTCCTGGATTGCTTCTATTTTACTAAGGATAGAAACAAAACAAAACATGTTCACACTAAGATTTGTCCACAGATATTCAGAGCAGCTTTATTCATAGCTGGAAGCAACTCAAATGTTCATCAGCTGGTGAGTGGATAGACAAATTATCTATTTATGCAGCAGACTACTACTCAGCCACAAAAAGAAATGAGCTAATGATGCATGCAACAATGTGGATGAATCTCAAAAGCATGCAAGTCGCGCAAAGGATTAAATACTATCTTATTCCACTGACATAACATTCTAGAAAAGGTAAACCTATAGTGACAAAAAGATGAGTGGTTGCCGGGTGGGGGTTGGGGAAAAGGGACTGCAAAGCAGCATGAAGAAGCTTTTTGGGATGATGGAAATGTTCTACATCATTATTGAGGTGTTGGTTACATGATTAAACACATTTATTAAAACATCAAATCATACATTTGAATTGGTGACTTTTGTTGTATGCAAATAATACCTCAGCCATGAAAAAAAATGTGTGATGGCCTCTTTCCTCCAGGAGATCCCCAGCGTACCTGAGAAGCCCATGCGGGCTTCTGAAAACACTGTGAGGCAGCGCATGGTTATCAGGCAGGTGGGGTTCCACGTCATTCTCCTGGAAAGGGGAGAGTAGGTGTGAATGAATAGACTAAGTTTAGGACATTTGTTGAATAATGGCTTTATCAAGAACAGAAACATTTCCCCTAATTTTTTTGCCAGGTGAGAATGTGACTGTATACATAAGGAAAGCAATTCTGTGAGGTTTATGGGGCGTGGAGAGGAAGAGTCTGCCCTGCAGACAGCACTTTATTGGACGTGCTCATTACAGAAGGTTGTTAGACTGGATGTTGACAGTGAGGAGGCCATGGGTGTGAGGTGGGATGCATGGAAACTCTGTGCCTTTGCTCAGTTTGGCTGTGAGCTTAATACTGTTCTGAAAAATAAAGTCTATTAAAAAAGAAAATTAGTAAAAGTGGCTTTGTTTGATGGGTAGAATTGAGATTTCGGGTTAAAAATTTTTAGGAGATGAGAGGTTCCTGGGTAAAATGTAAACATGCATGGAATAATTTGCCATATTTTTCTGGCTCTAAACTTTTATTTTTTAATTATTATTTAAATATATTTTTGTTGATTTCCGAGATGAAGGGAGAGGGAGAGAGAGACAGAAACATCAATCATGAGAGAAGCATCGCTCAGCTGCCTCTTGCATTCCTCCTTACTGGGGACCATGCCTGCAACCCGGACATGTGCCTTTGACCAGAATCTAACCTGGGACCCTTCAGTCCATACACCGACACTGTATCCACTGAGCCAGACCAGTTAGGACTAAACTTTTCTTTTTTTACGTGAAATCACCATTAAAAGTCAAAATGGAGAAACAAGTCTAAATTTCAAGTATTGGGTCTTCTTAGCTGGGAGGATTGGCGAGCTGGATTCTCAGATGAAGGAACTGGCTACTCCCAGGGGCACTCACCTTGCCACGCCCACCCTTCCCTACCCAACTCACTGGGTTCAGTGGGATCTGTGGCCCAGCTACTTACTGGTTGGTGTGAGGACAGGGAGTTGAGTGGAACTGGTATCACATGGGTGCCTGAGGCAGTTGATGGATGGAGGGGGAGAGCACATAACCACTCACCCCTCACTGAGAGCAGGCAGGACAGGCCAGCCTCCACATTTGGCACCTCTTAGAGGGCCATGGAAGTGTTCCCCATTGTCCTTTTACCAGGAGTTTGTGTCAGACTTTCCAGCATCCTCTTCAGTTTGGTGAAAATTCTTCTTCAGCTATGGAAACATGGCAAAGATATGTCAGGAACATCACCGAGCCGCAAATCTAGCCTGGTGGGGTGATGGGAATAACACCAATAGCAGCAGTCTCTCACTGGGCACCTGTGCCGAGTGCAGTGCACACGACATGTGTTGTTTCACTTAAGCCCCACCAGGCCCTATGAGGTAGGCACGATCATTTTCAGTTTACAGATGATGAAACAGAGACTTTGAGAGTTCCAGTAACTTTCCCAGGTCTACACAGCTGTTACATTTCTGGAAAGGGGTCCCAAACCCAGAAGCGTGTGACTCGAACCACTGCTTTGAACCCCTGCTTCCGTGTTGCAATCGTCTCAAATTATCTCTCACTTTGTTTCAGTCCAAAGTTAAAGTAGATTGTGATGTCAGGGGACTGTCCAGGGAGAGGGGCTCGGGGGAGGGGGAAGGGCCTCTGGATGAGGTGCCCGGACAGTGGAGGTGGGCCGGATGCAGCTGGTTAGAGGAGTTCTCCGTTCAAAACCATCTACCCGGATGCCCGCACCTCTCTCAATTTCCCACCTCCCTTGCATGATCTTCAAGAAAATAAATGGTTTATCAGACCTGCACATCTGATAGAGGGACCCCCTATTCAAGGCAGGAGGCTCTCCCCCACTTGTCACCCGGGTACTCAGCGAGATACCCCGCACCTGTGGAGAACGACTACCAAGGAGGCCTCCACTCCACCCAAAACTTTCAATTCAGATACCGAGCCACCAGGGCTCTCGAGAGAGGTAAGGACCGGTCATTAAACAGGAATTGGGACATCCCACGGAAGGACCTATACGGAGGGCTGGACGCAGCGGTACTCCTGTGCCGGGAGCCAGTCCATCCTTGCTGTTTCAAGGGACCTGGCATATATGGCATACTGTTCTTAATATGTTTTGCTCACCTTCTTGGCACTATGTGTTTTAACCAAGGTCACCTCTCTGAGAAAGGTTGTTTCCCCTGGTAGGGATTTTTCCCTGAAGTTAGGGAGGGAATAAAACCCCTTAACTCAGTGCCAGGCGGGTAATTAATCACTTTAACTACGAACAATCATGCTTAAGCTACATAATCTTTACTCCCTGGAATGGAGATAAGAAACACCCTAACCTTTGGAATAGAGATTGATAGGATTGGAATCAACTGGTATAAATAGAGATGTAACAAGACAACAGGACACAGAACCTAGACACAGAACCTAGACACAGAACCTATACAGAACCTAGAGACAGAAGAACTTCGCTGGAGAGAACATGGCAAAAGATCCTGGACAGAAACTGGCCACACAACCTAGAGACAGAACCTAGCGAGAGAACGTGGCTGAAGAACCTAGAGACAGAACCTGGCTACAGAACCTGGATAGAACATGGCAAGAGAACCTGACTAGAACCTGGTGACTGAACCTGGCTGGAGAACCTGGACAGAACCTAGCGAGGGAACATGGCTACAGAACCGGGCTGGAGAACCTGGAAAACCTGGCTGGAGAACCTATCAAGAGAACATGGACACAGAACCTGGCTGGAGATCCTAACCAGAACTTCGCTGCAGATCCTGAACAGAACTTGGCTGGAGATCCAGACCAGAACTTGGCTGGAGATCCTGGCTAGAGTTCCTGGCTAGGCTGCTGATTGACTGAAAGCTGTCTCCGTGTCATTCCTTCTTCGACGACTCCTTTCACACCTTTGGGGACCCCTGGACCTGCAGGACGGTGGCCGGGGTCCTGGTTTGTGCGGCTGTAGGCTGCACTGGGTTTGTCTGTCTGGTATTTGTTTGTCTTGGTGTTTATTGTCAAAAAGTTGTCTGCCTCCGGGTACACCCTGCTGCAATGTTTTTTGAAAAATTTTCAGGGCTTCAAGGAGCAAACTGTAGGTTCCGGGCAAACTTAGGCTGCATTTGGCTAATTTATTTTGTCTTTGTCCTTTGTTGTCTTTGTCTTTGTCAAATGGGATAGGGTCAGTCATCTTCGTCGACCCCCTATCAATCAGGCTCACTCTGAATGAGTGGAAGGGGAGCTTAATCACCTCCCGGGAAGCCATAGAGCTCCCTTAGACAATTAGTCAGAAATTGGTTAGATTGTTTAAACTCTGAATAAACATTTGATAGAGTTTCAGTATTTAGGGAGAACCAAGATGGCGGCATAGGTTAACGCCGGAGATTGCTGCTTTGAACAACTACTTCAAAAGTGAAACCAAAAAACGGAAGGGACATCACCCAGAACCACAGGAACGCTGGCTGAGTGGAAGTCCTACAACTAGGAGGAAAGAGAAACGCACACGGACACTCAGAGGAGGCGCGGTGCTGAGGTCAAGTTCTGAGGTGCGGAGTGTGCGGAGCGGGCTGGCGGCGGAGGGCGCGGTTGTTGTTTTCAATCGGGAGGGAGTCGCAGACTCTGAGCACCAGATCCGGGCGAGTCTTTGGGGACCCAGACTCAAACGGGAGAAGCAGGACTGTCTGGCTTCGGTCAGAGCGAGTGCAGCTTTCTCTCCCAGCTTTGCAGCGGGTGCTGGGACTCAGAGAGGCAGAGCCCCTGGGGACAGGACTGAGAGCCGCCATAACTGCTCTCTCCGGCCCACCCTGTTGATCCTGTGCGACCCGCCCCGCCCAAGCCCTGCACAGAGGCATTTGCCGGATAGCCTCAAGCAAAGGCTAGATTAGCACATCCCTAGAGGACAGAAGTTCTCTCACTGCTGACACAGCTGATTCTCATAGCCACTTGGCCTGGAGGCCAAACCCTCCCTGGGATTAGCTACAACAATCAAGATTTAACTATAAGACTGCGAACAAAGACCACTAGGGGGTGCACCAAGGAAGCATAATAAAATGCGGAGACAAAGAAACAGGACAAAATTGTCAATGGAAGATATAGAGTTCAGAACCACACTTTTAAGGTCTCTCAAGAACTGTTTAGAAGCTGCCGATAAACTTAATGAGATCTACACGAAAACTAATAAGACCCTCGATCTTATATTGGGGAACCAACTAGAAATTAAGCATACACGGACTGAAATAACAAATATTATACAGACGCCCGACAGCAGACCAGAGGAGCGCAAGAATCAAGTCAATGATTTGAAATGCGAGGAAGCAAAAAACATCCAACCGGAAAAGCAAAATGAAAAAAGAATCCAAAAATGCGAGGATAGTGTAAGGAGCCTCTGGGCCAGCTTCAAGCGTACCAACATCAGAATTATAGGGGTGCCAGAAGATGAGAGAGAGCAAGATATTGAAAACCTATTTGAAGAAATAATGACAGAAAACTTCCCCCACCTGGTGAAAGAAATGGACTTACAGGTCCAAGAAACGCGGAGAACCCCAAACAAAAGGAATCCAAAGAGGACCACACCAAGACACATCATAATTAAAATGCCAAGAGCAAAAGATAAAGAGAGAATCTTAAAAACAGCAAGAGAAAGAAACTCAGTTACCTACAAGGGAATACCCATACGACCGTCAGCTGATTTCTCAACAGAAACTTTGCAGGCCAGAAGGGAGTGGCAAGAAATATTCAAAGTGATGAATACCAAGAACCTACAACCAAGATTACTTTATCCAGCAAAGCTATCATTCAGAATTGAAGGTCAGATAAAGAGCTTCACAGATAAGGAAAAGCTAAAGGAGTTCATCACCACCAAACCAGGATTATATGAAATGCTGAAAGGTATTCTTTAAGAAGAGGAAGAGGAAGAAAAAGGTAAAGATACAAATTATGAACAACAAATATGCATCTATCAACAAGTGAATCTAAGAATCAAGTGAATAAATAATCTGATGAACAGAATGAACTGTTGATTATAATAGAATCAGGGACATAGAAAGGGAATGGACTGACTATTCTTGGGGGGGAAAGGGGTGTGGGAGATGTGGGAAGAGACTGGACAAAAATCATGCACCTATGGATGAGGACAGTGGGTGGGGAGTGAGGGCGGAGTGTGGGGCGGGAACTGGAAGGAGGGGAGTTATGGGGGGAAAAAAAAAGAGGAACAAATGTAATAATCTGAACAATAAAGATTTAATTAAAAAAAAAAAACAACAACAAAGTTTCAGTATTTAGAATTCAGAAAGTTAACTATAACTTTTTAAACAACCAAATAGGCTATAGTGTTAAGAAATGAGTATTCTGCAAATAATAAAAATTCAAATGACATGTGATGTTTTCATGAGTCTACAATGTCTGCTTAATGGCAGACATTGAATGGATATGTGACATGGATTCAATTAAAACTTTCATTCTAAGTCTAAAAAAAAAAAACAAAAACAAAAAAACAAACAAACAAAAAAAAACATTTGATAGAAGTCAAAAACTCAAACTATCTGATATATAAATACAAATATAAAAATCTATATAAAATAAAAAAAAACTAAAATTCTAAAATAGATTTAAAAGTTATAATATTAATGCTTTTTGATTTACAGCGATTCTGTGGATGGGAGTGGCCCACTTTCCAGGAGGGGTGGCCAGATGCAGGGTCTATTGATCTGACCACTGCCTACTGGGTCCATTATGTCATATATGGCCGCCCAGGGCATCCTAATCAAATTCCTTATATTCAGGTTTAGGTTGACATATTGTCCAAGAAACCCCGGTGTATGACGGCTTGCCTCCTGAGGGGAAAATTGGGACAAAGACAGACAGTCCTCTTGGATTCAGCCCAGAAGGACAAAACTCCCCCTGTTCTCCAGGGTCCAAGTGAGGAGGCACTCCCCAGGGTCAGGCCACCCTTATGCTCCCCCACCCGCCGGCCCGACTGTGGCTAAAGACCCTGGCCCGGAACCTCTGCCTCCTCCACAGCGGTTTCCTTTCCTCCGAAAACACCAGTCCAGGTCCCGGCTTCGTTCTCCCCTCCTCACACTAGGCAAGGGACAGCATATGGAGAGAGAGAGGGAGAGGGGAAGAACCTGCAGGACCCAGCGGCATCTGCCAGTCCTGCAGTTCCTATGCTGCCGCTACGGCAGGCAGGCCCTTTGGATTTGGGTCCAGACGGGCAACCTTTAGGGGTCTATGTCCCCTTTTCTACCAGTGACCTGTACAATCGGAAGAACCAGAATCCTTCTTTCTCCCAGAACCCACTCTTTTAGAGTCTGTGTTTTTTTACCCATCAACCTACCTGGGATAATTGCCAACAGTTGATGCAAACTCTTTTCACTTCAGAGGAGAGAGAGAGAGTCAAGGCGGAAGGGAGGAGATTTGTACTGGGTCCGGATGGGCAGCCTACCTCTGACCAAGATAGATTAGAGGCTGTGTTTCCCTCCAGCCGACCTGACTGGAATCCCAATAATGACAGGGGAAAGGAGGCTCTCAATCAGTATAGCCAGACTCTATTGGGGGGCTTCCGAGCTGCTGCTCAGAGACCCACAAACCTCTCTAAGGTGACAGAGACAGTCCAGGGGCCTAATGAGAGCCCGGCAGCTTTCCTGGAGAGGCTGTGCGAGGCCTATCGGGTGTATACCCCCATTGACCCTGATGCCCCGGAAAGTCGGAGGGCTGTCATTGTTGCATTTGTTTCCCAGTCGGCCCCAGATATTAGAAAAAATTGCAGAAGTTAGAAGACTTTAAGGGGAAATCAATCTCTGAGTTCGTTAAGGTAGCCCAGAAGGTTTTTAACAATCGGGAGGACCCTACGGCAGGTTTAAACACCCAGATGGCCAAGGTCCTCCTGGCCCTAAATGAGGAAAAAGGCCCAAGGGGCTGAAGTGACAATAAAAAGAAAGAAAAGCCTCATGGGAGAAAAGGAGTCCAACCCAGGCTTGGAAAAAATCAGTGTGCACTTTGCAAAAAGGAAGAAAAGGCTTATAAAAACCTGAAAAAAGCCCTGATAAGTGCCCCGGCACTCGCCCTGCCAGACCTAACCAAACCCTTTCAGCTATATGTAGCTGAAAACAAAGGGGTGGCGAAAGGGATCCTCACACAACCCCTAGGACCATGAAAATGCCCCGTAGCTTATCTCTCTAAGGGACTTGACCCGGTGGCCTCGGGATGGCCCAACTGCTTGAGAGCCGTTGCAGCCACCGCCCTCCTGGTAAAGGAAGCCTCAAAGCTCACCTTTGGCCAAAATCTCCAAGTAGTTGCTCCGCATGCAGTTGAGACCATATTAAAGAGCCCCCCCCGGAGAGATGGATGTCCAACGCCCGCATTACCCAGTACCAGGTGTTACTGCTAGACCCACCGCGAGTCAGCTTCCTGAAAACGGCTGCCTTGAACCCGGCCACACTCCTCCCTGACGAGGAGGCAGAGGCCCCTCTGCATGACTGCGAGGAGACATTGACTGCCTTCACTTCCCTCTGAGAGGACCTTGTGGACCAGCCCCTGCAGAATCCAGATGAGACCCTCTACACGGACGGGAGCAGCTTCACAGAGGAAGGTACCCGGTATGCGGGGGCGGCAGTGGTGACACAGAAGGAGGTTCTCTGGGCACAGGCCTTAGGAAGAGGCACCTCAGCCCAAAAGGCAAAACTTATAGCAGTCACTCAGGCCCTCCGATGGGGAAAAGGAAAAAGGGTGAACATTTTCACAGACAGTCGGTATGCTTTCGCCACAGTACACGTGCAGGGGGCCCTATATCAGGAAAGAGGCCTTCTGACCTCAGAAGGAAAGAACATTAAAAATGCTTCTAAAATACTTAACCTCCTGGCAGCCATATGGGGGCCAAAAGAAGTGGCAGTAATTCATTGCCGAGGGCACCAGAAGGGCGATAGTCCCGAAGCACAGGGAAATCGGTTTGCAGACCGAACCGCCAAGGACATGGCTAAAAGACCAGTAAGGCCCCTAGAAGTTCTCGTAGCCCTGCCAGCACGAAGGCTCCCAGAGAAGCCTACTTATGTGACGGGGGAGCAGAGGCTAGCTGTGAAACTAGGGGGCCGGGAAGGAGAGGCTGGATGGCTAATCCTGCCAAACGGAAGGCCTATAGTGCCAGAAACCCTGGGGCGGACCATCGCTTCCCAGACCCACCAGAGCACCCTCCTGGGGGGAACGAAGCTATCAGAACTACTGGGAAGAGAACTTTACATCCCAGGGCTCCAGAAAATATCCTAAGATGTGGCTAGGAGGTGCCAAGTGTGTGCCCGGGTAAACCAAGGCCCCCTGTGGTGGCCGCGCCGGGACAGCGATTCTGAGGACAGAACCCTGGAGAACACTGGGAAGTGGACTTCACCGAGATACCAGGAGGACAAGGAGGGTATAAATACTTGCTGGTTTTCATTGATACCTTCTCTGGCTGGCCTGAGGCATACCCAACCAAGGCAGAGACAGCACAGGTAGTAGTTAGAAAACTCCTCACTGAAATTGTCCGCCGGTTTGGCCTGCCACTATACAGAGGGTTTGATAATGGCCCAGCGTTCATCGCCAAAGTTACACAATCCATAGTTAAGGCCCTGAGGGTTACCTGGAAATTGCATTGTGTCTATAGGCCACAGAGTTCTGGACAGGTAAAGAGAATGAATCGGACCTTAAAGGAGACATTAACTAAATTAAAATTAGAGACTGGCAAAAACTGGGTAAGTCTCCTTCCTTTTGCTCTCCTCAGAGCTAGGTGCACTCCATACATAAAGGGCACGACGGAGGAGCACGTGCTGCGATCCAGTCCAACGCAGCCTGCCTTCTCTCCGGGAGATCTCATTTGGGTGAAGCGTCACGACCCTGGCAGCCTGGAACCTAGATGGGATGGACCCTACCAGGTGGTGCTGAGCACTCCAACCGCCATCAAAGTCGCAGGAAAAAGGCACTGGCTCCATCGTACGCAGGTTAAGAAAAAGAACGACAGCGTCGAGGGATGGCGGGTCCAGAGGACCGGAGACCCGTTGAAGGTCAGACTCACTCGGTGTTCTTCCTAACTCTCCTCATCTGCCTGCAGCCGGGACTGGGAAATCCCCATTCGGCCATAAATTACTCTTGGGAGGTCACACATACTATTGATAGGACTGTTATAGACTCTGTTATTGGAATAGGGGCGCCTGTCATCCCGACAGATCTCTGTAAACTGTTTGAAGAAAACTGGGGAAATTCCCGTTGCAAAACTGCATCGACTGAGTATGGTTCAGGGGGCCATCCCCGGGTCACCAAAGCCTCGACCTAACCCTAGAGCAAGAATTGTGGCACACTCGTCATTTTGTCTGCCCCTGGGAAGGGGGTAGTAACTGTGGAGGAGAGGGTGACTTCAATTGTGCCTCTTGGGGTTGTGAGACCCTAGCCCCATGGAAAAAACCTCCCACCGACAAGCTCCTCCATCTGAACAGAGAGGTCCGACCTGGGGCCCCGAAGAAGAACTGCATGATTGGAAATTGTAACCCTGTCCTCCTCATGCCTCTTGCCTGGTGGACTGACCAATGGGAAGGGGGAAAGACGTGGGGACTAAGACTCTATGTAGGCTGCCGAGACCCTGGCCAGCTCTTCACCATTCAAAGCCGGACTCTCCCCCGGTGGTTCCACCCGATTGGCCCCTTGCGTCCCCTAGACAAGCCAGAGAGGCCAAGCCAGCCACAGCACCCAGCCCCAGCTAAACCTCCTGGTTCCACTGGGTCACAAAGCTCTGGGAGCCCCAGCCCTACTCCACCTGCAGCCACGACCTCGCCAGCCCTTGGGGACCTACAACAGCTTTTGGATACAGACGCAGGAAAACCAAACCAGAAGCTGCTGGAAACCTTGGACTTAATGTTTTCTTTCCTAAATCGCACCTCCCCAAACCTGACCGCGGATTGCTAGCTGTGCCTCAACCCTGAACCCCCTTATTATATTGGAATAGGGGCAGGGGCCCAGCTCGGGAAGGACGCTTCTGCCATCAGGAACCTTTCGGCAGAAAGTCTGCCAGACGGACTGTGTATGTGGGGACACAAACACCAAGGTCTTACTCTTGGGGACATCTTAAACCCCGGGACTTGTGTGTACCCCATAAACTACCCCCTTAGCAGTTCCACCTGTACAGATCTCTGTAATTCATCTATTATACTTCCAAAGAATTATACAGGAGAGACCCCCACCTACTTAGTAGCTCCGAAGGGGACTTGGTGGGCATGTACAACTGGTATAACCCCTTACATCTTCTCTCCAGTCCTCCAGAATCCGATGAACCCTGGACTATGCATTCTAACTCATATCCTCCCACCGGTATATTACTATTCGGGAGAAGGGGGCCGAGAACATTTAAACCTCGAACCCAGAAGGGTTAAAAGGGCTCCCATCCTAGTCCCCCTCCTTATGGGAATAGGACTAGCAGGGTCCATGGCCGTTGGAACAGCCGCCCTAGCAACCGGCCACCAGAATTATAAAAAATTAAATAAGCAAATAAATCAAAATTTAAACTCTCTCGAAAATTCTGTTAGCCAACTGGAGGACTCCGTTGGTTCACTCGCAGAGGTAGTATTACAAACAGACAAGGCCTAGATCTGCTTTTCCTGAAGCAGGGAGGCCTCTGTCTGGCCCTAGGGGAAACGTGCTGTTTTTACACCAACCACTCAGGGGTGATCAGGGAAAGCCTTAGCCAGCTGTGAAAACGGCTGGCTGACCAAGAAGAGGCTAGAAAGGCTAAAGGCAATTGGTATAAGAATTTATTTTCCTGGTCCCCCTGGCTAACCAAGCTGCTCTCCTCCTTGGCAGGACCAGTCGTTCTGCTCCTCCTAGGGCTCATATTTGGCCCCTGCATTGCCAGATGCCTCCTCAATTTCATACAAAATCAAATACAGACTGTAAAGTTAATGGTTTTATACACCCAATACTCCAGAATCTTAGAGGAGGATGCTGAATCAAAGATTTATTTCCCAATAAGACCAGTAGGGAATGTACTGGGCTGCATATCGGGGCGCGCTGTACTGTCTGTTCCTTGAACAGACAGATAGGAAGGTACTGACATCAGGTCAGGCCTTGAGATATGGTCTCATGGTCCCTCCTCAATATACTGTGCTCTCTATTCCCGGAAAACATAGATAGGAAGGTGATAATGCTATACTGTGTCGGGAACAAATTGTGTAAACAAGGCTTTGTAACTTTGTAGTTTTTGCAAATAAATATGCTGTAACGCTTGCAGTCATTGCTGCAGTTCCACCTTTGCTTCAGCGGGGTGCTGGGACTGCAGACAGCTGGCCAGCTTAATAAAGGTTCCTAAATTTAAATTCTGAGTCGGTGGTATATCTGGCTGAGTCAACCCATAACAGTGTGTAGTTGGTTCACACCCATTTTAAAATACCCCCTGTGCGGAAAAGGACAGTTACCATACTCACTTCCTGTACCCCTGTTGTTCAAAGCCTTTCCCATTTGGAACTGAACCTTCTCCGGGGGTCATAATGATGAGGAGTGTGGCAAATCCTGCCACAGAAGGAAGAGCTGGTTGACAACATGACACTAGGACCCACAAGAATGTAAGCTCCACGAAGGCAGGGATTTTGTTCTATTTGTCAATGTAACTACAAAATCTAAAACACGTAGAACGTGTTCCATGATAATGATGATGATAATAATGTGTATTTCATGTGAGAGACCCTCCCTGTGGCTTGCTCAGCTCCACAAAGCCACCAGCCTCCTAGGACGAGGCAAAACCTGATGCACAAAGAGAAAGCGCAGGGCCTCTGCTCTTGGGGCTCACAGTACAGAAGGAATTGTATGTGTGCATGTGTGTGCATGCACCTGGTTATGCATGTACATGTTCATATGTTCACCCGTGTATGTGTGTGTGTAATATTGTGCATACATGTGTGTGCATGTGTTAGAGTGCCTATGCCTGTGTGTGCATGTGTGTGTGTGTGCGCATACATGCGCATTTTGTGTCCCCCCAGCACCACCCAGAGCTCCACAGCCCATCACTGGGAAGAAAGACAATGACGGCTTTAATGGGAACCTCCTTGAGTCTTTACATGTCACAATGTTGCTGTTCCTCATGATTGGTTTGCGGTCACTCAAAAGGCGGGCACTCATAGGGGCCTGGGCACAGCCACCACCTTGGGCCACTCTTCTCCAGGGACCCTCCTCTCCCTGCACTGCGTCCTGGGCTCTCTCCAGCCATTGTCAGGATGGGCAGCGCCTTGCTCAGCTCATCTAAAGCCTTTAGGACCAGATTTTCCAAGAAGGAACCAGAGGGAGGAGGATTGGGAGGTGCTGACTGGGCCCTTCCTCCACTTTGCTCTGGAAGGCTAATGTCAAGGTTTATAACCCAGCAGGAAGGGGGGACATTTATCTCTGAGGGAACCAACAACCTGAAGGAAAAGAACTGCCAAGTCTGCGCGTTCAGTACTGGGTCCGGGGTTTGGAGCTCAATAAATGTCCAAACAAAAAAACACCTGGTTAACTTTGCCCGCCTGCCTAACCCAGGACAGTAGCCAGGTTACCTCTGTGACCCGTCTTAGTTCTGTGACCTGTTGCCACATGATACCCCACAAGGCTAGGCTGGGCCACTGCTGGGTGATTCCCCAGCAGGCTCAGGAAGAGCTCCCCAAGATCTTGTCAGATTGAAACTCCGACTCGGCTGTTGAGACAGAGGTGGCCACATGGAGAAGGGGAAGCCACCACGAAAGGTATAGCAGTGCCCCTGGGGCTGGGAGAACCAGGCTGGTTTGGTGGAGGAGAGGCAGTGGATAAAGGGCCTGTTGGTGGGTTAGGCAGGAGAATGGCATGATCAGATTTATATTTTTAAAAGGTCACTCTGTATTTGGCATTTGAAATGATATTTGAAGGGTAGGATTTAGGTAGATGAAGAGGGTGAGATGTGCTTCAGGTACAGAGAGTGCACACGCGGCCTGGAGGCAGGAGAGATGAACACTGGACATCTGAACAGACACCTCTCAGATGCCGGTGAGTGAGGGACAGGGTAGGGAAACAGAAGACCCTCCATTGAGGGGGCAGGGCAAGGGGACAGGGGACCCTCCATTGAGGGGGCAGGGCAAGGGGAAAGGGGACCCTCCATTGAGGGGGCAGGGCAAGGGGGACAGGGGACCCTCCATGGAGGATACAGGGCAGGGGGTAGGGGACCCTCTATGGAGGGTACAGGGCAGGGGGTAGGGGACCCTCCATGGAGAGTACAGGGCAGGGCTTAGGGGACCATCTATGGAGGGAACAGGGCAGGGAGACAGGGGACCTCTATGGAGGGTACAGGGCAGGGTGGGCCAGGGACCCTTAATTTACGGTACGGGGTAGGGGGGTAGGGGACCATCCATGGAGGAGGCAGGGCAGGTGAGGTAGGGGACTGCAGTTCTTTCATGGATGTGGCAGGACAGAAAAACAGGGGACCCTCCATGGAGGAAGAAGATCAGGGCGAAGGCCCACCTCCATGGAAGAAACAGGGCATGGCACTGGGTCAGGGAACCCTCCATGGATGGGACAGGAGAGTGGGGACATGGGAATCTGCGGGATGGGGCAGGGCAGAGGAAATGGGGGCTCCAGTGCCCCCTGTCCTGCCCCCTCCATGGAGTGGGGAAGGTGGGGGAACAGTGGAGCTTCCACGGACGGGGTCTTGCAAGGGAGACAGGGCAACTTTCATGGAGGGGCCAGGACAGGGAGGACAGGGTACCTTACATAAAGGGGGCAAGACAGGGGGGCTGTAGACCCTCTATGGAGGGGGAAGGACTGAGGTTAGAAGTCCCTCCATTGCGGGTACAGGGCAGGGGGGATAATTACCTTCCATTGAGGGTAGTGTACAGGGGGGCATAGGAGACCCTCCATGGAGGGTTCAGGGCAGGGGGGACAGTGGACCTTCCATGGAGGGTACGAGGGGGGGGACAGGGATCCTCCATGGAGGGCACAGGGAATTGGGAATAGGGGAACCTCCATTTAGGGTACAGGGCAGAGGGGATAGGGGACCCTTCATTTAGGGTACAGAGCAGGGGGGATAGGTGACCTTCCATGGAGGGTACAGGGCAGAGGGACAGGGGACGGTTAATGGATGGTATAGGGCAGAGGAACAGGGGGCCCTCCAAGGAGGTGGTCGGGTGTGGTAGACTGGGGACCCTCCATGGAGGGGGATGAACAGGGAGGACAGGAGAGGAGGGAGGGATGACAGGGGACACTGCCCCCTCCATGGTGGGTTGCCAGTCCCCCCATGAAGGGTTCCCAGTACCTCCAGCCCTGCCCCTTGCCACAGGCCCTGTTTTTCTTGCCTTCCCATGGAGGGCCAACTATCCCCCTGGTTCTGATCACTCTGTGGTTGGTTCTTTTTCTCCTCAGCCTTGCCCCCTCCATGGAAGTTCTTCTGTTTCCATGCCCTACCCCTCAATCACCTGCCTCTGAGAGGTGTGTGCTCAGGTCTCCAGGGTTCATTTCTCCTGCGTCCAGACCACATGCCCACAATATGTACCTGAAGCATATCTCACCCTATTCATCGGCCTAAATCCTACCGGTGCTCTCAAGGCACATCAAAAGTATCTTTTCAAATGTCAAATAACAAAGTGATCCCCACAGGAGATCGGATGGAGGAACATAGGAGAGGATATAAGAGGGATAAATGTTTCAGTTGGAGAAGACCGGAAACGTTATGGAGATGATGGTGGTATGGCCGCACAACAGTATAAACATCCTTAACACCACGGCACTGTGCACTGGAAAATGGTGGAAATGGTAAAATTCACTGTGATAAAGGTATGCAAAAAAGAGAAAGGAAAAGGAGGCCACGTCTTAAAACTGAACCATGGTAGGACAAGGTCTGGCTACCTGAATTCCCGCTCAGAGAAAGCCTCTGGACACAGTGATAAGAACAGAATGGGGTGTGAGATCCGTTGAGAAATGGTGGGCAAGCCTTGGTTCCCTCCTGTCCACCCCACGGGTCTCTTAAGAGAAGTCAGGGATGCTGCCTGAGGATCAACGTTGTGTGCAGGTGCAGAGAAACACACCTCAGGGGGGAATGCATTTTGTGCAGCCACTCTGGAAAGCAGTAAGGGGTTACGTCAAAAATTAAAAATGGAAATTCCATGCTTCCATGGAACACAGTGATTCCACTTCTGGGAATATATCCCAAGAAATCAGAGACACTGATTGCAAAGAATCTATGCACTGTTAGTTCATTGCAGTGTTATTTACAATACCAAGATTTGGAAGGCCCATGTGCCCATCAGTAGATGAGTGGATGGAAATGCTTTGGTACATTGACACAATGGAATACTACTTGGCTCTGTAAAGGAAGGGAATCTTAACTGTTTGTGACAGCGTGGATGGACCTGGAGAGCATTATGGTAAGTGAAATCAGCCAGTCAGAGAAAGACTAATAGCGTATGATTTCTCATACCTGTGGAATGTAATGAGCAAAATAAATTACAAAGAAAATAGAAACAGTGTCATAGAAAGAAAAAGACTGACAGTTGTCAGAGGGAAGGGGTTCTGGGGCTGGGTGAAGGGTGAAGGGATTAAGCATAGAAAAACAATGACTCATGAACACAGACATCACTATAGTTATTATGGGAAGGAAAGCGGGGGTGGACGTGGGAGAGGATAAAGGGGGTCAAATGGTGATGGAAGGAGACTTAACTTGGGGTGGTGAACACACAGTACAGTATACAGATGATGGGTTATAGACTTGTACACCTGAAGCCTACATGACCTTATTAACCTGTGTTAACCCAATAGATTCAATTAACAAAACGGGATCAACATTGTGACACAAGCTACAACCTGGATGGACCTTGAAGACATTATGTTCAGTGCAAATGGTAGTCAAAAGAAGACAATTGCTGTGTGATTCCTCTCACATGAGGTCCACAGGACCATCGGAGCCAGAGACGGAATGTAAGATTGAGGTATCAGTGGTGGTGGGGTTGGGGTGCAGGATGCAGAGTTCTTTACTGGGGGCAGAGTTTCAGTTGGAGAAGATGGGAAACGTGATGGATATGATGGTGGTGTTGTCAGCACCGCAGTATGAATATCCTTAACACCATTGCACTGTGCACCGGAAAAGAGTGGAAATGGTAAATTTCACAGAGATAAAACAATGGAAAAAAGAGAAAGTACAAGAAGGGCAGGTCTTAAAACAGAACCACGGTGAGATGTGCTCAGGCTTCCTGAATTACCACTCCAGGAAGGCCTCTGGACACGCAGTGATGAGAAGAGCTTGGGGTGTGAGGTCCGTTGAGAATCCCTTGGCAAGGCGTGGTTCCCTCCAGTGCAACCCACGGGCCTATTCCATCCTAGTACTAACCAGGACCGACCCTGCTTAGCTTCTGAGATCAGACTAGATCGGGCGCTTTCAGGGTGGTATGGCCATAGGCCCACAGGCCTCTTATAGAAGCCAGGGATCCTGCATGGGACTCACCATTGTGTGCAGGTGCAGCGAAGCGCACCTCTGCGGTGAATGCGTTTTGTGAAGCCACTGTGGAAAACAGTAAGGAGTTACCTCATGGAATTAAAAATGGAACTTCATTGCTTCAATGAACACAGTGATTCCACTTCTGGGAATGTATCCCAAGAAATCAGAGACACTGATTGGAAAGAATCTATGCACTGCTATGTTCATTGCAGTGTTATTTACAATACCAAGATTTGGAAGGCCCATGTGCCCATCAGAAGATGAGTGGATAAAAATGCTTTGGTACATTGACACAATGGAATGCTACTTGACTGTGTAAAAGAAGGGAATCTTAACTGTTTGTTACAGCGTGGATGGACCTGGAGAGCATTATGGTAAGTGAAATCAAACAGTCAGAGAAAGAGTAATACCTTTTGATTTCACATACATGTGGAATCTAATGAGCAAAATACATTAACAAAAAAAATAGAAACAGAGACATAAAAAGAGACTGACTGACAATTGTCATTGGTGAAGGGGCTGTGGGGCTGTGTGAGAGGGTGAAGGGATTAAGCATAGAAAAACAACAAGTCATGAACACAGAGATCACTATAGTGATTATGGGAAGGAAAGCAGGGTGGAGGTGGGAGAGGGTAAAGGGGTCAAACGCTGATGGAAGGAGACTTGACTTGTGGTGGTGAACACACAGTACAATATACAGACGATGGGGAATAGATTTGTACACCTGAAGCCTACATGACCTTATTAACCTTTTTCAATCCAATAGATTCAATTAACAAAACGTTGTGACACAAGCTACAACATGGATGGACCTTGAAGACATTATGTTCAGTGCAAATGGCAGTCAAAAGAAGACAACTACTGTGTGATTCCACTCACATGAGGTCCTCAGGTACATCAGAGGCAGAGACGGATGGCAAGAACGAGGTAAGAGTGGTGGTGGGTTTGGGGTGAGGGTTACAGAGTTGCTTACTCAGGGCAGAGATTCAGTTGGAGAAGATGGGAAACGTGATGGATATGATGGTGGTGTTGTCGGCACCACAGTATGAATATCCTTAACACCATTGCACTGTGCACCGGAAAAGAGTGGAAATGGTAAATTTCACAGAGATAAAACAATGGAAGAAAGAGAAAGTACAAGAAGGGCAGGTCTTAAAACAGAACCACGGTGAGATGTGCTCAGGCTTCCGGAATTACCACTCCAGGAAGGCCTCTGGACACGCAGTGATGAGAAGAGCTTGGGGTGTGAGGTCCGTTGAGAATCCCTTGGCAAGGCGTGGTTCCCTCCAGTGCAACCCACGGGCCTATTCCATCCTAGTACTAACCAGGACCGACCCTGCTTAGCTTCCAAGATCAGACAAGATCGGGCGCTTTCAGGGTGGTATGGCCATAGGCCCACAGGCCTCTTATAGAGGCCAGGGATCCTGCGTGGGGCTCACCAATGCAGGCAGGTGCAGCGAACCCCAACTCTGAAGTGAATGTGTTTTGTAAAGCCACTGTGCAAAGCAGTAAGGAGTTACCTCATGAAATTAAAAATGGAACTTCCATGCTTCCATGGAACACAGTGATTCCACTTCTGGGAATGTATCCCAAGAAATCAGAGACACTGATTGGAAAGAATCTATGCACTGCTATGTTCATTGCAGTGTTATTTACAATACCAAGATTTGGAAGGTCCATGTGCCCATCAGTAGATGAGTGGACGGAAATGCTTTGGTACATTGACAAAATGGAATACTAATTGGCTCTGTAAAGGAAAGGAACCTTAACTGTTTGTTACAGCGTGGATGGACCTGGAGAGCTTTATGGTAAGTGAAATCAGCCAGTCAGAGAAAGACTAATACCCTATGATTTCACATACATGTGGAATCTAATGAGCCAAATAAATTAACAAAGAAAAGTGAAACAGAGTCATAGAAAGAGAAAGACTGACAGTTTTCTGAGGGAAGGGTTGTGGGGCTGGGTGAAGGCTGAAAGGATTAAGCAAAGCAAAACAAAAAGTCATGAACAGAGACATCACTATAGTGATTACGGGAAGAAAAGCTGGGGTGGAGCTGGGAGAGGCAAAAGGGGGTCAAACGCTGATGGAGGAGGCTTGAATTGGGGTGGTGAACACAGAGTACAATGTACAGATGATGAATTATAGACTTGTACACCTGAAGCCTCCATGACCTTATTAACCTGTCTTCAACCAATAGATTCAATTAACAAAACGGGGACAACATTGTGACACAAGCTACAACATGGTTGGACCTTGAAGACATTAGCTTCAGTGCAAATGCCAGACAAAAGAACACAATTACTGTGTGATTCCCCTCACATGAGGTCCTCAGGGCGATCGGAGTCAGACACGGAAGGCAAAATGGAGGTACCAATGTTGGTGGGGTTGGGGTGCGGGATGCAGAGTTGTTTACTGGGGGCAGAGTTTCAGTTGGAGAAGATGGGAAAAGTGATGGGTATGACGGTGACGTCGTCTGCACCACAGTATGAATGTCCTTATCATGACAGCACTGTGCACCGGAAAACAGTGGAAATGGTAAATTTCACCGTGATAAAGCAATGGAAAAAAAAAATGTAGAAGAAGGCCAGGTCTTAAAACAAAACCACAGTGAGATGTGCTCAGGCTTCCTGAATTTCCACTCCAAGAAAGCCTCTGGACACAAAGTGATGAGAAGAGCTTTGGACGTGAGGTCAGATGAGAAACCCTTGGCAAGGCTTGGTTCCCTCCTGTGCAAGCCATGGGCCTCTTACTGAAGGGAAGGATGCTGCATGGGGCTCACCATTGTGGGCAAGTGCAGCGAATCGCACCTATGGGGTGAATGCATTTTGTGAAGCCACTGTCGAAAGCAGTAAGGAGTTACCTCATGAAATTACAAATGGAACTTAGGTGCTTCCATGGAACACAGTGATTCCACATCTGGGAATGTATCCCAAGAAATCAGAGACACTGATTGGAAAGAATCTATGCACTGCTATGTTCATTGCAGTGTTATTTAAAATACCAAGATTTGGAAGGCCCATGTGCCCATCTGTAGATGAGTGGATAAATATGCTTTGGTACATTGACACAATGGAATGCCACTTGGCTGTGTAAAGGAAGGGAACCTTAACTGTTTGTGACAGCGTGGATGGACCTGGAGAGCATTATGGTAAGTGAAATCAGCCAGTCAGAGAAAGAGTAATACCTTTTGAATTCACATACATGTGGAATCTAATGAGCAAAATACATTAACAAAAAAAATAGAAACAGAGACATAAAAAGAGACTGACTGACAATTGTCATTGGTGAAGTGGCTGTGGGGCTGTGTGAGAGGGTGACGGGATTAAGCATAGAAAAACAACAAGTCATGAACACAGAGATCACTATAGTGATTATGGGAAGGAAAGCAGGGTGGAGGTGGGAGAGGGTAAAGGGGGTCAAACGCTGATGGAAGGAGACTTGACTTGTGGTGGTGAACACACAGTACAATATACAGATGATGGGGAGTAGATTTGTATACCTGAAGCTTACATGACCTTATTAACCTTTTTCAACCCAATAGATTCAATTAACAAAACGTTGTGACACAAGCTACAACATGGATGAACCTTGAAGACATTATGTTCAGTGCAAATGCCAGTCAAAAGAAGACAACTACTGTGTGATTCCACTCACACGAGGTCCTCAGGGCCATCGGAGCCAGAGACGGATGGCAACATGGAGGTAAGAGGGGTGGTGGGGTTGGGGTGAGGGTTGCAGAGTTACTTACTCAGGGCAGAGATTCAGTTCGAGAAGATGGGAAAAGTGATGGATATGATTGTGGTGTTGTCGGCACCATAGTATGAATGTCCTTAACACCACTGCAATGTGCACCGAAAAACAGTGTAAATCGTAAATTTCACCGGGATAAAACAACGGAAAAAAGAGAAAGTACAAGAAGGGCAAGTCTTAAACAGAACCACGGTGAGATGTGCTCAGGCTTCCTGAATTACCACTCCAAGAAGGCCTCTGGACACGCAGTAATGAGAACAGCTTTGGGTGTGAGGTCAGATGAGAAACCCTTGGCAAGGCTTGGTTCCCTCCAGTGCAACACACGAGCCTCTTATAGAAACCAGGGATACTGCATGGGGCTCACCATTGCAGGCAGGTTCAGCGAACCCCAACTCTGAGGTGAATGTGTTTTGTGAACCCACTGTGGAAAGCAGTAAGGAGTTACCTCATGAAATCAAAAATGGAACTTCCATGCTTCCATGGAACACAGTGATACCACTTCTGGGAATGTATCCCAAGAAATCAGAGACACTGATTGGAAAGAATCTATGCACTGTTAGTTCATTGCAGTGTTATTTACAATACCAAGATTTGGAAGGCCCATGTGCCCATCAGTAGATGAGTGGACGGAAATGCTTTGGTACATTGACACAATGGAATACTACTTCGCTGTGTAAAGGAAGGGAATCTTAATTGTTTGTGACAGCATGGATGGACTTGGAGAGCTTTATGGTAAGTGAAATCAGCCAGTCAGAGAAAGACTAATACCGTATGATTTCACATTCGTGTGGAATCTAATGAACACAATAAATTATCCACGAAAATACAAATAGACTCATAGAAAGAGAACAGACTGACAGTAGTCAGAGGGGATGGGTTTGTGGAGCTGGGTGAGAGGGATATGGGATTAAGCAAAGAAAAACAACCACTCCTAAACACAGACATCACCATAGTGATTACTAGAAAGAAAGGGGTGACGGTGGTGGAAGAGGGTAAAGGGCGTCAAAGGGAAGGAGACTTGACTTGAGGTGGTGAGCGCACAGTACAATATACCGATGATGGGTTCTAGACTTGTACACCTGAAGCCTACATGACCTTATTAACCTGTGTCAACCCAATAGATTCAATTAACAAAACGGGAAGAACATTGTGACAAAAGCTACAACATGGATGATCCTTGAAGACAATTTCAGTGCAAAAGCCAGTCAAAGAAGACAACTACTGTGTGATTCCACTCACATGTTTTCCCTTGGGCCATCAGAGTCAGAGACGGAGGCAAGAGTGAGGTACCAGTGTTGGTGTGGTTGGGGTGAGCGATGCAGTGTTGTGTACTGGGGGCAGAGTTTCTGTTGGAGAAGATGGGGAAAGTGATGGATATGATGGTGGTGTGGCCAGCACCACAGTATGAATGTCCTTAACACCAGTGCACTGTGCACGGCAAAACAGTGGAAATGGTAAATTTCACTGTGATAAAACTATGGAAAAAAGAGAAAGGAATAGAAGGCCAGGTCTTAAAACAGAACCATGGTGAGATGTGCTCAGGCTACGTGAATTCCCGCTCCCAGGAAGCTTCTGGACACATAGTGATGAGAAGAGCCTGGGGTGTGAGGTCTGTTGAGAAACCCTGGGCAAGCCTTGGTTCCTTCCTGTCCACCCACAGGCCTGTTAATAGAAGCAGAGATGCTGCGTTTGGGTCACCATTGTATGCTGTTGTGAAAGGCGCACAGCAGGCCAGCTCAGCATCCTGCCTGATGCACAACCCCTGCTGCTGAGGATGGAACACCCTATGACAACCTCACCTGCCAGCCGTGCCACCCAGCTGCCCTTGGAGGAGACCGATGAGAAGTGCCAACGGCTTAAAATGGGCCTCTTTTAATGTTTACACTAATAAACATTTTAACCCCAAATAATTGATTTCGTATGATGATTGTGCCATCATTGAAAATTATAGAATTTACGTTCTAAAATACTGACTCACAGGGCTCTGTTTGTGATGTTCACTAGGGGACATGTGTTAGAAGTGGATGGTATCGTGGTTCAAGGCTGTCCATGTCTGGCTGTGACTTTAACTTCATCTGAAGAGGAGACCAAAGGTTGACATTTGAGACCTTGATGTTATAATGAAAGAACTCCTTTCCCCGGCTCACACACAGACACACACATGCATTCATATACACCCATTCACAATCATTCATACACACTGACATTCCCACAACCACACACATGCAAACACATACCTTCAAACATGCATACATACACATTCACACATTCAGTCACACAATTCATGCCTTCACACACACATTCATACCACACCTATAAACAATCATACACATTGACATTCCCATGCCCCGCACATGTACACACACATACTCACTGTTACACATGCTTAACCACACAGTGACATTCAGCCACACACTGTAACATCCATATTCACACACACCTTCATACATGCTTACACACACACACACACATGCACACACACACAGGCAGGAATAAGAGAGAGAGAGAGAGAGAGAGAGAGAGAGAGAGAGAGAGAGAGAAGTCTCTGCCTCCTGCTGCAGGAGCTCAGAATAACAGAATTTGTGGGGAAGAGAGCGGGGCTTTCTGGCAGGTTCCGCTGCACTTAGAGAGCATGGAACATTTAACCAGCGCAGGAGGTTTGCTTGCCTCTGCTCCTCTCTGCCAGATCCCTACTCCATGCATTAGTCGTGAGTGAAACCATGACTGGGCTAAGGGATAAGACGAGCCAGGCAAAGTGACCTCAAATGAAAGAAAATTAATCTCCAGCCTCACAGATGTCTCTGGGAAGCCAGCCCACCTCTGACAACACACAGGTCTCACTCAGGAACATTTTAGCCTCATTAAAAATGTCACTATTTAGATACTGAAAGCTACAATTAATTTGCCAGTAATGTAATTTTTAAAATATACACAATCCTTGCCCTAACCGGTTTGGCTCAGTGGATAGAGTGTTAATCTGTGGACTCAAGGTTCCCAGGTTTGATTCCGGTCAAGGGCATGTACTTTGGTTGCAGGCACATCCCCAGTGGGGTGTGCAGGAGGCAGCTGATTGATGTTTCTCTCTCATCGATGTTTCTAGCTCTCTAACCCTCTCCCTTCTTCTCGGTAAAAAATCAATAAAATATATTTTAAAAAATACAGAATTTTTAGAGTTGATTTTTAAATGAACCCTAAAGCATTGTAGACTTTCTAATTTTAAAAAGCAGTTCCTCTCTAGAATAAGTTAATAGAGTTATTCTAGTGTATAAAACTGGGTAAACTATGAAATCAGATCTAAACGCAAGATCCAATATCTAATTTAAAAAACTGTGTAAGAAACCTTAAAAAAAAAAGCACAATAGAACAATAGAATTTAAGAATTGTGGTTTTGACTTTGAAGAGAAAATTTTTTTTTCTATTGCTTAAAGTATTACAAAGGGTATTACATATGTGTCCATTTATCCCCCCCACCCTAGACAGTCCCCTAGCCCCCCCTACCCCCGGTGTCTTATGTCAATTGGTACAAGTCCTTTGGTTGATCTCTTACCCCCCTACCTCCTGCACCCCCACCCTCCCCTGCCTTCCCGCTGCAGTTTGACAATCTGTTTGAGGCAGCTCTGCCTCTATATCTATTATTGTTCAAAAGTTTATAATGGTCTCTACTGTCCATGAATGAGTGAGATCATGTGGTATTTTTCCTTCATTTACTGGCTTATTTCACTTAGCATAATGCTCTCCAGTTCCATCCATGCCGTTGCAAATGGTAAGAGTTCCTTCCTTTTTAGAGCAGCATAGTATTCCATCGTGTAGATGTACCACAGTTTTCTAATCCATTCATCTACTGATGGGCACTTAGGCTGTTTCCAGATCTTAGCTATGGTGAATTGTGCTGCTATGAACATAGGGGTGCATATATCCTTTCTGATTGGTGTTTCTGGTTTCTTGGGATATATTCCTAGAAGTGGGATCACAGGGTCAAATGGGAGTTCCATTTTCAGTTTTTTGAGGAAACTCCATACTGTCTTCCATAGTGGCTGCACCAGTCTGCATTCCCACCAGCAGTGCACAAGTGTTCCTTTTTCTCCACATCCTCTCCAGCACTTGTCGTTTGTTGATTTGTTGATGATAGCCAGTCTGACAGGTGTGAGATGGTACCTCATTGTTGTTTTGATTTGCATCTCTCCGATGATTAGTGACTTTGAGCATGTTTTCATATGTCTCTTGGCTTTCTGAATGTCCTCTTTTGAAAGGTGTCTATTTAGGTCCTTTGCCCATTTTTTGATTGGATTGTTTATCTTCCTTTTGTTAAGTTGTATGAGTTCCCTATAAATTTTGGAGACTAGGCCCTTATCAGATATGTCATTGGCAAATATGTTTTACCACACAGTGGGTTTTCTCGTTGTTTTGTTGATGGTTTCTTTTGCTGTGCAGAAGCTTTTTATTTTGATGTAGTCCCTTTTGTTCATTTTTTCTTTAGTTTCAAGTGCCCTAGGAGCTGTATCAGTGAAGAAATTGGACTTTGAAGAGAAAATTAACTCAAGTTGCTCCATTAGAGATTTCAATTTCTTTTGTCACATCTTAGATGGATGTCAGCTGAATCCAGTGTGGTAATCACTTCACAATGATTGCAAATCAAACCATCATGCTCTCTGCCTTAAACTTATACAGTGGTGTATGTCAATTATTCCTGAGAACAATGAAAAAAATAAAGTGCCTTGAGAACTGGAAAACGTTTTATACGTAGAAATATGCATACACCATACCTAATGTGTTGTAATGTAACCTGCGAATCACACAAGGACACCTCATGAAGTCGAATTAAAGAGTCACGTTTATTGCAAATCCGGGACTATGAGGGGGCATTTCGCTCTCCCAGATCTCATAGTGCCCGCCCCAGCCCCAACACCAGATTTATATAGGCAAAGATCACAAAGATATTGATGACACCCCAAGGTTTGGAATGAGGAACCTGGTTTGCAAAAAGCAGTTTACAGAAGCAGAAGCAGCATGTTATCTAAATTATAGTTTTGGGTCTCTGGATCACTGAATTGACAGAAACACATTATCTAGAGCCCTGGGGTCTGGAATGAGGAACCAGGTTTACAAAAAAGCAGCTTACAGAAGCAGAAGCAGTTTACTCAAGCAGGTTTTCTAAGTTATAGTTTTTGGGTCTCTGGAACACTGAGTCAACAGGGACATGTTAACTGGAGCCCTCTGACCTTGGGATAATTGTGCTGTTCTTCCCAGATAAAGGAAAATGTGCTTTCTAAGGCCAGTGTGACCAAAACCAATGGGATATTCCCAGTACAATCAATAGGGTATTTAATGGAATGGGGTGATTTATATAATTCAGAAAATTAAAATAACTTTTCTATTATTTTAGCAAGCAAATAAGTACAGAAACCAAATAGCAGGGTTAGAGTTAAACTACAGTTTCTACCTGAGATGATTGCTACCATACTTCAAAAGGAAACAAATCAGGATACACACATAACAAATAGTATCATCGTCAAGATGACAGAAATAAAAATGTAACTAATGCGTGTGTGCGTGTGTGTGTGTGTGTGTGTGTGTGTGTGTGTGTGTGTGGAACATCGCAGGTCTCACTTTGCATACAAAGAGGTCACCTCACAGTCCTCTACAGTGGCTTTGCAACCTTACAAGCCTCTCACAAAGCTCATACCAGCCTGTGCTCAGCACCAAATCCACGCAGACCACTTCCCTCGTTCGTCCTCCTCATCACGGCTCTTTCCTCTGATCCTGCAGAGAATGTATTTCATTAGGACTCTGGTAGCTGAATTATTTGGCCTCAAGAATACATTCTATTAAAAAGAGCCCTAAACAGTCTGGCTCAGTGGATAGAGTGTCGGCCTGCGGACTGAATGGTAGGTCCCAGATTTGATTCCAGTCAAGGACATGTACCTTGGTTGCGGGCACATCTCCAGTAGGAGGTGTGCAGGAGGCAACTGATCGATGTTTCTCTCTCATCAATGTTTCTAACTATCCCTCTCCCTTCCTCTCTGTAAAAAAAAATCAATATAATATATTTTTTAAAAAGATACTCTTCATTATAAAATTTTGCTTGGCTTTTAAAAAATATGTTCTTATTGAATTTTAGAGAGGTAAGGAGATAGATAGATAGAAACACTGATGAGAGAAACATCACCAATTGGCTGCCTCCTGCATGCCCCCTACTGGGGATTGAGCCCACAAAAGGACAAGTGACCTCTTGGTTCATGGGTTGACACTCAGTCACTGAGCCACCTGGACTGGGCAACTTTTGCTTGGCTTTAATCTTTCATGCTAACATTGAGCTAAGGAAGCCAACGAGAAAACAACAGTGTAGCTAATGCCTACATTGTACAGACCTTTGCTAGGCCCTCCACCCAAGTTATCTTATCAATTCTTAGTTAACCTCACCCTTTCTCTTTCATATGAAACTTCAATAGATCTAGATAGCATTCTGCTCAGTCATTTTAGGCCTGGGGTGCAATTTTCTGCTCCTGGACTCTGCAAAGATAAGGAGTCTTAATTCTGACCCAGACCCAGTACCTGATGGAGCTACTGCTACCCAGACAGATGCTACTAGCATGGCCTGCCTGCCTGCATCTCTGGATATTGCAGCTTGTAGCTGTGTTCCATCTGCCACCTATTTGGGCTTCTCTGAGGCCACCTGCTTGACTGGCCGCCCACCAGTTGCCTAATAACACTCTACCTGCTGGAACCCATGTTCCACCTGCCTCTCATCAGCAGCAGCTGAGGTTGAACCTCCAACACCAATCCCACCACAGCAGACAAGTCTAGTTCCAAGTCCAAAGATCTCCCAGCCTGCTGATAACCAGAACGATGAGCCGAGTGTTTTTCCCGGGGTTGTGTCACGAAGCTGAAAAATGAGCTCTGTACATCAGAAGATTTAAGCAAAAGTGTGGAAAATTTATTACAAGCAAATTCCGACTCCCCGCATGGAAAGGGGGTGGGGGTGGGGGGCAACAATGGGCTGCCTGGTGAAGCCTTTTAGTCCAGGCTTATGTATTTGCTATAAGCCTGCTTTTATATCTATTTGTGTTGTCACCTTATTGATTCTCTCAATTGTTCTTTCCCAGCAACAAACCTGAACTCTCCCTGCTTCCATGTGTTCTTTCTCTGTTTCTACACTGAATTTCTTTGTTTCTACTAGTATGTGTCAGCACACCTTGTTGCTGCAGGCCCTCTCTTGGTTTCTCACAACTCCCACTTTAAGTCCACAAACATTATATTATTTCTGCTTGGTTGGTTTCTGTAATTGGGCTGCTGAAACTGCCATGTCTGCCCCTGCCTATGTTCCACCTGCCTTGCTTTTCCACTGGATCCCTGCCCTGTATGTTTATATCAAGCTAACAGTAACCCTGCCATACCTGGGTATAACACCTCAATGATTCTATGGTATACATTTGGGATACTCCATTTTTTATTGTTTAGCTGTTCCAGTTTCTTCAAAATAAGTTATCTGGAAAAAGTAAGCAGCTGAAATTTGAGTGTATTTTTTGCAGATTAAGGACTGATAAGAGAAAAATATTAGACTAATTGAACCTTGTCTTTTGATCAGCTCCACACTGGAGAATGGAGGTGATGCCAGATTGTGAAAAACGATGAAGCCAATTACTTGTCTGTTCCTCAGTGTGACCTAGTGCCCGTGACTGCGATTGGCAATCTGAAATCTCTAGGGCAGGGCTTGATGCTGCAGTCTTGAGGAGAAACATTTTCTTCTCTGGGAAATCTCAGTTTTTGCTCTTAAGACCTTCAACTTGAACTTGCTCTCTCTGAGCTCCAGCGCTGGGGCAGCAGCTTGAGAGGTGCCAGGGACATATGGGGAGGAACAGAATTGTCTGGCTTCAGGATGAGAGCTGGAGGGGCAGCTTTCCCCAGATAAAAGTGCTGGCAGAGGGACGCTCCTTTGCTGAGCCCTCCTCACACAGAGCCAGGAGGTGGGCGCCATATCTGAGTCTCCATCCCATGTTTTTATTTTTTACTTTATTTTATTTTTTTAATGTTTTTATTGATTTCAGAGAAGAAGGGAGAGGGGGAGAGAGATAGAAACATCAATGATGATGTATGCACTAGGCTTAAAGCAAACTTACAGTAGCAGTGAGAAAATTTTAGACTTAGCAAATGTTGAGGTAACCTGTTCCGAGTTCTGAGAATTGACAAGACCAAGGATATGGCTAAGGATGGGTGGCCATGCTTGGCCCTGGAAGTTCCTGGTCATCACACCTGTGTGTGAGAACCCTGAATAGATTATTGTAAAAGGATATTTGTGGCTTTTAGAGTATTGTAGTGTTATGGGTTAGCTCAGCGAGATAGACCACTGACTCAGAATTTAAATTTTAAGAGCCTTTATTAAGCTGACCAGCTGACTGCTAGCCGTGTCCTTCCCATAAGAGCCCACAGCTTGCAGTGCAGACCAAGAGTATAGCAAGACCTTTTATCTGCAACACTACAAAGTATTTTTTTAAAAAAAAAAGAAAAAAAAACTGCAAAGCAGTTCATTAGCCGTTCCTGGTACTGGCAGGGTAAAAAGTTTACATAAAATTTATGAGCAGGGTCACACCTGGCTGGGTTCAATCATAACACATTGCTTTTCTAGCGAGATAATTAGCAATTTTTCTCTCCCATGGTCCCTGCCCCTCAGCCTACTTAGTAATTCTTTTTTGTCAGGCCCCTGCCCCTAGCACAGTAGCCGTTATGATGGATATTGGTGGTTTGTGCAAATAAAAGCTTGCTTGACCCCAAGGCTGCTGCTGCTGTTTGGGCTTGCTCCCTGCGTGGAGAAGTCCGAGGCAGTAACTGGCCTGTTTCAATAAATCCTCACTGGCTGTTTTAGACCTAATTGGAGTCGGTGGTCTTACTCTAGTAAATGTTGGTCCACAACAATGACAGACAAGAATCAATCAGCTGCCTCCTGCATGCCCTACCCTGGGGATCAAGTCCAAAACCTGGACACATGCCTTGACCAGGAATTGAACCATGACCTGCTGGTTCATAGGTCGACGCTCAACCACTGAGGAACACCGGTTCGGCTCCATGTTTTGACTTTTAATAAATGACATAAAATTAACCACTTTAACCATTTTTAAAAATCCTCACTCCTGCTTTTTCCATTTGTGGACGAAAGGGGCCACATGCTGACCTGACAAGCTCAGGGGAGGCCTGCATGGTGGTCTTGCAAACTCAGAGACCTAAAGTAACCCCAAAGGGTGGTCTGAAATTAAACTTTAACTAAAGCAGTTATGGTGGGCAGTTATGTCCTAGGCCAGTATCTTCACTGACAAGGTCAACCTTCACCTTAACTGAGCTTATCTGTCTTTTTGCATCTATGATAACATACATACCCTGAAATGTCTGGGTAACTTTTAACTTCCCTTTTTCTAGAGCCCTTGTGGCACAACCAAATATGCTGGTTGCCAGGACAGATACCACAAATTCCTTCATTATCATGTTAATGTTCCTGCACCCACCTAAGTATGTGTCCATCACTTTACTTTTTATCCAATCCCAGGGGTTTCCCCTGCTTTGCTTTATCCCTCCTACTTAATCTATCCCCAATGGATTACATGTAACCCACCTATGTTCCTCCTTTGATTGCAAATGTATAAATGCAGATGTAACCCCGCCATTCTCTGGAGCACTATCTCAATTCGTTGAGGTTCTGCTTCCCTGGCATATGTCAACAGTTTGGCTCAAATAAACTCACAAAATTCTTTACAGGTTTCAATGGTTTTTTACATTAACACATTGATTCTTAGAGAGACTGGAAGGGAGGAGGAGGGGAAGAGAGAGACAGAGAAGAGACAGAGAAACATCAATGTATCTCACATTGATTGGTTGCCTCCTACCCCCCAACCCCCAACTAGGGGGTGGGATCAAACCTGCAACCCAAATCCATGCCCTTGACTGGGAATTGAACCCCCAACCCTTTGGTGGGCTGATTGACACTCTAACCACTGAGTAACACCAGCTACCGTACATTTTATAACCATTTTAAGTGTAAGGTTTAGTGGCATTAGGTGCGCTCACAATGCTGCACAGCTTCCACCACTGTCCAGAAGTCTGTTCCTTTTCCCTGACTGAAACTACCCATTAAATAATTCCCCGTCCCCTTTCCCCCAGCCCCTGGCACCATTATACTTTCTGTCTGTATAAAGAAATTTGACAAATTTCATTTATATGGCTGCCCTGGGTATTTCATATAAGTGGAGTCATATAAATTTATCCTTTTGTGTCTGGGTTCTTTCCCTAGGCATAGTGTCCTTGAGGTTCACCATGCAGTAGTAAATAACTGGATTTCCTTTTTAAAGACTAAATAATGTTCCATTGTATGTATAGACCACATTTTGTTTACCCATCCATTGTTGAGGGACACTTGGGTTGCTTTGAATGCACATTCTTACCCTCAAGGCCGGCTTTAGGAGGACATAAGATAATGCCTCTCTCAGATGTTTTGAATGCTGCCCAGAAGGGAATGTGATGTGGTGGTTACTGGAAGTTGGAATCATGAGCTCATTGCACTGTAGGCCCCTCTCCTCAGCCTGAGAAGGCATCCACAGCCTCCATATGCAGAGACTGGCTGGTTGTGGAAATAATCAGCTTCAAACTGGGTGCAGGAGTTAAAAAACATGGGTGATGTGCAGACATGACTTTGCAATGGGTCCAATATTTAAGCAAGGTTATGTGTGAAGTGCTGTTACATGTCAGATGGCTATTGAATATTTGACCAAAGTCCTGAACTACAAAAGAAGTGCAAATGCAAATGTCACAGACTAAAGGAATGTGATAGCTACCAGATTTATCTAGTAGTGCTATTTTCCTTCATTATATCCACAATGCACTTGCTGCAAGAGGTTGTGATGGATTTGTAAATATTTGGGGCCCAATTACTGTTTCATTGGCATGCCCTTCACCATGATGTCATTGCCTTTAGCAATGAGGGGACCACACTTACAGCAGATATGTATGATGGGATGAGATAGATGACCCAGGGCATCCTGAAGATGTTGTTGGCATGCACTAAGGGTCAGAACCCGTGTCCACCCAACTATCTGGTAAAAGTAGAAATTACAACTGTGGAAAGCTGTGTTCACTTCCACAAACCTGTGCATATGCCAGAAGGGCCTAATATGGACACATTATTGGGTACATGGATTCTCTCTCTTTAGTACCTTATAAGGAACTTACATATAACAAGGGTGCTTATGTTGCTTGGAGTTGTGCTGTAACCTGAAATAATTTTTTTTTTTAGAAGTTGCTTTTCCAGCCATTAGTCAATGTGATTTGACTGTGGTTATTCTATACAAGCAGTTTGAGCTCATATACCTTATTTTTAAAATATTTTTTCCTCAGATATCTTATTTTAAAGTATTATATCTGTACTGTCCTTCAAATCAGAGATTCAAGACTTAAAGATAACTAGTGCTTTGAACTATTGGCTGTGCCCTGGAAACAATACCCATTCCTGTTTACAAGTGGGCAAGAATGAGGTAATTTTCTACATCAAAAGCTAGGAAACTGGAGGTGAGCTATAGTATTAGCAATCAGATTCCCTCTGTGGGGCCTCACACTGGGGGGATCCCACGTGGTATTGGACAGGACTCAAATAAAGCAAACTCTAGTAGAACTGGAAACTTCTACTTTCAAAGCTGAACTATTTTTTATTTTTATTATTTATAAAATTTTACAAATTTATCTCTTTATCAGTTTTATTGAGATGAATTGACATAGCACTGTATAAATTTAATGTGTACAATGTGTTGATTTCATACATTCATATATTGCAAAATGATTATCACCATCGTGAGAAGGTTAACCCCTATTTTGTAAAACTACTGTTTGCAATTCTCTGCTATTTTTTAGGTGGCCTCTTATTCTAAAAATATAACTTTGCTTTCTAGCCTGCTCTATCCTGCTTGAATACTGAGGAAGATAAACTTAGCTGTCTGGCCTTGTAGGCCAAGACTAGGTATGCCCATACTCTCAATGCCATGCCAGGTGTAGTTTTTAATTGGATAGAACTGTATAGTTTTCAAGGCCACCAGCGAGACAACCACTGAGCACACATAGGGCTGGATCTTTAATAAAAAGGGAAGTTCTGCTTGTAGCTCTGCTTATAATTTGAAGTCATTTTCTCTAAGCCCAATGCGGTGAATAAAGTGTGACTCCAAACTCTCTCAGCATTGCTTGATTTATTCTGGTTCTCTGTAACAATAGCATTAGCTAACACCTCCGTTACACAACCATTTCCTTTTTGTGTTGAGAACATTTGAGATCTACTATCTTAGCAACTCTCAAATATATAATTCAGTATTATTACATAATCACCATGCTGTACATTAGATCCTGAGAACTTTTATTCTTGTAACTAGAAGTTACCCTTTGGCCAGTATATTCCATTTCCCCACCCCCAGCCCCTGGTAACTACCACTCTACTCCTTTTTCCTCTATGTAAAGCTGAATGATTTCTCTACAAATTGTACATGCCCTTTTGCTTGGTACTATTTTTATATACATCTATATTTATATTATTATTATATTAAACATTAATAACAGTATTATTATTATATATTATCATGTTATTATAAATTATTTATTAATATATTACATATTATATATTATTATTATATATATTTGAATATATATTTAAATATCTACATATACAATTATCTATAATGATACAAGTATAATATGCTATTAGACCGGATGTCCTTCCTTCCAGACAAAGCCACAGTGGGTGGGGGCCTCGGCAGAGGTGGCAGAGGCCCCTGGCCATGGCAGAAGCGGCAGAGGCCCCTAGCCATAGCAGAAGCGGCAGAGGCCCCTAGCCATGGCAGCGGTGGGCGGGGGCTAGGACCAAGGCCCTTGCACGAATTTCGTGCATCAGGCCTTTAGTAGTATTATAAGTTTTAAACATTTTCTTACCAGCCTGTCTCAGCTATGCCAAGAGTAAGCAAGGGATGGGTGGTCCAGAAGCAAAGGCCCAGAATCTTGGAGGCAGTGACAGGTGAAGAGAAAGATCTTCATGGAGCACCTGAAACTCACAAGAGTTGCAGTTGCTCAGTCACCTGACCCAAGGTGGTCTCCTTTCAGAAGTTACTGGGGTATCAGATCAATGGGGTTCCCGTGGGTACTAACAAAAGCATTTGTTTAAAACAATGTGCTTTGACTAAGTTAATTACAACTGTTTCTCCAATCCCTTGACATCCTTCCAGTTTGGAGAGGCAAAGAACACATCAGACTTTGGGAAGCTCAGATCCTGGGAAACTTCTGGGCACCTACTGGCTGTGAGGTTACCGATGATGGTCCATCAGTCCCTCACCTGCTGGCCCAGCATCAGATGAAACAGGGGGTCACGTGTTTTAAAAACCTATCCTATATAATAAAACCCTAATATGCAAAACAACTGAATGGCTGAGTGACTGGTGGAACGACCGGCTGCTATGATGCGCACTGACCACCAGGGGGCAGATGCTCAACACAGGAGCTGCCCCCTGGTCATAAGTGCACTCCCACAGGGGGAGCGCCACTTGGCCAGAAGCCTGGCTCAAGGCTGGCGAGTGCAGTGATGGTTGCGGGAGCCTCTCCTGCCTCTGCAGCAGTACTGAGGAGCAGTGAGCCGAGTGGTAAGGAGCAGCAAGCAGGCGGGCGGTAAGGAGCGAGGTGTCCTGGGCTGCAAGAGGGATCCTGAACTGCAAGAGGGATGTCCGCCTGCAAGCTTATGCCCGATCCCCAGGGCAATTTGGCCTAAGCCGGCAGGCAGACATCCTCTGAGGGGTCCCAGACTGTGAGAGGGTGCAGGCTGGGATGAGGGACCCCCTCGTCCCAGTGCACAACTTTCGTGCACCGGGCCTCTAGTTTTCAATAAATCTCCATCAAGGTCTTCTCTCCCACCAAGAGTCCAATACATATTTGGCTGCTAAAAGTCATCAAATCAATGAAGAAAGGTAATGGAGAGAGAAGATGGCGGCGATATCGGCAGATGTGTCCCAGGTCGTGTCCTGGAGCAAATGGAGTGAGCAGCTGAAACTAATAACACCCACCCCGAATTGGCGAAATTGCTCAGCTGCTGAGACGGTTTGCGGCCGAGAAGGGCAGAACTCCCCTGGAGAGGTAAATAAAAAACCCAGGGTTTTGGGCAGGAAAGTTTGCCAGACCTCTGAGCCCAGAGGGTCGGAGGGAGACCCTGTGGCAGACAGCCGTGTCCCTTGGGACAGGCACAGCCCCTGATGGGGGAAAGGAGATCTGCAGGATTCCTGGCATCGCCGGGGATTTGAGAGCTAGGTTCTGTGATCACGGAGGACTGAGCCTAAAGGGGGCAGCCTGAAGAGCTGAACAGACCATGTAGTGACGGTAAGAGAAGCGCTTACAGAAACTAAGCCTTCCCCGTTCTCGCGGCCGGCGTTTGTTTATTTGTTTTCACTGAATTCTGTTCATAAGACATTTCGGATACAGACACTCACCTGTGCTGAAGAGAGGGAGAAGGTGCGGACGAGTGGAATCTGGGGAGAGACTCAGGAGAGAGGGGGCGCCAGGAGAGGTGACAGCGAATTGAGTGCTGAGACACCACTGGGCCCAGGATCTGGACAGCCATTCTCTCCAGAGAGTGAGACTCCTCCCCACAACCCCCAGGCAAGGAGCTCAGCCACAAATAATCTGATCAGTCCCTGGGAGTTAATTGGGTCTGGCCTATAGAGGGATTTTCAATATAGTCTCAGAGGCAACCCAAAAACACTGCCACCCAGAGGCTGATCCACAAACTGACTCTTTGCTAAATACAAATTAAGGCAGTCTGGGACACAAATACGGCCTGCTTTAAAATACGGACTGTGGTTTACAACACAGAGGAACAGTGCATCACAGGGAAACTCAACACTCTCCTGAATACCTGGCAGGACTAAAGGCGAGCCAGACTGAAGAATAGAAGTACCGAAGGACCTTCACTACTGCAATTTTTTATTTCTCTTTTCACCTTTTAACTAAGAAACCAATTTTTTTTAATTTTTTTTCTTTTTCTTTTTCTTTCTTTCTTCTTCTTTTTCCATCACCTGATTTTACCCTTTTAATTATTACCTTCTTATTTTTAACCAGTATTATTACTGCTACCATTTTACCATCTTTTAAAGTGCCATTTTATTGTCTCTTTATTTTATTTTGGGATTAGTGTTCTCCATTCTATTTTCATCGTTATATTATTGGTTGTTTCTAGTTTGCATCCATCTCCAGGGAGCTGTTGTTGGAATTTGTTGGGATTAGTGGCGGTTCTATAGGAGTATTCTCCTCATATAAGAAGTCTCTTCCCCTCTTCAACTTCATTCTCTCTTTTTGCTCTTTTTTTTTCTTTTCTTTTCTTTTCTCACTTTTATTTTCCCCCCTCCTTTTTCCCAATTTCATTTTTGCACTCCTTTTTTTTGGTCCCTACTTTTCTTTTCTTTTTTCTCTTTTATCTTCCTTCTTCCTTATCCTCTAATTATCTTAATTTGGGTGGTCACCTTTATTTGGGGTTATTAATATCATGAATATATTTGTGTATAGTGCCTGGTACGTGGTGCCTTGTTGTGTTGTATTTTGTGCCTGTAAATCAACGCAGCAGATCCAAGCAACAGCAGCCTCCTGAGCACCACACCCTCTGATGAAGAACAGCAGCTGTACGTGAAACTTCGCCCCACTAGCCAGAAGAGCCACCACAGCTGTGAACAGCACCCACCAGAGGAGCTGCTGCCAACTGAAGAGCAGCTGCTACCACAACCGCCCGAAGAGCAACCACAGACCAAGGAGTCACTGCCACCAAGGGAGCAACCACTGAACGACTCAACGTCTAGATATGTCAGTGAGATCAAACATGGGTAGACAAAGAAACCCCCAAAGGAAAGAGAAGGAGGACTCTCCAGAAAAGCAGCTAAGTAATACAGAGGCATGCAACATGACAGAAAAAGAATTCAGAATAAGGGTCCTAGAGTGCATAAACCGGATGGAGAAAAAAATCGACAACCTCTGCAAAAAGCAAGAAGAAACAGATGAAAAAATCAATAACATATGGAAGAAGCTAGAAGAAACAGATGAAAAAATCAACAACTTAAGTAAGACCCAAGAAGAAATGAAGACTGATATAGCTGCAATGAAAAACACCATTGAAAGTATCAACAGTAGATTAGGAGAAGCGGAGGACCGAATTAGTGAATTAGAAGACAAGGAAGCAAAACACACCCAAAATGTACTGCAATTGGAGAAAAAAATTAAAAGACTGGAGGAGAGCCTAAGGGAGCTTTGGGACAACATGAAACGAAACAACATATGATTAATAGGGGTACCAGAACAACAGAAAGATGAACAAGGATTAGAAAACCTACTCGAAGAAATAATATCAGAAAACTTCCCTGAGGTGGGGAAGAAAAAAGTCACACAAGCCCAGAGAGTCCCAAACAAGGTGAACCCGAAAAGACCCACACCAAGACACATCATAATCACCATGGCAAATGTTCAGGTCAAAGAGAGAATCTTACAGGCTGCAAGAGAGAGACGGAAAGTTACATACAAGGGATCTCCCATTAGATTATCAAATGATTTCTCAACAGAAACACATCAGGCCAGAAAAGAATGGATGGAAATTTACAAAGTGATGCAAAGCAAAGGACTGAATCCAAGAATACTCTATCCAGCAAGGCTATCATTCAAACTTGAAGGGGAAATAAGAAGCTTCACAGACAAAAAAAGGCTAAGGGAGTTTATCACCACCAAGCCAGCAATGCAAGGAATGCTAAAGGGTCTGGTATAAAAAGAAGAAATAAAAAGCTCAGAAAGAAAACAGCCACACAAAAAAAGAAATGGCTACAAACAAGTACCTTTCAATAATAACTTTAAACGTAAATGGACTAAATGCTCCAACCAAAAGACATCGAGTGGCTGAATGGATAAAAAAACATGACCCATACATCTGCTGTCTACAAGAAACCCACCTCATTAGAAGGGACTCACACAGACTGAAAGTGAAAGGATGGAAAAATATCTTTCAGACAAATGGAAAGGAAAAGAAAGCTGGGGTAGCAATACTTATATCGGACAAAATAGACCTCAAAGTGAAGGCCATAACAAGAGATAAGGAAGGCCACTTCATAATACTAAAGGGATCAATACAACAAGAAGATATAACCCTGGTAAACATATATGCACCCAATGCAGGAGCACCCAAATTCATAAAAAATCTCCTGGAAGATATCCAAGGAGAGATCGACAACAATACAGTCATAGTAGGGGACTTTAATACACCACTGACAACACTGGATAAGTCCTCTAGACAAACAATCAGCAAAGATACAGCAATCCTAAATGACTCACTAGATCAGATGGACTTAATAGACATCTTCAGAACACTTCACCCCAATGCCACGGAATATACATTCTACTCAAGTGCTCATAACACATATTCAAAAATAGACCATATATTGGGTCACAAGCAAAGTATCCCCAAATTCAAGAAGATTGAAATCATAAAAAGCGTCTTCGCAGACCATGATGGCATAACATTAGAAATAATCTACAATAAAAACATCCCAAAATACTCAAACACCTGGAAGCTAAATTGCATGCTATTAAATATTGATTGGGTTACCAATGAGATCAAAGAAGAAATTAAAAACATCCTGGAAACTAATGACAATGAAAACACAACAATCCAAAACCTATGGGACACAATGAAAGCAGTCCTGAGAGGGAAGTTTATAGCTCTACAGGCCTATCTCAAAAAACAAGAAAAAATGGTAGTAAATCATCTAACTCTACAACTCAAAGAATTAGAAAGAGAGCAACAAGAAAACCCCAGAGAGAGCAGAAGGAAGGAGATAATAAAGATGAGAGCAGAAATAAATGACATAGAGACCAAAAAAACAATACAGAAAATCAATGAAACCAAGAGCTGGTTCTTTGAAAGGATAAACAAGATTGACAAACCTCTAGCCAGACTCACCAAGAAGCAAAGAGAGAGGACCCAAATAAATAAAATCAGAAACGATAGAGGCGAAATAACAACAAACCCCACAGAAATACAAATGATTGTTAAAAAATACTATGGACAGCTCTACTCCAACAAACTAGACAACCTGGAGGAAATGGACAAATTCCTAGAAAAATACAACATTCCAAAACTCAATCAGGAAGAATCTAAAAATCTCAACAGGCCAATAACTATGGAAGAAATTGAAGCAGTCATCAAAAAGCTTCCATCAAACAAAAGCCCAGGACCAGACGGCTTCACAGGGGAGTTTTACCAAACATTCAAGGAAGAACTAAAACCTATCCTCCTCAGACTACTACAAAAAATTCAAGAGGAAGGAACACTTCCAAGCTCATTCTATGAAGCCAGCATCACCCTAATACCAAAACCAGGTAAAGACAACACAATGAAAGAGAATTACAGGCCAATATCCCTCATGAACATAGATGCCAAAATCCTCAACAAAATCTTAGCAAATCGGTTCCAACAGTACATCAGAAAGATCATACACCATGACCAAGTAGGATTTATCCCAGGAATGCAAGGATGGTACAATATCCGCAAATCAATAAACGTGATACATCACATAAACAAATTGAAAGAAAAAAACCACATGGTCATATCAATTGATGCAGAAAAAGCATTTGACAAAATTCAACACCCATTTTTGATAAAAACTCTCAGCAAGGTGGGAGTAGAAGGATCATACCTCAACATAATAAAAGCCATATATGACAGGCCCACAGCCAACATCATACTCAATGGACAAAAACTAACACCATTTCCCCTAAGAACAGGAACAAGACAGGGATGCCCCCTCTCACCACTCCTGTTCAACATAGTACTGGAAGTGTTAGCCTTAGCAATTAGGCAAGAAGAAGAAATAAAAGGCATCCAAATTGGAAAAGAGTAAGTAAAACTGTCCTTATTTGCAGATGACATGATATTATACATACAAAACCCTAGAGACTCCATCAAAAAGCTACTAGACTTAATACATGAATTTGGCAATGAAGCAGGATACAAAATTAACCCCAAGAAATCTGAGGCATTCCTATACACCAATAGTGAACTTTCAGAGAGAGAGATTATAAAAACAATCCCATTTACCATCGCACCAAAAAAATTAAGCTACCTAGGAATAAACTTAACTAAAGAGGTAAAAGACCTCTACTCAGAAAACTACAGGACGTTGAAAAAAGATATAGAGGAAGACATAAACAGATGGAAGAACATACCGTGTTCATGGATTGGTAGAATCAACATCATTAAAATGTCCATACTACCCAAAGCAATCTATAAATTCAACGCACTTCCCATTAAAATACCAACGGCATACTTCAGAGATCTAGAATGAACTCTCCACAAATTCATCTGGAATAAAAAAAGACCCCGAATAGCTGCAGCAATCCTGAAAAAGAACAAAGTAGGTGGGATCTCAATACCAGATATCAAGTTGTATTACAAAGCCACTGTTCTCAAAACTGCCTGGTACTGGCATAAGAATAGGCATATAGATCAATGGAATAGAATAGAGAGCCCAGAAATCAGCCCGAACCAATATGCTCAATTAATATTTGACAAAGGAGGCAAGAACATACAATGGAGCCAAGATAGTCTCTTCAATAAATGGTGTTGGGAAAATTGGACAGATATATGCAAGAAAATGAAACTAGACCACCAACTTACACCATACACAAAAATAAACTCAAAATGGATAAAGGACTGAAATGTACGACAGGAAACCATAAAAATTCTAGAAGAATCCAAAGGCAACAAAATCTCAGACTTATGCCGAAGCAATTTCTTCACTGATACAGCTCCTAGGGAACTTGAAACTAAAGAAAAAATGAACAAATGGGACTACATCAAAATAAAAAGCTTCTGCACAGCAAAAGAAACCATCAACAAAACAACGAGAAAACCCACTGTGTGGGAAAACATATTTGCCAATGACATATCTGATAAGGGCCTAGTCTCCAAAATTTATAGGGAACTCATACAACTTAACAAAAGGAAGATAAACAATCCAATCAAAAAATGGGCAAAGGACCTAAATAGACACCTTTCAAAAGAGGACATTCAGAAAGCCAAGAGACATATGAAAACATGCTCAAAGTCACTAATCATCCGAGAGATGCAAATCAAAACAGCAATGAGGTACCATTTCACACCTGTCAGACTGGCTATCATCAACAAATCAACAAACGACAAGTGCTGGAGAGGATGTGGAGAAAAAGGAACACTTGTGCACTGCTGGTGGGAATGCAGACTGGTGCAGCCACTGTGGAGAACAGTATGGAGTTTCCTTAAAAAACTGAAAATGGAACTCCCATTTGACCCTGTGATCCCACTTCTAGGAATATATCCCAAGAAACCAGAAACACCAATCAGAAAGGACATATGCACCCCTATGTTCATAGCAGCACAATTCACCATAGCTAAGATCTGGAAACAGCCTAAGTGCCCATCAGTAGATGAATGGATTAGAAAACTGTGGTACATCTACACGATGGAATACTATGCTGCTGTAAAAAGGAAGGAACTCTTACCGTTTGCAACATCATGGATGGAACTGGAGAGCATTATGCTAAGTGAAATAAGCCAGTCAATAAAGGAAAAATACCACATGATCTCACTCATTCATGGACAATAGAGACCATTATAAACTTTTGAACAATAATAGATACAGAGGCAGAGCTGCCTCAAACAGATTGTCAAACTGCAGCGGGAAGGCCGGGGAGGGTTGGGGGGCAAGAGGTAGGGGGGTAAGAGATCAACTAAAGGACTTGTATGCATGCATATAAGTATAACCAATGGACATAAGACACTGGGTGATAGGGGAGGCTAGGGGACTGTCTAGGGCGGGGGGATAAAATGGATACATATGTAATACCCTTTGTAATACTTTAAGCAATAAAATAAAAAAAAATAAAAAAATAAAAAAAAGAGAGAAAAAAATCTTAAAAAAAAAAAAAAAAGAAAAGTACCTGAATAAAAGAACTAATCGAAATAAGGCTTATTTTCTAACTTCATTTGTCCTTGGGTGTGGACAGGAAATGACACTAATCAGATTGACATAAACTATTTAACCTCCGTTTAGGGAGGCAAATGCAAAGCATTTACTCCCCAAGTGTCCCTGGTTTAGGGAAGATAGGATTTCTTCTCAGTTTCCCTATTCTACTTGTCCCAGCTTACTGGCCTATCATCCATTCAACTTTCTTTCAACATTTCTCTTTTCCTTCTCATCACATACACAACCTTCAGAAATTTCACACTTTCAAAACAAACAAAAAAAACAAAACAAAACAAAACAAAAAAAAGAGGCAGAGATTGTTAAATTGGATGAAAAAGCAAGACCTAACTATATGTTGTCTGTAAGAAATGCACTTTAAATATGAGGATACAAATAGGTTAAAAAGAAAAAGATGGCAAAAATGTATTATATTAACACTAATAGAAAGAAAGCTATTTTTTGCCCTGGCTGGTGTGGCTCAGTAGGCTGGGTGTTATCTCTGCACCAAAGGTTGCAGGTTCAATTCCCAATCAGGGCACATGGTTGCAGGCTTGATGTCCAGTAGGGGTCATAAAAGAGACTGATGTTTCTCCCTTTCCCTTCCTCTCTCAAAACAAGCAAGCAAACAAAGAAACAAACAAAAAAAACAGAAAGAAAGGAAGAAAGCTATTTTACTATCAGAAAAAGTAGACTTCAGAGCAATTAGTAAAAAGATAAAGAGGAATATTTCAAAATGTCAAAGAATTCAATTCATCAACAGGACACAAACACCATAAATTTGTATGCACCTAATGAGACAGGTTCAAATACATAAAACAAAGACTGCTTCCCAACTGAAGGGAGAAATAGGCAAATTCAGAGTTTATAGTGGACATTTCAACAAGTGGTCCTTACTAATTTATAGCACAAGTAAAGAGGAAATCCATAAACAGAAAGAAGACTTGTACAATACTATCCACCAACTTGACCTAACTGACATTTATAGAACACTAGAAGCCCATTGCACGAAGATTTGTTCAATAGGCCTTCCTTCCCCTGGCTGTTGGCACTGGTTTTACTCTGGCACCCGGGACCCAGGCCTTAGGTCTGGCCGCAGCAGAGAAGCCAAGCCTCTTCAGTCTTCAGTGTTCAGTCTTGACTCCCGCCAGATCCTTCACCTGCCTATGCAAATTAACAGCCATCTTTGTGGGGTTAATTGGCATAGTCGCTCTGATTGGCTGGTGGGTGTAGCGGAGTGGCACCAATTTGCATGTTTCTCTATTATTAGTGTAGATTCCACCCAACAACCAGCAGTATAAATGCCTTTCAAATGCACTTCTGATAGTCACCAAGATAGACCATTCTCTGAACCATAAAACAAATCTCAATACATTTGAAAGGATTAAAATCACAAATTACTAATATTAAGAATGAACATGGAGATGTTGCTATAGATTCTACAGACTTTAAAATTATGAAAAGGGAATATTAGAAACAATATTATGCCTATAGATTCAATAACTTAGATGAAATGTATAAATCCTTATAATACACAAATTACCTAAAGAAGAAACAGTTAACTTGAAATAGTCCTATATTGATGAAAAATATTGAAGTGATAGTTAAAAACTTTCCCACAAAGAAAACTTTAGTTCCTGATGACTTCACTGTTAAATTCTACCAAACATTTAAGGAGGAATAGTATCAATTCTTTACCAACCCAGGTAATGGAAGAGAAAGGGAAATTTCCCGGCCATCATTATCCTGATACCAAAACCAGATAAAGACATTACACGAAAATTACAGACCAACATATCTCATGAACATAGACACTGTAACAAAATGTGGCAAATTTTGGCAAATAAATGAATCCAACAATACATTAAAAAAACACACAACTTATGACCAAGTGAGTCTTATTCCAGGAATATAAGGTTGGTATAACATTGAAACTCAATGTAATTCACCGGTTTGACAGACGAAAGAAGAAAAAGTCACATGATCCTCCATAGATGTAGAAAAGGAATGTGATAAAATTTAATACCTTTTCCTGGTTAAAACAAACAAAACCATTCTCAGTGTAGGGTCCCAGGACCCCCGGTGTATCCGATGGAAGAGGCGACAGCCCCAAGTCAAGCGCGGAGACCAGAACTTGATGCAAAAGCAAGAGGTTTCTTTTATTACAAGCGCGGCGCAGGGACTCGCAGTCAGACAGGCAGCAACCCGAGGGAAGTGCTGGCTGACTGGAGTCCTGAGCAAGGGCAAAGCATGAGCTTATAAAGGCAAAAACCACACGCAAGTGGCCTGGAAAGCAGGAATTTGGTTTAACAATCAACTCATAATTCATTTCTCACAAGGACAGCCTGTGTTTGTAGTCGACTCATTTCCCAAGGACAGCAGGAATCCAGGTTATCAGTTAACTTATAACTTATCTCTTACAAGGACAGGCTTGTTTTCGTAGCTGACTCACTTCCCTGGGGGGCTCGGGTGGTCTGTCTTACATTAACCGATCCCCGGAGGAGATAACATAACTTTGCTGTGACTAAACCTAAGCACCAGGGTTTAAGGAGAAGGTCAGCTGGAACACAGGAGGAGGGGGAGGCTTTCCTCTCAACCTTGTATTTGCTGGAAGATTTAGTTAAGGAGGGGGAGTGGAGGTTTCAGCGGCCTTGGTCCTTTCATCAGCAAACTAGAAATGGAAGGAAATCTCCTCAACCTCATCAGGGACATCTACAAAAGTCCTAACGCTAACATTGTTCTTAATGGTGAAATATTAAATTTCATCGTATGACTGGGAGCAAGGCAAAGATGTCTGTTCTTGTCGCTTATATTCCACTGTACTGAGGTCCTAGTTGGTGTATTAATTCAATGAAAAGAAATGAAATAGATACCAATTGAAAAGAATGAAGTAATAATGTCTTTACTCACAAATGACATAAGCATCTATGTAGAAAATGCTGAGGAATTTACAAAAAAAGCTATTAAACCAAATAAATAAATTTAGCAAGGTCTCAGGATACATAGTCAATATACAAAGACCTATTATAATATTTATATGCTAGAAGTAAACATTGGAAATAGCATCAAAAAGTATAAAATACATAGGGATGAAGTTAACAAAATATGGATAAGACCTATGCACTGAAACTAAATGTTGCTGAGAGAAAATAAAGAAGACTTAAATAAATGAAGAAATATACCACACTTAAAAATCGATGTTTTTAAGGCACCATCCTCTCTAGATTGAACAACAGATTCAATGAAGTTGCAATAAATTCCAAGCAGATGTTTTTACAAAAAAAGTGTAACACATTTTTTATTGCGATAAATATACATAATATAGGAAATTTTCATTTTAAATAATTTAAGTGTACAGTTCAGTATATTCATATTGTTGTGCAACCATAACCACCATTCATCTCCAGAACTTTTTTATTTTCCCAAACTGAAATTCTATCCATTAAACAATAACTCTCTATTCCCACTTCCCCAGCCCCCAGCAACCAGCAAGTATTTGGTCTCTATGAATTTGACTATCCCAGGTACCCATTGTAAGTGGAATCATACAATATTTAATCTTTGTATGTTTGGCTTACTTCACCTAGCATAATGTCCTCCAGGTTAGTTTTTTTCATAGCATGATAACAAGCTTTCTCTCTCTTTCTCCCTTACTTCTTTTTTCTTTTTCTTTTTCGTAGAAATTGACAGACTGATTAAAAAATTTATATGGAAACACAGTGGGCCTAAAAGAGAACATTTTCTGGAGAAGAAAATGACAAAGTTAAAAGACTTATACTACCTGTTTTTAAGATTTATTATGAAGTTACAGTCACCAAGATAGAGTGGTACTGGCATAAGGATAGACATGTAGATGTGTAGAACAGAAGAGCAAATCCGGAAAGAAATATACAGATATGTGATCAATTGATCTTGAGAAACTACCAAGGTAATTTAATGAGACAAGAATAATACTACTTTCAAACAATGGGGCTGGAAAACAGGATGGATGGAATACAATGAACCTTGAATTTTACCTCACATAATATACAAACACCAGCCCGAAGGGAATCATTAACTTAAGGGCTAAAATGTAAATTTTCTAAAAGAAATCATAGCAGACATTCTTTGGGACCTTGGGTTAGGCAAAGATTTCTTAAATAGGACACATAACACAAAAGAGAAAATCACTAAGTTGGATTTCTTGAAATTAAACTTTTGCCCATTAAAAGACACTGTTAAGAAAATTAAAAGGGAAGCCAGAAAATGGGAATATTTATTAAGCATATTGCAGACAGCGGACTTGTATTCAGAATATGGAAAGAAACCTTGAAACAAATAACCTTCCCAAAATGGACAAAAGATTTTAGTAGACCTTTTATACAAAAAGATACATTAGTGGCAAATTAGCACATGAATAGCTGCTCAACATCAAATTAAAAACACAATGAATTAAAACCACACACCTTAGGATGGCTGAAATTAAAAGACTGACATTATCAAGTGTTGGTGAGAATGTAGAAGAGCTAGAACTCTCATTTACTGCTGACAGGTCTGTATAATTGTACAATCATGTTAGAAAACTGTTTGCTAGAGTTTTCTTTTTTTCTAAGTTAAACATACACTTGTCATACAATCCGGCAATTTTCCTCCTAGATTACTCCTGGATTGCTTCTATTTTACTAAGGATAGAAACAAAACAAAACATGTTCACACTAAGATTTGTCCACAGATATTCAGAGCAGCTTTATTCATAGCTGGAAGCAACTCAAATGTTCATCAGCTGGTGAGTGGATAGACAAATTATCTATTTATGCAGCAGACTACTACTCAGCCACAAAAAGAAATGAGCTAATGATACATGCAACAATGTGGATGAATCTCAAAAGCATGCAAGTCGCGCAAAGGATTAAATACTATCTTATTCCACTGACATAACATTCTAGAAAAGGTAAACCTATAGTGACAAAAAGATGAGTGGTTGCCGGGTGGGGGTTGGGGAAAAGGGACTGCAAAGCAGCATGAAGAAGCATTTTGGGATGATGGAAATGTTCTACATCATTATTGAGGTGTTGGTTACATGATTAAACACATTTATTAAAAAATCAAATCATACATTTGAATTGGTGACTTTTGTTGTATGCAAATAATACCTCAGCCATGAAAAAAAATGTGTGATGACCTCTTTCCTCCAGGAGATCCCCAGGTACCTGGGAAGCCCATGCAGGCTTCTGAAAACACTGTGAGGCAGAGCATGGTTATCAGGCAGGAGGGGTTCCACGTCATTCTCCTGGAAAGGGGAGAGTAGGTGTGAATGAATAGACTAAGTTTAGGACATTTGTTGAATAATGGCTTTATCAAGAACAGAAACATTTCCCCTAATTTTTTTGGCAGCTGAGAATGTGTCTGTATACATAAGGAAAGCAATTCTGTGAGGTTTATGGGGCGTGGGGGGGAAGAGTCTGCCCTGCAGACAGCACTTTATTGGAGGTGCTCATTACAGAAGGTTGTTAGACTGGATGTTGACAGTGAGGAGGCCATGGGTGTGAGGTGGGATGCATGGAAACTCTGTGCCTTTGCTCAGTTTGGCTGTGAGCTTAATACTGTTCTGAAAAATAAAGTCTATTAAAAAAGAAAATTAGTAAAAGTGGCTTTGTTTGATGGGTAGAATTGAGATTTCGGGTTAAAAATTTTTAGGAGATGAGAGGTTCCTGGGTAATATGTAAACATGCATGGAATAATTTGCCATATTTTTCTGGCTCTAAACTTTTATTTTTTAATTATTATTTAAATATATTTTTGTTGATTTCCGAGAGGAAGGGAGAGGGAGAGAGAGACAGTAACATCAATCATGAGAGAAGCATCGCTCAGCTGCCTCTTGCATGCCCCCTTACTGGGGACCATGCCTGCAACCCGGACATGTGCCTTTGACCAGAATCTAACCTGGGACCCTTCAGTCCATACACCGACACTGTATCCACTGAGCCAGACCAGTTAGGACTAAACTTTTCTTTTTTTACGTGAAATCACCATTAAAAGTCAAAATGGAGAAACAAGTCTAAATTTCAAGTATTGGGCCTTCTTAGCTGGGAGGATTGGCGAGCTGGATTCTCAGATGAAGGAAGTGGCTACTCCCAGGGGCACTCACCTTGCCACGCCCACCCTTCCCTACCCAACTCACTGGGTTCAGTGGGATCTGTGGCCCAGCTACTTACTGGTTGGTGTGAGGAAAGGGGGTTGAGTGGAACTGGTATCACATGGGTGCCTGAGGCAGTTGATGGATTGAGGGGGAGAGCAGATAAGCACTCACCCCTCACTGAGAGCAGGCAGGTCAGGCCAGCCTCCACATTTGGCACCTCTTAGAGGGCCATGGAAGTGTTCCCCATTGTCCTTTTACCAGGAGGTTGTGTCAGACTTTCCAGCATCCTCTTCAGTTTGGTGAAAATTCTTCTTCAGCTATGGAAACATGGCAAAGACTGTGTCAGGAACATCACCGAGCTGCAAATCTAGCCTGGTGGGGTGATGGGAATAACACCAACAGCAACAGTCTCTCACTGGGCACCTGTGCCGAGTGCAGTGCACATGACATGTGTTGTTTCACTTAAGCCCCACCAGGCCCTATGAGGTAGGCACGATCATTTTCAGTTTACAGATGATGCAACAGAGACTTTGAGAGTTCCAGTAACTTTCCCAGGTCTACACAGCTGTTACATTTCTGGAAAGGGGTCCCAAACCCAGAAGCGTGTGACTCGAACCACTGCTTCCCTGTTGCAATCATCTCAAATTATATCTCACTTTGTTTCAGTCCAAAGTTAAAGTAGATTGTGATGTCAGGGGACTGTCCAGGGAGAGGGGCACGGGGGGGGGGGGGGGAGGGAAGGGCCTCTGGATGAGGTGCCCGGACAGTGGAGATGGGCCGGATGCAGCTGGTTAGAGGAGTTCTCCGTTCAAAGCCATCTACCCGGATGCCCGCACCTCTCTCAATTTCCCACCTCCCTTGCATGATCTTCAAGAAAATAAATGGTTTATCAGACCTGCACATCTGATAGAGGGACCCCCTATTCAAGGCAGGAGGCTCTCCCCCACTTGTCGCCCGGGTACTCAGCGAGATACCCCGCACCTGTGGAGAACGACTACCAAGGAGGCCACCACTCCACCCAAAACTTTCAATTCAGATACTGAGCCACCAGGGCTCTCGAGAGAGGTAAGGACCGGTCGTTAAACAGGAATTGGGACGTCCCACGGAAGGACCTATACGGAGGGCTGGATGCAGCGGTACTCCTGTGCCGGGAGCCGGTCCATCCTTACTGTTTCAAGGGACCTGGCATATATGGCATACTGTTCTTAATATGTTTGCTCACCTTCTTGGCACTATGTGTTTTAACCAAGGTCACCTCTCTGAGAAAGGTTGTTTCCCCTGGTAGGGATTTTCCCCTGAAGTTAGGGAGGGAATAAAACCCCTTAACTCAGTGCCAGGCGGGTAATTAATCACTTTAACTACGAACAATCATGCTTAAGCTACATAATCTTTACTCCCTGGAATGGAGATAAGAAACACCCTAACCTTTGGAATAGAGATTGATAGGATTGGAATCAACTGGTATAAATAGAGATGTAACAAGACAACAGGACACAGAACCTAGACACAGAACCTAGACACAGAACCTATACAGAACCTAGAGACAGAAGAACTTCGCTGGAGAGAACATGGCAAAAGATCCTGGACAGAAACTGGCCACACAACCTAGAGACAGAACCTAGCGAGAGAACGTGGCTGAAGAACCTAGAGACAGAACCTGGCTACAGAACCTGGATAGAACATGGCAAGAGAACCTGACTAGAACCTGGTGAATGAACCTGGCTGGAGAACCTGGACAGAACCTAGCGAGGGAACATGGCTACAGAACCGGGCTGGAGAACCTGGAAAACCTGGCTGGAGAACCTATCAAGAGAACATGGACACAGAACCTGGCTGGAGATCCTAACCAGAACTTCGCTGCAGATCCTGAACAGAACTTGGCTGGAGATCCAGACCAGAACTTGGCTGGAGATCCTGGCTAGAGATCCTGGCTAGGCTGCTGATTGACTGAAAGCTGTCTCCGTGTCATTCCTTCTTCGACGACTCCTTTCACACCTTTGGGGACCCCTGGACCTGCAGGACGGTGGCCGGGGTCCTGGTTTGTGCGGCTGTAGGCTGCACTGGGTTTGTCTGTCTGGTATTTGTTTGTCTTGGTGTTTATTGTCAAAAAGTTGTCTGCCTCCGGGTACACCCTGCTGCAATGTTTTTTGAAAAATTTTCAGGGCTTCAAGGAGCAAACTGTAGGTTCCGGGCAAACTTAGGCTGCATTTGGCTAATTTATTTTGTCTTTGTCCTTTGTTGTCTTTGTCTTTGTCAAATGGGATAGGGTCAGTCATCTTCGTCGACCCCCTATCAATCAGGCTCACTCTGAATGAGTGGAAGGGGAGCTTAATCACCTCCCGGGAAGCCATAGAGCTCCCTTAGACAATTAGTCAGAAATTGGTTAGATTGTTTAAACTCTGAATAAACATTTGATAGAGTTTCAGTATTTAGGGAGAACCAAGATGGCGGCATAGGTTAACGCCGGAGTTTGCTGCTTTGAACAACTACTTCAAAAGTGAAACCAAAAAACGGAAGGGACATCACCCAGAACCACAGGAACGCTGGCTGAGTGGAAGTCCTACAACTAGGAGGAAAGAGAAACGCACACGGACACTCAGAGGAGGCGCGGTGCTGACGTCAAGTTCTGAGGTGCGGAGTGTGCGGAGCAGGCTGGCGGCGGAGGGCGCGGTTGTTGTTTTCAATCGGGAGGGAGTCACAGACTCTGAGCACCAGATCCAGGTGAGTCTTTGGGGACCCAGACTCAAACGGGAGAAGCGGGACTGTCTGGCTTCGGTCAGAGCGAGTGCAGCTTTCTCTCCCAGCTTTGCAGCGGGTGCTGGGACTCAGAGAGGCAGAGCCCCTGGGGACAGGACTGAGAGCCGCCATAACTGCTCTCTCCGGCCCACCCTATTGATCCTGTACGACCGGCCCCGCCCAAGCCCTGCACAGAGGCATTTGCCCCATAGCCTCAGGCAAAGGCTAGATTAGCACCTCCCTAGAGGACAGAAGTTCTCTCACTGCTGACACAGCTGATTCTCATAGCCACTTGGCCTGGAGGTCAAACCCTCCCTGGAATTAGCTACAACAATCAAGATTTAACTATAAGACTGCGAACAAAGACCACTAGGGGGTGCACCAAGGAAGCATAACAAAATGCGGAGACAAAGAAACAGGACAAAATTGTCAATGGAAGATATAGAGTTCAGAACCACACTTTTAAGGTCTCTCAAGAACTGTTTAGACGATGCCGATAAACTTAATGAGATCTACACGAAAACTAATAAGACCCTCGATCTTATATTGGGGAACCAACTAGAAATTAAGCATACACGGACTGAAATAACGAATATTATACACACGCCTGACAGCAGACCAGAGGAGCGCAAGAATCAAGTCAATGATTTGAAATGCGAGGAAGAAAAAACATCCAACCGGAAAAGCAAAATGAAAAAAGAATCCAAAAATGCGAGGATAGTGTAAGGAGCCTCTTGGACAGCTTCAAGCGTACCAACATCAGAATTATAGGGGTGCCAGAAGATGAGAGAGAGCAAGATATTGAAAACCTATTTGAAGAAATAATGACAGAAAACTTCCCCCACCTGGTGAAAGAAATGGACTTACAGGTCCAAGAAGCGCGGAGAACCCCAAACAAAAGGAATCCAAAGAGGACCACACCAAGACACATCATAATTAAAATGCCAAGAGCAAAAGATAAAGAGAGAATCTTAAAAACAGCAAGAGAAAGAAACTCAGTTACCTACAAGGGAATACCCATATGACTGTCAGCTGATTTCTCAACAGAAACTTTGCAGGCCAGAAGGGAGTGGCAAGAAATATTCAAAGTGATGAATACCAAGAACCTACAACCAAGATTACTTTATCCAGCAAAGCTATCATTCAGAATTGAAGGTCAGATAAAGAGCTTCACAGATAAGGAAAAGCTAAAGGAGTTCATCACCACCAAACCAGGATTATATGAAATGCTGAAAGGTATCCTTTAAGAAGAGGAAGAGGAAGAAAAAGGTAAAGATACAAATTATGAACAACAAATATGCATCTATCAACAAGTGAATCTAAGAATCAAGTGAATAAATAATCTGATGAACAGAATGAACTGTTGATTATAATAGAATCAGGGACATAGAAAGGGAATGGACTGACTATTCTTGGGGGGGAAAGGGGTGTGGGAGATGTGGGAAGAGACTGGACAAAAATCATGCACCTATGGATGAGGACAGTGGGTGGGGAGTGAGGGCGGAGGGTGGGGCGGGAACTGGGAGGAGGGGAGTTATGGGGGGGGAAAAAAAAGAGGAACAAATGTAATAATCTGAACAATAAAGATTTAATAAAAAAAAAAAACAACAAAAAAACAACAACAAAGTTTCAGTATTTAGAATTCAGAAAGTTAACTATAACTTTTTAAACAACCAAATAGGCTATAGTGTTAAGAAATGAGTATTCTGCAAATAATAAAAATTCAAATGACATGTGATGTTTTCATGAGTCTACAATGTCTGGTTAATGGCAGACATTGAATGGATATGTGACATGGATTCAATTAAAACTTTCATTCTAAGTCTAAAAAAACAAACAAACAAACAAACAAAAAAAAACATTTGATAGAAGTCAAAAACTCAAACTATCTGATATATAAATACAAATATAAAAATCTATATAAAATAAAAAAAACTAAAATTCTAAAATAGATTTAAAAGTTATAATATTAATGCTTTTTGATTTACAGCGATTCTGTGGATGGGAGTGGCCCACTTTCCAGGAGGGGTGGCCAGATGCAGGGTCTTTTGATCTGACCAATGCCTACCGGGTCCATTATGTCATATATGACCGCCCAGGGCATCCTAATCAAATTCCTTATATTCAGGTTTAGGTTGACATATTGTCCAAGAAACCCCGGTGGATGATGGCTTGCCTCCTGAGGGGAAAATTGGGACAAAGACAGACAGTCCTCTTGGCTTCAGCCCAGAAGGACAAAACTCCCCCTGTTCTCCAGGGTCCAAGTGAGGAGGCACTCCCCAGGGTCAGGCCACCCTTATGCTCCCCCACCCGCTGGCCCGACTGTGGCTAAAGACCCTGGCCCGGAACCTCTGCCTCCTCCACAGCCGGTTTCCTTTCCTCCTAAAACACCAGTCCAGGACCCGGCTTCGTTCTCCCCTCCTCACACTAGGCAAGGGACAGCATATGGAGAGAGAGAGGGAGAGGGGAAGAACCTGCAGTACCCAGCGGCATCTGCCAGTCCTGCAGTTCCTATGCTGCCGCTATGGCAGGCAGGCCCTTTGGATTTGGGTCCAGACGGGAAACCTTTCAGGGTCTATGTCCCCTTTTCTACCAGTGACCGGTACAATTGGAAGAAGCAGAATCCTTCTTTCTCCCAGAACCCACTCTTTTAGAGTCTGTGTTTTTTTACCCATCAACCTACCTGGGATATTTGCCAACAGTTGATGCAAACTCTTTTCACTTCAGAGGAGAGAGAGAGAGTCAAGGCGGGAGGGAGGAGATTTGTACTGGGTCCGGATGGGCAGCCTACCTCTGACCAAGATAGATTAGAGGCTGTGTTTCCCTCCAGCCGACCTGACTGGAATCCCAATAATGAGAGGGGAAAGGAGGCTCTCAATTGGTATCGCCAGACTCTATTGGGGGGCTTCCGAGCTGCTGCTCAGAGACCCACAAACCTCTCTAAGGTGACAGAGACAGTCCAGGGGCCTAATGAGAGCCCGGCAGCTTTCCTGGAGAGGCTGTGCGAGGCCTATCGTGTGTATACCTCCATTGACCCTGATGCCCCGGAAAGTCGGAGGGCTGTCATTGTTGCATTTGTTTCCCAGTCGGCCCCAGATATTAGAAAAAATTGCAGAAGTTAGAAGGCTTTAAGGGGAAATCAATCTCTGAGTTGGTTAAGGTAGCCCAGAAGGTTTTTAAAAATCAGGAGGACCCCACGGCAGGTGTAAACACCCGGATGGCCAAGGTCCTCCTGGCCCTAAATGAGGAAAAAGGCCCAAGGGGCTGAAGTGACAATAAAAAGAAAGGAAAGCCTCATGGGAGAAAAGGAGTCCAACCCAGGCTTGGAAAAAATCAGTGTGCACTTTGCAAAAAGGAAGAAAAGGCTTATAAAAACCTGAAAAAAGCCCTGATAAGTGCCCCGGCACTCGCCCTGCCAGACCTAACCAAACCCTTTCAGCTATATGTAGCTGAAAACAAAGGGGTGGTGAAAGGGATCCTCACACAACCCCTAGGACCATGAAAATGCCCCGTAGCTTATCTCTCTAAGAGACTTGACCCGGTGGCCTCGGGATGGCCCAACTGCTTGAGAGCCGTTGCAGCCACCGCCCTCCTGGTAAAGGAAGCCTCAAAGCTCACCTTTGGCCAAAATCTCCAAGTAGTTGCTCCGCATGCAGTTGAGACCGTATTAAAGAGCCCACCCCCCCCCGGAGAGATGGATGTCCAACGCCCGCATTACCCAGTACCAGGTGTTACTGCTAGACCCACCACGAGTCAGCTTCCTGAAAACGGCTGCCTTGAACCCGGCCACACTCCTCCCTGACGAGGAGGCAGAGTCCTCTTTGCATGACTGCGAGGAGACATTGACTGCCCTCACTTCCCTCTGAGAGGACCTTGTGGACCAGCCCCTGCAGAATCCAGATGAGACCCTCTACACGGACGGGAGCAGCTTCGTAGAGGAAGGTACCCGGTATGCGGGGGCGGCAGTGGTGACACAAAAGGAGGTTCTCTGGGCACAGGCCTTAGGAAGAGGCACCTCAGCCCAAAAGGCAGAACTTATAGCAGTCACTCAGGCCCTCCGTTGGGGAAAAGGAAAAAGAGTGAACATTTTCACAGACAGTCGGTATGCTTTCGCCACAGTACACGTGCATGGGGCCCTATATCAGGAAAGAGGCCTCCTGACCTCAGAAGGAAAGGACATTAAAAATGCTTCTAAAATATGTAACCTCCTGGCAGCCATATGGGGGCCAAAAGAAGTGGCAGTAATTCATTGCCGAGGGCACCAGAAGGGTGATAGTCCGGAAGCACATGGAAATCGACTTGCAGACCAAACCGCCAAGGACGTGGCTAAAAGACCAGTAGGGCCCCTAGAAGTTCTCATAGCCCTGCCAGCACGAAGGCTCCCAGAGAAGCCTACTTATATGATGGGGGAGCAGAGGCTAGCTGTGAAACTAGGGGCCCAGGAAGGAGAGTCTGGATGGCTAAGCCTGCCAGATGGGAGGCCTATAGTGCCAGAAGCCCTGGGGCAGACCATCGCTTCCCAGACCCACCAGAGCACCCACCTGGGGGGAACGAAGCTATCAGAACTACTGGGAAGGGAATTTTACATCCCAGGGCTCCAGAAAATATCCTAAGATGTGGCTAGGAGGTGCCAAGTGTGTGCCCGGGTAAACCAAGGGCCCCCTGTTGTGGCCGCGCCGGGACAGTGATTCCGAGGACAGAACCCTGGAGAACACTGGGAAGTGGACTTCACCCACATACCAGGAGGACAAGGAGGGTATAAATACTTGCTGGTTTTCATTGATACCTTCTCTGGCTGGCCTGAGGCATACCCAACCAAGGCAGAGACAGCACAGGTAGTAGTTAGAAAACTCCTCACTGAAATTGTCCCCCAGTTTGGCCTGCCACTATACATGGGGTCCGATAATGGCCCAGTGTTCATCGCCAAAGTTACACAATCCATAGTTAAAGCCCTGAGGGTTACCTGAAAATTGCATTGTGTCTATAGGCCACAGAGTTCTGGACAGGTAAAGAGAATGAATCGGACCTTAAAGGCAACATTAACTAAATTAAAATTAGAGACTGGCAAAAACTGGGTAAGTCTCCTTCCTTTTGCTCTCCTCAGAGCTAGGTGCACTCTATACATAAAGGGCACGATGGAGGAGGACGTGCTGTGATCCAGTCCAACGCAGCCTGCCTTCTCTCCGGGAGATCTCATTTGGGTGAAGCGTCACAACCCTGGCAGCCTGGAACCTAGATGGGATGGACCCTACCAGGTGGTGCTGAGCACTCCAACCGCCATCAAAGTCCCAGGAAAAAGGCACTGGCTCCATCGTACGCAGGTTAAGAAAAAGAACGACAGCGTCGAGGGATGGCGGGTCCAGAGGACCGGAGACCCGTTGAAGGTCAGACTCACTCGGTGTTCTTCCTAACTCTCCTCATCTGCCTGCAGCCGGGACTGGGAAATCCCCATTCGGCCATAAATTACTCTTGGGAGGTCACATGTACTATTCATAGGACTGTTATAGACTCTGTTATTGGAATAGGGGCGCCTGTCATCCCGACAGATCTCTGTAAACTGTTTGAAGAAAACTGGGGAAATTCCTGTAGCAAAACTGCATCGACTGGGTATGGCTCGGGGGGCCCTCCCCGGGTCACCAAAGCCAGGGGTTACGATTGTGGAGACCTAACCCTAGAGCAAGAATTGTGGCACACTCGTCATTTTGTCTGCCCCCGGGAAGGGGGTAGTAACTGTGGAGGAGAGGGTGACTTCAATTGTGCCTCTTGGGGTTGTGAGACCCTAGCCCCATGGAAAAAACCTCCCACCGACAAGCTCCTCCATCTGAACAGAGAGGTCTGACCTGGGGCCCCGAAGAAGAACTGCACGATTGGAAATTGTAACCCTGTCCTCCTCATGCCTCTCGCCTGGTGGACTGACCAATGGGAAGGGGGAAAGACGTGGGGACTAAGACTCTATGTAAGCGGCCGAGACCCTGGCCAGCTCTTCACCATTCAAAGCCGGACTCTTCCCCGGTGGTTCCACCCAATTGGCCCCTTGCGTCCCCTAGACAAGCCAGAGAGGCCGAGCCAGCCACAGCACCCAGCCCCAGCTGAACCTCCTGGTTCCACTGGGTCACAAAGCTCTGGGAGCCCCAGCCCTACTCCACCTGCAGCCACGACCTCGCCAGCCCTTGGGGACCTACAACAGCTTTTGGATACAGACGCAGGAAAACCAAACCAGAAGCTGCTGGAAACCTTGGACTTAATGTTTTCTTTCCTAAATCGCACCTCCCCAAACCTGACCTCGGATTGCTAGCTGTGCCTCAACCCTGAACCCCCTTATTATATTGGAATAGGGGCAGGGGCCCAGCTCAGGAAGGACGCTTCTGCCATCAGGAACCTTTCGGCAGAAAGTCTGCCAGACGGACTGTGTATGTGGGGACACAAACACCAAGGACTTACTCTTGGGGACATCTTAAACCCCGGGACTTGTGTGTACCCTATAAACTACCCCCTTAGCAGTTCCACCTGTACAGATCTATGTAATTCATCTATTATACTTCCAAAGAATTATACAGGAGAGACCCCCACCTACTTAGTAGCTCCGAAGGGGACTTGGTGGGCATGTACAACTGGTATAACCCCTTACATCTTCTCTCCAGTCCTCCAGAATCCGATGAACCCTGGACTATGTATTCTAACTCATATCCTCCCACCGGTATATTACTATTCGGGAGAAGGGGGCCGAGAACATTTAAACCTCGAACCCAGAAGGGTTAAAAGGGCCCCCATCCTAGTCCCCCTCCTTATGGGAATAGGACTAGCAGGGGGTAGGGAACAGCTGCCCTAGCAACCGGCCACCAGAATTATAAAAAATTAAATAAGCAAATATTTAAACTCTCTCAAAAATTCTGTTAGCCAACTGGAGGACTCCCTTGGTTCACTCGCAGAGGTAGTATTACCAAACAGACGAGGCCTAGATCTGCTTTTCCTGAAGCAGGGAGGCCTCTGTCTGGCCCTAGGGGAAACGTGCTGTTTTTACACCAACCACTCAGGGGTGATCAAGGAAAGCATTAGCCAGCTGTGAAAATGGCTGGCTGACCAAGAAGAGGCTAGAAAGGCTAAAGGCAATTGGTATAAGAATTTATTTTCCTGGTCCTCCTGGCTAACTACGCTGCTCTCCTCCTTGGCAGGACCAGTCGTTCTGCTCCTCCTAGGGCTCATATTTGGCCCCTGCATTGCCAAATGCCTCCTGAATTTCATACAAAATCAAATACAGACTGTAAAGTCAATGGTTTTATACATCCAATACTCCATAATCTTAGAGGAGGATGCTGAATCAAAGATTTGTTTCCCAATAAGACCAGTAGGGAATGTACTGGGCTGCATATCGGGGCGCACTGTACTGTCTGTTCCTGGAACAGAGAGATAGGAAGGTACTGACATCAGGTCAGGCCTTGAGATATGGTCTCATGGTCCCTCCTCAATATACTGTGCTCTCTGTTCTTGGAAAACATAGATAGGAAGGTGATAATGCTATACTGTGTCGGGAACAAATTGTGTAAACAAGGCTTTGTAACTTTGTAGTTTTTGCAAATAAATATGCTGTAACGCTTGCAGTCATTGCTGCAGTTCCGCCTTTGCTTCAGCGGGGTGCTGGGACTGCAGACAGCTGGCCAGCTTAATAAAGGTTCCTAAATTTAAATTCTGAGTCGGTGGTCTATCTCACTGAGTCAACCCATAACAGTGTGTAGTTGGTTCACACCCATTTTAAAATACCCCCTGTGCGGAAAAGGACAGTTACCATACTCACTTCCTGTACCCCTGTTGTTCAAAGCCTTTCCCATTTGGAACTGAACCTTCTCCGGGGGTCATAATGATGAGGAGTGTGGCAAATCCTGCCACAGAAGGAAGAGCTGGTTGACAACATGACACTAGGACCCACAAGAATGTATGCTCCATGAAGGCAGGTATTTTGTTCTATTTGTCAATGTAACTACAGAATCTAAAACACGTAGAACGTGTTCCATGATAATGATGATGATAATAATGTGTATTTCATGTGAGAGACCCTCCCTGTGGCTTGCTCAGCTCCACAAAGTCACCAGCCTCCTAGGAAGAGGCAAAACCTGATGCACAAAGAGAAAGCGCAGGGCCTCTGCTCTTGGGGCTCACGGTACAGAAGGAATTGTATGTGTGCATGTGTGTGCATGCACCTGGTCATGCATGTACATGTGCATATGTGCACCCGTGTATGTGCGTGTGTGTGTAATATTGTGCATACATGTGTGTGCATGTGTTAGAGTGCCTATGCCTGTGTGCGCATGTATGTGTGTGTGTGCATGCATGTGCATTTTGTGTCCCCCAGCACCACCCAGAGCTCCACAGCCCATCACTGGGAAGAAAGACAATTACGGCTTTAGAGGGAACCTCCTTGAGTCTTTACATGTCACAATGTTGCTGTTCCTCATGATTGGTTTGCGGTCACTCAAAAGGCGGAGCACTCATAGTGGCCTGGGTACAGCCACCACCTTGGGCCACTATTCGCCAGGGACCCTCCTCTCCCTGCACTGCGTCCTGGGCTCTCTCCAGCCATTGTCAGGATGGGCAGTGCCTTACTCAGCTCATCTAAAGTCTTTAGAACCAGATTTTCCAAGAAGGAACCAGAGGGAGGAGGGTTGGGAGGTGCTGACTGGGCCCTTCCTCCACTTTGCTCTGGAAGGCTAATGTCAAGGTTTATAACCCAGCAGGAAGGGGGGACATTTATCTCTGAGGGAACCAACAACCTGAAGGAAAAGAACTGCCAAGTCTGCATGTTCAGTACAGGGTCTGGGGTTTGGAGCTCAATAAATGTCCACTCACTGATTTATAAACAAAAAAACACCTGGTGAACTTCGCCCGCCTGCGTAACCCATGACAGTTGCCAGGTTACCTCTGTGACCCGTCTTATTTCTGTGACCTGTTGCCACATGATACCCCAAAGGCTGGGCTGGGCCACTGCAGGGTGATTCCCCAGCAGGCTCAGGAAGAGCTCCCCAAGAGCTTGTCAGATTGAAACTCCGACTCCGCTGTTGAGACAGAGCTGGCCACATGGAGAAGGGGAAGCCACCATGGAAGGTATAGCAGTGCCCCCTGGGCTGGGAGAACCGGGCTGGCTTGGTGGAGGAGAGGCAGCAGATAAAGGGCCCGTTGGTGGGTTAGACAGGAGAATGACATGATCAGATTTATATTTTTAAAAGGTCACTCTGTGATTTGGCATTTGAAATGATATTTGAGGGGTAGGCTTTAGGTAGATGAAGAGGGTGAGATGTGCTTCAGGTAAAGACAGTGGACACGCTGCCTGGAGGCAGGAGAGATGAACACTGGAAACCTGAAGACACACCTCTCAGATGCCGGTGAGTGAGGGACAGGGCAGGGAAACAGAAGACCCTCCATTGAGGGGTCAGGGCAAGGGGACAGGGGACCCTCCATTGAGGGGGCAGGGCAAGGGGAAAGGGGACCCTCCATTGAGGGGGCAGGGGAAGGGGACAGGGGACCCTCCATTGAGGGGGCAGGGCAAGGGGGACAGGGGACCCTCCATGGAGGATACAGGGCAGGGGGTAGGGGACCCTCCACGGAGAGTACAGGGCAGGTGGTAGGGGACCCTCTATGGAGGGTACAGGGCAGGGAGACAGGGGACCTCCATGGAGGGTACAGGGCAGGGTGGGCCAGGGACCCTTAATTTAGGGTACGGGGTAGGGGGGTAGGGGACCATCCATGGAGGAGGCAGGGCAGGTGAGGTAGGGGACTGTAGTTCTTTCATGGATGTGGCAGGACAGAAAAACAGGGGACCCTCCATGGAGGAAGAAGATCAGGAAGACAGGACCACCTCCATGGAAGAAACAGGGCATGGCACTGGGTCAGGGAACCCTCCATGGATGGGACAGGAGAGTGGGGACATGGGAATCTGAGGGATGGGGCAGGGCAGAGGAAATGGGTGTCGCCAGTGCCCCCTGTCCTGCCCCCTCCATGGAGTGGGGAAGATGGGGGGACAGTGGAGCCTCCACAGATGGGGTCTTGCAAGGGAGACAGGGCAACTTTCATGGAGGGGCCAGGGCAGGGAGGACAGGGTACCTTATATAAAGGGGGCAAAACAGGGGGGCTGGAGACCCCCTATGGAGTTGGAAGGACTGAGGTTGGAAGTCCCTCCATTGCGGGTACAGGGCAGGGGGGATAGTTACCTTCCATTGAGGATACTGTACAGGGGGGAAAAGGGGACCCTCCATGGCGGGTTCAGGGCAGGGGAGACCTTCCATGGAGGGTATGTGGGGGGGACAGGGATCTCCATGGAGGGCACAGGGAATGGGGAAAAGGGGAACCTCCATTTTGGGTACAGGGAAGAGGGGATAGGGGAACCTTCATTTAGGGTACCGGGCAGGGGGGATAGGTGACCTTCCATGGAGGGTACAGGGCAGAGGGACAGGGGACGGTTAATGGATGGTATAGGGCAGAGGAACAGGGGGCTCTCCATGGAGGTGGTTGGGTGTGGTAGACTGGGGACCCTCCATGGTGGGGGAAGAGCAGGGAGGACAGGAGAAGAGGGAGGGATGACAGGGGACACTGCCCCCTCCATGGAGGGTTGCCAGTCCCCCCATGAAGGGTTCCCAGTACCTCCAGCCCTGCCCCTTGCCACAGGCCCTGTTTTTCTTGCCTTCCCATGGAGGGCCAACTATCCCCCTGGTTCTGATCACTCTGTGGTTGGTTCTTTTTCTCCTCAGCCTTGCCCCCTCCATGGAAGTTCTTCTGTTTCCCTGCCCTACCCCTCAATCACCTGCCTCTGAGAGGTGTGTGCTCAGGTCTCCAGTGTTCATTTCTCCTGCGTCCAGACCACATGCCCACTCTATGTGCCTGAAGCAAATCTCACCCTATTCATCTGCCTAAATCCTACCGGTGCTCTCAAGGCACATCAAATGTATCTTTTCAAATGTCAAATAACAAAGTGATCTGCACAGGAGATCGGATGGAGGAACATAGGAGAGGATATAAGGGGGATAAATGTTTCAAGTGGAGAAGACCGGAAACGTGATGGAGATGATGGTGGTATGGTCTACACAACAGTATAAATGTCCTTAACACCACGGCACTGTGCACTGGAAAACAGTGGAAATGGTAAAATTCACTGTGATAAAGGTCTGCAAAAAAGAGAAAGGAAAAGGAGGCCAGGTCTTAAAACAGAACCATGGTAGGACAAGGTCTGGCTACCTGAATTCCCATTCCGAGAAAGCCTCTGGACACAGTGATGAGAAGAGAATGGGGTGTGAGATCCGTTGAGAAATGGTGGGCAAGCCTTGGATCCATCCTGTCCACCCCACGGGTCTCTTAAGAGAAGTCAGGGATGCTGCCTGAGGATCAACGTTGTGTGCAGGTGCAGAGAAACACACCTCAGGGGGGAATGCATTTTGTGCAGCCACTCTGGAAAGCAGTAAGGGGTTACGTCAAAAAATTAAAAATGGAAATTCCATGCTTCCATGGAATACAGTGATTCCACTTCTGGGAATATATCCCAAGAAATCAGAGACACTGATTGCAAAGAATCTATGCACTGCTATGTTCATTGAAGTGTTATTTATAATACCAAGATTTGGAAGGCCCATGTGCCCATCAGTAGATGAGCGGATGAAAATGCTTTGGTACATTGACACAATGGAATACTACTTGGCTGTGTAAAGGAAGGGAATCTTAACTGTTTGTGACAGCGTGGATGGACCTGGAGAGCATTATGGTAAGTGAAATCAGCCAGTCAGAGAAAGACTAATACCCTATGATTTCTCATACATGTGGAATGTAATGAGCAAAATAAATTACAAAGAAAATAGAACCAGAGTCATAGAAAGAAAAAGACTGCCAGTTGTCAGAGGGAAGGGGTTCTGGGGCTGGGTGAAGGGTGAAGGGATTAAGCGTAGAAAAACAACAACTCATGAACACAGACATCACTATAGTTATTATGGGAAGGAAAGCGAGGGTCGAGGTGGGAGAGGAGGGTAAAGGGGGTCAAATGGTGATGGAAGGAGAGTTGACTTCGGGTGGTGAACACACAGTACAGTATACAGATGATGGGTTATAGACTTGTACACCTGAAGCCTACATGACCTTATTAACCTGTGTTTACCCAATAGATGCAATTAACGAAACAGGAACAACATTGTGACACAAGCTACAACATGGAAGGACCTTGAAGACATTATGTTCAGTGCAAATGGTAGTCAAAAGAAGACATTTACTGTGTGATTCCACTCACATGAGGTCCACAGGACCATCGGAGCCAGAGACGGATGGTAAGATTGAGGTAACAGTGGTGGTGCCGTTGGGGTGCGGGATGCAGAGTTGTTTACTGGGGGCAGAGTTTCAGTTGGAGAAGATGGGAAAAATGATCAATATGATGTTGGCATCATCGGCACCACAGTATGAATGTCCTTAACACCATTGCACTGTGCACCGCAAAACAGTGGAAATGCTAAATTTCACCGTGATAAAACAATGGAAAAAAGAGAAAGTACAAGAAGGGCAGGTCTTAAAACAGAGCCACGGTGAGATGTTCTCAGGCTTCCTGAATTACCACTCCAGTGAGGCCTCTGGACACGCAGTGATGAGAAGAGCTTGGGGTGTGAGGTCCGTTGAGAAACCCTTGGCAAGGCTTGGTTTCCTCCAGTGCAACCCTCGGGCCTATTCCATCCTAGTACTAACCAGGCCTGACCCTGCTTAGCTTCTGAGATCAGATGAGATCGGGCGCTTTCAGGGTGGTATGACTGTAGACCCACGGGCTTCTTATAGAAGCCAGGAATCCTGCATGGGGCTCACCATTACGTGTAGGTGCAGCGTAGCGCACCTCTGCGGTGAATGCGTCTTGTGAAGCCACTGTGGAAAACAATAAGGAGTTACCTCATGGAATTAAAAATGGAACTTCATTGCTTCAATGAACACAGTGATTCCACTTCTGGGAATGTATCCCAAGAAATCAGAGACACTGATTGGAAAGAATCTATGCACTGCTATGTTCATTGCAGTGTTATTTACAATACCAAGATTTGGAAGCAGCCCATGTGCCCATCTGAGGATGAGTGGATAAAAATGTTTTGGTACATTGACACAATGGAATGCTACTTGGCTGTGTAAAGGAAGGGAACCTTAACTGTTTGTTACAGCGTGGATGGACCTGGAGAGCATTACGGTAAGTGAAATCAGACAGTCAGAGAAAGACTAATACCTTTTGATTTCACATACATGTGGAATCTAATGAGCAAAATACATTAACAAAAAAAATAGAAAGAGAGACATAGAAAGAGACTGACTGACAATTGTCAATGGGGAAGTGGCTGTGAGGCTGGGTGAGAGGGTGAAGGGATTAAGCATAGAAAAACAACTCATGAACACAGAGATCACTATAGTGATTATGGGAAGGAAAGCGGGGTGGAGGTGGGAGAGGGAAAGGGGGTCAAACGCTGATGGAAGGAGACTTGACTTGTGGTGGTGAACACACAGTACAATATACAGATGATGGGGAATAGATTTGTACACCTGAAGCCTACATGACCTTATTAACCTTTTTCAACCCAATAGATTCAAATAACAAAACATTGTGACACAAGCTACAACATGGATGGACCTTGAAGACATTATGTTCAGTGCAAATGGCAGTCAAAAGAAGACAACTACTGTGTGATTCCACTCACATGAGGTCCTCAGGGAAATCGGAGCCAGAGATGGATGGCAAGAACGAGGTAAGAGTGGTGGTGTGGTTGGGGTGAGGGTTGCAGAGTTACTTACTCAGGGCAGAGATTCAGTTGGAGAAGATGGGAAGAGTGATGGATATGATGGTGGTGTTGTCGGCACCACAGTATGAATGTCCTTAACACCACTGCACTGTGCACCGAAAAACAGTGTAAATGGTAAATTTCACCGGGATAAAACAACGGAAAAAAGAGAAAGTACGAGAATGGCAAGTCTTAAACAGAACCACGGTGAGATGTGCTCAGGCTTCCTGAATTACCACTCCAAGAAGGCCTCTGGACAGGCAGTAATGAGAACAGCTTTGGGTGTGAGGTCTGTTGAGAAACCCTTGGCAAGGCTTGGTTCCCTCCAGTGCAACTCATGAGCCTCTTATAGAAGCCAGGGATCCTGCGTGGGGCTCACCATTGCGGGCAGGTGCAGCGAACCCCAACTCTGAGGTGAATGTGTTTTGTAAAGCCACTGTGGAAAGCAGTAAGGAGTTACCTCATGAAATTAAAAATGGAACTTAGGTGCTTCCATGGAACACAGTGATTCCACATCTGGGGATGTATCCCAAGAAATCAGAGACACTGATTGGAAAGAATATATGCACTGTTAGTACATTGCAGTGTTATTTACAATACCAAGATTTGGAAGGCCCATGTGCCCATCAGTAGATGAGTGGATGGAAATGCTTTGGTACATTGACACAATGGAATACTACTTGGCTGTGTAAAGGAAGGGAATCTTAATTGTTTGTGACAGCGTGGATGGACCTGGAGAGCTTTATGGTAAGTGAAATCAGCCAGTGAGAGAAAGACTAATACCCTATGATTTCACATACATGTGGAATCTAATGAGCCAAATAAATTAACAAAGAAAAGTGAAACAGAGTCATAGAATGAAAAAGACTGACAGTTTTCTGAGGGAAGTGGTTGTGGGGCTGGGTGAAGGCTAAAAGTATTAAGCAAAGCAAAACAAAAAGTCATGAACAGAGACATCACTGTAGTGATTACGGGAAGAAAAGCGGGGGTGGAGCTGGGAGAGGCCAAAGGGGGTTAAATGGTGATGGAAGGAGACTTGAATTGGGGTGGTGAACACAGTACAATGTACAGATGATGAATTATAGACTTGTACACCTGAAGCCTCCATGACCTTATTAACCTGTGTTACCCCAATAGATTCAATTAACAAAACGGGAACAACATTGTGACACAAGCTACAACATGGTTGGACCTTGAAGACATTAGCTTCAGTGCAAATGCCAGACAAAAGAAGAAAATTACTGTGTGATTCCCCTCACATGAGGTCCTCAGGGCAATCGGAGTCAGACACGGAAGGCAAAATGGAGGTACCAGTGGTGGCAGGGTTGGGGTGCGGGATGCAGAGTTGTTTACTGGGGGCAGATTTTCCGTTGGAGAAGATGCGAAAAGTGATGGATATGACGGTGGCGTCGTCTGCACCACAGTATGAATGTCCTTAACACCACTGCACTGTGCACCGCAAAACAGTGGAAATGGAAAATTTCACCGGGATAAAGCAATGGAAAAAAAAATGTAGAAGAAGGCCAGGTCTTAAAACAAAACCACGGTGAGATGTGCTCAGGCTTCCTGAATTTCCACTCCCTGAAAGCCTCTGGACACACAGTGATGAGAAGAGCTTTGGACGTGAGGTCAGATGAGAAACCCTTGGCAAGGCTTGGGTCCCTCCTGTGCAAGCCATGGGTCTCTTACTGAAGGGAAGGATGCTGCATGGGTCTCACCATTGTGGGCAAGTGCAGCGAATCGCACCTCTGGGGTGAATGCGTTTTGTGAAGCCACTGTCGAAAGCAGTAAGGAGTTACCTCATGAAATTACAAATGGAACTTAGGTGCTTCCATGGAACACAGTGATTCCACATCTGGGAATGTATCCCAAGAAATCAGAGACACTGATTGGAAAGAATCTATGCACTGCTATGTTCATTGCAGTGTTATTTACAATACCAAGATTTGGAAGGCCCATGTGCCCATTAGTAGATGAGTGGATAAAAATGCTTTGGTACATTGGCACAATGGAATACTACTTGGATGTGTAAAGGAAGGGAATCTTAATTGTTTGTGACAGCGTGGATGGACCTGGAGAGCATTATGGTAAGTGAAATCAGACAGTCAGAGAAAGACTAATACCGTATGATTTCACATACATGTGGAATCTAATGAGCAAATACATTAGCAAGGAAAATAGAAACAGAGACATAGAAAGATACTGACTGACAAGTGTCAGAGGGGAAGTGGTTGTGGGGCTGGGTGAGAGGGTGAAGGGATTAAGCATAGGAAAACAACAACTCATGAACACAGAGATCACTATAGCGATTACAGGAAGGAAAGAGGGTAGCCGAGGTGGGAGAGGATAAACGCAATCAAATGGTGATGGAAGAAGACTTGACTTGTGGTGGTGAACACACAGTACAATATACAGATGATGGGGAATAGATTTGTACACCTGAAGCCTATATGACCTTATTAACCTGTGTTAACCCAATAGATTCAATTAACAAAACGTTGTGACACAAGCTACAACATGGATGGACCTTGAAGACATTACGTTCAGTGCAGATGGCAGTCAAAAGAAGACAACTACTGTGTGATTCCACTCACATGAGGTCCTCAGGGAAATGGGAGCCAGAGACGGATGGCAAGAACAAGGTAAGAGTGGTGGTGGGGTTGGAGTGAGGGTTGCAGAGTTACTTACTCAGGGCAGAGATTCAGTTGGAGAAGATGGGAAAAGTGATGGATATGATGGTGGTGTTGTCGGCACCACAGTATGAATGTCCTTAACACCACTGCACTGTGCACCGGAAAACAGTGTAAATGGTAAATTTCACCGGGATAAAACAACGGAAAAAAGAGAAAGTACAGGAAGGGCAAGTCTTAAACAGAACCACGGTGAGATGTGCTCAGGCTTCCTGAATTACCACTCCTAGAAGGCCTCTGGACACGCAGTAATGAGAACAGCTTTGTGTGTGAGGTCCATTGAGAATCCCTTGTCAAGGCTTGTTTCCCTCCAGTGCAACCCACGAGCCTCTTATAGAAGCCAGGGATCCTGTGTGGGGCTCACCATTGTGGGCAGGAGCAGCGAAGCGCACCTCTGCGGTGAATGCATTTTGTGAAGCCACTGTGGAAAGCAGTAAGGAGTTACCTCATGAATTAAAAATGGAACTTCCATGCTTCCATGGAACACAGTGATTCCACTTCTGGGAATGTATCCCAAGAAATCAGAGACACTGATTCTAAAGAATCTATGCACTGCTATGTTCATTGAAGTGTTATTTATAATACCAAGATTTGGAAGGCCCATGTGCCCATCAGTAGATGAGTGGATGGGAATGCTTTGGTACATTGACACAATGGAATTCTACTTGGCTGTGTAAAGGAAGGGAATCTTAACTGTTTGTGACAGCGTGGATGGACCTGGAGAGATTTATGGTAAGTGAAATCAGCCAGTCAGAGAAAGACTAATACCCTATGATTTCACATACATGTGGAATCTAATGAGCAAAATAAATTAGCAAAGAAAATAGAAACAGGATCATAGAAAGAAAAAGACTGACAGTTGTCAGAGGGAAGGGGTTGTGGGGCTGGGTGAAGGGTGAAGGGATTAAGCATAGAAAAAGAACAACTTTTAAACACAGACATCACTATATGATTATGGGAAGGAAAGCGGGGGTGGAGGTGGGAGAGAGTAAAGGGGGTCAAATGGTGATGGAAGGAGACTTGACTTGGGGTGGTGAACACACAGTGCAATATACACATGACGGGTTATAGACTTGTACACCTGAAGCCTACATGACTTTATTAACCTGTGTCAACCCAATATATTCAATTAACAAAACGGGAACAACTTTGTGACACAGCTACAACATGGATGGACCTTGAAGTCAGTATGTTCAGTGCAAATGCCAGACAAAAGAAGACAACTACTGTGTGATTCCACTCACATTAGGCCCTCAAGGTCATTGGAGTCAGACACGGACGGCAAGATGGAGGTAACAGTGGTGGTGGGTTGTGTGAAGGTTGCAGAGTTATTTACAGGGGGCAGAGATTCAGTTGGAGAACATGGGAAAAGTGTTGGATTTGATGGTGGTGTCCTTGGCACAACAGTATGAATGTCCGTAACACCACTGCACTGTGCCCCAGAAAACAGTGGAAATGGTAAATTTCACCGGGATAAAACAACGGGTAAAAGGGAAAGTACAAGAAGGCTAGGTATTAAAACAGAACCACGGTGAGATGTGCTCAGCCTTCCTGAATTATCACTCCCAGAAGTCCTCTGGTCTCACAGTTATAAGAAGAGCTTGGGGTGTGAGGTCTGTTGAGAAACCCTTAGCAAGCCTAGGTTCCCTCCTGTGCAACCCTCGGGCCTCTTATAGAAGCGAGGGAATTTGTGTGGGAAAGCACCATTGTCTGCAGCTACAGAGAGGTACTCCTCTGGGTAGAATGCCTTTAGTAAAGCCACCGTGGAATGTAGTAAGGTGTTATCCCAAAAAATTAAGAATGGAACTTCTATGTAACACAGGGATTCCATTTTGAGAATGTATGCCAAGAAATCAGAGACACAGAATCAAAAAATATATGCTCCCCCATTTTTATTGCAGTGTTATTTATAATACCAAGATTTGGAAGCAGCCCATGTGCCCATCAGTAGATGAGTGCATAAAAATGCTTTGGTACATTGATGCAATGGAGTGCTACTTGGCTGTGTAAAAGAAGGGAATCTTAACTATTTGGGACAGGGTGGATGGACCAGGAGAGCATTATGGTAAGTGAAATCAGCCAGTCAGAGAAAGACTAATACCGTATGATTTCACATTCGTGTGGAATTTAATGAGCAAAATAAATTAAACACGAAAATACAAATAGACTCATAGAAAGAGAACAGACTGACAGTAGTCAGAGGGGATGGGTTTGTGGAGCTGGGTGAGAGGGATATGGGATTAAGCAAAGAAAAACAACCACTCCTAAACACAGACATCACCGTAGTGATTACTAGAAAGAAAGGGGTGACGGTGGTGGAAGAGGGTAAAGGGCGTCAAATGGTAATGGAAGGAGACTTGACTTGAGGTGGTGAGCGCACAGTACAATATACCGATGATGGGTTCTAGACTTGTACACCTGAAGCCTACATGACCTTATTAACCTGTGTCAACCCAATAGATTCAATTAACAAAACGGGAAGAACATTGTGACACAAGCTACAACATGGATGATCCTTGAAGACAATTTCAGTGCAAAAGCCAGTCAAAGAAGACAACTACTGTGTGATTCCACTCACATGTTGTCCCTTAGGCCATCAGAGTCAGAGACGGAGGCAAGAGTGAGGTACCAGTGGTGGTGTGGTTGGGGTGAGCGATGCAGTGTTGTGTACTGGGGGCAGAGTTTCTGTTGGAGAAGATGGGGAAAGTGGTGGATATGATGGTGGTGTGGCCAGCACCACAGTATGAATGTCCTTAACACCAGTGCACTGTGCACGGCAAAACAGTGGAAATGGTAAATTTCATTGTGATAAAACTGGAAAAAAGAGAAAGGAATAGAAGGCCAGGTCTTAAAACAGAACCATGGTGAGATGTGCTCAGGCTACGTGAATTCCCGCTCCCAGGAGCCCTCTGGACACATAGTGATGAGAAGAACCTGGGGTGTGAGGTCTGTTGAGAAACCCTGGGCCAGTCTTGGTTCCTTCATGTCCACCCACAGGCCTGTTAATAGAAGCAGAGATGCTGCGTTTGGGTCACCATTGTGTGCAGTCGTGAAAGGTGCACCGCAGGCCAGCTCAGCATCCTGCCTGATGCACAACCCCTGCTGCTAAGGATGGAACACCCTATGACAACCCCACCTGCCAGCCGTGCCTCCCAGCCGCCCTCGGAGGAGACGGATGAGAAGTGCCAACGGCTTAAAATGGACCTCTTTTAATGTTTACATTAATAAACATTTTAACCCCAAATAAGTGATTTCGTATGATGATTGTGCCATCATTGAAAATTATAGAATTTACGTTCTAAAATACTGACTCACAGGGCTCTGTTTGTGATGTTCATTAGGGGACATGTGTTAAAAGTGGATGGTATCGTGGTTCAAGGCTGTCCATGTCTGGCTGTGACTTTAACTTCATCTGAAGAGGAGACCAAAGGTTGACATTTGAGACCTTGATGTTATAATGAAAGAACTCCCTTCCCCGGCTCACACACAGACACACACACGCATTCATATACATCCATTCACAATCATTCATACACACTGACATTCCCACAACCACACACATGCAAACACATACCTTCAAACATGCATACATACACATTCACACATTCAGTCACACAATTCATACATTCACACACACATTCATACCACACCTATAAACAATCATACACATTGACATTCCCATGCCCCCGCACATGTACACACACATACTCACTGTTACACATGCTTAACCACACAGTGACATTCAGCCACACACCATAACATCCATATTCACACACACCTTCATACATGCTTACAAACACACACACACACACACACACACACACATGCACACACACAGGCAGGAATAAGAGAGAGAGAGAGAGAGAGCGAGAAAGAGAGAGAGAGAGAAGTCTCTGCCTCCTGCAGGAGCTCAGAATAACAGAATTTGCGGGGAAGAGAGCGGGGCTTTCTGGCAGGTTCCGCTGCACTTAGAGAGCATGGAACATTTAACCAGCGCAGGAGGTTTGCTTGCCTCTGCTCCTCTCTGCCAGATCCCTACTCCATGCATTAGTCATTGTGAGTGAAACCGTGACTGGGCTTAGGGATAAGATGAGCCAGGCAAAGTGACCTCAAATGAAAGAAAAATAATCTCCAGCCTCACAGATGTCTCTGGGAAGCCAGCCCACCTGTGACAACACACAGGTCTCACTCAGGAATATTTTAGCCTCATTAAAAATGTCACTATTTAGATACTGAAAGCTACAATTAATTTGCCAGTAATGTAATTTTTAAAATATACAGAATCCTTGCCCTAACCGGTTTGGCTCAGTGGATAGAGTGTTAATCTGTGGACTCAAGGTTCCCAGGTGTGATTCCGGTCAAGGGCATGTACTTTGGTTGCAGGCACATCCCCAGTGGGGGGTGTGCAGGAGGGAGCTGATTGATGTTTCTCTCTCATCGAAGTTTCTAGCTCTCTAACCCTCTCCCTTCTTCTCGGTAAAAAATCAATAAAATATATTTTAAAAAATACAGAATTCTTAGAGTTGATTTTTAAATGAACCCTAAAGCATTGTAGACTTTCTAATTTTAAAAAGCAGTTCCTCTCTGGAAATAAGTTAATAGAGTTATTCTAGTGTCTAAAACTGGGTAAACTATGAAATCAGATCTAAATGCAAGATCCAATATCTAATTTAAGAAACCGTGTAAGAAACCTTAAAAAAAAAAAGCACAATAGAACAATAGAATTTAAGAATTGTGGTTTTGACTTTGAAGAGAATTTTTTTTTTATTATTGCTTAAAGTATTACAAAGGGTATTACATATGTGTCCATTTTTCCCCCCCGCCCTAGACAGTCCCCTAGCCCCCCTATCCCCCGGTGTCTTATGTCCATTGGTACAAGTCCTTTGGTTGATCTCTTACCCCCCTACCTCCTGCACCCCCACCCTCCCCGGCCTTCCCACTGCAGTTTGACAATCTGTTTGAGGCAGCTCTGCCTCTATATCTATTATTGTTCAAAAGTTTATAATGGTCTCTATTGTCCATGAATGAGTGAGATCATGTGGTATTTTTCCTTCATTGACGGGCTTGTTTCACGTAGCATAATGCTCTCCAGTTCCATCCATGCCGTTGCAAATGGTAAGAGTTCCTTCCTTTTTAGAGCAGCATAGTATTCCATCGTGTAGATGTACCACAGTTTTCTAATCCATTCATCTACTGATGGGCACTTAGGCTGTTTCCAGATCTTAGCTATGGTGAATTGTGCTGTTATGAACATAGGGGTGCATATATCCTTTCTGATTGGTGTTTCTGGTTTCTTGGGATATATTCCTAGAAGTGGGATCACAGGGTCAAATGGGAGTTCCATTTTCAGTTTTTTGAGGAAACTCCATACTGTCTTCCATAGTGGCTGTACCAGTCTGCATTCCCACCAGCAGTGCACAAGTGTTCCTTTTTCTCCACATCCTCTCCAGCATTTGTCGTTTGTTGATTTGTTGATGATAGCCAGTCTGACAGGTGTGAGATGGTACCTCATTGTTGTTTTGATTTGCATCTCTTGGATGATTAGTGACTTTGAGCATGTTTTCATATGTCTCTTGGCTTTCTGAATGTCCTCTTTTGGAAGGTGTCTATTTAGGTCCTTTGCCCATTTTTTGATTGGATTGTTTATCTTCCTTTTGTTAAGTTGTATGAGTTCCCTATAAATTTTGGAGATTAGGCCCTTATCAGATATGTCATTCGCAAATATGTTTTCCCACACAGTGGGTTTTCTTATTGTTTTGTTGATGGTTTCTTTTGCTGTGCAGAAGCTTTTTATTTTGATGTGGTTTCATTTGTTCATTTTTTCCTTAGTTTCAAGTGCCCTAGGAGCTATATCAGTGAAGAAATTGGACTTTGAAGAGAAAATTAACTCAAGTTGCTCCATTAGAGATTTCAATTTCTTTTGTCACATCTTAGATGGATGTCAGCTGAATCCAGTGTGGTAATCACTTCACAATGATTGCAAATCAAACCATCATGCTGTCTGCCTTAAACTTATACAGTGGTGTATGTCAATTATTCCTTAGAACAATGAAAAAAATAAAGTGCCTTGAGAACTGGAAAACGTTTTATACGTAGAAATATGCATACACCATACCTAATGTGTTGTAATGTAACCTGCGAATCACACTAGGACACCTCAAGAAGTCGAATTAAAGAGTCACATTTATTGCAAATCTGGGACTATGAGGGGGCAATTCGCTCTCCCAGATCTCATAGTGCCAGCCCCAGCCCCAACACCAGATTTATATAGGCAAAGATCACAAAGGTATTGATTACATCCCAAGGTTTGGAATGAGGAACCTGGTTAGCAAAAAGCAGTTTACAGAAGCAGAAGCAGCATGTTATCTAAATTATACTTTTTGGGTCTCTGGAACACTGAGTCAACAGGGACATGTTAACTGGAGCCCTCTGACCTTGGGATAATTGTGCTGTTCTTCCCAGGTAAAGGAAAATGTGCTTTCTAAGGCCAGTATGACCAAAACCAATGGGATATTCCCAGTACAATCAATAGGGTATTTAATGGAATGGGGTGATTTATATAATTCAGAAAATTAAAATAACTTTTCTATTATTTTAGCAAGCAAATAAGTACAGAAACCAAATAGCAGGGTTTTAGAAACCAAAGTACAGTTTCTACCTGAGATGATTGCTACCATTCTTCAAAAGGAAACAAATCAGGATACACACATAACAAATAGTATCATCGTCAAGATGACAGAAATAAAAATGTAACTAATGCGTGTGTGTGTGTGCGCGCGCATGCCTAGGTGCGTGTTTGTGTGTGTGTGTGTGTGTGTGTGCGTGTGTGTGTGTGTGTGTGTGTGTGGAACATCGCAGGTCTCACGTTGCATACAAAGAGGTCACCTCACAGTCCTCTACAGTGGCTTTGCAACCTTACAAGCCTCTCACAAAGCTCATACCAGCCTGTGCTCAGCACCAAATCCATGCAGACCACTTCCCTCGATCATCCTCCTCATCACGGCTCTTTCCTCTGATCCTGCAGAGAATGTATTTCATTAGGACTCTGGTAGCTGACTTATTTGGCCTCAAGAATACATTCTATTAAAAAGAGCCCTAACCAGTCTGGCTCAGTGGATAGAGCGTTGGCCTGCGGACTGAATGGTAGGTCCCAGATTTGATTCCAGTCAAGGACATGTACCTTGCTTGCGGGCACATATCCAGTAGGAGGTGTGCAGGAAGCAACTGATCCATGTTTCTCTCTCATCGATGTTTCTAACTATCCCTCTCCCTTCCCTTCTGTAAAAAAATCAATATAATATATTTTTTAAAAAGATGCTCTTCATTCTAAAATTTTGCTTGGCTTTTTAAAAATATGTTCTTATTGAATTTTAGAGAGGTAAGGCAAGAGATAGGTAGAAACATTGATGAGAGAAACATCATCAATTGCTGCCTCCTGCATGCCCCCTACTGGGGATTGAGCCCACAAAAGGACAAGTGACCTCTTGGTTCATGGGTTGACACTCAGTCACTGAGCCACCTGGACTGGGCAACTTTTGCTTGGCTTTAATCTTTCATGCTAACATTGAGCTAAGGAAGCCAACGAGAAAACAACAGTGTAGCTAATGCCTACAGTGTACAGACCTTTGCTAGGCCCTCCACCCAAGTTATCTTATCAATTCTTAGTTAACCTCACCCTTTCTCTTTCATATGGAACTTCAATAGATCTAGATAGCATTCTGCTCAGTCATTTTAGGCCTGGGGTGCAATTTTCTGCTCCTGGACTCTGCAAAGATAAGGAGTCTTAATTCTGACCCAGACCCAGTACCTGATAGAGCTACTGCTACCCAGACAGATGCTACTAGCATGGCCTGCCTGCCTGCATCTCTGGATATTGCAGCTTGTAGCTGTGTTCCATCTGCCACCTATTTGGGCTTCTCTGAGGCCACCTTCTTGACTGGCCGCCCACCAGTTGCCTAATAACACTCTACCTGCTGGAACCCATGTTACATGTGCCTCTCATCAGCAGCAGCTGAGGTTGAACCTCCAACACCAATCCCACCACAGCAGACAAGTCTAATTCCAAGTCCAAAGATCTCCCAGCCTGCTGATAACCAGAACGATGAGCCGAGTGTTTTTCCCAGGGTTGTGTCACGAAGCTGAAAAATGAGCTCTGTACATCAGAAGATTTAAGCAAAAGTGTGGAAAATTTATTACAAGCAGATTTCGACACCCCACATGGAAAGGGGGTGGGGGTGGGGGGCAACAATGGGCTGCCTGGTGAAGCCTTGTAGTCCAGGCTTATGTATTTGCTATAAGCCTGCTTTTATATCTATTTGTGTTGTCACCTGATTGATTCTCTCAATTGTTCTTTCCCAGCAACAAACCTGAACTCTCCCTGCTTCCATGTGTTCTTTCTCTGTTTCTATGCTGAATTTCTTTGTTTCTACTAGTATGTGTCAGCACACCTTGTTGCTGCAGGCCCTCTCTTGGTTTCTCACACCTCCCACTTTAAGTCCACAAACATTATATTATTTCTGCTTGGTTGGTTTCTGTAATTAGGCTGCTGAAACTGCCATGTCTGCCCCTGCCTATGTTCCACCTGCCTTGCTTTTCCACTGGATCCCTGCCCTGTATGTTTATATCAAGCTAACAGTAACCCTGCCATACCTGGGTATAACACCTCAATGATTCTATGGTATACATTTGGGATACTCCATTTTTTATTGTTTAGCTGTTCCAGTTTCTTCAAATTAAGTTATCTGGAAAAAGTAAGCAGCTGAAATTTGAGTGTATTTTTTGCAGATTAAGGACTGATAAGAGAAAAATATTGGACTAATTGAACCTTGTCTTTTGATCAGCTCCACACTGGAGAATGGAGGTGATGCCAGATTGTGAAAACCGATGAAGCCAATTACTTGTCTGTTCCTCAGTGTGACCTAGTGCCCGTGACTGCGATTGGCAATCTGAAATCTCTAGGGCAGGGCTTGATGCTGCAGTCTTGAGGAGAAACATTTTCTTCTCTGGGAAATCTCAGTTTTTGCTCTTAAGACCTTCAACTTGAACTTGCTCTCTCTGAGCTCCAGCGCTGAGGCAGCAGCTTGAGAGGTGCCAGGGACATATGGGGAGGAACAGAATTGTCTGGCTTCAGGATGAGAGCTGGAGGGGCAGCTTTCCCCAGATAAAAGTGCTGGCAGAGGGACGCTCCTTTGCTGAGCCCTCCTCACACAGAGCCAGGAGGTGGGCGCCATATCTGAGTCTCCATCCCATGTTTTTATTTTTTACTTTATTTTATTTTTTTAATGTTTTTATTGATTTCAGAGAAGAAGGGAGAGGGGGAGAGAGATAGAAACATCAATGATGATGTATGCACTAGGCTTAAAGCAAACTTACAGTAGCAGTGAGAAAATTTTAGACTCAGCAAATGTTGAGGTAACCTGTTCCGAGTTCTGAGAATTGACAAGACCAAGGATATGGCTAAGGATGGGTGGCCATGCTTGGCCCTGGAAGTTCCTGGTCATCACACCTGTGCGTGAGAACCCTGAATAGAGTATTGTAAAAGGATGTTTGTGGCTTGTAGAGTATTGTAGTGTTATGGGTTAGCTCAGCGAGATAGACCACCGACTCAGAATTTAAATTTTAAGAGCCTTTATTAAGCTGACCAGCTGACTGCTAGCCGTGTCCTTCCCATAAGAGCCCACAGCTTGCAGTGCAGACCAAGAGTACAGCAAGACCTTTTATCTGCAACACTACAAAGTATTTTTTTTAAAAAAAAAGAAAAAAAAACTGCAGAGCAGTTCATTAGAGGTTCCTGGTACTGGCAGGGTAAAAAGTTTACATAAAATTTATGAGCAGGGTCACACCTGGCTGGGTTCAATCATAACACATTGCTTTTCTAGCGAGATAATTAGCAATTTTTCTCTCCCATGGTCCCTGCCCCTCAGCCTACTTAGTAATTCTTTTTTGTCAGGCCCCAGCCCCTAGCACAGTAGCAGTTATGATGGATATTGGTGGTTTGTGCAAATAAAAGCTTGCTTGACCCCAAGGCTGCTGCTGCTGTTTGGGCTTGCTCCCTGCGTGGAGAAGTCCGAGGCAGTAACTGGCCTGTTTCAATAAATCCTCACTGGCTGTTTTAGACCTAATTGGAGTCGGTGGTCTTACTCTAGTAAATGTTGGTCCACAACAATGACAGACAAGAATCAATCAGCTGCCTCCTGCATGCCCTACCCTGGGGATCAAGTCCAAAACCTGGACACATGCCTTGACCAGGAATTGAACCATGACCTGCTGGTTCATAGGTCGACGCTCAACCACTGAGGAACACCGGTTGGGCTCCATGTTTTGATTTTTAATAAATAACATAAAATTAACCACTTTAACCATTTTTAAAAATCCTCACTCCTGCTTTTTCCATTTGTGGACGAAAGGGGCCACATGCTGACCTGACAAGCTCAGGGGCGGCCTGCATGGTGGTCTTGCAAACTCAGAGACCTAAAGTAACCCCAAAGGGTGGTCTGAAATTAAACTTTAACTAAAGCAGTTATGGTGGGCAGTTATGTCCTAGGCCAGTATCTTCACTGACAAGGTCAACCTTCACCTTAACTGAGCTTATCTGTCTTTTTGCATCTATGATAACATACCCTGAAATATCTGGGTAACTTGTAACTTCCCTTTATCTGGAGCCCCTGTGGCACAACCAAATATGCTGGGTGCCAGGACAGATACCACAAATTCCTTCATTATCATGTTAATGTTCCTGCAGCCACCTAAGTATGTGTCCATCACTTTACTTTTTATCCAATCCCAGGGGTTTCCCCTGCTTTGCTTTATCCCTCCTACTTAATCTATCCCCAATGGATTACATGTAACCCACCTATGTTCCTCCTTTGATTGCAAATGTATAAATGCAGATGTAACCCCGCCATTCTCTGGAGCACTATCTCAATTCGTTGAGGTTCTGCTTCCCTGGCATATGTCGACAGTTTGGCTCAAATAAACTCACAAAATTCTTTACAGGTTTCAATGGTTTTTTACATTAACACATTGATTCTTAGAGAGACTGGAAGGGAGGAGGACGGGAAGAGAGAGACAGAGAAGAGACAGAGAAATATCAATGTATCTCACATTGATTGGTTGCCTCCTACCCCCCAACTCCCAACTAGGGGGTGGGATCAAACCTGCAACCCAAATCCATGCCCTTGACTGGGAATTGAACCCCCAACCCTTTGGTGGACTGATTGACACTCTAACCACTGAGAAACACCAGCTACCGTACATTTTATAACCATTTTAAGTGTAAAGTTTAGTGGCATTAGGTGCGCTCACAATGCTGCACAGCTTCCACCACTGTCCAGAAGTCTGTTTCTTTTCCCTGACTGAAACTACCCATTAAATAACTCCCCATCCCCTTTCCCCCAGCCCCTGGCACCATTATACTTTCTGTCTCTATAAAAGAAATTGGACAGAAATTTCTTTTTTATGGCTACCCTGGGTATTTCATATAAGTGGAGTCATATAAATTTATCCTTTTGTGTCTGGGTTCTTTCCCTAGGCATAGTGTCCTCGAGGTTCACCATGCAGTAGTAAATAACAGGATTTCCTTTTTAAAGACTAAATAATGTTCCATTGTATGTATAGACCACATTTTGTTTACCCATCCATTGTTGAGGGACACTTGGGTTGCTTTGAATGCACATTCTTACCCTCAAGGCCGGCTTTAGGAGGACATAAGATAATGCCTCTCTCAGATGTTAAATGCTGCCCAGAAGGGAATGTGATGTGGTGGTTACTGGAAGTTGGAATCATGAGCTCATTGCACTGTAGGCCCCTCCCCTCAGCCTGAGAAGGCATCCACAGCCTCCATATGCAGAGACTGGCTGGTTGTGGAAATAATCGGCTTCAAACTGGGTGCAGGAGTTAAACAACACGGGTGATGTGCAGACATGACTTTGCAATGGGTCCAATATTTAAGCAAGGTTATGTGTGAAGTGCTGTTACATGTCAGATGGCTATTGAATATTTGACCAAAGTCCTGAACTACAAAAGAAGTGCATATGCAAATGTCACAGACTAAAGGAATGTGATAGCTACCAGATTTATCTAGCAGTGCTATTTTCCTTCATTATATCCACAATGCACTTGCTGCAAGAGGTTGTGATGGATTTGTAAATATTTGGGGCCCAATTACTGTTTCATTGGCATGCCCTTCACCATGATGTCATTGCCTTTAGCAATGAGGGGACCACACTTACAGCAGATATGTATGATGGGATGAGATAGATGACACAGGGCATCCTGAAGATGTTGTTGGCATGCACTAAGGGTCAGAACCCGTGTCCACCCAACTATCTGGTAAAAGTAGAAATTACAACTGTGGAAAGCTGTGTTCACTTCCACAAACCTGTGCATATGCCAGAAGGGCCTAATATGGACACATTATTGGGTACATGGATTCTCTCTCTTTAGTACCTTATAAGGAACTTACATATAACAAGGGTGCTTATGTTGCTTGGAGTTGTGCTGTAACCTGAAATAATTTTTTTTTTTTAGAAGTTGCTTTTCCAGCCATTAGTCAATGTGATTTGACTGTGACTATTCTATACAAGCAGTTTGAGCTCATATACCTTATTTTGAAAATATTTTCTCCTCAGATATCTTATTTTAAATATTATATCTGTTCTGTCCTTCAAATCAGAGATTCAAAACTTAAAAATAACTACGGCTTTGAACTATTGGCTGTGCCCTGGAAATAATACCCATCTCTCTTTACAAGTGGGCAAGAAGGAGGTTATTTTCTACATCAAAAGCTAAGAAACCGGAGGTGAGCTATAGTATTAGGAATCAGATTCCCTCTGTGGGGCCTCATACTGGGGGAATCCCACGTGGTATTGGACAGGACTGAAATAAAGCAAACTCTAGTAGAACTGGAAACTTCTACTTTCAAAACTGAACTATTTTTTATTTTTATTATTTAAAAAACTTTACAAATTTATCTCTTTATCAGTTTTATTGAGATGAATTGACATAGCACTGTATAAATTTAAAGTGTACAATGTGTTGATTTCATACATTCATATATTGCAAAATGATTATCACCATAGTGAGAAGGTTAACCCCTATTTTGTCAAACTACTGTTTGGAATTCTCTGCTATTTTTTAGGTGGCCTCTTATTCTAAAAAAATGACTTTGCTTTCTAGCCTGCTCTATCCTGCTTGAATACTGAGGAAGGTAAACTTAGCTGTCTGACCTTGTGGGCCAGAGACTAGGTATGCCCATACTCTCAATGCCCTGCCAGGTGTAGTTTTTAATTGGATAGAACTGTATAGTTTTCAAGGCCACCAGCGAGACAACCACTAAGCACACATAGGGCTGGATCTTTAATAAAAAGGGAAGTTCTGCTTGTAGCTCTGCTTATAATTTGAAGTCATTTTCTCTAAGCCCAATGTGGTGAATAAAGTGTGACTCCAAACTCTCTGAGCATTGCTTGATTTATTCTGGCTCTCTGTAACAATAGCATTAGCTAACACCTCCGTTACACAACCATTTCCTTTTTGTGTTGAGAACATTTGAGATCTACTATCTTAGCAACTCTCAAATATGTAATTCAATATTATTATATAATACCATGCTGTACATTAGATCCCCATAACTTTTATTCTTGTAACTAGAATTTTGTACCCTTTGGCCAGTATATTCCGTTTCCCGACCCCCAGGCCCTGGTAACTACCACTCTACTCTTTTTTCCTCTATGTAAAGCTGAATGATTTCTCTACAAATTGTACATGCCCTTTTGCTTGGTACTATTTTTATATACATCTATATTTATATTATTATTATATTAAACATTAATAACAGTATTATTATATATTATCATGTTATTATAAATTATTTATTAATATATTATATATTATTATTATTATATATATTTGAATATATATTTAAATATCTACATATATAATTATCTATAATAACACAAGTATAATATGCTATTAGACCGGATGTCCTTCCTTCCAGAAAAGCCACAGTGGGTGGGGGCCTCGGCAGAGGTGGCAGAGGCCCCTGGCCATGGCAGAAGCGGCACAGGCCCCTGGCCATACCACCGTTGGCCAGGGGCTAGGACCAAGGCCCTTGCATGAATTTCATGCATCAGGCCTTTAGTAGTATTATAAGTTTTAAACATTTTCTTACCAGCCTGTCTCAGCTATGCCAAGGGTAAGCAAGGAATGGGTGGTCCAGAAGCAAAGGCCCAGAGTGATAGAGGCAGTGACAGGTGAAGAGAAAGATCTTCATGGAGCACCTGAAACTCACAAGAGTTGCAGTTGCTCAGTCACCTGACCCAAGGTGGTCTCCTTTCAGAAGTTACTGGGGTATCAGATCAATGGGGTTCCCGTGTGTACTAACAAAAGCATTTGTTTAAAACAATGTGTTTTGACTAAGTTAATTACAACTGTTTCTCCAATCCCTTGACATCCTTCCAGTTTGGAGAGGCAAAGAACACATCAGACTTTGGGAAGCTCAGATCCTGGGAAACTTCTGGGCACCTACTGGCTGTGAGGTTACCGATGATGGTCCGTCAATCCCTCACCTGCTGGCCCAGCATCAGATGAAACAGGGGGTCACGTATTTTAAAAACCTATCTACACTAATAAAAGAGAAAAATGGTAATTGGCGTACGATGATACCCTTTTCATTGGCTAATCAGGGCTATATGCAAATTAACTGCCAACTAAGATTGGCAGTTAACTGCCAACAAGATGGTGGTTAATTTGCATATGTAGGCACAATGCAGGGAGGCGAAAGGGAAAGCAGGAAGAAGCCCCCTGCCACTGACAGTGATCGGAAACCCAGGGGGGAGCTAAGAGCTGGGGGGCAGGGCAAAGGCGGCCCTGGGGCTGCCTTTGCCCTGCCCCCCAGCCATGATCAGAGAATCAGGCGCCTTTGCCGCCCTGGCCAGTGATAGCAGGAAGTAGGGGTGGAGCCAGCGATGGGAGCTGGACACGGTCGAAGCTGGCAGTCCCAGGAGCTGGGGATCCCTTGCCTGGGCCTAAAGCGGAGCCCACAATGGCGGGGCCGCTGCAGCTGTGGGTCCCCGCTGCCCGAGCTGGATGCCTCAGCAAGAGGCGTTAGGCCTGGGCAGGGGCGGAGCCTGCAACCGCGGGGAGCTGGGGGTCCCCTGCCCAGGCCTGACACCTCTCGCGGAGGCCTCAGGCCTGGTCAAGGGGCCGATCCAGTGATTGGTGATCGGAGGGTGATGAGGGTCAACTCCTCTGGCAGAGGCATCAGGCCTGGGTGGGGGGCAGAGCCTGGGATTGGGGGGATATGATGGTCCCCTTGCCCAGGCCTGAAGCCTGGGTCAGAGGTGTCAGGCTTGGTAGGGGGGTGGAGAAAGCGATCAGAGGGAGATGGGGGTCCCCTGCCCAGGCTTGATTCCTGGGCCAGAGGCCTCAGGCCTGGGCGGGGGCCAGAGCCAGTGATCGGGGGGAGATGGGGGTCCCCTGTCCAAGCCTGACACCTCTGGCGGAGGCGTCAGGCCTGGGCAAGGGGCTGATCAGGTGATCAGAGGGTGATGGGGGTCTACGCCTCTGGCTGAGGCATCAGGCCTGGGCAAGGGGCAGAGCCAGCAATCGGAGGGGTCTGGGGGTCCCCTGCCCAGGCCTGACGCCTGGGCCAGAGGCATCAGGCCTGGGCTGGGGGCAGAACCAGTGATGGGGGGAAATGAGGGTCCCCTGCCCAGGCCTGACACCTCTGTCAGAGGCGTCAGGCCTGGGCAAGGTGCCGATCCTGCGATTGGAGGGTGATGGGGGTCAACGCCTGAGGGCTGCCAGTATGTGAGAGGGGGCAGGCTGGGCTGAGGGACACTCCCCCCCCACACACCCAGTGCACAAATTGCGTGCACCAGGCCCCTAGTCCTATATAATAAAACCCTAATATGCAAATCAAACGGCTGAGTGACTGGTGGAACGACTGGCTGCTATGATGCGCACTGACCACCAGGGGGCAGATGCTCAACACAGGAGCTGCCCCCTGTTCATAAGTGCACTCCCACAGGGGGAGCGCCACTTGGCCAGAAGCCTGGCTCAAGGCTGGCGAGTGCAGTGGTAGTTGCGGGAGCCTCTCCCGCCTCTGCAGGAGCACTGAGGAGCAGTGAGCTGAGTGGTAAGGAGCGAGGTGTCCTGGGCTGCAAGAGGGATCCTGAAATGCAAGAGGGATGTCCACCTGCAAGCTTAGGCCCGATCCCCAAGGCAATTGGGCCTAAGCCAGCAGGCAGACATCCCCTGAGGGGTCCGAGACTGTGAGAGGGTGCAGGCTGGGAGGAGGCACCCCCTCGTCCCAGTGCACAACTTTCGTGCACCGGGCCTCTAGTTTTCAATAAAACTCCATCAAGGTCTTCTCTCCCACCAAGAGTCCAATACATATTTGGCTGATAAAAGTCATCAAATCAATCAAGAAAGGTAATGGTTGGCTATTTTTGAAAATACTGAGATTAGTTTGTAGGAAGGGTCATCAATTTTTATGTCCTGATTATTTGAGTTCAGACAAATAACCAGCAGTCTCAGGAAGCTTGGCCCTTCTCTGCCTGCGGGCTTCTCACCTCCCTTATCCCAGTGCTTCCGCCATCAATCCCTGCACCACAGTGGCAGGTGAAAGGCAGCAGTTATACCTGGAGGGAAACAAACCTCTGAGCATTTTTTGTTAGAGAAAAGCTTTTTTCCCCCAAATAAAAGCTGGTCTTGGAAACATAGTAAATGCCCAGATTTTATCCTAAAGATATTAAAAACAAAGTAGGAAATAAATGAGACTTCCAGTTCATCAAAAATGAAAACATTGATTTCATGTCTAAAGAAATTGAATTGTTAAGTTGTAAGTCCATGTTTTCTTTTGTGCTTCTCAAAAAGACTGAGTGCCTTAGAAGGGAATTTTTATTGTATTTTATGAGCATCTACTATTCAAAGGAACCAAAATGGAACCCATTGTTGGATTCCACATAATCAGACGGAACTACTCATTCTAATGTTTGGTTTTGCTCTCTTGTGAGAGCCACCCAGAATGGCTGTGTGTGCTGGTGGTCCATATGGGGGTTGGTGGCGGGAGCTCCTGTACTCAGGGCACTCTGACTCCCCAGGCTGTGTTGACTCATGTCCATCTTGGTGGGAATGACCAATTCTCATGCCAGTGTGAAAGAGCAAAAGAGAAAGTGAAAGCCAAAAGAGGCAGTGGGCCAGAGTGACATTTATCAGGCTCTGGTGACAGTGATCTGCGAGGCCTACCATGGCCTTCCTTTAAGCAGCCCTTACTTGGTGTTTTCCATTTGCCTCAGAGGCATGTACGCACGTGCAGTGTGAATGTTTTCCATCTTCTTTGAACAGATGGGATATCTGAGGCCATTCCGTGGTTAAGTGCTGTTTGGAACTGGCAGTAATACGAAATCTGCTTTTTTAAAATGAGGAAAATGCATGATTTGGAACCCGCAGATGTAACTGAGTAGCTCTTTTCTGCTTGGTGAATCTCCCGAGAAGTGAACAGTCCTGAGGTCCATATTGAAATGGAAATGGTGGCCCCGACAGTCACAGTGTCTCAAGATCAAGGACCAAATTTGAGACTGCTGTTTACAAATTGTGCCCCAACCTGCCTAGGAAGAGCATTCAATCATCTTTGTGCATGAAAAACACTTTAAGAGCCCGGTCAGTGCTTCTAAATGGTTGAGCATTGACCTAGGAACCAAGAGGTCACATGTTTGATTCCTGGTCAGGGTACATGTTGGGACTTCAGGCTTGATCCCCAGTAGGGGGAGTGCAGGAGGCAGCCAATGAATGATGTTTCTCTCACATCATTGATGTTTCTCTCTATTCCTCTCTTTCTAAATATCAATAAAAACATTAAAAAACACTTTAAGAAATATATTTTTCTTATCTCATTAGTTTTACCCAATCTTTCGTTAAATTCATGAACACTGCCTCTCTTCCTCCCATATGCTCTCAACACTCTACTGGGGATGCAAAATCCATGAGCTTAGCAGCTGGCATCAGCATCCTCTTAGGAGAGGTACAGAGGAGCTTCCCCTGAGCTCACACAGCACTTGGCCTATACTTTTCAAGGTTTAAAATAAAAATTGTGGTAAAATAAAACAATTTATTATTTTAGTCATTTTTAAGTGTACAGTTCAGTAGCATTAAGTACATTAACATTGCTGTGCCATCATCCCCACCATCCATCCACAGATCTTCTTTTTAACTTACAAAACTGAAGCTCTATCCATTAAACATTAACCTCCCTTATACCTTTCCGCCCCCACCCCCAGCCCTTGGCAACCACCATTCTAATTTCTACCTTTATAAATTTGACTACTCTAGGGACCTCATATAAGTATCTGACTTAATTTAATTAGCTTAATGTCATCAAGTTTCATCCATGTTGTAGCATGTGTCATAATTTCTTTTTCTGAAAAATATTCTATTGTATATATATATATATATACACCATATTTTGACTTATACTTTTTATTTATTTTAATCCTCATTCAAGAAATGAGGATATTTTTCTATTGGTTTTTAGAGAGAGTGAGAGGGAGGGGAAGAGGAAAGAGAGAGAGAGAGAGAGAGAGAGAGAGAGAGAGAGAGAGAGAAACATCAATGAGAGATATACACATTAATTGGTTGCCTCCAGCACAGACCCCGACAGTGGGCAATGACTGAACCTACAACCCCAGGTATGTGCGCTTGACTGGGAATTGAACCTGAGACCCTCTGGTGCACAGGCCAACGTTCTAGCTACGATGCCACGCCAGCCAGGGCTTGGCATATACTTTTTTCTAAAATGGGGTATGGTTGACATATCATATTAGTTTCAGGTATATCACATAATGATTTGATATATGTATTATATTGCCAAATGTTCACCACCATAAGTCTAGTTAACATACATCACCACACATAGTTATAAAATTTTTGTTTGCTCTGACTTAGAACCTGAACTTTGACTAATTTCAGTAAAAAATTTGTCAAAGTTCAGGTTCTAAGTCAGAGCAAACAAAAATTATCCTATCTAATAATAGACAAAAAGGGTAATTAACCATACCTCCGACAAGCTTCCCATTGGCTAATCAGCACCATATGCAAATGAGCTTCCATCCAAGATGGCGGCTAATTTGCATACTGCAGTCAGGGCGGGACTGTGTGAGTCGCCATTGCCAGCTGCCATCCAGGCCTCCATGCGTCTGCCCCAGAAGCGGCCTGCCCACTGCCCATGACCTGATCCGGTCAGGGCCGCAAGCGGGCACCCATGTGCAGCCGCAGAAGCGGCCTTCCCACAGCGTGTGCAGCCACAGAAGTGGCCTGTCCGCCGCCCGTGACCCGATCCAGTCCCAGGTTGCAGGCCGGTGCCCCTGTGTACCTGCAGAAGCCACCTGCCCACGCCCGTGTGCGGCCGCAGAAGCCGCCTGCCCGCTGCCCATGACCTGATCCGGTCCCAGGTTGCAGGCCGGTGCCCATATGCACCCACAGAAACCTCGGGCCGGCGCCCATGTGCAGCTGCAGAAGCCACCTGCCTGCCGCATCTCACTATGATCCACTGAGTTATGAGGCCAGAGAGCAAGGAGAGCTTTCCTCCCTGAGTCAAAGTGGGGAGCGGACGACAAGGCCTCCCCTCCTAAAGTCACCAAAGGACAGGACCTAACCTAAGCCACATCCTCTGAGACAGCCCGGCAGGCACCACTGACCCTCTCTGCAGGCCGGGTCCCCCTCCCCCTTCCCCTGTCCCTGCACAGCTCCCATAGCTCCCCACTGGCTGAGTCAGGCACAACAGGTTTGCAGCCACAGGGGCGATTTAGCAGCTAATGAAAAATGCGAGAACAAACAAATGAAGCAGCTACTGCAGTGGGGAATAGACGTTCATCAAATTCGTTGTCTCTGAGAAACTGAGGCAGCCAGCACAGGCCCCTGCACAGGATGAGGCTTCTGCTTCTAAAGAAACGTCCTGGTGTTAGAGGTGAGGAGGTGCTGCCTTTCCCATCTTGGAGCTCTAGGAGGAGACTGTGCTCCCCCTCCTGGTATTCTTAACACCCAGAGACCCCTCCCCAGTCCAGGCAGGAATGTTCCACGCTGACCACCTCCAGAAAGCAGAGAACAAAGAGGCACTTCTTACTTCAAGCCTCTAAACCAGTGGTTCTCACCTTGGCTGCACATTAGAATCACCTGGGAATCTTTTTAAAATTCTGATTTCTGGGCCTCATCCTCCAGAAATTCTGTTTCTTTGTTATGGGGTGGGGCCACAACATTAGTAACAAAGAAAGAATTTCGGGAGGATGAGGCCCAGAAATCAGAATTTTAAAAAGATTCCCAGGTGATTCTAATGTGCAGCCAAGGTTCAGAACCACTGCTCTAAACAGACTTGACCACTGCGGGCAAAGACCTGCAGCTGAGAGGGGACAGGTTCTGGGTGTCGAGGCCCAGAGTGTGGAAGACCTCCTGGGGGAGCAGTGGATCTGGAAGCCTGTGTGCTGGGTCAGAGACACGCCTGCCTCCCACCCTCCCCTGCCCTGCACATAGACGTGCCTGGACTGGGGTGAGGAGGAGAAGGAGAACTAGAGGGAAGGAACACTGAGTGTTTGTTGGCGGCCATGTAGAAAGGACTGTGACCCTCCCCTCCCACTGAGTCACTCCCTAAGGCAGCAGGAGACGGAGGGTCTGAGAGCAGCCACACAGCTCTGTGGCCATGACCAAGGCACCAAGATGGTGTCCGTGTAATGGGGCTGAGGAGGTGTCAGAGGACCTCACCCCAGAAAGCCCAATAGCTCTGTGTGTGTGAGAGAGAAGGTGGCAGGGAGGGAGAGAGAGAGCGAATTGGACTCAAGAGGCCTCAAGCTCTGAGGGAGCTTCTCTTTTTAAAATTCTTCTTTATTTTTATTTTGCTGCTTTGTCTGGGTGTTTCATTGTTTGTCTTCCTACTCACTGATTTTTACTTCTACTTCATCCAGTTTGCTGTTGAACCCTTCTAGTGTATTTTCCAGTTCAGTTATAATTTCTGTTTTTATATTTTCTGTCTCTTAAAGTTTCATGTTCATCTGCAGTTCAGTGAGCAATTTTATGATTATTACTTTGAAGTCTTTGTCAGGTAGGTTGCTTATCTGTTAAATTAAGGTATTTTTTCTGAGTTAGTTTTATTCTTTGGTTTGACCCATATTTGTTTCCTCATTTTGCCTGACTCTCTGTGTTTGTCTATATGTATTAGGCAAAATAGTCCTGAAGGAGTGACCTTGTGTAGGAGATGATCTGTGGGACCCAGAGGCACAATCTCCTCTTGCTACCAGAGCCAGGTGCTCAAGGAATTGGGTCTAAACCAGCATTTGGACATCCCTCTCATAATCCGGGACTGCTGTCACCCAACTGTTGCCTGCCTGCCTGCCTTATTGCCCCTAACCATTTCTGCCTTCCACCCTGATCACCCCCTAACTACTCCCCTGCTGGCGTGATTGACACCTAATCACTCCCCTGCCAACCTGATCGACGCCTAACTGCTCCCCTACTGACCAGGTTGCCTCCAACTGCCCTCTCCTACAGGCCTGGTCACCCCCAACTGCCCTCTCCTGCAGGCCTGTTCACCCACAACTGCCCTCCCCTGCATGCCTGGTTGTCCCCATCTGCCCTCCCCTGCAGGCCTGGTCCCCCGTAACTGCCCTCCCCTGCAGGCCTGGTTTCCCCTAAGTTCCCTCCCTTGCATGCCTGGTCACCCCCAACTGCCCTCCCTCCCCTGCAGGCCTGGTCGCCCCCACCTTCCCTCCCCTGCCGGCCATCTTGTGGTGGCCATCTTGTGACCACATGGGGCAGCTGTCTTATGTGAAGGCATGACAATCTATTTGCAAATTATTTCTTTATAATAAAGGACTAGAGGACCAGTGCACAAGAATTTGTGTACTCAGGTGGGGGGGGGGCTGTCCCTCAGCATGGCCTGTGCCCTCTCACAGTCTCAGACCCCTCGAGGGATGACCACTGGTAGTTTAGGCCTGCTCCCCGAGGGATTGGGCCTAAGCTGGCAATCAGTCATCCTTCTGGCAACCCTCGGGGGATGTCCACTTGCCAGCGGGAAGCAGACCTAAGATGCAGACTCACATCCTTAGTGCTGCTGAGGAGCTAGGAGAGGCTCACACCACCATCACCGCTGTATGGGCAGCCATCAGCCTGGCTTGTGGCTGAGCAGAGCTCCCCCATGTGGGAGTGCACTGACCACCAGAGGGCAGCTCCTGCATTGAGTATCTGCCCCCAAGTGGTCAGTGTGTGTCATAGTGACCAGTCATTCCCAGTCTTTCTGCTGTTAGGGTCACTTTGCATATTACTATATAGGATAGAGGCCTTGTGTTTGGGTGGTGGCCAGCTGGTTTTCCCTGAGGGGTGTCCTGGATCAGGGTGGGGGTCCCGCTTGGGTGCCTGGCCAGCCTGGGTGAGGGGCTGATGGCTATTTGCAGCTGGTCACACCCCCTTCATTTTGGTGGTCCCCACTGGGGTGCCTGGCCAGCCTGGATGAGGGGCTCATGGCTGTTTTCAGGCTGGCCACACCTCCTTTAGGGTGGGGGTCCCCATTGGGGTGCCTGGCCACTCTGGGTGAGGGGCTGAGGGCCGTTTTCAGGCTGACCCGCGACTGAAGCTCCCATCCACTACCTTTTTTCTTTTCTTTTTTTTCATTCTGGTATTTATTTACCTTCTATAATTGAAACTTTGTTGCCATCACTGGTGCTCCCTGCTCTGAGGCCACAGCTGTCTGAAAGCAGGTGTCTGGGGTTTGTTTAGCTTCTATAATGGAAACTTTGTTGCTTTTTGAGCTGTTGCTTTTGGAGCTTAGAGCAGCCTGCGGCAGGCGGAAAACCTTGGCTTCCTCCATCACTGGAGCAAGCAAGCCTCCTGCTCGCTTCAGCTGCATGGCTGCTGGCTGCCATCTTTGTTGTCAGTTAATTTATTTTTAGTGTAGTTACTATGCATAACATACTGCTGTGGGGTATGTAAAGATAATTGCACACAGACCCCACCCTTAAGGAGATATTATAGTTTAAGAGGTAAAAAAGATTTTTCAAATCGCAAATTGTGGTAAGTGCTAAAATGAGGTGAGATCAAAGTGTGTGGGTGGAGGGATCAATTTTTTAAAAGGGAAGACTGGTATAGGCTTCCTAGAGAAGATAGTATTTGAGAAAAGGGAGAAGCAGAGGGGGGTAAGTAAATGTTTGTGTATAAGCTCTTTCTATGTGGCGGCTCTGTGGAAACCATGTCTAATAATATTTGGTTTCACACAGCTCACATAGAGCTACTGGGCAGAGAAACAGGGACGTGCTAGAGCTGAATTGGAATTCAGGTATGCGTGACTCGTGCCACTCCGAGGTAGGCCTTCTCCTATCATAGATTTTCCACAAGAGAGTATAGTGGAGGAGTGGAAATGGTGGGTAAGGGTCTTCCAGGTGGAAGAACTAGTGTTCCTAAAAACAAATAAAAGTATGGGAGTTTTCCAGGGATCCATTAGTAATCCAGGGTGGCTAGAACTTAGGGATTTTGAAGGATCATCCAGTAGGAGATAAAGCTGACTTCTATGTGGAATAGTAAAATTGTGGAAGGGTTCCAAGGCTGTTTTGAGGAGTTTAGACATTGTTCCATTTTACTTCAGGAGCTGTTGAAAAGTTCTTTGAGGTGGGGAGAAAATCAGTCAGACCTGATCCGTAGTGTGTGTCTCTGAGGTTGCCCCCTTTTTCCCATACCTTCCTCCTTAAAGCTTTCCTAATAAGGCACGCAGGAACCAACTGTAACCTTCTGTTTCAGTTTCACCTAAATTGTGGCCAGACCCTGTGCTTGACGATGCTATAGGATAAATAGGAAGGAAAAAAACTTTTAAATGGTTTTTAGGTGAGTGACCTACAGGCTCACTGGGAAAGTATCTGTGAAGTGACTGTGTGTTTTAGGTTTTGTCTGTCATCTTGAGTTAATTATGATTCTTTAGAAAGAGTTTTACTTGTAAATCTCAAACAGACAAATAAATTGCAAAACTGAAAATAGTACAAAGAACTCCTGTGTGTCTTTTATACAGATCACCACTATTAACATTTTGCCCCATTTGATTGTCATTTGTACTCTTTATGGTTACATTTTTTGCTGTCTCTATCTGTACCATTAATGTTTTTTTCTCAACTGTTCATTATGATCCTTTATCCCTAATACTATTTCCTAAGAATAGGCATATTTTCTTGCATAATCATAGGATAGTTATTAACTTTAACAAATTTAACATGGATATACTTTAATCTGCCATTCATATTCCAATTTGACTTGTCTATTTAATGTTTTCTAAACTGCATACATCCCACAATCCACTGTATCATAGCTTTTAATAAATATTTGATTGTCAGTAGTGATTATTTCTAGCATTAAACTTAATTTTTTTCCTTTATTGAGTAAGATATTACAAATGTGTCCTTATCCCCCCAATGACCCCTCATCCCCCCAATCCTGCCCTCACCCTCACCCCCTGTTGTCCACATCCATCACTTATGCTTATATGCATGCATACAAGTCCTTTGGTTGATCTTTCCCCCTCACCCACACCCTCCCCGCTTTACCTCCGAGTTTTGAGAGTCTGATTGATACTTCTCTTTCTCTACATCTGTTTTTGTTCATCGGTTTACATTGTTCATTATAATCCACAAATGAGTGATTGCATGTGATATTTATCTTTCTCTGACTGACTTATTTCACTTAGCATAATGCTCTCCAGCTCCATCCTTGCTGTTCCAAATGGTAAGAGCTCCTTCCATTTTTCAGCAGCATAGTATTCCATTGTGTAGATGTGCCAAAGTTTTTTAATCCATTCATCTGCTGATGGGCACTTAGGCTGATTTCAATTCTTAGCTATTCTAAATTGTGCTGCTATGAACATAGGAGTGCATATATCCTTTCTGATTGGTGTTTCTGGTTTCTTGGGATATATTCCTAGAAGTGGGATCACTGGGTCAAATGGAAGTTCCATTTTTAGTTTTTTGAGGAAACTCCATACTGTTCTCCACAGTGGCTGCACCAGTTTGCATTCCCACCAGCAGTGAACGAGGGTTCCTTGTTCACCGCATCCTCGCCAGCATTTGTCATTTGTTGAGTTGTTGATGATAGCCATTCTGACAGGTGTGAGGTGGTACCTCATTGTCGTTTTGCTTTGCATTCTCGGATGATTAGTGACTTTGAGCATGTTCTCATTGTCTCTCAGCCTTATGTATGTCCTCTTTCAAAAAGTGTCTATTTTGGTCTGTTGCCCATTTTTGGATTGGGTTGTTTACCTTCCTTTTGTTAAGTTGTATGAGTTCCCTATAAATGTTGGAGATATACCTTTATCGGAGATATCATTGGCAAATATGTTCTCCCATGCAGTGGGTTTTTTTGTTGTTTTGTTCATGGTTTCTTTTGCTGTGCAGAAGCATTTTATTTTGATATAGTCCCATTTGTTTACTTTCCTTTTAGTTTCCATTGCCCTAGGAGCTGTGTCAGTGAAGAAATTCCTTCAGTATATATCTGAGATTTTGCTACCTGTGGAATCCTCTAATAATCTTATGGTTTCCTGTCTTACGTTTAAGTCCTTTATCCATTTTGAGTTTGTTTTTGTGTATGGTGTAAGTTGGTGGTCTTGTTTCATCTTTGTTGCATGTGTCTGACCACATTTCCCAGCACTATTTATTGAAGAGATTGTCTTGACTCCATTGTATGTTCTTGCCTCCTTTGACAAATATTGATTGAGCCTAGTGGTTTGGGTCGATTTCTGGGTTCTCTGTTCTATTCCATTGGTCTATATGTCTGTTCTTGTGCCAGTACCAGGCAGTTTTGAGAACAGTGGCTTTGTGATGCAGCTTGATATCTGGTATTGAGATCCCTCCTACTTTGTTTTTCTTTCTCAGGATTGCAGCAGATATTCGGGTTTTTTTTTTTTCTTTTATTCCAGATGAATTTTTGGAGCGTTCTTTCTAGATCTGTGAAATACGCTGTTGGTATTTTAATGCGGAGTGCATTGAATCTATAGATTTCTTTGGGTAGTATGGACATTTTGATGATGTTGATTCTACCAATCCATGAGCACGGTATGTTCTTCCATCTGTTTATGTCTTCCTCTATCTCCTTTTCTAAATGTCTTGTAGTTTTCTGGGTAGAGGTCTTTTACCTCCTTGGTTAAGTTGATTCCTAAGTATCTTAATTTTTTGGTGCAATGGTAAATGGGCTTGTTTTTTTAATTTCTCTTTTTGTAAGTTCACTGTTGGCTTATAAAAATGCCATAGATTTCTTGGCATTAATTTTGTATCCTGCTACATTGCCAAATTCATTTATTATGTCTAATAATTTTTTGATGTAGTCTTTAGGGTTTTCTAAGTACAGTATCATGTCATCTGCAAATAAAGACAATTTTACTTCTTCTTTTCCAATCTGGATGCCTTTTATTTCTTCTTCTTGTCTTATCGCTTTGGCTAGGACTTCCAGTACTATGTCGAAGAGGAATGGTGAAAGTGAGCATCCCTGTCTTGTTCCTGTTCTTAAGGGAAATGGTTTTAGTTTTTGTCCATTGAGTATGATGTTGGCTGTAGGTTTTTCATATAAGGCTTTTATTATGTTGAGGTATGATCCCTCTATTCCCACTTTGCTGAGAGTTTTGATCAGAAAAGGGTGTTGGACTTTGTCAAATGCCTTTTCTGCATCAATCGATATGATTATGAGATTTTTGTCTCTCAACTTGTTTATGTGATTTATCACGTTTTTTGATTTGCGGATATTGTACCAGCCTTGCATTCCTGGAATAATTCCCACTTGGTCATGGTGTATGATCTTTCTAATGTAATGCTGCATCCGGTTTGCTAGGATTTTGTAGAGGATTTTAGCATCTGTGTACATCAGGGATATTGGCCTGTAATTCTCTTTCTTTGTGGTGTCTTTATCTGGTTTTGGGATTAGGGTAATGCTGGCTTCATAGAAAGAGCTTGGAAGTGTGCCTTCCTCTTGAATTTTTTGGAATAGTCTTAGAAGGTTTGGCTTTAGTTCTTCTTTGAATGTTTGGTAAAACTCCCCTGTGAAGCCATCTGGTCTAGGGCCTTTGTTTGCTAGAAGCTTTTTGATTAATGTTTCAATTTCATCAATAGTTATTGGCCTGTTCAGGTTTTTTTATTCTTCCTGGTTGAGTTTCTGAAGCTTGTGTTTTTCTAGGAATGTGTCCATTTCATCGAGGTTGTTCAGTTTGTTGGAGTAGAGTTGTTCGTAGTATTTTTTGACAATCCTTTGTATATCAATAAGGTCAGTTGTTACTTCATCTCTTTCATTTCTGATTTTGTTTATTTGGGTCCTCTCTCTTTGTTTCTTGGTGAGCCTGGCTAGAGGTTCATCAATTTTGTTAATCCTTTCAAAGAACCATCTGTTGGTTTCATTGATCTTTTGTATTGTTTTTTTGGTCTCTATATTGTTTATTTCTGCTCTGATCTTTATTATTTCCTTCCTTCTGGATACTGAGGGCTTTTCTTGTTGCTCTGTTTGTCACTCTTTGAGTTGTAGGGTTAGATCATCTATTGCCAGTTTTTCTTGTTTTTTGAGGTAGGCCTGTAGAGCTATGAACTTCCCTCTCAGGACTGCTTTCATTGTGCCCCATAGATTTTGGATTGTTGTGTTTTCATTGTCATTTGTTTCCGGGATGCTTTTTATTTCTTCTTTGATCTCTCTGGTAACCCAGTCATTGCTTAATAGCATGCTATTTAGCCTCCAAGTATTTGATTTTTTTTCAATGTTTCTATTGTAGTTGATTTCTAATTTTATGCCATTGTGATCTGAGAAGATGCTTATTATGATTTCTATCTTCTTGAATTTGAAGAGACTTTGCCTGTGTCCTAATATATGGTCTATTTTTGAAAATGTCCTATGTGCACTGGAGAAGAATGTATATTCTGTAGCTTTGGGGTGAAATATTCTGAAGATGTCAATTAAGTCCATCTGATCTAGTGAGTCATTTAGGATTTCTGTTTCTTTGCTGATTTTTTGTTTAGAGGATTTATCCAGTGGTGTCAGTGGGGTATTAAAGTCCCCTACTATGACTGTATTGCTATTGATCTCTCCCTTGATATCTTCCTGAAGCTGTTTTATGTATTTGGGTGTTCCTGTATTGAGTGCATATATGTTTACCAGAGTTATATCTTCTTGTTGAATTGCTCCTTTTAGTATTATGTAGTGGCCTTCCTTATCTCTTGTTAGGGCCTTTACTTTGAGGTCTATTTTGTCAGATAAAAGTATTGCAACCCCAGCTTTTTTCTCATTTCCATTTGCCTGAAAAATTTGTTTCCATCCCTTCACTTTCAGTCTGTGTGATTCCTTTGGTCTGAGGTGGGTCTCTTGGCGACAGCAAATATATGGGTCACGTATTCTTATCCATTCAGCTACCCTGTGTCTTTTGATTGGAGCATTAAATCCATTTACATTTCATGTTATTATTGAAAAGTACTTGTTTGTGGTCATTTTTATTCTTAATGTTTGTGTTTCTTTGTGTCTTTCTGTTTCTTCTTGTTACAGCAGACCCTCTCACATTTCTTGCATTGCTGGTTTGGTGGTAATAAGATCTCTTTGCCCTTTGTTGTCTGTGAAGCTCCTGATGCCACCTTCAATTTTGAATGATAGCCTTGCTGGGTATAGTATTCCTGGATTTATTCCTTTTCTTTACATCACTTTGTATATTTCATTCCATTCCCTTCTTGCCTGGTGTGTTTCTGTTGAGAAGTCAGCTGATATTCTAATAGGAGATCTCTTGTAGGTAACTTTCTGTCTCTCTCTGGCAGCCTTTAAGAATCTTACTTTGAAGTTGGTGTTTGCCAATTAAATTATGATGTGCCGTGGTGTTGGTCTTTTGGGGTTCATCTTGTTTGGCACTCTATGTGCTTCTTGGACTTGTGTAGTTTTTTTCTTGCCAGTATCAGGGAAGTTTTCTGTCATTATTTCTTCAAACAGGTTTTCTATTCCTTGCTTCTCCTCCTCTCCTTCTGGTATCCCTATTAAGCAAATGTTGTTTCGTTTTGCATTGTCCCAAATCTCCCTTAGGCTCTCCTCTTGCTTTTTAAGTTTTTCTTTTCAGTTGCTCCTGTGTTTGTGTGTTTTTTCCTACCTTGTCTTCTAATTCAATGATGCAGTCCTCAGCCTCTTCTCGTCTGCTGTTTAAGCCTTCCATTTTGTTCTTTATTGCAGCTATGTCATGCTTCATTTCCTCTTGGTTCCTTTTCATGTTGGTGACATTCTCATTCAGCTCCTTATAATTCTCATTGAGTTGTGTGCATTTGTCATCCAGCCGTTTGAGCATCCTTAGAACCATTACTCTGAATTCTTTCTCTGATAAGTTAGTAGCCTCAATTTCATTTAACTCCCTTTCTGGTGATTTCTCTATTTCTTTCATTTTTGGGTTGCTTTTTTGTCTTCCTATGTTTTGCTGTAATGTTTTAATTGTAATGCTGATTGCTTTGCTACCCAGTTTCTTTAGGGTGTGGTGCTACTGGTGTGACCTCTCAGGTCTCCTGAGTTTGGTAGTCTAGTGTAGCTCCCTACTTGGGCTCTTTGGGTTCTCTTGATGTAGGCCTGCGAGCTGGAAAGGCGCAACTGAGGTGTCTAGAAGTCAGCAGCTGTGTAGGTGGTGTTCCAATTTTTGCTGTCTTAGGCCCTTGATTGAAATCACGCTTGCCCAGCAGGGACTCACTGTGGCACCCAGGAACCTTCTATTGGGGTGGTGGGGCTCAGGAAGCCTGCGTTCTGGCAAAGAGGACTGTGGTGTCCAGAGTTCTGTTATTGTGGGGTGGGTAGACTCAGCTTTTGCTGCTGCCTCCGTGGTGTGGTTGGATACACGTGATTCCAACAGCAGCTCACAGAGGCACCTGTGGTGTGTTTGCCAGCAGGGTGTACTGACACACTGTGAAGGGCCCTGGCACTGAAGCCACTGGATTGCAGTGTCTGTGGGCATATATCCCAGAAGAGGGAATTCAGTGTTTCTACAGCCCAGCAGTGCAGCCCTGTTTGTTTAAGTGCATGAGCAGCAGGGCTCACAGCGGAGCCCCAGGACTGCCTGTGGAGCGGTGGTCTTGGGAGACCTGCACACTGGAAAAGCATGCACCTGTAGTGTCCAGAGTTCTGCAGCTGTGGGGTGGGGAAATTCAGATTTTGCTGATGCACTTGTGGTGGATATGCTTGCGTTCCCTGTAGCAGCACACAGGAGCACCTGCAGTGAGTTTGCTAGTGCAGGTACACTGAAGCACTCTGAAGCACCCTGGCAAGCTTCGGGCTGGTATCCAGGATGGGTGAATTCTGAATTTCTACTGCCCAGGGGAGTACATCCCTATTAGTCCAAGATCGGACCCAGCAGAGGCTCACCAGGGCTTCCCCAAAGTGCCCTGTGGATAGATGGGCTGAGGGGGAGTGATCTACTGTGGTGGTGCAGATCACAGGTACAGTTCCCCTGCTCTGAGTTCTGAGGCACTCTGTGGGGCCCTGGCGCTTAAGTTGTACAGCTGGGTGTGTGGGGGCAGTTATTCCCGCAGAGGGAATTCAGAATTTCTACTGGGTGGCAGTGAGCCTGTGTCTGTACAAAATCACACCCAGCTGAGTCTCCTGGTTACTCCTAAGAGGAGTCTATGGTGTGGTGTGCCTTGGAGACCTGTGTGCACTGGAGATGTGCAAACTTGCGTGCAGGCAATGTTGGAGGTCTGCCGCTGGGGAGGGGGAGGCTGCACTTACTGCTGCTGGAGGCACCTGGCTCCTTTGGCGCAGAGTCCCAGACTCTGAGGGTGTGGCTGCAGGATTTTGGCTGGAGTGGCTACTGGTCACGGGCATTGTCCAAGGCCTGTCTGGGTGGTGGTGCTGCTGAGTCCCTAGAAGAGGCCACTCTCCCCTTTAAGATGGCCTGGGGTCCTTGCCCAGGTCTGGGAGTGCCACAGTGGTGGTAGTCTCTCCATGTCCCAGAGAGCCTGGTCTGTCAGCCTCTGCTGCTCCTGCGGGATTTAACTGTCCCTCACTCACTCACACACCACACACATCCACACACTCTCCATTCATCCCCTCACTCACTCACTTCCTATCCCTCCCCTCCATCCTGCCAGCTGCCATCTTTCCAGTCTAAACTAAATTTTTTGAACAGCTTTCTTATCTGAAATTCTGTGCTTATCACTTTAAGGTGATTCAGGATGTGATAAATGTGCACATGGAAGAACTCAGTAATAATTGGCAAGAAGAGCAGGAAAAAGCAGAGGATGATGCTGAAAAGTATGTCATTGTGTTTATTGCTGAAAATGTTTTCTTTTTAAACTCGTATAATTGTTTAAGTTTTAGTAGCACTAAAACTCATCAGAGCACTTATTGTTTCTTGTCTTTGCTCATTATTATTACACCGGAGCTGTAAAACATGTTATAAAAACGGTGTCTCTTTACCCTTTTATGTGACTTGTAAGACTTCACATACTTATTTAGATCCTGTATTGTTGGTCTGATGCAGAACATTACTTTAGGCTGGTGCACACTGGAGACCAGTGAGGAAAGCGAACTGATGGATGGCCCTGTCTGTTTCCGGAGAGAAGAAAGGCGATCAGCTTCAGTAGGTTCCCGGCAGTCTGGTGGAAGCTGTTTGGATGCTGAGTGTTCGTGGCATAGAAGGGATTGGAGTCGGAGCCCACATAAACGAAAAAGAAATAAAGATAAAGATAAAAATTGGGACTCAAGGAGGAGGAAAGAGAGGTAAGTCTAACATTGTATCGTCCAACAGTGAATTGTTTACCTTAAGGTAGAGTTTCTTAAGTCATGTGTATGTAGACAGTTAATCGTGTTAAAAAGGTGTTTGCTTTTTCCCTGCTTCTTCCTTCCTCCCTTCAACTGTCCCTCTCTCTTTTTTGTTTTCTTCCTTTGCTAATTCCCAAGGTGTAAGGTCTATAGTGTCGGTGAGAAGATCCAAACTTTAATAGCAGTCAATTTTGCCCTGTTAATGTCCCTGATAAAATTTTGATAGCTGAGAGATATGAACTAATGCTAAAGTAATAAATTAAAAGCAGTTGAGGTCCATCCTATATTTCAGCTGCTTACTGGGCATCTTCCTAGATCCCATGTTCAGTGGGGTTTTACCTGAAGCCATCTTCTTCTCAGCCTGTTCCTCTCCCAGCATTTCCTATCCTGGTTAATGAATGACCCTCCTTTGTTCATCTGAGCCAGAAATCAAGGAGTCATGTTAGATACTCCTTTCTTTTCCTCACTATCCAGTCTTAATTGCTGTCAGTTCTTCCTGAAGACCTCATTTACACTTACTCTGTCATGATTGCTGTCCATCTGGAAAAGGATGGTTGTTTTCCTAATTGCTCTACCTGTCTAGAAGCTTGTCCCTTACGGATTCATCTCTACCCTGCTGCCAGAGTGAACTTTCACCTCTTACAGCTCTTCAGTGGCAAAATTCATACTCCTTAGAATGGCTCTCAAGACCTCCAGGATCAGGGCCTCTGCCTACCTATCCTCGTATTTTGCCACTACCCATGAAATAGGTAGCTAGTGCTTTAGCCAGCCCTAATTGCTACACTTTCTCATCCACACTGTGCTACATTTTTACCTTGCCATGTCATGTTCTGCTGCCTAAGGCCTGCTTGGTAAACTTCATCTTTTAAGACCCAGCTTAGTCATTCCAATGAAGCTGATCTTTTCCATTTTGTTCCCTGTCTACCTGGCACATGCTTAATTCTTATTCTCCTTACTAGGCTGTGAGCTCTGCGAGGGCAGGCCCATGTCTTATGTAGGATTTATGTGCACAGCGCTTGTCTGATAATGGGCTCGCAAATGATGCCTTCTCTCTCCAGGGACGCTGGTGATCAGGAAGTTGTAAGGCTTATTGGTTTAATAATTTTACTTATCTTACTATCATTCAGTTCAAAGATTTAAAGCTAGGTATGATTTAGTCCTTCTCTTATAAAAATGAAATATTTGCTTAGTAATCCCATTTGATTCATATAATGAATGATATTTTATAGTAAGTTTATACAAATTAACTCTTGATTAGTTATCAGAAATCATGCTGTTTAACTTCTTCCTAGTTTATTAGTGCTTTTCCCACATAAATAAATTTTGGTATGTCTGATCAATCCCTATTGACTTAAATTCATTAGACAGCCTCAAAATCTAAAGAGGAATAATTTTCTTTTAAAGAAGATAAACAGAGTATTAGCAGAAATGTTTCTCAATAGGCTAATCTTTGACATTCTCCCTGTGATAGAATGAGTTGAGCCAGGAGCCAGGATAAAGACGTCAGACAGTTTCTGATTTCTCCTCTGACTTTAGTATTCTACTTTAAATGAATTTTCTGATCATCAGCCATGTACATATATTCAAAGTTAATTTTAACATGGAGATCCAAAGTGTAGCTTTTAGAAAATTCATTTTGTTTATCTCCATCTCAATTTTGTCCCTTAGATTTAATGATGTGGTTTCCATATTTATTCTTTAAAAAATCACTGTTTAGTTCTAAATCCATATTTTAACTTGTCCTGGTCTGTGTCTGATTTATGAATCATTATTTTAAAGCTCTTCTATTAAAGTGTCCATCATTTATGATAGTTTTTATCTTTACCCCTTTCATTTCAGAGATGGGGAAATATATCATAGTCCTAAAAGAAGAAAGCAAAAAGTATAAATGAAGTAACCATGCATGTGTTAATTATGCTGATGCCAAGATAACCAATGTGCTGATGTTTGCATTGTAATTGCTTTCAATAGGGGAAAATGTTTATATGACCTGTTTAGTGCTCAGGTCACTATTTTTCATTAAGTGCTTATGTCTCAAACCATGAGTACACTGTTATGCCCTATAACATTGTTTTCCATATATTTTAATAGATGACTGCTTCCTGTTACTAATTTTGTTTTTTTTTCTTTTTCCATAATTTATGTATCAGAAAATTCTTTAATTCAGTACTTAAATTATATAAATAATACATGAATGCATTCTCATTGTAAAACGTTGAACCTTACAAAACACCATCTCCCATTCCTATGGCCACCCAGTGGTAACTGCTATTTACCACTACACTGCTGAGTTGTAATAGAGAAAAGCAACCTAAATATCTGTCAGGAGGGTAAAGATCTGGCTAAATAAAATGCACTATCCTATCTAATAAAAGGGAAACATGGTAATTGGTGTACAACCGCTACCCTTCCCATTGGCTAATCAGGGCAATATGCAAATTAACTGCCAGACAAGATGGCAGCCGGAAGCCAGGCAGCTTGAAACTAACATGAGGCTTGCTTGCTTCAGTGACGGAGGACTCCAATGTTCCCCGCCTGCCGCTGCGGGCCTCTGAGCTGCAACTCTAAGCAATTATGGAACAAATATAGAAGCTAAACAAAACCCCATGAACCTGCTTTAGTCTGCCGGGCTTCAGCCAGCAGGATTGCAACATTGTAAGCAAAGGCCAGAAACCTACTTTCAGGAGTGGAGGCCTAAGAGCTGGAGGCAAGCCTCAAAGCTAAAGCTGGCCCAGAATAAAAAAAAGAAAAAGAAAAAAAGGAGCGGTTGGGATCTTCAGTCACCCCCAGCCTGAAAACATCCCTCAGCCCCTCACCCAGACTTTCCAGGCACCCCAGTGGGGACCCCCACCCTGAAGGGTGCATGACCAGCTGCAAACAGCCATCATCCCCTCACCCAGGCTGGTCAGGCACCCCAGTGGGGACCTCCACCCTGAAGGATGTGTGACCAGCTGCAAACAGCCATCATCCCATCACCCAGTCTGGCCAGCACCCCAGTGGGGACCCCTACCCTGATCCAGGACACCCTTCAGAGCAAACCAGCCGGCACCCACCCATGCACCAGGCCTCTACCCTATATAGTAAAAGGGTAATATGACTCCCAGCACCAGATCAGCGGAGCCGCGAGGCCTCCCGGCACCATGATCAGCGTGACAGGGGGCAGCACCCAAACCCCCTGATCGCCCTGCGGCTCTGTGTGTGACAGGGGGTGGGGCCACAACCTCCCTATCCACCCTGCTCTGTTCATGACAGGGGAAGGCGCCCCAACCCCCTGATCAGCCCTGCTCTGTGCCTGATAGGGGGGAGCTCCCCAACACCCTGATCACCCTGCGGCTCTGTGTGTGAAAGCGTGAGGCGCCCCAACCCCCGCCCCCCACGGGCCCCGCTCTGTGTGTGAGGGGGTAGATCCATAACCTCCCCATCGGCCCTGCCCTGAGTGTGAGAGTGACGGCGCCTGAACCCCCTGATCGGCCCTGCTCTGTGGGTGATAGAGGGCAGCGCCCCCACCCCCTTATGGGCCCTGCTCTGTGCGTGACAGGGGGTGGCGCTGCAACCTCCCCATCGACCCTGCCTTGAGTGTGACAGGGGACGGTGCCCCAACCCCCAATCGGCCCTACCCTGAGCGTGACTGAGGGTGGCATCACAACCTCCCGATCCGCCCTGCTCTGTGCATGACAGGGGGTGGCGCCCCAACTCCCCAATCAGCCCTGTTCTGAGCCTGACCAGAGGCTGCACCTAGGGATTGGGCCTGTCCTCTGCCACCTGGGAGCAGGCCTAACCCAGCAGGTCATTATCTCCAAAGGGGTCCCAGACTGCGAGAGGGCACAGGACTGGCTGAGGGACCCCCCTCCCTCCCGAGTGCACAAATTTTTGTGCACCGGGCCTCTAGTAGTCATTTAATAGATTTTTTACATCAGATTTCAAAAATAAACTTGATCTATATGAATGTGGAAACATTTCAGAAACATAATGTTAAGTGACAACAGCAAATTGCAGGAAGATATATACAGGACTGTACATTTTCAGTGGCTATATATATATGTGTAAATATATTTTTAAAGGTTCAGAAGAACCCATATCACACTGACAGCAGTGATGATTTGGGGGAGACAGTATAAATGGGAGAGATAAGGGGTGGCAGTGAAGATTGGGAAGGTGGTCAAAGGATACTTTAGCTTTATCCATAATACATTAATTTCTTAAAAATAAGGTATTCAACCTGGCCAGTGTGGCTCATGGTTGAGCATTATCCCATGGACCAGGAGGTCATGGTTTAATTGCTGGTCAGGGCACATGCACTAATAGGGGATATGCAAGAGGCAGCCAATCAATGTTTTTATCTCTCCTCCCTTTCTCTCTCTGAAATCAATAAAAGCATATTTTTTAAAAGTGAAAAAAATAAGGTATTCATATTTTAATTAAAAATTGTCATTTTCTTTTTTCTAAATGAACTCTTAAAAATATACTGTCATTTTGTTTTGTTTGTAATGAAATTTATTGAGCTACTATTTACATAAAAGAAAATGCGTCCATTTTAGGTGTACATTTCACTGAGTTATTAAAAGGTATACTTGGGATTTTAGTAGAAAAATAAGTGGAAAGGGAGTGGAATGGTGGGGTTGTGGAAAAATCAGATGATTTAAGATGTAACCAGAATTCTTTGAAGTCCAAAGTTTTAAGTAACTACTGCAAACTGGCCTATAAAATGTGGAATTATGTAAGAGGTATTTGATCCTTGAACATGTTAATTTTCCATGCTTACGTATTTGTGTTTCAGACTCCTTCATCTATATAACCCCCATGCCTAGCATGTAATAGCTATTAATTTATTTAAAATTTTGACAAGCATTTGAAGACCCCTTTCACCTAACACCTGACTTCTTATTCATAAAGGGCTGATGTTTTTAATTACTGTAACTGCTATCCATCTTACTCATCCACTAAGTCCCAGCTCAGATGAAATCTTCTCACATACATTTCTGTCTACTGTGTAAATTTTCTCTCTCGAACACTTTCAAAAGCCCTAAGGATAGTTAATGTTTATTGAGCACTTACTATGTGGCAGACTCTGTTCTGAGCTTTTAAAATTGTAAAATACACGTTGACCTGGCCAATGTGGCTCAGGGATTGAGCATTGACCCATGAAGCAGGAGGTCATGGTTCAATTCTTGGCCAGGGCAAGTGCCTGGTTGTGGGCTACATCCCCAGTGGGGGGCATGCAGGAGGCAGCCAATCAATGCTTCTCATCATTGATGTTTCTATTTTTCCCCTCTGTCTCCCTCTCTTTTCCTCTCTCTGAAATTAATGAAAACATTTTTGAAAAAACTGGAGAGCAGCCACAGTCTTTGGACTGTCCAAGCCTCAGACTATGAAAGGGCACTGTCCTCTCGTGGGAAAGCCACATGCAAGTCCTAGCTTGGAGGGCAAAGCCCCCCCAGCACAATTATAGCCAAAAGCTGTAGTTGTAAGCTTGTACCTATGGTCTGAGCCTGTGGTCCCACATGGCTGAGTGATGTGGGCTTGATAGAGTTCAGGTGCATGTAATTGAGTAGATAAGAAACCCAGGAGAATGTTGTAACCATGCCCTTACTTTGCCTCATGGAATCTTGCTATAAAATAAAGAGGTGGCTTACAGGCTCTGGCGCTGTTGCTAGCTCTCCATCAGACAGGACAGTGTCCTACCCAGACCCAGCTTTTTTTCTCTTGTCTTTCTCAATCCCTCACAGCGCCCTCTCAGGCTCACTGAACCTGGCTGAGCTGGCTCGGCTCAAAAAATAAGATATACAGTAAAAATAACATTTTTTAAGTGACATTACGCACCTTCCATCGTTGTGCTACCATCCATCTCCAGAACGCTTTCATCTTCCCCCAACTGAAACTCTGTGCCCATTAAACAACAATGCTCCTTTCTCTGCCCTGAAAGTCACTGGGAACCACCATTCTGCTTTCTGTCTATGCATTTGTGCCTGGCTTATTTCCCTTGGCATAATGTCTTCAATGTGCATCCATGTGTGGGTCAAAATTTCTTTTTCAAATTAAATATTTCATTGTATGTATATGTCATATTTTGTGTAATCATCTGTGCATGATACTGTGTTGCTTCCGAAGGAAACCAAGATGGCGGCATAGGTAAACACTGGAGATTGCTGCCTCGAACAACCACTTCAAAAATACAACTAAAAGACAGAAGAGACAGCATCCAGAACCATAGGAAGGCTGGCTGAGTGGAAATTCTACAACTAGAAGGAAAGAGAAAAGCATATCAAGACTCAGAGGAGGTGCGGTGTGGAAGTAAAATACAACGGTGCAGAGGTGCATGCAGAGAGGGCTGGCGGCTGAGGTCACAATTTGTCTTTTTCAATCGGGAGGGAGTCTCAGGCTCTGGGCTCCAGTTCCTGGCGAGTGCCTGGGGACCCAGACTCATACGGGAGAAACAGGACCTTCTGGCATCGGTCTGAACTCAAAGGCGGCTTTCTCTCAGAGGCACAAGCAGCGATTGCCAGGGCCTCTGAGGACAGGACTGAGAGCAGCCATACTGCTCACTCTGTCTGCCCTGTTGATCCCCTGGGACTCCGCCCTGCCCAAGCAGTGCATGGAGGCTTTTGTATATGAAAGGCCCGGCCCTTTGTAATCTGAAAATTACTTAACAACCTGCAGCTGCCCAAGGCCCCAGGGCAACTTGCATTGCTTTACATCTGGCTTCTGCAGGGTAGCCTCAGGCATAGGCTAGATTAGCACCTCCCTAGATCCAAGAGCCAGTGTACCCAGTGGTCAGAGTGGTACCATCCAATTATAATTCTGCAGATCCATAAGGGACACACTCAGGGGGCAGACTCAGTGAGCACCAAAGCCCCACTGAAGCAAGTCTTGCCCCATAAGGGTGTCTTCAGCACAGAAGTTCTCCCACCATAGATGCAGCTGATTCTCACAGCCAATTGACCTGGAGGTCAAATCCTCCCAGTATTACCTACAACAATCAAGGCTTAACTACAACAAGACTGTGCACAAAGCCCACAAGGGGGTGCACCAAGAGTGTCTACCTCAGGTAATTGGGGAGGCTGAGCCACAGGGCCTTATAGGACACGTAGCACAGAAAGCCACCCTATCGACACAGCGAAGCATAAAAAATGTGGAGACAAAGAAACAGGACACAAATGACAGAAATGGAGAAAAGCAAACTACTGGATATAGAGTTCAAAACCACACTTTTAAGGTTTTTCAAGAACTTTCTAGAAACTGCCGATAAATGTAGTGAGATCCTCAAGAAATCTAGTGAGACCCTCGATGTTGTGATAAGGAACCAACTAGAAATTAAGCATACACTGACTAAAATAAAGAATATTATACAGACTCCCAACAGCAGACCAGAGGATCGTAAGAATCAAGTCAAAGATTTGAAATGCGAAGAAGCAAAAACACCCAACCGGAAAAGCAAAATGAAAAAAGAATCCAAAAATACGAAGATAGTGTAAGGAGCCTCTGGGACAGCTTCAAGCATACCAACATCAGAATTATAGGGTTGCCAGAAGAAGAGAGAGAGCAAGATATTGAAAACCTATTTGAAGAAATAATGACAGAAAACTTGCCCTACCTGGTGAAAGGAATAGACTTACAAGTCCAGGAAGCGCAGAGAACCCCAAACAAAAGGAATCCAAAGAGGACCACACCAAGACACATCATAATTAAAATGCCTAGAGCAAAAGACAAAGAGAGAATCTTAAAAGCAGCAAGAGAAGGAAAGTCAGTTACCTACAAGAGAGTACCCATACAATTGTCAGCTGATTTCTCAACAGAAACTTTGCAGGCCAGAAGGGAGTGGCAAGAAATATTCAAAGTGATAAATACCAAGAACCTATAACCAAGATTAATTTATCCAGCAAAGCTGTCATTCCGAATTGAAGGTCAGGTAAAGAGCTTCACAGATAAGGAAAAGCTAAAGGAGTTCATCACCACCAAACCAGTATTATATGAAATGCTGAAAGGTATCCTTTAAGAAGAGGAAGAAGAAGAAAAAGGTAAAGATACAAATTATGAACAACAAATACATATCTATCAACAAGTGAATCTAAAAGCCAAGTGAATAAATAATCTGATGAACAGAATGAACTGGTGATTATAATGGAATCAGGGACATAGAAAGGGAATGGACTGACTATTCTTGCGGGGGTGGGGGGGGTGGGGGAAGGGGTGTGGGGAATGCGGGAAGAGACTGGACAAAAATCGTACACCTATGGATGAGGACAGTAGGTGGAGAGTGAGGGCGGAGGGTGGGATGGGAACTGGGAGGAGGGGAGTTATGGGGTGAAAAAAAGAGGAACAAATGTAATAATCTGAACAATAAAGATTTAATTTTAAAAAAAAAAAGAAAATGTGTTGCTTCCACTTTTTGTTCCTTCCCCACCACTGTGAACATGGGTCTAAAATATTTGCTTGAATCTCTGTTTTCAATTCTTGTGTGTGTGTACCTAGAACTGTAACTGCTAAGTCATAAGATAATTGTTTAATTTTTTGAGAAACCACCTTACTGTTTTCCAGCGTATTTGTATATTTTAACATTCTCATCAGCAGTATACCAGGGATCCAGTTTCTCTACATCCTTTGCAACACTTGTTATTTCTGGTGTTATTTTGTTTTTTTATAGTAGCCATCCTAATGGGTGTAAAGTGGTACGTCATTGTGGTTTTGATGAGCTCTTTCTATGAAACTTACTTAATTTTCATAAAACACTCGGATGTAAATATTCTCACTATTTTAGAAATGAAGAGCTTAAGGCTTATGAGTTAGGTAACTTGCTCTACTTCTCAAGGAAAGTGGTAGAGCTAGAATGTCAATCCAGGCAATCTTGCTCCAAGGTTCACACTTTAATCCACCTTTCCCCTCCTCCCTACCTCATCTCTCTATATCAGCTGTGGGCAAACTATGGCCCGCAGGCCGGATCTGGCCTGTTCAGCTGTTCTATCAGGCCCACGGAGCCGAAAGAGTGGAGGGTTCTCTTGCTCTGCCCTCTGCTCCTTCACCAGCAGCAGTGCTAACATGGCAACGTCGGGAAACACAGCCGCAGCTCCTTCTTCTGAGTCCAGCTTAAGAACCCATTGTGGCCCTCGAGTCAAAAAGTTTGCCCACCCCTGCTCTATATAAAAGGCTAATATGCAAAGTGTCCCCTCAGGAGTTTGGGAGACTGGCAGTTCGATCGCTCGCTATGATGTCCACTGATCACAAGGGGGTGGTGCAGTAAGAAGGAAGGCCCTGGCTAGCAGCCAGAAGCCAGGGAAGGAAGGCCCCAATTGGCCCTGATCACCAGCCAGGCCTAGGGACCCTACCCATGCACGAATTTCGTGCTCTAGGCCTCTAGTGTATTGTAATTATGTACTGTTTCTTATGTACTACTGTCTCTAGCTAGGTTTTAAACTTTTTTGAAAGTAAAATACATGATGATCTTTGAATCCCAAAGTGCTCAATATAATTCTTGAATCATAGGGGTGATAAATGTTTGAGGATGAGAAAATTTAGGCATAGAGATGCTTAGTTATTTCCCTCACATACAAGTAATACAACAAAGATTGGACCTAGAATCCCTGCTCTTGACCACATTTTTTTTTTAACATATTTTATAGATTTTTTACAGAAAGGAAGGGAGAGGGTCAGAGAGTTAGAAACATCGATGAGAGAGAAACATCAATCAGCTGCCTCTTGCACACCCTCCACTGGGGATGTGCCCGTAACCAAGGTACATGCCCTTGACTGGAATAGAATCTGGGACCCTTGAGTCCACAGGTTCAATTCCGCTCTATCCACTGAGCCAAACCGGCTAGGGCTTGACCACTGTTAAACCACTTTATTAACTATGAACCGTTTTAGTGGATTCTGACAGCATGGTAGTAACTGTCATTTCGTAGCAGTCTTCATATCCACCAGAGTTCTCTGAACTCCTTTACAAAATCCCCTCCCCCCCCCCAAAAAAATTGAACACTTTACCACCTGTCATTTTGTTAAACTCAAGCTAATTCATAAATAAATTTGATTATATCTTGAGGCCATTTGGTTATACACCAAAATTCACTGCATTGATCAACTTTGCAAAGCAGGATTTCACATGAAGAAATGAAAATATCTCACAGCGCCTCCTAAAATTAGGACTGCTGGACAATTAAATGCCTGATTCCTGGAGGAGTCAATCAACATAAGGAAGTTGGAATCAGCTGAGGGAAAACTGAGACCTTGCTTTATCTTCCTGTCCACTGTACCCCATCTGCTCATCCCAAGGAGGCGAATATGGGTGTGTCTTCAATCTGCCATCAGAAAACATTGCTTATTAAAGTTCAAGAGAGAAGGCATTGTGAGCAAAAGCATTGGAGGGAGCTTCTCAGTTATTTAAGCTGACATGGTCACGTCAATGTATATGTAGTTAGGCAGCTGCTGCACAGAGCCTAGGGCACTGATAACATTAGGTCAGAAAGGGAACTCCATCAATGATCTCTGTTTGCCATTTTTGAGTAAGACTGTTTGGATAATCTCTAACTTTTAGTGAAAATTAGTTATCAAATGGTAAATTGGAGGTTGAATATTTTGAATTGGTACTGAGAAAATATTTTTTAAAGCTAAAAAAATAGAGTCACCTATGTACTCTATGGTACAGAAATACTAATTTAATACTATAGAACTGTGCATACAGTCTACTGAGGATGCTTTCTTTTTTTAATGTTTATGAGCTTATAAAGGTCCAAGAGTTCTGGTGTACAGTATGTTAAATTCTGAGAGTAGAAAATAAAGTCCATTCATAGTTGAATATGTTTATGAGGCCAGTTTCTTTCTGTGTATTTTGCTTTTGAGTTGCTACACTAAGCAAGTGTGTTAATTATTAAACAAAATCTCTTTTAAACCACACTAGTTTTATTACATTAGTGATTGTACTTACTGCTCTGGTCACAGATTTGGGAGTTTGGTATTACGGAAAGTCCTCAGGTGTGCAGTTGGTTCACACCCATTTTGAAATACTGTGTGGAAAAGGACAGTTACCATACTCACTTCCTGTACCCCTGTTGTTCAAAGCCTTTCCCATTTGGAAATGAACCTTCTCTGAGGGACATAATGATGAGGAATGTGGCAAATCCTGCCACAGAAGGAAGAACTGGTTGACAATATGACATTAGAACCCACAAGAATGTAAGCTCCATGAATGCACAGATTTTGTTCTATTTGTTAATGTAACTACAGAATCTAAAATACGTAGAATGTGTTTCATGATAATGATGATAATAATAATGTGTATTTCATGTGAGAGACCCTCCCTGTGGCTTGCTCGGCTCCACACAGTCACCAGCCTCCTAGGAAGAGGCAAAACCTGATGCACAAAGAGAAAGCGCAGGGCCTCTGCTCTTGGGATCACAGTCCAGAAGGAATTGTATGTGTGCATATGTGTGCATGCACCTGGGTATGCTTGTGCATGTGCATATGTACACCTGTGTATGGTGTGTGCATGTGTAAGAGTGTGTGTACATGTGTGTGCATGTGTTAGAGTACCTATGCCTGTGTGTGCATGTATGTGTGCACGCATGCATGTGCATTTTGTGTCCCCCAGCACCACCCAGAGCTCCGCAGCCCATCACTGGGAAGAAAGACAATGACGGCTTTAGCAGGAACCTCCTTGAGTCTTTACATGTCACAGTGTTACTGCTCCTCATGATTGGTTTGCGGTTACTCAAAATGCAGGCACTCATAGGGCCCTGGGCACAGCCACCACTTTGGGCCACTCCTCTCCAGGGACCCTCCTCTCCCTGCACTGCGTCCTGGGCTCTCTCCAGCCATTGTTAGGATGGGCAGCCTTTGCTCAGCTCATCTAAAGTCTTTAGGACCAGATTTTCCAAGAAGGAACCAGAGGGAGGAGGGTTGGGAGGTGCTGACTGGGCCCTTCCTCCACTTCGCTCTGGAAGGCTAATGTCAAGGTTTATAACCCAGCAGGAGGGGGGACATTTATCTCTGAGGGAACCAACAACCTGAAGGAAAAGAGCTGCCAAGTCTGTGAGTTGGGTCCCCCCGCATCCTGGAGCAAAGCACCCTTCACCAAGGCCACCCAGACACACAGAGCTATGCCAGGTGGCAGGGAGGCATGCACTAATGTCCATGGAGCAGCATGACATCACCAGGTATTTGAGGGAAACGGCTAACATGCTAACACAAACACACACATCCAGGTAAACCCAGAGCAAGCAGACAGACAGCAACTCAGAAAGATAGAGCAGGGGCCCAAAATAAATGTTAAAAGCTCTAATTTTCTCAGAAAGAAAAAAAGCAGAAAATAAATCCATGAATTAAGATCGGTATGCTATGAAAAAAAGGACATTCAGGGTGGAGGTGGAGGAGGGTAGAAAGGGTATAAATGATGATACAAAAAACATATATATTAAAAAATAAAAGAACATCCACAGCAAAAGAAAAGGCTCTTGGAAATTAAGAAGTAGAATAACAAAAATCAATAATAAGCTTGGATTATAAAGTAGAACAAAACAAAAAGGTGAAAAATAGGAATGAAGCTTTAGAAAATTTAGGACATCAGCCCAGGAGATCCAACATCACAAAAATAGGGCCACTAAAAAGAGAGAAAAGAGCAGAGGGGAAAAGTTATCTAAGAAATAATCCCGGAAATGTCCAGTACACCCATGCAGCGAGCCACGTTGGCCCTGGAAGTGGGCACTGTCAGGGCTCCAAACGCCAAGGAGACGGTGACACCAGGCGAAGATGTGGCTCCGCAGTGCCAGCCCCATCCCCTGCCATTTGTGTCCCAGTGGCACTTGTCACCGCTTGTTGCAATAACTCATTCAATGGCCTGTTTCCTTATTTACCATGAGCTCCGTGAGGGGAGGACCATCTCATCTTGTCCAGCAGTGGACCGTAGCCGCGGTGCAGGCTTGGCGCAGAGCAGGTGCTCAGCAAACACCCATGAACGCATGAATGATGGGTGGCCGAGTGTGGCAGAGTGGGTAAGGCAATCAGGGGCAGACTGAGAGCAAAAGAAGCCGCCCAGAACCAGGACCTGGCGAGCTAAGGATCATGAACAGTGCTTTCACAGATTCACTTGATGTTCCTTAAGTACCTACTATGTGGCGGGCACTAGGGATCCAAATCCAAAGAAAGGCAACCCCACACTGGAGGCGCTTGTAGGTCTGTTTACAATAATGGACACCAAAGGCAACACCTTCTCACACAGTGACACTCATTTCTCTGACGCTTAGACTGCCCAGGGTTGAGCATCTCAGGTCAAGGTAGGCAGGGCAGCTTGGCCGAGGCAAGTGCCACACACATTTGACAGGCACCTGAACCGCTCTGGGATTCTGAGACACCCTTCAGGGCAAATCAGCTGGCCCCCACCCATGCACCAGGCCTCTATCTTATATAATAAAAGGGCAATATGCAAACTAACCCTAACAGCAGAACGACTGGGAATGACAGGTCACTATGACACATACTGACCACCAGGGGCCAGACGCTCAATGCAGGAGCTGCCCCCTGGTGGTCAGTGCACTCCCACAGCGGAAGCTCTGCTCAGCCACAAGCCACGCTGATGGCTGCCAGTACAGTGGTGGTGGTTGGAGCCTCTCTTGCCTCCTCACCAGCGCTAAAGATGTCCCACTGCAGCTTAGGCCTGCTCCCCACTGGCAAGTGGACATCCCCTGAGGACTCTTGGGCTGCCATAGGGATGTCTGACTGCCACCTTAGGCCCAATAACCCGGAAGTGGGCCTAAGCCAGCAGGTGGTCATCCCCCGAGGGGTCCCAGACTGAGAGAGGGCACACGCTGGGATTAGGGACCACCACCCCCGAGTGCACAAATTTGTGTACACCGGGCCTCTAGTTTGGGATATTCTAAAGAGGTTTAACAAATCATATGTGTTTATATGATAATGAATCAGGTTTATTACAAAATAACATTCTATGAAATCAGAAGAGAGCCCTTTAGTCCCAAACTCATGGAACACATGTGCTCCTCCTATGACCCTCCCTGGACCTGAGCATTAGGGGTGGGCCTTCACCGGTTACCTTTCAAGTGTTGAAGGGCTGGAAGATGAGTGAACAACAACAGCACTTTGTTTCAGAAGATACTCAAAGCCATGAAGAAAACACTTAGGTGCTGTGAATAGGAAGCAACAGGGACTGTGTTGTTTTTCTATCACTGCCCTTACAAATGCCCTCAAATGGAGGTGTGACGGCAGGAGCTGTGGGTCAGAAACCTGGGGCAGATTCATGGGGCTGCGCTCCTCCCGGCAGGCTCCAGGAGACCCGCCACCCCTGCTCCTAGGTGCGGCAGAATCTGCTCCTAGGGGACCATTCCGTTCCATGATTCTGCCTAAGCCACTGCCAGCTGCTGGGGCCTCCGGAAAACCTTGGTCTGTGATCCCTTTCTCCAGCCTCAAAGCCAGCAGTGCTTGTTGAGTTTCTCCCATAGCATCGTTGACCGACCCACCTGCCCAGCCCCCACTCCCCTCTTCCAAGAACACCTGGTTACTGATAGCCAGGACCGCAGTGTGGGGCCACACCCTCTGCGCATTCAGTACAGGGTCTGGGGTTTGGTGCTCAAAAAATGTCCACTCACTGATTTACAAACAGAAAACACCTGGTGAACTTAGCCCACCTGTCTAACCCAGGACAGTTGCCAGGTTACCTCTGTGACCTGTCTTAGTTCTGTGACCTGTTGCCACATGATATCCCACAAGGCTATGCTGGGCCACTGCTGGGTGATTCCCCAGCAGGCTCAGGAAGAGCTCCCCAAGATCTTGTCAGATTGAAACCCCGACTCAGCTGTTGAGACAGAGCTGGCCACATGGAGAAGGGGAAGCCACCACCGAAGGTACAGTAGTGCCCCCGGGGCCAGGAGAACCAGCCTGGCTGGGTGCAGGAGAGGCAGTGGATAAAGGGCCCGTTGGTGGGTTAGGCAGGAGAATGACATGATCACATTTATATTTTTTAAAGGTCACTCTGTGATTTGGCATTTGAAATGATATTTGAGGGGTAGGATTTAGACAGATGAAGAGGGTGAGATGTGCTTCAGGTACAGAGAGTGGGCACGCGGCCTGGAGGCAGGAGAGATGAACACTGGAGACCTGAACACACACCTCTCAGAGGCCGGTGTGTGAGGGACAGGGCAGGGAAACAGAAGACCCTCCATTGAGCGGAAAGGGCAAGGGGAAAGGGTACCCTCCATTGAGAAGGCAGGGCAAGGGGGACAGGGGACCCTACATGGAGGATACAGGGCAGGGGGTAAGGGACCCTCTATAGAGGGTACATGGCAGGGAGACAGGGGACCTCCATGGAGGGTATAGGGCAGGGACGACAGGGGACCGTCATGGTGGGTACATGGCAGGGTGGGCCAGGGAACCTTAATTTAGGGTACAGGACAGGGAGATAGGGACCCTCCATGGAGGGGGCAGGGCAGGGGGGACAGGCGACCGTCATGGAGGGTACAGGGCACAGGAGGTAGGGGACCTTCCATGGAGGGGGGACTGTGGATCCTTCATGGATGTGGCAGGACAGAAAAACAGGGGACCCTCCATGGAGGAAGCAGTGCAGGGGGACAGGACCACCTCCATGGAAGAAACAGGGAATGGCACTATGTCAGGGAACCCTCCATGGATGGGACAGGAGAGTGGGGACATGGGAATCTGAGGGATGGGGCAGGGCAGAGGAAATGGGGGTCTCCAGTGCCCCCTGTCCTGCCCCCTCCATGCAGTGGGGAAGGCGGGGGAACAGTAGACCCTCCACGGACAGGGTTTGGCAGGGTAGACAGGGCATCTTTCATGGAGGGGCCAGTGCAGGGAGGACAGGGGACCTTACATAAAGGGGGCAAGACAGGAGGGCTGGAGACTCTCTATGGAAGAGGAAGGACTGGGGTTAGCAGTCCCTCCATGAAGGGTCCAGGGCAGGGGGACATGGGACACTCCTTGAGGATAAAGGACACGGGGGTATAGGGAACCTTCCATGGAGGGTATAGGGCAGGGGTACAGGACACCCTCCATGGAGGGTATAGGGCAGGGTACAGGGGACCTTACATTGAGGGTACAGTGCAGGGGTTCAGGGACCCTCCATTTAGGGTACACGGCATGGGGGAAAAGGGAAACACCATTTAGGGTATAAGGCAGGGGGATAGGGGACCCTCCATGGACAGTACAGGGCAGGGGGACTAGGGGACCCTCCATAATGGGTACAGGGCAGGGGGGACAGGGACCCTCCATGGAGGGTACAGAGAATGGGGGACAGGGGAACCTCCATTTAGGGTACAAGGCAGGGGGAATAGGGGACCATCCATTTAGGGTACAGGGCAGCAGGGACAGGGGACCGTCCATTTAGGGTACAGGGGAGGGGGGTAGGGGATCCTCCATATAGGGTACCTGGAGCGGGGATAGGTGACCTTCCATGGAGGGTACAGGGCAGGGGGACAGGGGATGGTTAATGGATGGTATAGGGCAGAGGAACAGGAAGCCCTCCATGGAGGTGGTCAGGTTGGGTAGACTGGGAACCCTCCATGGAGGGGGAAGATCAAGGAGGACAGAAAAGGAGGTAGGCATGACAGGGGACACAGCTCCCTCCATGGAGGTTCGCCAGTCACCCCATGAAGGGTTCCCAGTACCTCCAGCCCTGCTCTTTCCCACTGTCCCTGTTTTTCATGACTTCCCATGGAGGGCCGACTATCCCCCTAGTTCTGATCACTCTGTGGTTGGTTCTTTTTCTCCTCAGTCTTGCCCCCTCCATGTAAGGTCTTCTGTTTCCCTGCCCTACCCCTCACTCACCAGCCTCTGAGAGGTGTGTGCTCAGGTCTCCAGTGTTCATTGCTCCTGCCTCTAGACCACATGCCCACTCTATGTACCTGAAGCATATCTCACCCTCTTCGTCTGCCTAAATCCTACGTGTGCTCTCAAGGCACATCACAAGTATCTTTTCAAATGTCAAATAACAACGTGATCTCCACAGGAGATAGGGTGGGGGAACATAGGAGAGGCTATAAGGGGGATAAAAGTTTCAGTTGGAGAAGATGGGAAACGTGATGGAGATGATGGTGGTGTGGGCACAACAGTATGAAATGTCCTAAACACCACTGCACTGTGCACTGGAAAAAAGTGGAAACAGTAAAATTCATTGTGATATAGATATGCAAAAAAGAGAAAGGAAGAGAAGGCCAGGTCTTAAAACAGAACATGGTGGGACAAGCTCTGTCTACCTGAACTCCCGCTCAGAGAAAGCCTCTGGAAAATAGTGATGAGAATGGGGTGTGAGGTCCCTTGAGAAACCTTGGGCAAGCCTTGGTTCCCTCCTGTCCACCCCACGGGCCACTGAAGAGAAGACGGGTATGCTGCGTGAGGATCAACATTGTGTGCAGGTGCAGAGAAACACACCTCTGGGGAGAATGCATTTTGTGCAGCCAATGTGGAAAGCAGTAAGGGGTTACGTCAAAAAATTAAAAATGGAACTCCCATGCTTGCAAGTACCACAGTGATTCCACTTCTAGGAATCTATCCCAAGAAATCAGAGACACAGATTGGAAAGGATATTTGCACTACTATGTTCATTACAGTGTTATTTACAGTACCAAGACTTGGAAGCAGGCCATGTGCCCACCAGTAGATGAGTGGATAAAAATGCTTTGGTACATTGACACAATGGATACTACTTGGCTGTGATAAGGAAGGGAATCTTAACTATTTGTGACAGGTTGATGATCCTGGAGGGTATTATGGTAGGTGAAATCAGCCAGTCAGGAAAAGACTAATACCATATGATTTCACATATGTGTGGAATCTATTTAGCAAAATAAATTAACAAAGAAAATAAAAACAGACTCAAAGAAAGAGAAGAGACTGAGAGTTGTCAGAGGGGAAGGGATTGTGGTGCTGCGTGAGGAGCTGATGGGATTAACAAAAGAAAAATAACAACTCATAGGCACAGACATCACCATAGTGATTACTGGAAGGAAAGGGGCTGGTGGAGGTGGAAGAGGATAGAGTGGGTCATACGGTGATGGAAGGAGAATTGACTTGGGGTGTTGAACAGTCAGTACAATATAGAGATGATGGGTTATAGACTTGTATACCTAAAGCCTACATGACCTTATTAAGCTGTGTCAACCCAATAGATTCAATTAACAAAAAGGGAAGAACATTCTGAGACAAGCTACAGTGTGGATGTACCCTAAAGACGTTATGTTCAGTGAAAAGGAAGTGAAAAAAACACAACTACTGTGTGACTCCACTCACATGAGGGCCTCAGGACCATTGGAGTCAGATTCCGATGTCAAGATGGAGGTAACAGTGGTGGTGGGGTTCGGTTGAGGGATGCAGAGTTGTTGACTGGGGCAAGAGCTTCAGTTGGAGAAGATGGGAAAAGTGATGGATATGACGGTGCTGTCATCAGCACACGAGTATGAATGTCCATTTCACCACTGCACTGTCCACCGCAAAAGAGTGGAAATTCTAAATTTCACCGTGACAAAACAATGGAAAAAAGAGAAAGTACAAGAAGGCCAGGTCTTAAAACAGAACCACGGTGAGATGTGCTCAGGCTTCCTGAATTACCACTCCCTGAAGGCCTCTGGACAGGTAGTGATGAGAAGTGCTTGGGGTGTGAGCTCCGTGGAAAAAACTTTGGAAAGCCTTGGATCCCTTCTGTGCAACCCACGGGCCTCTTATAGAAGCCAGGAAACCTGCGTGGGGCTCACCATTGTGTGCAGGTGCAGGAAGCGCACCTCTGGGGTGAATGCGTTTTGTGAAGCCACTGTGGAAAGCAGTAAGGAGTTACCTCATGAAGTTAAAAATGGAACTTCCATGCTTCCATGGAACACAGTGATTCCACTTCTGGGAATGTATTCCAAGAAATCAGGAACACTGATTTGAAAGAACCTATGCACTGCTATGTTCATTGCAGTGTTATTTACAATACCAAGATTTTGAAGCAGCCCACGTGCCCATCAGTAGGTGAGTGGATAAATGTGCTTTCGTACATTGACACAATAGAATGCTACTTGGCTGTAATAAGGAAGGGAATCTTAACTGTTTGTGACAGCGTGGATGGACGTGGAGAGCATTATGGTAAGTGAAATCAGCCAGTCAGAGAAAGAATAATACCATATGAATTCACATACGTGGGGAATCTAATGAGAAAAAAATTTCACAAAGAAAAAAGAAACAGAGTCATAGAAAGAGAAAGACTGACAGTTGTCAGAGGGGAAGGGGTTGTAGTTCTGGGTCAGAGGATGAAGGGATTAAGCATAGAAAAAAATAACTCATAGACACAGACATAACGATTATGATTTCGGGAAGGAAAGGGGGTGGCAGAGGTGGAAGAGGTTAAAGGCAATGAAATGGTGAAGGAAGGAGACTTGACTTGGGGTGGTGAACACACAGTACAATATACAGATGATGGGGTATAGACTTGTACACCTGAAGCCTTCATGACCTTTTTAACCTGTGTCAACCCAATAGATTCAATTTCCAAAACCTTGTGACACAAGCTACAAAATGGATGGACCTTGAAGACATTATGTTCAGTGCAAATCCAGTAAAAAAGACATCCCCAGTGTGAATCCACTCACATGTGGTCCTCAGGGCCACCGGAGTCAGAGACGGACGGCACGATGGAGGTAACAGTGGTGGTGGGGTTGTGGTGAGGGATGCAGAGTTGTTTACTGGGGGCAGAGTTTCAGTTGGAGAAGATGGGAAAAGAGATGGATATGACGGTGCTGTCATCAGCACAAGGGTATGAATGTCGTTATCACCACTGCACTGTCCACCGCAAGAGTGGAAATGCTAAATTTCACCGTGATAAAACAATGGAAAAAAGAGAAAGTACAAGAAGGCCAGGTCTTAAAACAGAAGCAAGGTGAGATGTGCTCAGGCTTCCTTAATTACCACTCCCTGAAGGCCTCTGGACAGGTAGTGATGAGAAGTGCTTGGCGTGTGAGCTCCGTTGAGAAACCCTTGGAAAGCCTTGGATCCCTTCTGTGCAACCCACGGGCCTCTTATAGAAGCCAGGAAACCTGCGTGGGGCTCACCATTGTGTGCAGGTGCAGGAAGCGCACCTCTGGGGTGAATGCGTTTTGTGAAGCCACTGTGGAAAGCAGTAAGGAGTTACCTCATGAAGTTAAAAATGGAACTTCCATGCTTCCATGGAACACAGTGATTCCACTTCTGGGAATGTATTCCAAGAAATCAGGAACACTGATTTGAAAGAACCTATGCACTGCTATGTTCATTGCAGTGTTATTTACAATACCAAGATTTGGAAGCATCCCACGTGCCCATCAGTAGGTGAGTGGATAAATGTGCTTTCGTACATTGACACAATAGAATGCTACTTGGCTGTAATAAGGAAGGGAATCTTAACTGTTTGTGACAGCGTGGATGGACGTGGAGAGCATTATGGTAAGTGAAATCAGCCAGTCAGAGAAAGAATAATACCATATGAATTCACATACGTGGGGAATCTAATGAGAAAAAAATATCACAAAGAAAAAAGAAACAGAGTCATAGAAAGAGAAAGACTGACAGTTGTCAGAGGGGAAGGGGTTGTAGTTCTGGGTCAGAGGATGAAGGGATTAAGCATAGAAAAAAATAACTCATAGACACAGACATAACGATTATGATTTCGGGAAGGAAAGGGGGTGGCAGAGGTGGAAGAGGTTAAAGGCAATGAAATGGTGAAGGAAGGAGACTTGACTTGGGGTGGTGAACACACAGTACAATATACAGATGATGGGGTATAGACTTGTACACCTGAAGCCTTCATGACCTTTTTAACCTGTGTCAACCCAATAGATTCAATTTCCAAAACCTTGTGACACAAGCTACAAAATGGATGGACCTTGAAGACATTATGTTCAGTGCAAATCCAGTAAAAAAGACATCCCCAGTGTGAATCCACTCACATGTGGTCCTCAGGGCCACCGGAGTCAGAGACGGACGGCACGATGGAGGTAACAGTGGTGGTGGGGTTGTGGTGAGGGATGCAGAGTTGTTTACTGGGGGCAGAGTTTCAGTTGGAGAAGATGGGAAAAGAGATGGATATGACGGTGCTGTCATCAGCACAAGGGTATGAATGTCGTTATCACCACTGCACTGTCCACCGCAAGAGTGGAAATGCTAAATTTCACCGTGATGAAACAATGGAAAAAAGAGAAAGTACAAGAAGGCCAGGTCTTAAAACAGAAGCAAGGTGAGATGTGCTCAGGCTTCCTTAATTACCACTCCCTGAAGGCCTCTGGACAGGTAGTGATGAGAAGTGCTTGGCGTGTGAGCTCCGTTGAGAAACCCTTGGAAAGCCTTGGATCCCTTCTGTGCAACCCACGGGCCTCTTATAGAAGCCAGGAAACCTGCGTGGGGCTCACCATTGTGTGCAGGTGCAGGAAGCGCACCTCTGGGGTGAATGCGTTTTGTGAAGCCACTGTGGAAAGCAGTAAGGAGTTACCTCATGAAGTTAAAAATGGAACTTCCATGCTTCCATGGAACACAGTGATTCCACTTCTGGGAATGTATTCCAAGAAATCAGGAACACTGATTTGAAAGAACCTATGCACTGCTATGTTCATTGCAGTGTTATTTACAATACCAAGATTTTGAAGCAGCCCACGTGCCCATCAGTAGGTGAGTGGATAAATGTGCTTTCGTACATTGACACAATAGAATGCTACTTGGCTGTAATAAGGAAGGGAATCTTAACTGTTTGTGACAGCGTGGATGGACCTGGAGAGCATTATGGTAAGTGAAATCAGCGAGTCAAAGAAAGAATAATACCATATGAATTCACATACGTGGGGAATCTAATGAGAACATAATTTCACAAAGAAAAAAGAGAGTCATAGAAAGAGAAAGACTGACAGTTGTCAGAGGGGAAGGGGTTGTAGTTCTGGGTCAGAGGATGAAGGGATTAAGCACAGAAAAAAAATAACTCATAGACACAGACATCACGATTATGATTTCGGGAAGGAAAGGGGGTGGCAGAGGTGGAAGAGGTTAAAGGCAATGAAATGGTGAAGGAAGGAGACTTGACTTGGGGTGGTGAACACACAGTACAATATACAGATGATGGGGTATAGACTTGTACACCTGAAGCCTTCATGACCTTTTTAACCTGTGTCAACCCAATAGATTCAATTTCCAAAACCTTGTGACACAAGCTACAAAATGGATGGACCTTGAAGACATTATGTTCAGTGCAAATCCAGTAAAAAAGACATCCCCAGTGTGAATCCACTCACATGTGGTCCTCAGGGCCACCGGAGTCAGAGACGGACGGCACGATGGAGGTAACAGTGGTGGTGGGGTTGTGGTGAGGGATGCAGAGTTGTTTACTGGGAGCAGAGTTTCAGTTGGAGAATATGGGTAAAGTGATGGATATTACGGTGCTGTCATCAGCACACGAGTATGAATGTCCTTTTCACCACTGCACTGTCCACCGCAAAAGAGTGGAAATTCTAAATTTCACTGTGATAAAACAATGGAAAAAAGAGAAAGTACAAGAAGGCCAGGTCTTAAAACAGAACCACGGTGAGATGTGCTCAGGCTTCCTGAATTACCACTCCCTGAAGGCCTCTGGACAGGTAGTGACGAGAAGTGCTTGGGGTGTGAGCTCCCTTGAGAAACCCTTGGAAAGCCTTGGATCCCTTCTGTGCAACCCACGGGCCTCTTATAGAAGCCAGGAAACCTGCGTGGGGCTCACCATTGTGTGCAGGTGCAGGAAGCGCACCTCTGGGGTGAATGCGTTTTGTGAAGCCACTGTGGAAAGCAGTAAGGAGTTACCTCATGAAGTTAAAAATGGAACTTCCATGCTTCCATGGAACACAGTGATTCCACTTCTGGGAATGTATTCCAAGAAATCAGGAACACTGATTTGAAAGAACCTATGCACTGCTATGTTCATTGCAGTGTTATTTACAATACCAAGATTTTGAAGCAGCCCACGTGCCCATCAGTAGGTGAGTGGATAAATGTGCTTTCGTACATTGACACAATAGAATGCTACTTGGCTGTAATAAGGAAGGGAATCTTAACTGTTTGTGACAGCGTGGATGGACGTGGAGAGCATTATGGTAAGTGAAATCAGCCAGTCAGAGAAAGAATAATACCATATGAATTCACATACGTGGGGAATCTAATGAGAAAAAAATTTCACAAAGAAAAAAGAAACAGAGTCATAGAAAGAGAAAGACTGACAGTTGTCAGAGGGGAAGGGGTTGTAGTTCTGGGTCAGAGGATGAAGGGATTAAGCATAGAAAAAAATAACTCATAGACACAGACATAACGATTATGATTTCGGGAAGGAAAGGGGGTGGCAGAGGTGGAAGAGGTTAAAGGCAATGAAATGGTGAAGGAAGGAGACTTGACTTGGGGTGGTGAACACACAGTACAATATACAGATGATGGGGTATAGACTTGTACACCTGAAGCCTTCATGACCTTTTTAACCTGTGTCAACCCAATAGATTCAATTTCCAAAACCTTGTGACACAAGCTACAAAATGGATGGACCTTGAAGACATTATGTTCAGTGCAAATCCAGTAAAAAAGACATCCCCAGTGTGAATCCACTCACATGTGGTCCTCAGGGCCACCGGAGTCAGAGACGGATGGCACGATGGAGGTAACAGTGGTGGTGGGGTTGTGGTGAGGGATGCAGAGTTGTTTACTGGGGGCAGAGTTTCAGTTGGAGAAGATGGGAAAAGAGATGGATATGACGGTGCTGTCATCAGCACAAGGGTATGAATGTCGTTATCACCACTGCACTGTCCACCGCAAGAGTGGAAATGCTAAATTTCACCGTGATAAAACAATGGAAAAAAGAGAAAGTACAAGAAGGCCAGGTCTTAAAACAGAAGCAAGGTGAGATGTGCTCAGGCTTCCTTAATTACCACTCCCTGAAGGCCTCTGGACAGGTAGTGATGAGAAGTGCTTGGCGTGTGAGCTCCGTTGAGAAACCCTTGGAAAGCCTTGAATCCCTTCTGTGCAACCCACGGGCCTCTTATAGAAGCCAGGAAACCTGCGTGGGGCTCACCATTGTGTGCAGGTGCACGAAACGCACCTCTGGGGTGAATGCGTTTTGTGAAGCCACTGTGGAAAGCAGTAAGGAGTTACCTCATGAAGTTAAAAATGGAACTTCCATGCTTCCATGGAACACAGTGATTCCACTTCTGGGAATGTATTCCAAGAAATCAGGAACACTGATTTGAAAGAACCTATGCACTGCTATGTTCATTGCAGTGTTATTTACAATACCAAGATTTGGAAGCATCCCACGTGCCCATCAGTAGGTGAGTGGATAAATGTGCTTTCGTACATTGACACAATAGAATGCTACTTGGCTGTAATAAGGAAGGGAATCTTAACTGTTTGTGACAGCGTGGATGGACCTGGAGAGCATTATGGTAAGTGAAATCAGCGAGTCAAAGAAAGAATAATACCATATGAATTCACATACGTGGGGAATCTAATGAGAACATAATTTCACAAAGAAAAAAGAGAGTCATAGAAAGAGAAAGACTGACAGTTGTCAGAGGGGAAGGGGTTGTAGTTCTGGGTCAGAGGATGAAGGGATTAAGCACAGAAAAAAAATAACTCATAGACACAGACATCACGATTATGATTTCGGGAAGGAAAGGGGGTGGCAGAGGTGGAAGAGGTTAAAGGCAATGAAATGGTGAAGGAAGGAGACTTGACTTCGGGTGGTGAACACACAGTACAATATACAGATGATGGGGTATAGACTTGTACACCTGAAGCCTTCATGACCTTTTTAACCTGTGTCAACCAATAGATTCAATTTCCAAAACCTTGTGACACAAGCTACAAAATGGATGGACCTTGAAGACATTATGTTCAGTGCAAATCCAGTAAAAAAGACATCCCCAGTGTGAATCCACTCACATGTGGTCCTCAGGGCCACCGGAGTCAGAGACGGACGGCACGATGGAGGTAACAGTGGTGGTGGGGTTGTGGTGAGGGATGCAGAGTTGTTTACTGGGAGCAGAGTTTCAGTTGGAGAAGATGGGAAAAGTGATGGATATGACGGTGCTGTCATCAGCACAAGGATATGAATGTCGTTATCACCACTGTACTGTCCACCGCAAAAGAGTGGAAATGCTAAATTTCACCGTGATAAAACAATGGAAAAAAGAGAAAGTACAAGAAGGCCAGGTCTTAAAACAGAAGCAAGGTGAGATGTGCTCAGGCTTCCTAAATTACCACTCCCTGAAGGCCTCTGGACAGGTAGTGATGAGAAGTGCTTGGGGTGTGAGCTCCGTTGAGAAACCCTTGGAAAGCCTTGGATCCCTTCTGTGCAACCCACGGGCCTCTTATAGAAGCCAGGAAACCTGCGTGGGGCTCACCATTGTGTGCAGGTGCAGGAAGCGCACCTCTGGGGTGAATGCGTTTTGTGAAGCCACTGTGGAAAGCAGTAAGGAGTTACCTCATGAAGTTAAAAATGGAACTTCCATGCTTCCATGGAACACAGTGATTCCACTTCTGGGAATGTATTCCAAGAAATCAGGAACACTGATTTGAAAGAACCTATGCACTGCTATGTTCATTGCAGTGTTATTTACAATACCAAGATTTGGAAGCAGCCCACGTGCCCATCAGTAGGTGAGTGGATAAATGTGCTTTCGTACATTGACACAATAGAATGCTACTTGGCTGTAATAAGGAAGGGAATCTTAACTGTTTGTGACAGTGTGGATGGACCTGGAGAGCATTATGGTAAGTGAAATCAGCGAGTCAAAGAAAGAATAATACCATATGAATTCACATACGTGGGAATCTAATGAGAACATAATTTCACAAAGAAAAAAGAAACAGAGTCATAGAACGAGAAAGACTGACAGTTGTCAGAGGGGAAGGGGTTGTAGTTCTGGATCAGAGGTTGAAGGGATTAAGCACAGAAAAAAAATAACTCATAGACACAGACATCACGATTATGATTTCGGGAAGGAAAGGGGGTGGCAGAGGTGGAAGAGGTTAAAGGCAATGAAATGGTGAAGGAAGGAGACTTGACTTGGGGTGGTGAACACAAAGTACAATATACAGATGATGGCGTATAGACTTGTACACCTGAAGCCTTCATGACCTTTTTAACCTGTGTCAACCCAATAGATTCAATTTCCAAAACCTTATGACACAAGCTACAAAATGGATGGACCTTGAAGACATTATGTTCAGTGCAAATCCAGTAAAAAAGACATCTCCAGTGTGAATCCACTAACATGTGGTGCTCAGGGCCACCGGAGTCAGAGACGGATGGCACGATGGAGGTAACAGTGGTGGTGGGGTTGTGGTGAGGGATGCAGAGTTGTTTACTGGGGGCAGAGTTTCAGTTGGAGAAGATGGGCAAAGTGATGGATATGACGGTGCTGTCATCAGCACAAGGATATTAATGTCGTTATCACCACTGCACTGTCCACCGCAAGAGTGGAAATGCTAAATTTCACCGTGATAAAACAATGGAAAAAAGAGAAAGTACAAGAAGGCCAGGTTTTAAAACAGAAGCAAGGTGAGATGTGCTCAGGCTTCCTTAATTACCACTCCCTGAAGGCCTCTGGACAGGTAGTGATGAGAAGTGCTTGGCGTGTGAGCTGCGTTTAGAAACCCTTGGAAAGCCTTGAATCCCTTCTGTGCAACCCACGGGCCTCTTATAGAAGCCAGGAAACCTGCGTGGGGCACACCATTGTGTGCAGGTGCAGGAAGCGCACCTCTGGGGTGAATGCGTTTTGTGAAGCCACTGTGGAAAGCAGTAAGGAGTTACCTCATGAAGTTAAAAATGGAACTTCCATGCTTCCATGGAACACAGTGATTCCACTTCTGGGAATGTATTCCAAGAAATCAGAAACACTGATTTGAAAGAACCTATGCACTGCTATGTTCATTGCAGTGTTATTTACAATACCAAGATTTGGAAGCATCCCACGTGCCCATCTGTAGGTGAGTGGATAAATGTGCTTTCGTACATTGACACAATAGAATGCTACTTGGCTGTAATAAGGAAGGGAATCTTAACTGTTTGTGACAGCGTGGATGGACCTGGAGAGCATTATGGTAAGTGAAATCAGCCAGTCAAAGAAAGAATAATACCATATGAATTCACATACGTGGGGAATCTAATGAGAAAAAAATTTCACAAAGAAAAAAGAAACAGAGTCATAGAAAGAGAAAGACTGACAGTTGTCAGAGGGGAAGGGGTTGTAGTTCTGGGTCAGAGGATGAAGGGATTAAGCACAGAAAAAAAATAACTCATAGACACAGACATCACGATTATGATTTCGGGAAGGAAAGGGGGTGGCAGAGGTGGAAGAGGTTAAAGGCAATGAAATGGTGAAGGAAGGAGACTTGACTTGGGGTGGTGAACACACAGTACAATATACAGATGATGGCGTATAGACTTGTACACCTGAAGCCTTCATGACCTTTTTAACCTGTGTCAACCCAATAGATTCAATTTCCAAAACCTTATGACACAAGCTACAATATGGATGGACCTTGAAGACATTATGTTCAGTGCAAATCCAGTAAAAAAGACATCCCCAGTGTGAATCCACTCACATGTGGTCCTCAGGGCCACCGGAGTCAGAGACGGACGGCACGATGGAGGTAACAGTGGTGGTGGGGTTGTGGTGAGGGATGCAGAGTTGTTTACTGGGAGCAGAGTTTCAGTTGGAGAAGATGGGAAAAGTGATGGATATGACGGTGCTGTCATCAGCACACGAGTATGAATGTCCTTTTCACCACTGCACTGTCCACCGCAAAAGAGTGGAAATTCTAAATTTCACCGTGATAAAACAATGGAAAAAAGAGAAAGTACAAGAAGGCCAGGTCTTAAAACAGAAGCAAGGTGAGATGTGCTCAGGCTTCCTAAATTACCACTCCCTGAAGGCCTCTGGACAGGTAGTGATGAGAAGTGCTTGGGGTGTGAGCTCCGTTGAGAAACCCTTGGAAAGCCTTGGATCCCTTCTGTGCAACCCACGGGCCTCTTATAGAAGCCAGGAAACCTGCGTGGGGCTCACCATTGTGTGCAGGTGCAGGAAGCGCACCTCTGGGGTGAATGCGTTTTGTGAAGCCACTGTGGAAAGCAGTAAGGAGTTACCTCATGAAGTTAAAAATGGAACTTCCATGCTTCCATGGAACACAGTGATTCCACTTCTGGGAATGTATTCCAAGAAATCAGGAACACTGATTTGAAAGAACCTATGCACTGCTATGTTCATTGCAGTGTTATTTACAATACCAAGATTTTGAAGCAGCCCACGTGCCCATCAGTAGGTGAGTGGATAAATGTGCTTTCGTACATTGACACAATAGAATGCTACTTGGCTGTAATAAGGAAGGGAATCTTAACTGTTTGTGACAGCGTGGATGGACCTGGAGAGCACTATGGTAAGTGAAATCAGCCAGTCAGAGAAAGAATAATACCATATGAATTCACATACGTGGGGAATCTAATGAGAAAAAAATTTCACAAAGAAAAAAGAAACAGAGTCATAGAAAGAGAAAGACTGACAGTTGTCAGAGGGGAAGGGGTTGTAGTTCTGGGTCAGAGGATGAAGGGATTAAGCACAGAAAAAAAATAACTCATAGACACAGACATCACGATTATGATTTCGGGAAGGAAAGGGGGTGGCAGAGGTGGAAGAGGTTAAAGGCAATGAAATGGTGAAGGAAGGAGACTTGACTTGGGGTGGTGAACACACAGTACAATATACAGATGATGGGGTATAGACTTGTACACCTGAAGCCTTCATGACCTTTTTAACCTGTGTCAACCCAATAGATTCAATTTCCAAAACCTTGTGACACAAGCTACAAAATGGATGGACCTTGAAGACATTATGTTCAGTGCAAATCCAGTAAAAAAGACATCCCCAGTGTGAATCCACTCACATGTGGTCCTCAGGGCCACCGGAGTCAGAGACGGACGGCACGATGGAGGTAACAGTGGTGGTGGGGTTGTGGTGAGGGATGCAGAGTTGTTTACTGGGGGCAGAGTTTCAGTTGGAGAAGATGGGAAAAGTGATGGATATGACGGTGCTGTCATCAGCACAAGGGTATGAATGTCGTTATCACCACTGCACTGTCCACCGCAAGAGTGGAAATGCTAAATTTCACCGTGATAAAACAATGGAAAAAAGAGAAAGTACAAGAAGGCCAGGTCTTAAAACAGAAGCAAGGTGAGATGTGCTCAGGCTTCCTGAATTACCACTCCCTGAAGGCCTCTGGACAGGTAGTGATGAGAAGTGCTTGGGGTGTGAGCTCCGTTGAGAAACCCTTGGAAAGCCTTGGATCCCTTCTGTGCAACCCACGGGCCTCTTATAGAAGCCAGGAAACCTGCGTGGGGCTCACCATTGTGTGCAGGTGCAGGAAGCGCACCTCTGGGGTGAATGCGTTTTGTGAAGCCACTGTGGAAAGCAGTAAGGAGTTACCTCATGAAGTTAAAAATGGAACTTCCATGCTTCCATGGAACACAGTGATTCCACTTCTGGGAATGTATTCCAAGAAATCAGGAACACTGATTTGAAAGAACCTATGCACTGCTATGTTCATTGCAGTGTTATTTACAATACCAAGATTTTGAAGCAGCCCACGTGCCCATCAGTAGGTGAGCGGATAAATGTGCTTTCGTACATTGACACAATAGAATGCTACTTGGCTGTAATAAGGAAGGGAATCTTAACTGTTTGTGACAGCGTGGATGGACCTGGAGAGCATTATGGTAAGTGAAATCAGCCAGTCAGAGAAAGAATAATACCATATGAATTCACATACGTGGGGAATCTAATGAGAAAAAAATTTCACAAAGAAAAAAGAAACAGAGTCATAGAAAGAGAAAGACTGACAGTTGTCAGAGGGGAAGGGGTTGTAGTTCTGGGTCAGAGGGTGAAGGGATTAAGCATAGAAAAAAAATAACTCATAGACACAGACATCACAATTATGATTTCGGGAAGGAAAGGGGGTGGCAGAGGTGGAAGAGGTTAAAGGCAATGAAATGGTGAAGGAAGGAGACTTGACTTGGGGTGGTGAGCACACAGTACAGTATACAGATGATGGGGTATAGACTTGTACACCTGAAGCCTTCATGACCTTTTTAACCTGTGTCAACCCAATAGATTCAATTTCCAAAACCTTGTGACACAAGCTACAAAATGGATGGACCTTGAAGACATTATGTTCAGTGCAAATCCAGTAAAAAAGACATCTCCAGTGTGAATCCACTCACATGTGGTGCTCAGGGCCCCGGAGTCAGAGACGGACGGCACGATGGAGGTAACAGTGGTGGTGGGGTTGTGGTGAGGGATGCAGAGGTGTTTATTGGGGGCAGAGTTTCAGTTGGAGAAGATGGGAAAAGTGATGGATATGACGGTGCTGTCATCAGCACACGAGTATGAATGTCCTTTTCACCACTGCACTGTCCACCGCAAAAGAGTGGAAATGCTAAATTTCACCGTGATAAAACAATGGAAAAAAGAGAAAGTACAAGAAGGCCAGGTCTTAAAACAGAACCACGGTGAGATGTGCTCAGGCTTCCTGAATTACCACTCCCTGAAGGCCTCTGGACAGGTAGTGATGAGAAGTGCTTGGGGTGTGAGCTCCGTGGAAAAAACCCTGGAAAGCCTTGGATTCCTTCTGTGCAACCCATGGGCCTCTTATAGAAGCCAGGAAACCTGCGTGGGGCTCACCATTGTGTGCAGGTGCACGAAACGCACCTCTGGGGTGAATGCGTTTTGTGAAGCCACTGTGGAAAGCAGTAAGGAGTTACCTCATGAAGTTAAAAATGGAACTTCCATGCTTCCATGGAACACAGTGATTCCACTTCTGGGAATGTATTCCAAGAAATCAGGAACACTGATTTGAAAGAACCTATGCACTGCTATGTTCATTGCAGTGTTATTTACAATACCAAGATTTGGAAGCAGCCCACGTGCCCATCAGTATGTGAGTGGATAAAAATGCTTTCGTACATTGACACAATAGAATGCTACTTGGCTGTAATAAGGAAGGGAACCTTAACTGTTTGTGACAGTGTGGATGGACCTGGAGAGCATTATGGTAAGTGAAATCAGCCATTCAGAGAAAGACTAATACCGTATGATTTCACATACGTGGCTAATCTAATGAGTTAAATAAATTCACTAAGAAAATTGAAACAGAGTCATAGAAAGAAAGACTGACAGTTGTCAGAGGGGAAGGAGTTGTGGTTCTGCTTCAGAGGGGGAAAGGATTAAGCATAGAAATACAACTACTCATAGACACAGACATCACTCTAGTGATTACGGGAAGGAAAGAGGGTGGCGGAGGTTGAAGTGGGTAAAGGCAATCAGATGGTGATGGAAGGAGACATGACTTGGCGTGGTGAACAGACAGTACAATATACAGATGATGCGTTATCGACCTTTATCCTGAAGTCTACATGACCTTTTTAACCTGTGTCAACCCAGTAGATTCAATTAACAAAACCTTGTGACACAAGCTACATCATGAATGGACCTTGAAGACAATTTCAGTGCAGCAACCAGTCACAAGATACAACTACTGTGTGATTCCACTCACATGGTGTTTCTCGGGCCATCAGCGTCAGAGGCAGAAGGCAGATGGTGGTATCAGTCTGTAGGGTTGGGGTCAGTGATGGAGTGTTGTATACTGGGGCGAGAGCTGCAGTTGGAGAAGATGGGAAAAGTAATGGGTATGATGGTGGTGTGGCCAGCACAACAGTATGAATGTCCTTAACACCACTGCACTGTGCTTTGGAAAAACAGTGGAAATTGTAAATTTCACTGTGATAAAACTATGGAAAAAAGAGAAAGGAAAAGAAGGCCAGGTTTTAAAACATAACCATGGTGAGATGTGCTCAGGCTACCTGAATTCCCCGTCCTGGGAAGCCTCTGGACACATAGTGATGAGCTCAGCCAAGGGTGTGAGGTCTGTTGAGAAACCGTGGTTATGCCCTGTTTCTCTCCTGTCCACCCACAGGCCTGTTAATAGAAGCAGAGATGCTGCATTCCGGTCACCATTGTGTGCAGTTGTGAAAGGTGCACAGCAGGCCAGCTCAGCATCCTGTGTGATGCACAACCCCTGCTGCTGAAGATGGAACCCCCCATGGCAACCCCACTTGCCACCCGTGCCACCGAGCTGTCCTTGGAGGAGACTGATGAGAAGTGCCAACAGCTTAAAATGGGCCTCTTTTAATGTTTACATTAATAAACATTTTAACCCCAAATAATTGATTTCATATGATGATTGTGCCATCATTGAAAATTATAGAATTTACATTCTTTTTTTTAATTAAATCTTTATTGTTCAGATTATTACATTTGTTCCTCTTTTTTCCCCCCATAACTCCCCTCCTCCCAGTTCTCACCCCACCCTCCGCCCTCACTCCCCACCCACTGTCCTCATCCATAGGTACACGATATTTGTCCAGACTCTTCCCATATCTCCCACACCCCTTTCCCCCCCAAGAATAGTCAGTCCATTCCCTTTCTATGTCCCTGATTCTATTATGATCACCAGATTATTTATTCACTTGATTCTTAAATTCACTTGTTGATAGATGCATGTTTGTTGTTCATAATTTGTATCTTTACCTTTTTCTTCTTCTTCCTCTTCTTAAAGGATACCTTTCAGCATTTCATATAATACTGGTTTGGTGGTGATGAACTCCTTTAGCTTTTCCTTATCTGTGAAGCTCTTTATCTGACCTTCCGTTCTGAATGATAGCTTTGCTGGATAAAGTAATCTTGGTTGTAGGTTCCTGGTATTCATCACTTTGAATATTTCTTGCCATTCCCTTCTGGCCTGCAAAGTTTCTGTTGAGAAATCAGCTGACAGTCGTATGGGTATTCCCTTGTAGGTAACTGAGTTTCTTTCTCTTGCTGCTCTTAAGATTCTCTCTTTGTCTTTTGCTCTTGGCATTTTAATTATGATGTGTCTTGGTGTGGTCCTCTTTGGATTCCTTTTGTTTGGGGTTCTCTGCGCTTCCTGGACCTGTAAGTCTATTTCTTTGACCAGGTGGGGGAAGTTTTCTGTCATTATTTCTTCAAATAGGTTTTCAATATCTTGCTCTCTCTCATCTTCTGGCACCCCTATAATTCTGATGTTGGTACGCTTGAAGCTGTCCCAGAGGCTCCTTACACTATCTTCATATTTTCGGATTCTTTTTTCATTTTGCTTTTCTGGTTGGGTGTTTTTTGCTTCTTCACATTTCAAATCTTTGCCTTGATTCTTGCGCTCCTCTGGTCTGCTGTTGGGAGTCTGTATAGTATTCGTTATTTCAGTCCATGTATGCTTAATTTCTAGTTGGTTCTTTATCATAACATCGAGGGTCTCATTAGATTTCTTGAGGATCTCACTACACTTATCGACGGCTTCTAGACAGTTCTTAAGAGACCTTAAAAGTGTGGTTCTGAACTCAATATCCTCCATGGACAGTTTTGTCCTGTTTCTTTGTCTCTGCATTTTTTATGCTTTCTTGGTGCACCCCCTAGTGGTCATTGTGCGCAGTCTTGTTGTAGTTAAGCCTTGATTGTTGATGGCAATACCGGGGGTGATTTGACCTCCAGGCTAACTGGCTATGAGAGTCAGCTGTGTCTGCAGTGGGAGAGCTTCTGTGCTGGATCTCTAGGGCAGTGCTAATCTAGCCTTTGCCTGAGGCTACCTGGCAAATGGCTCTGCGCAGGGCTTGGGCGGGGCGGGTCCCCGGGGATCTACAGGGTGGGCCGGAGTGAGCAGTTATGGCTGCTCACAGTTCCGTCCCTAGGGGCTCTGCCTCACAGAGTACCAGCAATTGCTGCAAACCTCACAGAGAAAGCTGCCTTCGAGTTCTGACCGAAGCCAGACAGTCCCGCTTCTCCCGTTTGAGTCTGGGTCCCTAGAGACTCGCCCGGATCTGGAGCTCAGAGTCTGAAACTCCCTCCCGATTGAAAGCAACAACCACACCCTCCGCCTCCAGCCTGCTCTGCGTGCACTCCGCACCTTAGTATTTCACTTCAGCACTGTGCCTCCTCTGAGTCTGGGTATGATATTCTCTTTACTCCTAGTTGTATAATTTCCACTCAGCCAGCCTTCCTGTGGTTCTGGATGATGTCTGTTCCGTCTTTTAGTTGTTTTTTGAAGTGGTTGTTCGAGGCAGCAATCTCTGGAGTTAACCTATGCCGCCATCTTGGTTTCTCCACACACGCAGTTTTAACTAGAATTTACTTTCTAAAATACTGACTCACAGAGCTTTGCTTGTGATGTTCACTAAGGGACATGTGTTAGAAGTGGATGGTATCAGGGTTCAATGCTGTCCATGTCTGGCTGTGACTTTAACTTCTTCTGAAGAGGAGACCAAAGGTTGCCATTTGAGACCTTGATGTTATAATGAAAGAACTCCCTTCCCCGGCTGACACTCAGACACACACACACATTCATATACACCCATTCACAATCATTCATACACACTGACATTCCCACAACCACACACACATGCACACACATACCTTCATACATGCATACATACATAGACATTCACACATTCAGTCACACAATTCATACATTCACACACACATTTGTACCACACCTATAAACAATCATACACATTGACATTCCCATGCCCCCACACCTGTACACACACATACTCACTGTTACACTTGCTTAAACACACAGTGACATTCAGTCACACACCGTAACATCCATATTCACACACACCTTCATACATGCTTACACACACACACACACACACACACACACACACACACGGGCAGGAATCAGAGAGAGAGAGAGAAGTCTCTGCCTCCTGCAGGAGCTCAGAATAACAGAATTTGCATGGGAGAGAGAGGGGCTTTCTGGCAGGTTCCGCTGCACTTAGAGAGCATGGAAAATTTAACCAGCGCAGGAGGGTTGCTCGCCTCTGCTCCCCTCTGCCAGATCCCTACTCCATGCATCAGTCACTGTGAGTGAAACCATGACTGGGCTATGGGGATAAGATGAGCCAGGCAAAGTGACCTCAAATGAAAGAAAATTAATCTCCAGCCTCACAGATGTCTCTGGGAAGCCAGCCCACCTCTGACAACACACAGGTCTCACTCAGGAACATTTTAGCCTTATTAAAAATGTCACTATTTAGATACCTGAAATCTACAATTCATTTGCCAGTAATGTAATTTTTAAAATATACAGAATTCTTGCCCTAACCAGTTTGGCTCAGTGGATAGAATGTTAGCCTGTGGACTCAAGGTTCCCAGGTTCAATTCCGGTCAAGGACATGTACCTTGGTTGTGGACACATCCCCAGTGGGGTGTGCAGGAGGCAGCTGATTGATGTTTCTCTCTCATCGATGTTTCTAGCTCTCGATCCCTCTCCCTACTTTTCAGTAAAAAATCAATAATATATATTTTAAAAAATACAGAATTCTTAGAGTTTATTTTTAAATGAACCCTAAAGCATTGTAGACTTTCTAATTTTAAAAAGCAGTTCCTTTCAGGAAATAAGTTAATAGAGTTATTCTAGTGTATAAAACTGGGTAAACTATGAAATCAGATCTAAACGCAAGATCCAATATCTAATTTAAGAAACCGTGTAAGAAACCTTAAAAAAAAAAGCACAATAGAACAATAGAATTTAAGAATGGTGGTTTTACTTTGAAGAGAAAATTAACTCAAGTTGCTCCATTAGAGATTTCAATTTCTTTTGTCACATCTTAGGTAGATGTCAGCTGAATCCAGTGTGGTAATCACTTCACAATGATTGCAAATCAAACCATCATGCTGTCTGCCTTAAACTTATACAGTGGTGTATGTCAATTATTCCTGAGAACAATGAAAAAAATAAAGTGTCTTGAGAACTGGAATAAGTGGTTTTATAGGTAGAAATATGCATACACCCTAACTAAAAGTGTTGTAATGTAACCCGCGAATCACTCAAGGATGCCTCAAGAAGTCAAATTAAAGAGTCACATTTGTTGCAAATCCAGGACTATGAGGGGGCATTTCGCTCTCCCAGATCTCATAGTGCCTGCCCCAGCCCCAACACCAGATTTATATAGGCAAAGATCACAAAGGTATGGATTACATCCCAAGGTTTGGAATGAGGAACCTGGTTTGCAAAAAGCAGTTTACAGAAGCAGAAGCAGCATGTTATCTAAATTATATTTTTGGTCTCTGGATCACTGAATTCACAGAAACACATTATTTAGAGCCCTTGGGTCTGGAATGAGGAACCAGGTTTACAGAAAAGCAGTTTACAGAAGCAGATGCAGTTTACTTAAGCATGTTATCTAAATTATAGTTTTTTTGGGGGTCTCTGGAACAATATGTCAACAGGGACTTGTTAACTGGTGCCCTTTGACCTTGGGATAATTGTGCTGTTCTTCCCTGGTAAAGGAAAATGTGCTTTCTAAGACCAGTATAACCACAACCAATGGGATATTCACAGTGTTATGCCCAGATTTCAAGAACCCCAATAGACCACTCCAGGGAGCCAGCCGTGTCCGATGCAAAAGCAGAGAGTCTTTATTCGAACTAGTTCAGCTCCCCGACAACACTCACTGACGCAACGGCAAGCCAAGTGGCAGAGAGAGCGAACTCTGTGTGGAGAGAGGTTTTATAGGGGGGTGGAGCAAGGGGAGGAGAAAGGACTGTGGGCCCTGCCGATTGGCCAGGCACAAGTCAGTGTCATGTCACACAGGATGTGGTCATATCTATGGCGACTTCCCTTGATTGTCATTGGTTAGTTCAAAGAAGTCCTGGGTGTGGCCAGCAGAGGCTCGAGCTTCCAGGAAGAAGCCTTGCCGAGCACATGGCCAACGTAGGATGGAGGGTGTAGCCCTTACCCTGGGGCAAGATGGAGGGCGTAGTCCTCGCCCCTTCATTCCCCCCTTTGTCTTGGAACACCTGGCTCAATCATGAGACGGACTGCATTTCTATTTCAACGTTGCTTGAGGCCCGTAATGGGCACACAGAACTATCAACTGAACTATCCCTATATGGTCTGGTGGAAGGGAAAGAAACTATTTTAGCTTTAACAACTTCTATTGAAATAGGATTTTTCTTCTTAAAATTCCTCCATGGCTATCAAAAAGCCAAATCAAGATTCATTTATCTACTGTATTCAATTTGGCCTGATGTTTGCATAAACACAACAAGAATGGTAACCGACCACCTTTGCTGGAATCTCATGGTTGAATCTTAATGTGCCCCATAGGGCCAGGAAGCCAAGCCATCAAGCTGCCATCAGGCTCTGCCTGCAGTATCTGCTGAGTTAGGTGAATTCCTCACCTGTAGCAACTCCACCTGAGCCGACGCTCTAGGCTTTAAGTCCCATCTCAGTAGCCCTCCTACTCGTTGTGGTCCAGAGTGTGTGAGGATTCCGCAGGGACGCAGAGGCATCTTTACTGCTCCCCTTCTACTCTTACCAACCGCCAGTGATGGTAGGGCATGGGGCTGACCCTCTAGCACCAGCCATCTTCAGGGCTTCCAAGCAGGATACCAGGCTTTCTTTGTGGCATTCTTACTGGCTTCAAGTCTTTAGAGCTCAGACAGGGCTCTTTAAACCATGATACTCCAAAGTTTTCCGTTAATAAAACCACTATTAGGAACCAGTCTTATTGAATAAATGCAAAGAAATGTATTGCCATGACTTATTTAGCATTGTCAGATTTCGGAGGAATTACATAAGGAGAAAAACATACTAATCTGCTCTAAGATTTTCTGACTTTCCTTGCCAATTCCTTCTCATGGATTTATAGCAAAACAGTAACTGTTGGCATAAAACCTTCTTTCTATGCATAACCATGCCTCAGACCTTCTATTCTAAACAGACTTTTTCCAGCTTTACTACCCCTGACATGGGCATGGTTACACAGACCTGCAAGACAGTATACAGGCTGCCAACTGTTAACTGTCTCTCAATTGAGACCAAAACTTGATGGGCACCCTTCCCTGCCCAGTTGGGCACCTGCCCTCTTGGGAGCTAAACACCTTTTACTTTTGGGGTTCACCCCACACAGTCCCCTTTCAGAATAACCAACATACATTCAAACCTACAAGAGAATCAAAGGTCAATATAACATATCAATACAATGAAACATAATGTTGGCATCATGGCCGCTTCAGGCAGCCAAATCTTCTGCTAATAAACATGTGATCCTATAAATTGTCCTTGTCTCTTTGGAGTCATGTCCATGAAGATGCAGGCATTATCTAAGTCTATTACACAGTATTGTGGGGGCTCCCAGTGGCAGGAGTGATCTAGAGCAAGGTTACCAGCATCAGGCAGGTCGAGCACGCTGTAGCTTGAGCTTGAGCGGGTTGCATTGATCTCGATCGACACTCCACTTGGTGACGAAGTCGTCCCGGATCACTGATGGGTCTGCTGACTGGACGTGAGTGTGATGGCCCCAGGTCACGACACCGTCTACCTTGAGAGTGGTGGGGGTCGTCAGCACCACAGTGTAGGGACCCTTCCAACGTGGCTCAAGGGTCTCCCGATGGTGCCTTCTGACATAGACCCAATCTCCTGGTCTGTGCTGATGAGGAGTTGGGGTTGGGCCGGTCTCGTAGATGGCGCGGAGGCACAGCCAAATGTCCTTGTGTGCTCTCTGGAGCCCTCTCAAGGGAAGAGACAGTTAAAGAAAAGGGTTTTATAGGGGGTGGCCTGCCAAACATGATAGGAGAGCCACCCAGTCCCCATGGTTCCTTTCTACCTGCCCTGAACTCTGGGGCCTATCCAATTTGCCCCAATAGCCCTGGTTACTACCTGCGCTACTTGTGAAATAAAGGCTGGTCCATTATCGGTCCCTATCATAGCCTCAGGTTCTCCCAACTAACGAGTCAGATTCCTCCTCTCTTAGAGAACTTCAAAGTCCTGATGGCTTCTAGGTAACCCTGTTTATTAGTTACAGCATCTGCTTTCTTGCCTTTCTACCAGTTCCCTTTGTGGCAGAGCAGCAACCAGGCCTCTTTCAAGGGAGTGCACTAGAAGGGGGTATCAGCCCCTCCCTTGCTAGCAGCAACAGGCACCAAACCCTTTCAGTACATTTGACCAGCCTCATTCCTGCCCACCTTTACAGATTGTAAGGCCCATGGAATCTCTGCCCTGAGGAACTGTGAGCCCCACTCTTAAATGTCCCAATCAGACCAGAAAAGCCACAAATACCTTTTAAATCTACCCCAGAATTCCAAAATCCCAACCCAGCACAGAATATCACATAGCAAATCAAAGTTCCCAGCAAACAAACAGACAGAGATGTTTACTAGTTAGGTGGGCCGATTCCACCTCTGACAGAGAGCAAGCGCCCTTGGGCAGCCGCTCAGGGCGCTTTGCTATTGGTCAGAGCACTCAGCCTTAAAGAAATCAAGCTTGTGCTTTTTTTCCCCCCCGCAGATTTCCACACTTTACATGAACAAATAATTATACCCAAGTAGACATACAAACATCAAATAAACATTTACACTTACACCCTTTCAGTGAACAAGTACTTTTACAGTCTTGGGATCTTGAGCAGATAACAGGAACACTGCCCAAGTCCCCTGATGGGGGCCTGACAGGAACAGATGTGGGGGCCTCCCTTTCCCACATCCCAGGACAGGATTCTTGACCTGTGTCTCATCCAGATATAAACGGTACTCATCACAAACAAACAAACAAATCCAAAACCAAAAACCAAGAAAACCAAGGCCAGAAGTACTCTCTAACATTTCAGGGGTACCAAGGAAGGAGAACTTAGGCCACGTCCAGCCCTTCTCACAATCCACCACCAGTGACCAGTCCCAGCTCACTGGTCTACCATCCATTTAACATTTCTCTTTCCTCCCATCACACCAAAGCCATGCTTTCCAGTTAGTTAGAACTCTTACCCTTAATTTTTAGGTGACATGTAAATAATTAACATTCCTCATATTAGCAATACATTCAAATTTTTTTTTAAGAGACACAGAAATTTAACTAGTTAAACAATTTTAAACAACAAAGATACATATTTAAGCAATAAGGACAGATCAATTTACAGAAGCAGAGACAGCATACAATCTAAACTACAGCTTTGGGTAAACACATTATCTAGAGGCCTTGGGTAACATAGGTTATACTTAGGCATGTCCTGGGTCTCCAGAACACTGAACTGGTGCCCTCCGACCCTGGGACAGCTGCGCTGTCCCTCCCAGGCAAAGGAAAAATGTGCCCACTAAGATCAGTATAAAACCAGTTTCTACCAGAAATAATCGTACTTTACTTTAGAAATTGGATTACTGCTACCAGTCCCTTTTAAATACTTTGACATAACCTTTGATTGTCCTTAGTTTAAGGAAAGCAGGGTTTTCTAGATTTAAGAGATTAGCTTAAAAATAAATCCGCGAGGCAAGCACACTTCCTGCCCCATAAAACTCCGCCTTAAAGCTCCACCCCTGAAATTCCATCCTGCCTCAGTGAGACATTGCTAAATCAGAGGGAGGGGCCTTTGCTGTTTCAAGATGGCAGCCCCCAGGGGAGCGGCAAGTTATGTGGCTGTATTGTAGACAAACAGAAAACTTATTAGCTGTTTATACCTTTTATAATCATTTTAAAGAATATCCTTGCATCAAAAATCTTCAGTTGAGGTCACAAAATCAATCCTCCCTTCTCAATCAGACCAATAAGCAAAGGCATTTAGTTATCACAATTACATAATTTTTCCCAATTCAATCCGAACCTTAAACTTTTAGCTGGCAAGTTAAATATTCAACATTTCTCAATATTCAACCAATAGATTTAATTCTGTTCTCTTGATTTTTCATGAGGCAAATTAGAGTAAACTTTACTTTTTACTTTCAAGCGGCTCTGGAAAACCACATTTGAGCCTTGCAAACAGGTTCTGGCCTACCTGGTCTTTTCAGATGTAAATTGACCACATTCTTTAAGATTTTGCTACAGGGGGGAGGCAACTATCCCCTTCCTCCATTAAGAAAAGCTTTCTTAATTAACAAAGGACCAGTTTTCTTTCCATTGGAAAAACTGTTCTTTATTATGGAAATGCCAACCCTGCTGCTAGAATCTAGCTAGCATCTCTTATTTTTTGGGGGGGGGGGGAGGGGCGGGGGGTAAACGATCAGTCTTGGGCTCCACCCTGCACATCTGCAAAGAGAAATCCAGCTCAAAACTCTATCCAAAATCGGACTATGCGCACGTTAGTGTTAAGCCAGCTTTTCTCTCTACACGTGCACAGAAATCCCAGACGCATTTACTTGGGGAGGGGGTGAACTGTTTTCACAGATCCTCACTCAGACACCTGCCTGACTGCCACACAAAGGAGGGGAGGGGGCAGGCCCCCTCCCTCCACACTCGCACACTTTCACCAGACATTCATTCAGAGTTTAAACAATAACAACTTCCCAACTCCTGAGGGAGCTCTACAGCCTCCCCCAATCTCCTTGAAATGATCAATCACAATACCCAAAGGAGCAGTCTGAGTTCGTCCCATAACGTCCATCCAGTAAGTCCACAGAAAACAGAAAAAAAAAAAACAACAACACAAACACAGACAAATACAGATTAAACGATGGCTATGCGCCAAATGGCGGGAGCGACCTGCCTCATCTCAGATTGAGGGGTTTCTACAGACCTTCCGACTCTGTGGAAGCAAAACTATGCCCCTCCAGATGGAGGATCGGGGCATAGTCCCGATTCCACCTGCACGTGATCTCCCAGTGCGTCCACCTAGACCGTTACGGAAACTTACAGAATTTCAGAAGTGAGTTCACACAGGACAGATACAGAATAAGTCCCTGAACAGAGGCAGTAGAAAACTTTCTAGGAACGCTTCTCTTCCACCTTTTTTAAAAGATAGGCCAGATTCGAACCCTTAGCCAGTCCGAGTTTTGATGGTGAATACCATCTAGAAGCCATTCCTCCAGAAACAGGACAAGTCCCTTAGAGATAACATATATCACACAGAACAGAATACACAACACACAGACAGTTACCACGGTCAGTCAGACTCTCCGGATCGGGGGTCCCTCGAGGGTCTTGGGGATCCCGGCGAGCCCCCAAATGTTATGCCCGGATTTCAAGATCCCCAATAGACCACACCAGGGAGCCAGCCGTGTCCGATGCAAAAGCAAAGAGTCTTTATTCGAACTAGTTCGGCTCCCCGACCACACTCACCAACGCAACGGCAAGCCAAGTGGCAGAGAGAGCGAACTCTGTGTGGAGAGAGGTTTTATAGGGGGGGAGGTGGAGCAAGGGGAGGAGAAAGGACTGTAGGCCCTGCCGATTGGCCAGGCGCAAGTCAGTGTCTTGTCACACAGGATGTGGTCATATCTATGGCAACTTCCCTTGATTGTCATTGGTTAGTTCAAAGAAGTCCTGGGTGTGGCAAGCAGAGGCTCGAGCTTCCAGGAAGAAGCCTTGCCGAGCACATGGCCAACGTAGGATGGAGGGTGTAGCCCTTACCCTGGGCAAGATGGAGGGCGTAGTCCTCGCCCCTTCATTACAGTACAATCAATTGGGTATTTAATGGAATGGGGTGATTTATATAATTCAGAAAATTAAAATAACTTTTCTATTATTTTAGCAAGCAAATAAGTACAGAAACCAAACAGCAGGGTTAGAGTTAAACTAGAGTTTCTACCTGAGATGATTGCTACCATACTTCAAAAGGAAACAAATCAGGATAGACACATAACACATAGTATCATCGTCAAGATGACAGAAATAAAAATGTAACTAATGTGTGTGCATGTGTGTGTGTGTTGAACATTGCAGGTCTCACTTTGCATACAAAGAGGTCACCTCACAGTCCTCTACAGTGGCTTTGCAACCTTACAAGCCTCTCACAAAGCTCATACCAGCCTGTGCTCAGCACCAAATCCACGCAGACCACTTCCCTCGTTCGTCCTCCTCATCACGGCTCTTTCCTCTGATCCCGCAGAGAATGTATTTCATTAGGACTCTGGTAGCTGAATTATTTGGCCTCAAGAATACATTCTATTAAAAGGAGCCCTAACAAGTTTGGCTCAGTGGATAGAGGATCGGCCTGCGGAGTGAAAGGTAGGTCCCAGATTTGATTGCAGTCAAGGGCATGTACCTTGGTTGCGGGAACATTTCCAGTAGGAGGTGTGCAGGAGGCAACTGATCGATGTTTCTCTCTCATCAATGTTTCTAACTATCCCTCTCCCTTCCTCTCTGTGAAAAAATCAATAAAATGTTAAGCCCAGATTTCAGGATCCCCAAAAGACCACCAGGGAGCCAGCCAAGTCCGATGCAAAAGCAAAAAGAGTCTTTATTCGAGCTAGCTCGAGCACTCCGTCCACCACATTCGCTGATGCAGCTGCAGAGGGAAGAGAGAGAGAGCCCTGTTGGAAGAGGGGTTTTATAGAGGGGTTGGAGTACGGGGAGGAGAGAGGACTGTGGGCCCTGCCGATTGGCCAGGTGCAAGGTGGGTTCTTGTTACACAGGATGTGGTTGTGTCTATGGGGCACACTTTCCTTGATTGTCATTGGTTAGTTTAAAGAAATCCTAGGTGTGGCAAGCAGAGGCTTGGGCTTCCGGGAAGAAGCGCCTTGCTGAGCACATGGCTAATGGCTGCTGCCCAATAATGGAGGATCTGGGGTAAGATGGAGGGCGTAACTCCCGCCCTTTCAAAAATATATTTTTTAAAAAGATGCTCTTCATTCTATAATGTTGCTTGGCTTTTTAAAAATATGTTCTTATTGAATTTTAGAGAGAGAAGGAGAGAGAGAGATAGAAACATTGATGGGAGAAACATCATCAATTGGCTGCCTCCTGCATGCCCCCTACTGGGGATTGAGCCCACAAAAGGACAAGTGACCTCTTTTTTTTTTTTAAAATATATTTTATTGATTTTTCACAGTGAGGAAGAGAGAGGAATAGAGAGTTAGAAGCATCGATGAGAGAGAAACATCGACCAGCCGCCTCCTGCACACCTCCCACTGGGGATGTGCCCGCAACCAAGGTACATGCCCTTGGCTGGAATCGAACCTGGGACCCTTCAGTCCGCAGGCCGACGCTCTATCCACTGAGCCAAACCGGCTAGGGCGACAAGTGACCTCTTGATTCATGGGTTGACACTCAGTCACTGAGCCACCTGGACTGGGCAACTTTTGCTTGGCTTTTAATCTTGCATGTTAACATTGAGCTAAGGAAGCCAAGGAGAAAACAACAGTGTAGCTAATGCCTACATTGTACAGACCTTTGCTAGGCCCTCCACCCAAGTTATCTTATCTATTCTTAGTTAACCTCACCCTTTCTCTTTCATATGGAACTTCAATAGATCTAGATAGCATTCTGCTCAGTCATTTTAGGCCTGGGGTGCAATTTTCCGCTCCTGGACTCTGCAAAGATAAGGAGTCTTAATTCTGACCCAGACCCAGTACCTGATAGAGCTACTGTTACCCAGACAGATGCTGCTAACATGGCCTGCCTGCCTGCACCTCTGGATATTGCAGCTTGTAGCTGTGTTCCATCTGCCACCTATTTGGACTTCTCTGAGGCTACCTGCTTGACTGGCCGCCCACCAGTTGCCTAATAACACTCTACCTGCTGGAACCCATGTTCCACCTGCCTCCCATCAGCAGCAGCTGAGGTTGAACCTCCAACACCAATCCCGCCACAGCAGACAAGTCTAATTCCAAGTCCAAAGATCTCCCAGCCTGATGATAACTGGATCAGTGAGCCGAAGGTTTTTCCCAGGGTTGTGTCACGAAGCTGAAAAATGAGCTCTGTACATCAGAAGATTTAAGCAAAAGTGTGGAAAATTTATTACAAGCAGATTCCGACTGCCCACACAGAAAGGGGGGTAGAGCAACAATGGGCTGCCTGGTGAAGCCTTGTAGTCCAGGCTTATATATTTGCTATAAGCCTGCTTTTATATCTATTTGTGTTGTCACCTGATTGATTCTCTCAATTGTTCTTTCCCAGCAACAAACCTGAACTCTCCCTGCTTCTATGTGTTCTTTCTCTGTTTCTATGCCGAATTTCTTTGTTTCTACTAGTATGTGTCAGCACACCTTGTTGTTGCAGGCCCTCTCTTGGTTTCTCACACCTCCCACTTTAAGTCCACAAACATTATATTATTTCTGCTTGGTTGGTTTCTGTAATTAGGATGCTCAAACTGCCATTTCTGCCCCTGCCTATGTTCCACCTGCCTTGCCTTTCCGCTGGACTCCTGCCCTGTAGGGCCAGGAAGCCAAGCCATCCAGTTGCCATCAGGCCTGCCTGCAGTATCTGCTGAGTTAGGTGAATCCCTCACCTGTAGCAACTCCATCTGAGCCCACGCTCTAGGCTTTAAGGCCCATCTCAGTACCCCTCTTTCTCATTGCAGCCCAGAGTGTGTGGGGGTTCCGCAGGGATGCAGAGGCATCCTTATTGCTCCCCTTCTACTCTGACCAACTGCCAGTTATGGTAGGGCATGGGCCTGACGCTCCAGCGCCAGCCATCTTCAGGTCTCCTAAGCAGGATACCAGGCTTTTCCTATGGCATTCTTATTGGCTTCAAGTCTTTAGAGTCCAGACAGGTCTCTTTAAAACATGATACTCCAGTCAAAGTTTTCCATTAATAAAACCACTATTAGGAACCAGTATTATTGAATATATGCAAAGAAATGTATTCCATGATTTATTAAGCATTGCCAAATTTCAGAGGAATTATATAAGGAGAAAGCCATACTGATCTGCTCTAAGATTTTCTGATTTTGCTTCCTAGTTTCTTTCCATGGATTCTTCAGAGTTATAACAAAACAGTAATTGTTGGATTTCTTTAATCAGTCCCCCCTAAGTACTTTGGCATAACTATTTACCCTCTGTTTAGGGAGGCAGAATGTAAATTATTTACTCTTTCTGGCTTACAGGCTTGTACTATTTGATTAATTTTCTTTTAACATTTCTCTTTTCCTTCTTATCACGTACATAACCTTTATAAATTTTATACTTTCAAACCAGCCTTTAAACCTTCCCTCCATGTCCTTCAAAAATGCACAACCATGCCTCAGACCTTCTATTCCAAGTAGGCCTTTCCCAACTCTCTACAGCCGAGGTTTGTACCACCCCTGACATGGGCATGGTCACGCAGGCCTGCAAGACAGTATACAGGCTGCCAACTGTCAACTGCCAACTGTCAATAGAGACCAAAACCTAATGGGTATTCTACTTTACCTAGTTGGGGACCTGCCCTCTTGGTAGCTAGACACCCTTTACTTTTGGGGTTCATCCCATATAGTCCCCTTCCAGGACAGCTAACACATAGCTATAACAATGTCCCTCAGTGTGGGATACTGGACACTTGCCTGTTATTCCCAAAGACTACCAAGGACTGTAGAGCATCACCGGTCCACAGCTACAGCTACATTTAAACATGTATGAGAATTGAAGGTTAATACAACATATTAATACAATGAAACATAATATTGGCACCATGGCGGCTTCAGGCAGCTAAATCTTCTGCAACTAAAAATAAGATACTAAAGTCTACTCTTGACCTTCCTATATAAGGCAAAATTGTCCTTGTCTCTCTGGAGCCATGTCCATGAAGATGTAGGCATCATTTAAGTTTATTATACAGTTTTCTGTAGATTACTGTCAGGGCTGTGCACTGCAGCCAGTTCTTCTTCCTAGCTATAAACACAGTCTGTCCAATTTTCTTAAAATATATTCTGGCACAGGAGAAAGTTGCTTTGCTGTACACAGGCAGCTCTACCCCTATACAACTGGGCTTGGACCTCTGCCCAGCAAACCACAGTCTACAAGTTCAATACGCAGCTTCCAGTTCTCCTAACCCAACGAGGTTTCGGCCAGTCTCTGAGTCAGACTCCTCTTCTCTTGGAGAATTTCAAAGTTCTGATGGTTCCCAGGTCCAGGGAGAGTGCCCTTTTGTTAACCCTGTTTATTAGTTACAGGGTCCCACTTTTTCTGTCTTCCCACCAGTTCCCTTTGTGGCAGAGCAGCAATCCAAGGGAGTGCACTGGAAGAGGATATCAGCCCCTCCTCTTCCAGCAGCAGCAGGTACTAAACTCTTTTAGTACATTTGCAAACAGGGAGCTTTTGCTAGCTCTATTCACAGATTTCCCTACTTTGCTTGCTGCTGCTTCTTCTCTCAGGGCTGTAGCAGCTCAGCTCAGGAATCCAGCCCCCCTTCTTTGACCTAGCTCTCAGGGGCTGAGTCTGCCTGGCAAACAGTTCTAAATCACCAGGGCAGCTGCAGACTTCAGCTTTGTTCCTCCTCCACTTTTTTCCTGGGAGTTTAGTTGTTTTTAACGTATTAGAATTTTTTATTCTCAGAAACCTTAATCTTTTAATGATTACCAAAATTGAACAGTCAGCAATTTTAGATTAATATTTATGAACACATTTTAAAGTACTTTTACTCTTAAGATATAGCTAGACCTTTTGTGACAAAACTAAGAACAGGTATCAGTCTGATTCAGCATTGGAGGGGTTAAAAAGAATGAACCAGGGCAGAGAAAGACTGTGCTTACAGTTACTTTTTGTGACCTTGAAGTTCATTGATAAGACCTGTTAGGTTTGCAGCCAGCAGCATAACTGCCATCACCCCCACCCCATCTTTCAGCCCAGGCTGGTTGTTTTTCCTCACAGAGTCGGCCTGGAAAGATAACGGGTGCATAGCGAGATTTCTTGCAGACAGAAAGCCTAGAGACTACCTGAAATCCAGTTACAGAATCAGGATGAGGGAGGAAGGGAAAGACCAGGTTGTGTCCTCTATGAGGATTCTAATAAATAATTGAAAACAGCAAGTTAAACAAAACAGTCACAGCAGTAAATCTCTCATCCTGTGGAGCTATAAGCCCTTTGTGTCCACCAAAGAGATAAGAAAACCATAAATAACAAGTTCTTTGAAATTTACTACTTTGTTAATTTGCTAAGTAAATAGTTAACTTGAAAAGACTTCTCTCTTGCTTTTTACAAGCAATCTCAGAACTAAGCAATCTTGGAATTACAGCGATTTACAACCAGGTAAGAGCAACTGATAGACAGAAATTTTTGTTAGCGAAGTGGGCTGATTCCTTCTGTAATGGTGAGCAAAAGACTCCGAGAACTGCTAGGAATTCTTGCAGCCCACCGCGGGTCTAGTCCAAACATTCAGCCAGATGAATTAACAGAAATGCAAAATAAATCAAAGTAGCTTTCACTTCACAAAGACCAGTAAAGAGCAGCTAAAATAGACAAACACTCGTATTCACACTCTCTCAGTAGACTAGCCCAGACTGGAGCTGAGCAGATAACCAAAACAATGTTCAACTCCCCAGATGGGCATGGGGGCACTCCTGGCACCCATGTCCCAGAACAGAATTCTTGACCAACGTCTTGGTGAGAATCTACCGGAGGAGTTAAGACTTTGTCCAGTCCCCCCTCTTGGTAGCAAATTGGCTAGTCCCATACAAACAAACAGCTGTTCACTCATGCTTCCTCAATGTTTCAGCATTCATTCCAAATCTATAATCTCTATTGTACCCATTTAAAATTTTCTAACATGTAAATAAGAACAGTAGGTTTACTTTGTCCCAACCTCATGATGATCGGTGACGAGAGACAGACAAGGGAGGGGGTGACCTGTTTTCATAGATCCTCACTCAGATGCCCACCTGACCAAAGTCGTGGAGCCACACAAAGGAGAGGAGAGGGCAGTCCCTCTCCCTCCACACTCACATAATTTCACCAGACATTCATTCAACAAAGGCTTTTAGCTACCACAACACACAGTTTTTCCCAATTCAATCCGAACCTTAAACTTTTAGCTGGCGGGTCAAATATTCAGCATTTCTCAATCAGTAACATTTTTAAAAATAAACTTCAAAAATGAAAGACATAAGTTATCATTTGAATTCAGTAAGCTTCAAGGTCCCAAGTTCCCAGTGGTTCTGGAAAACCACACCTGAGGCTGGCAAGCAGGTTTGGCCCAGCCCTTGATTTTAAAACAACCATAATGCTTAAAGGAGTAGTTTGAGTCTGTCCCATAATGTCCGTTCAGTAAGTCCACAGAAAACAGAAAAAATAAAAACACAAACACAGACAAATACAGTCTTCCAACTCTATGGAAGCAAAACCAAAACAACCAATTACCATTTCATTGGCATGCCCTTCACCATGATGTCACTTGCTTTTAGTAATGAGGGGACCATACTTACAGCAGATATGTATGATGGGATGAGATAGATGACACAGGACATCCTGAAGATGTTGTTGGCATGCACTAAGGGTCAGAACCTGTGTCCACCCAATTATCTGGTAAAAGTAGAAATTATCACTGTGGAAAGCATGTGCATATCCCAAAAGGGACTAATATGGACACATTTTTGGGCAAATGGATTCTCTCTCTCTATTTAGTACCTTATAATGAACTTACATATAACAATGGTGCTTATGTTGCCTGAAGTTGTGCTGGAACCTGAAATAATCCTTTTTTTAGAAGTTGCTTTTCCAGAGGAGAAATCAAGATGGCAGCATAGGTAAACACCAGAAATTGCTGCCTCGCACAACCACTTCAAAAATACAACTAAAAGACAAAACAGACATCATCCAGAACCACAGGAAGGCTGACCGAGTGAAAATTCTACAACTAGAAGGAAAGAGGTAAAGCACACTGAGACTCAGAGGAGGTGCGGATGTAAAGTGTAGAGGTACAGAGGCACATGCAGTCAGAGCTGGCAACTGAGGACACAGCTGTCTTTTTCAATCGGGAGGGAGACACAAGTTCCTGACTGCTCTGAACGCCAGTTCCGGGCAAGTCTCTGGGGACCCAGACTCATAGGGGAGAAACTGGATTTTCTGGCAGTGGGTAGAACTCGAGGGCGGCTTTCTCTCAGAGGTGCTTGCAGCAATTACTGCGATTACTGTGGGACACTGAGACCCAGGGCCTCTTAGGGCAGGGCTGAAGATCAGCCATAGCTGTTTGCTCCACTCTGTTGATTCCCTGAGACCCCACCCCACCCAAGCTGTGCCCAGAGGCTTTTGCATATGAATGCCCTGGCCCTTTGCAATCTAAAATTACCTAACTAACTGCAGCTGGGTCAGAGAGACCCACAACATCCAAAAGAAGGCCCAAGTCCCACCGCAGCTTGCGTTGCTTCACAGCTGGGCCTCATCTGGGCACCTCCAAATCCAAAACAAAGAAGAGGAATCTGCAGAGTTCTCCATAGCTCCTGCTGGGTATCCTCAGGCAGAGGCTAAATTAGCACCTCCTTAGAGATTCAAGAGCCAGTATACCCAGTGGTCAGAGTGGACCATCCAGATTACAACTCCTCAGATCCATAAGGGACACACTCAGGGGACAGACTCAGTGAACCTATTCACCTTGGCATGTGGCAGGGTATTCAGCATGTTACCCAAATAAGCCTGCTAATTCTAACTTTACACACACACACACACACACACACACACATGCATATAAACTCAATGTGTGTGTGTGGGGGGGGGGAGGTATTATGACTGCTAGTATAATACTATGAGTGGAAGAGGATACCCTGGCCCTGGTCCTAGTAATAGATTGATTACTTGACTGACTGGTCAGTTGATTAATTAATTAATTAATTAATTAATCTAACAACTATTTCATACACTTTGCACATGTCATTTTGCTAATGAGTGAGGCCACAATGCAGACATAGTCCTTGCCTTCATGTTGTTTTCACCACTCGGGAGGTGGGGGGGGGAGAGATGAATTAAAAAATAACTTCCCAAATAAATACATAATTACAAACTGTGCTAAGAGCTAGGAAGGAAACTGATTGATAGGCTGCCATTTGAGATACACCATAACATATACTTTTTCCAATGAGATTTTTAAATAAAAATAAAACATATTCATCAGGTCTCTGACCTCTGATTTAAATCAACAGAGGGAAATCTGATCTTTTAAAAAATTATTTTTATTGATTTCAGAAACGAAGGGGGAGGGACAGAGAAACATCAATGATGAGAGAGAGCTGCCTCCTGCATCCCCCATACTGGGGATTGAGCCTGCAACCCGGGCACCCGGAAGACCTCCTGGTTCATAGGTCCATGCTTAACCACTGAGTCATGCCAGCCAGCAAAAGTCCCTGCCTTCCTCCAAAAGTTAACAATGTGAACAACCAGAGAGGGGTCAGCAAAATCCCCCAGCTGCAATAAACAAAGGAAGGGCTGATTGTCAATAACAACATAAGAAATGAGTGTCCAACAAACAGGTCAGCAGCTCCTCTCATTCCCCACCGCACCCAACCACACCCTCCGCAGAAACACTCTCTGGGAAAATGAGTACGTGAAATGCTGACAAATCGCACAAATGACTTCCAAACTTTAGGGGCAGAGGAGAGAGAGGCTGCTCAGGGAGGAGGGGTGCAGCCAGCAGGTGACATATGAGACTGCCCAGGAGGACAGTGGAGGAGGAAAGGCTGGGCTGGGAAGATGCCACCATGTTGAGGTCGATTGAAGAATCAGGGCCAGCAAAGAGGAAGAGTGGCCAGAGAGGAAGGGGGAAAGCAGGCGATGTCACAAAACGGAACGAAGAGGGTGTGGCAGGAGGAAGGCTCCATCTGCTGTGAAGAGTGCTACGGGGTGGTTCTGGGGGCAACAATGAGTACTGCCATTGACCTGGCAAAGTGGGCATGATAGGTCCCTCCCCACGAGCAATTCCTCTAGCTAATGCCACTCAGGCCCCTGAAGTCTCTTTGACCAGGAGGTCCGGCTGCCATCCATCTGCAGTGGTTGGTGGAGTTATCAATGGAGTTATTCATTGTGATAGTCTCACAGGCCCAATTCACATTTGCCACCTGAGAGTGGAACTGGAGATGCGCCCCCTGGCACTAAGCTTCCCCATCTGAAGTGGGCATACAATTTCTCAGTGTCTCTTCTCTAAGTCTAGTTTCTACTTTCTCCTTGTTGCATGAAAAAGTGAAAATTCTGAGATTAAAAAAGAACATGTTGTTGAAGAGGAGAAAAGCCCCTAAACCCAGCCCAGTCTGCTGTTGCTGTCAGAGATTACCCCTCACCCAACCCCACCCCACCACCCATCTAGAAGTGGCTTCTTTTGGGCTCACGTTCTCCCCTCTGATTCAACCAGGCGCGTGAGCCTGTGCACTTTGTCTCCAGTTAGAGCTGTTCGCTGATGCTAGGTGAGCACTTGGAAGGCTGCTCAGGGAGCCGGATGGCCTCCTGGAGGGTCTCTTCATCTCTGGCAGGCAGAATGGAAGCTGGCAGCTAATGCTTTTTTTCATTTGGTATCAATATCTTGTGTGTTTGTTTTGTCAGTTTTTAAAAACATGAATTACTATTAAGCATGTTACAAACTTTACACCTGTATTGGCAGGATAATTTTTGTAGTATTAATTGATGTTTCCCTTCCTTTCTCCTTCTCTTCTCCAATTCAAGTAGCTAACAGGTCACTTGGGTAGAAATTAAAAGTTATTCAAGACCTCCCCCCACACCCCCGCCACTTTTCATTTACCAATCTCTTTGGGAGCTGCATCCTGCTCCCACGGGTGGCAATACCTCAGAGGGGAATGGGGTGCAGGTTCTCTACCTTGTCTCACATTCCTGTGCCCCAAGAATCTCATAGGAGTATCAGGGTGCTTGACATTTGGAAATTCTTTGACCAAGAGGGGCCTCCTGTCAGCAATCCTCCAAGACTGGTAGAAATACCTAGTGACTCTCTAGCACAGCCAAGTGACCTCAGGACTGGTCAGCCAGTGTCCCAGAGGTGCTGATGGCCAGCGACTGCTGGTTCCATCCCTCCGCCTTAGTCCAGCAAACCCTGGCACCTTTACATGCCTCTAGAGCAGTGGTTCTCAACCTTCTGGCCCTTTAAATACAGTTCCTCATGTTGTGACCCAACCATAAAATTATTTTCGTTGCTACTTCATAACTGTAATGTTGCTACTGTTATGAATTGTAATGTAAATATCTGATATGCAGGTTGGTCTTAGGCGACCTCTGTGAAAGGGTCATTAGACCGCCAAAGAGGTCGCGACCCACAGGTTGAGAACTGCTGCTCTAGAGACAGGGAGAGAACTCTAAGGATGTTTGCAGCCTGGGGAATGTGGGCACTGAGTCAAAATTAACTTGATCTCAAGAAAAACTTAAGAATACATTTTTCTGGCGTATTTGAATCTGAGGTCTAAGAATAGTCATACCTGTGTCACATTATGTTGGTTTGAAGAAGTCAAAGTATAATCAGTTCTTAATATTGTGGCTCACGGGAAAAATAGCACATAGAAATGGAACCCACTGCTGAGAGAGACCCAGAACATCCAAAAGAAGGCCCAAGGCCCCACAGCAGCTTGCATTGCTTCACAGCTAGGCCTCATCTGGGCACCTCCAAACCCCAAACAAGGAAGAGGAATCTACAGATCTCTTTGTAGCTCCTGCTGGGTGGCCTCAGGTAGAGGCTAAATTAGCACCTCCTTAGAGATTCAAGAGCCCGGGACCATCCAGATTACAACTCCTCAGATCCATAAGGGACACACTCAGGGGGCAGACTCAGTGAGCACCAAAGCCCCACTGAAGCAAGTCTTGCCCCATAAGGGTGTCTTCAGCACAGACTTTCTCCCACTGTAGACACAGCTGATTCTCACAGACAATTGGCCTGGAGGTCAATTCCTCCCAGTGATACCAACAACAATCAAGGATTAACTACAACAAGGCTGTGCATACAGCCCACAAAGGGGTGCACCAAGAGTGTCCACCTCAGGTAATTGGGGAGGCTAAGCCACTGGGTCCTATAGGACACCTAGCACACAAAGCCACTCTATCAACACAGGGAAGCAGCCAAAATGTGGAGACAAAGAAACAAGAAACAAATGACAGAAATGGAGGAAAGCAAACTACTGGATATAGAGTTCAAAACCACGATTATAAAGTTTTTCAAGAATTTTCTAGAAACCGCCGATAAATTTAGTGAGACCCTGGAGGATATGAAAAAAGACCAACTAGAAATTAAGCACACACTGACTGAAATAAAGAATAATATACAGAGATCCAACAGCAGACAAGAGGATCCCAAGAATCAAGTCAAAGATTTGAAATATGAAGAAGCAAAAAATATCAACCGGAAAAGCAAAAAGGAAAAAGAATCCAAAAATATGAAGATAGTGTAAGGAGCCTCTGGGACAACTTCAAGCATACCAACATCCGAATTATAGGGGTGCCAGAAGAAGAGAGAGTCAAGATATTGAAAACCTATTTGAATAAATAATGAGAGAAAACTGCCCCTACCTGCTGAAAGAAATAGACTTACAAGTCCAGGAAGCACAAAGAACTCCAAACAAAAGGAATCCAAGGAGGACCACACCAAGACACATCATAATTAAAATGCCAAGGGCAAAAGACAAAGAGAGAATCTTCAAAGCATCAAGAGAAAGACAGTCAGTTACCTACAAGGGAGTATCCATACTACTGTCAGCTGATTTCTCAACAGAAACTATGCAGGCCAGAAGCGAGTGTCAAGAAATATTCAAAGTGATGAATAGCAAGAACCTACAACCAAGATTGCTTTATCCAGGAAAGCTATGATTCAGAATTGAAGGTCAGATAAAGAGCTTCACTGATAAGAAAAAGCTAAAGGAGTTCATCACCACCAAACCAGTATTATATGAAATGCTGAAAGGTATTCTTTAAGAAGAGGAAGAAGAAAAAGGTAAAGATAAACATTATGAACAACAAATACATATCTATCAACAAGTGAATCTAAAAATTAAGTGAATAAAAAATCTGATGAACAGAGTAAACTGGTGAATATAATAGAATCAGGGGCATAGAAAGGGAGTGGACTGACAATTCTCGGGGGGGAAAGGTGAGTGGGGGTGTGGGAAGAGACTGGACAAAAATCGTAATCCTATGGATAAGGGCAGTGGTAAGGGCAGAGGGTGGGGTGGGAACTGGGTGGAAGGGAGCTATGGGGGGGGGGGGGAAAGAGGAACAACTGTAATAATCTGAACAATAAAGATTTATTTTAAAAAAATGATATAATACTTAAGAAAGAACTTTACCATAATACTTGAGCAAACATTTAAAAAAAGAAGAAGAAGAAGAAGAAGAAGAAGAAGAAGAAGAAGAAGAAGAAGAAGAAGAAGAAGAAGAAGAAGAAGAAGAAGAAGGAGAAGGAGAAGAAGAAGAAGGAAATATAACCTAAGTGGCCCTGACCGGTTTGGCTCAGTGGATAGATCATCAGCCTGCGGACTCAAGGGCCCTGGGTTCGATTCTGGTCAAGAGCATGTACCTTGGTTGTGGGCACATCCCCAGTGGGGAGTGTGCAGGAGGCAGCTGATCGATGTTTTTCTCTCTCACCGATGTTTATTACTCTCTATCCCTCTCCCTTCCTCTCTGTAAAAAATCAATAAAATATATTTTAAAAAAAGAAATATAACCTAAAAAAATAAATAAATAAATGGAACCCACTGCTTATCCCAAACTGCTTTTCATTCTTTAAAGCCTTTTTTGTTGTTGATTTTAACTAAATAACAGAAAGATTTTCCCCCTTCATTTCTCTCTTCCTCTTGTAAATTAAAAATCAGGTACAGGCACTTTGGAAAACAATTTCTTATAAAGTTAAATATACACTTACGCATGATCTGGCAATCCCACTCCTAGGTGTTTGCCCAAAAGAAATAAAACATATTTCTCAAAGGCCTGCACCTAAATGTTCATAGCAACTTTATTCATAATAGACACAAACTGGAAACAATCACATGTCCAACTGATAAATGGAACCCAAATTTGGCATATCCATATGGTGCAACACTATTTAAGCAAGTTGCAGGAATGAATTATTGATACATGGGACCAGATGGATGAAGTGAAAGCAGCTAAACACACACGAGTACACACAGGATGCTCCCACCGATATCAAATTCTCTATGAAGCAAAGCGGCCGCCATGGGAAGCAGAGCGGTTGCAGCGGTTGCCCTGGCCCAGGGGTGGGGAAGAAACTGACTGCAAAGGGGCATGGAATTGTGATTGGTAACAAGACTGTGTACCTTTGTGGAAACTCATCCAATGGTGTATTAATATTGCTGAGTTCTATTGTATGTAACATGCCTCCAAAAAGATGACAAAAATCATAAGAAAGGAAGACATAAATGCTGGCGGCTAATTCCAGCATGTCATAAATGCAAGAAGTTTCATCAAAAGGTTGATGGAACTTAAGGCTTCAGCAGGGCTGAAGAATCATATTACCTGCTGCTAAAATAGCTGGAGGCATTTCCCCAAACCTAAAGATATGCATATATTATTGCCTGCTGCCTGACAGCCGAAGGCAGTTTCCTCCAACCTGACAATGCCTACTGTATACCAAACCTTAACCTTTGATATGTACATCTGCTTTGCTTTAGGGCAATTTGTGTTAATAAAAAGCTAGGGGTCTGGAGATTAGAGAAGAACTTGGTTACTATACTAAGTCTCCTCTGGCTCCCCCATGTATTCCAAATTTATATTTCTAGTCTCTTTGTTAATTTACCCACAGCCCCTTCTCCAGATTCCTGAACCCTTCTAGATGCTGAGAAACACCCAGCACATAAAGATAACAGTGAGGAAGGTATGGAATAACTAGTTCCTGATTACTTGAGAGACGTGTAAAGGACTCCCCAGCTTGCTAATGCCAATTTTTCTTTCATGCTTTTGAGCTGCATATTGCACACTTCCTCCCTCCACCCACCCACTCCCCAGTGCTCCAGTTGCAGGAGGCCCACCTCCTTCTCCAACAGCTCTTCTTTCACTGGTGAGCAGCCAAGCTGACTTGGTTCAACACTACTAACTGGTGCCTGGCTCCAGTTACATAAGCCAACGTTCACCCTTCCCACATCTTCCTCTGTAGGAGGCAGAGGGACACATGCAAAGTTTTTCCTTTGGCTTCTGCCCTTCACTCTCATAGCTTTATTGCGGACATCAGGCAATATTTATTACATGTGCATTAGTCAGGGTTCTCCAGAGAAACAGACCAACAGAGATCTATCTATCATCTATCTATTATCTATCTATCTATCTATCTATCTATCTATCTATCTATCTATCTAGCAATGATCTGCCTATCTACTTACCTACTTATCATCTAGAGAAAGAGAAATTTATTTATTTTATGATATTGGCTCCTGTAAGTGTTGTGTCTAGCAAGTCTGAAATGCACAGGGCAGGCTTGTGGGCTGGAAACTCAGTTAAGTAATGATGCAGTCTTAGTCTGAAGGCTGAAAACTCAGAATTTCTATGCTGTAATCTAGAGATGAAATTCCTTTTGCTTGGGGTTGGAGGGGGGACCTCAGTATTTTCTCTTAAGGCCTTCAATTGATTGAATGAGTCCCACCCACATTATGGAGGGTTTTCTGCTTTATCCAAAGGGTACTGATTTAAATGTTAACTACCTCTAAAAATACCTTTATTATAGCAACATCTCAACTGGTTGCTATAATAAACAACTGGATATCATAACCTAGCCAAGTTGTCACATAAAATTAACCATCACAAATGGATACACACATCCTCATTAGCTTTTTTCTTCCCATTTAAAGGCATTAAAAGTCTGGGTTTGGACTTGAGCTCTGCCATTGCCTCACTGTGTTACCTGGGGAAAGTTATTTGTCTCTGTGGGCCTCCATGTCCCCAACATAAATGAGGGGTAACAGTAAGACTGTTCTATAAGGATGAAATGAGTTAATATGAAAAAGTTAATACATTCAATGTACCTAGAGCATATAACCTAATTACTACATGCCAGGCACTCTTCTAAAATTTACATATACTAACTAATTTCTGTGAAAATTTTCTATTTATCTTGAAGTTACATTATGACTCAAAAAACTCCTCAACCATGGCCCATAAATAACTTGCATCAAGGATGGAGGAGGGGAACCGTATGCCTGACATAAATTGGACAGGAGGAAGAAGAGTTTCAAACTTAAATGTTTGAAACAATGCCCCAGAGCCTTCCCCTACTTACTTCTCTATCAGCATTTAATCAAGTCCTAACATTTCACATAATTAAAAAAAGAACCTTCTTGCACATGATATTCTTGTTTCTCTGATTTATTTAATCACTAGCATGGCAAAAGCCTTAAATTTTTTTTTCTTGTGTGTGTGTGTGTGTGTGTGTGTGTGTGTATAGTATATAAAAAGCCTTTCTTATACATTATACATTAAACATGTGTTTGTGGGAACCCAATCACCACTGATCACATTTCTATGGGAAAATGTATTCCAAGATCCAAGTAAATGACTTACAAACAAACTTTTAGTAAACAACCTATCTCTAATTTGCTGACTGTCTACTTTAAATACAGACAGTGTAATGAAGTGGTTAGGGACATGGGCTTTGGAGCTTTCAAACAGCTGTGAGGTGACTCCCAGCCTGGCCATTGCAGCAATTGCTAAAAACCCCCAAAGCATCAGTCCCTCAATTCAGTAATGAAAATAATACTGTTTCATAGATTTGTTGTGAGGATTAAATGAATTTTTCTAGCATATAAAAAAGTGCCCAATAAATAAAATTATTCTACTCTAGAGATCATCTCATAATATTTATAACATTTCAATTATTTGGTACTGAAGATACTTATACCTTGCTTTCCTAATGAGAAAAGTGGGCATAGATACTAATAATTACTCTTCTAAATTCTCTGTGTATATGCATTTATTCATATTTCTCCCGTGAGTATTTGTTTTTAATTCGAGAACTTCTCATAACCCACTGCCATCTGGCTCCAGCAAGCACCACTAAGATCAACCATGATTTCTGCATTGCCAAATCCAAAGGACACTTGGCATCTTTAAATGGCTGGGCTTCTGTGCAATGTTTGACTCTATGAAACCCACAGTGACAGCCGGAATTGTTTTTCCCACCCTTGGTGCTTCAGGATATGACTGTATTCATTTGAAGACAAGGCCGTTGAAGAGGTAATTAAGTTAAATGAGGTAATTAGGGTGGGCCTGAATCCAGTATGACTGGTATCTTTATAGGAAGAGATTAGGACATATACACAGAACAAAGATGATTGTGAAGGCACAGGGAGAAGGCGGCCATCTGCAAGCCAAGGAGAGAGGCCTCAGGAGAAACCAACCCTGCCAGTATGCTTATCATGGACTTCTCGCTTCCAGTACTGTGACCAAATAGACTTCTATTGTTTAAGCCACTCAGTTTGTGGTACTTTGCTATGGCAGCCCAAGCCAAGTAACACAACCTCCTGTTTGAAACTCGCCATTGCCTGGATTCCCACAGCGCAAGGGTGCTCTTCACGCTCTCCAACTGTTCTTTCTGGATGGACTACTTGTCCTTTGTCCGTTCTCAAACATTGGTGATCCCCACAGTTGATGTCCTTTCTCACTCTGTATGCTTCTGCCTAGATAAGAGTATCACCCACTCTTAAGATTGAACTATGTTGACAGTAACCAATTCTCTTGCATTTTGATTAGGTTGACAATAACCAGTTCAATGATTTCAGCCAAGCCCTCTCCTCGAAGTACCATTTTTATGTGCACATTTCCATGAATGATCTCCACGTACTTGAGAATCCACTGTCTAAAACTGTGGTCCTCACTTTCTCCCAAACTGGTCTGCCTCCTGAGTTCTTGTCCCTTACATTCGGTTCACATCACCATCTTCCTGTTCACCTGTGCTAGGGACCCAACAGCTAGTCTTGGTTTCTCCCTGTCGTTTACTGCTATACGTTACCTCCTAAGTATGTGTTAAGTCCATCTAGTCCTTCCCATATTTGATACCCTGCTCTAGTCTCATCGGCAAGAATCTTTTGCCTAGACGCTGCAACAATCCCCTAGTTGCTCCTTCTGCCTTCATCCTCATTCTCGAATCAGTCATGATTGCCTAGGTCAGTCGTCGGCAAACTCATTAGTCAACATAGCCAAATATCAACAGTACAATGATTGAAGTTTCTTTTGAGAGCCAAATTTTTTAAACTTAATCTATATAGGTAGGTACATTGTTATTAACTTAATTAGGGTACTCCTAAGCTGGCCTTTGCTAAAAACGTCCTCAATCTGATTGAGATACGTTCGCTGAGGTCGACCCCTTGCAACTCTCCCATCCACACTCATCTTGTATACTTATTTCGTCTATCTCCTTTCCGAAAACCAACTTCGCATGGGCCACGAAGTTTCAATCACATTGTACATGCGTGCCTGCACGTGGTATTTTGTGGAAGAGCCACACTCAAGGGGCCAAAGAGCCACATGTGGCTAGCGAGCCGCGGTTTGCCGACCCCTGGCCTAGGTTATTGCCTGGAATCTCTTCCCCATGCTCTTCCCAGGATGGCACCACACATCCTTGGAGAGTCTGAACAAAGATTACCTCTGCTAGAAAGCCTTGGGAGCCTACTTAAAGAGGTCAGACAGGGAGGAACTGACTGAGAAGAGGCTGTTTAAGATGAGGTCAGAAGGATGAGGAGGCACCAGTGTGGCCCTCCTTCAGAACATCTGTTGGGTCTTTAAAAAATTCAAAATCTACTTCAATTTTTGTCCCTTTCTCCAGGTATTATGGGTTGTTTGGTTTATATGAAGTCGTCTACTGCCACCTCCTGGCAAAAAGTTGAAAAGACACTCCCATGCAAAAAATTCTGCTAACTTCTAAAAGCCTGATCATGTCTGCTGTTACAATGGGTGAAGTAGTCTGTGCTCCATCTAAGAACATCACCTCTTCTTATGCACTAGAAACAGTCCTCTGAGTCACCCAAACACATTGTTTGTCACATTTCCCTCTATCTTGCACCATCAATTTTGCTGTCTTTATCGACTTATTCCCAACAGCACTCAAACCTATTGATAGATCATCTGTTTTAAAGCAAAACAAACAAGAAAAGCCCAAATAACTTACCTTAACTCTATACTTCTCTCTAGTTACCACCCCATTTCTCTTCTCTCTCTCTTTTTTTTTAATGATAAACCGCTTCCAAAGAGTTTTTTTATACTTGCTGTCCTCACTTCCTTTTTTCTTGCTCTTCTCTTAGGTTGTTGCCTCTAACAATCCACCCAAACTGCTGGATCAAGGCCAAAATGACTTTCACGTTACCAAATGGAAAGGCCAAGTCTCAGTCCTCATCTTGACCCAGCATTGACATCGTTGAGTCCCTTCTTGAGAGACTTCCCTCATAACCAAGACTCCATTCTCTCCTGGTTCACCCTTCTCCTTCAGAGGCTAGTCCTTCTCTGCATGCAATGCTGGTTCCTCTTTGTATCTCTGACCTTTTTTTAAAAGAAAATATATTTTTGTTCATTTCAGAGAGCAAGGGAGAGGGAGAGAGAGATAAAAACATTAGAAAAATAAGCCATTGGAAGTACGAGATCACAGTTTACTGAGAGGAGGAAAAACGGAGAAGGGCCAGTTGAGATGGCGAGCTGGGAAGAAATCAAAAGTTTGATTTTGAAAATGCTTGATTTGAGACTCCTAGTAGACAAGCAGTTTTAATGTCATGTCTGGAATTCTGGAGGAATGGCTGAAGTCATTTGCAGTGGTCAGCATATGAATGGTACTTAAAATGGAGGGACTGGGTGAGGTGGCCTAGGGAGTGAATGTAGACACTGAAGAGGTTGGCAAGCTGAGCCATTCCAACACCTAAAGGTCAGAGTTACAGCCCAACCTGGTTGGCTCAGTGGATAGAGTGACGACCTTCGGACAGGAGGGCCCAGGATCAATTCCAGTCAAGGGCACATGCCCCAGTTGTGGACTTGATCCCCAGGGGAGGCGTGCAGGAGGCAGCCTGTCCAGATCATCCTACACCAAATCATGCTCCTCCCTCCCTTTCCTGACTCTTATTTTCCTCTGTAGAACATTAATTTCCTAACACAGCTTATGAGAATGTGAGTTTCACCGGAGCAGGAGACCTTGTCTCTCTGCTCACTCTCCAGCATCCCGGTGCCTAAGGCAGTGCCTGACAGAGGGTAGGCATGCAATAAATATTCAATGGATGAATGAATGAAAACTAGTGTCCAAGGTAATCTAGTTTCAAAAAAAGGAACATATTATCTCTAACCCATCTACTTCTGTTTAAATAAAGCAACAGCAACAGTATCTTTGATCAATTATTTATTTATTTAAAAATGTTTTTAAGACTACTTTTTAGAACAATATTAGGTCCAGGGCAAAATTGATTGGAAGGTACAGAGGTTTTTCCATATACAGTGGGGCCTTGACTTATGAGTTGACATAAGTCAAGGCCCCACTGAGTTTAATTCGTTCCGTGACAGAGCTCGTAACTCAAATTACTCGTATGTCAAATCATAAAGTGAACGAGTGAGACATGTGATGCTGGGCTGATGCGGCATTCACTGTGACGTTCACTGCGCCAACTAGCGGTGGGGTATCCGAACCTGGCTCGTAACCTGAATTTTAGCTCGCAACTCAAAGTAAAAATTGGCCGAGAGACGGCTCGTATCTCGAAAAACTCGTTAGTCGGGACACTCGTAAGTCAAGGCCCCACTGTACTCCCTGCCTCCCCACATGCATAACCTATCCCATTTCAACATCCTCCACCAGAGTGGTTCCTCTGTTACAGTTGACAAACCTACATGGACACACCATAATCACCCATAATCACATTAGGGTTCACTCTTGGTCTTGTACATTCCATGAGTTTGGACAAATGTATAATGACATGCATCCATCATTATAGTATCACATAGAGTATTTTGATTGCCCTAAAAATCCTCTGTGCTCTGCTTTTTAATCCCTCCTCCCTAACCCCTATCAATCACTGATCTCTTTTACTGTCTCCATAATTTTGTCTTTCCCATAATGTCATGTAGTTGGAATCATACAGTATGTAGCCTTGTCAGATTGTTTTTTTTCACTTAGTAATATGTATTTAAGATTCCTCCATATTTTTCCATGGCTTAATAGCTCATTTTTTGTGTACGTGTGCTGAATAATAGGTGCTAGAGTTTATTTTAGGGCTGAATAATATGTACTAGAATTTATTTGTCCATTCACCTAGTGAAGGACATCTTGGTTTCTTCTACGTTTAGGCAGTTATGAATAAAGCTGCTATAAATATCTGTGTGCAGATTTTTATGTGAACTTAAGTTTTCAAGTCCTTTGGGTAAATACCAAGGAGCAGGATTACTGGATCGTATAGTAAGACTACATTTAGCTTTGTAAGAATTTCCCAAATTGTTTTCTAAAGTGTTCTCATTTTGTACCTCTGCCAGTAGGAAACAAGAGTTCCTATGGTTCCACATCCTCACCAGCACTTGGTATAGTCTGTGTTTCAGATTTTGGCCATCCTAACAGGTGTATTGTTGCATCTTATTGCTGTTTTAATTTGCACTTCTCTGATGACATACTATGTATATCATCTTTTCATCAGCTTACTTGCAATCTGGATTTCTTCTTTGGCGGGGTGTCTAGTAAGATCTTTGGCCTATGTTTTCTATTGGGTTGCTTATTTTCTTTTTGTTGAGTTTTAATCTTTAATAAAATAATTTTTTGAGAGAAACTGCCATTGCTAGTTGTTTCTCTGTCTCGATGAAGACAGCAAGTCAGATTCTCTCTGTCCCTTGAAGAGTCAGGGGTTCCCTGTTTATATAAGTGAACATAAAGCCATGTCCTGTGGAGGTGGGGTAGGGCCTTTTTGGTGACTTGATTGAGCTACTCATCCCTTGGTCACTAGAATACAGAAAGATGAGGAATTTTCTGTGAGAGAAAAAAAAAGGAAAGTCTGATCTTTTTCCTTTTGAGATTGAACATAATTTGAACCAATACACATTGAGATGGTTCCTGCTAGGACAGGTCAACAGAGAGAAGAAACCTCCAAGGTTTTCCTTAGGCTGCTGGCCACGAGGGAAGAAGTCTGGCCTGGTGACCTGGACTCAATGGGCGTCATGGGGGAAAGAGTTTCTGAAGCAGTGGTGGCTGCTGACACCTATCTGCCTGATATGGGGAGTGTGCTTGCAGTGGGACCTTGGGAACCTGGGATGGTCCAGGTGTGGAGCTTCCTGGGTAGACATATCCTTGGAAAGTGGGATTTTCCTGCCTTGAAGAATCACTGTCTTGAAGCCCACAGCAGCACCAATGATTTTTTTGAATCAGAGAAGATGAATACTTAATTGGAGTTCTCGTGGTCCTCACTGCCTGGCCAGGCAGCTAATTCTGGAGCAGCTGTGTTCGGGGCATGGCCGTGGTTTCCTCAGCCCCAAGGGCACCTGTTTCAGTTTTGCTTCATGTGATTGGATGGGAGTGGCTTTGGAGACACTAATAAGCTCGTGGGGGTTTGGACAATGCTGAGAGGTTGGCAGGAAGCTGCATGTGGGAGATGCTGAACTTCCTGCTAATCATCAGGCATGTTTGAGAAATAAAAGTAATGCTGCCTTCCTTGTGCCCTAAGCTGGTGGGGTGGCTAATTCTGGTTACGTGACAGTCTGGTGTCCTCTGCAGAAGCAGGCAGGGTGCAATGCTCCTGCCATCTGCTTCTTCTGCCTGTCCCATCGCCCACTCTCTTGCCATGTCCCTGGTTCCGATGGCCTTTCATCACACCCCGATGAAACCCAGCCTGCAGGATGTCACAGCCCCCCAGCCTGGTGCCACTTCAGGAGTAGGAGTATGGACCCCAATTGCTACCCTCCAGCCCTCTAACTTCCCTCTTTCTTCACATTTGCTTTGCTTCCCTCAAAATGACAGCTTGGCCACTTTTCCTCTCACTCCCAAACTGAAACCAACAGAAACTTCTTCCACCTCCCCCACCAAAGCTGTTTCCCATATTATTAGCGATAACAGCTGATGCGCATTGAGAGCTTTCACCCAGGGTTGCCCTGCCTCAATGCTTCACTTGCCAACTCATTTCATCTGTGATTTGTCCTGTTGTACTTAAACAAACATGACACCAAAACCAAAAACTAAGGCACAGAAAGACTAAGTAACTTGACTGAACTTGAACAACTAATGAGATGCAGACCGGGATATGAACTTAGTCAGACTGGCTCCAGGAGGCTCCGCACCTGCTCCGGCTTGGTGCCTGGAACCCACCAGCACAGAGGTGTCGAGTACAAATGTGTTGAATGAATCAAGACATGAGCAAATGAATCTGCAAAAACAAGGAGGTTGGACTTCAGCCTTAGATTAGAATGCTAGCCACTCAGTGTCAAACACAAGGGAAGGATAACAGTGATTTAGGTGGGGAGGAAGTAGTGAAACACAGTAAATTTGTATTTAAAATGTATTTTTCTAATATGAATATAATACCTACTAATCAAAGAATGTATGAAAAATTCACAAAGCTATAAAGCACAGAAGTAGAACTCCAGTAAAATTCATTCCCTTATGAAAATCAGTTCTCTCTGGAAAAAAGAATACTACTGTCATTTACATCTTTTTCTCTGTAATTTAATATCTTTTTTTGAAATAGATTATAATAAACTAGAGTCCTGGTTCACGACATTTATGTACTGTGTGTGTGTGGGGGGGGGGGGGGGGCTCAGCCCAGCCTGTGCTTTCTTGCAGTCCCGGACCCCTTGGGGGATGTCCACCTGTGGGCAAGGAGCAGATCTAAGCCAGCAGGTGGACATCCCCCAAGGGGTCCTTAGGGCTTCCATGGAGGTGGGAGAGGCTCCCACCACCGCCACTGCGCTCACCAGTCTCGAGCCTGGCTTCTGGCTGAGCAGTGGTCCCCCTGTGGGAGAGCACTGACCACCAGGGGGCAGCGCCTGCGTTGGGCGTCTGCCCCCTGGTGGTCAGTGCGCATCATAGCAACTGGTTGTTACCCCATTTGGTCAAATTGCATATTAGGGTTTTATTATAATAAATGCCTAAGGTTAAAAATGCCACCTGCTTGTCCCTCTCCCCTCCCTAATGATAAAGGTTCAAGGGCCCAAATGAGATATTACAGAAATTGATTTCATTAATAGCAACAAAACCAGTGCCCATTGACCCTCAATGTGTTTACTAGTAGTCCTGCAAAGCCAGATTGGAGGATGTACCTGGACTTCCCACACCTTTGTCCATATTAAACCTGTGGAAACTGAAGAACTGAATTATCGATTAATATTTATATTATATACCATATTTTTCCATGTATAAGATACTATTTTCTAAAATAATTAGACTGAAATTACACCAAAGTCAGCTGCTGAAGAGGGAGCCTGGCGGATGCATAGCTGCCCATACCTTGTCAAACAGACTTCCTCCAATCACGAGCCTTATTGTTACTGACGCCAGCTGATGCTGTAATTGGAGGTGGAGGTGGAGAGTGCACAGATGCAACAGAGACCGGAGTGTTTTGAGCCCATAAAGATGTCAAAAAATAAAAAGATAAATACTGGTAGTGACTGTTTTACTCTGCAAAATTCAAACTGAATGTAATCAGCTCTGCAAAAGAGCATGGAAATAGAGCTGCAGAGAGACAATTTGGACCTCCTCCCACTGAGTGTATGATCAGACAGTGGAGAAAACAGGAAGAACAACTCCTTAAGATGCCAAAAAAGAAGAGGGCCTAATGAGGAAAACCAGGAAAATGTTTAAAATATTAATTTCTTAATTTTGGGTTGGAAAAGTGGGGGGTGTCTTATACATGGGGGCATCCTATATACAAAAACATACAGTATAGGGAGAGAGAGAGAGAGAGAGAGAGAGAGAGAGAGAGAGAGAGAGAGAGAGAGAGAGATTTATTGTAAGGAATTGGCTCATGTGATTATATAGGCAAGTCCAGAATCTACAGGGTGGGCTAGCAGGCTGGAGACTCAGGGAAGAGCCAGTGCTGCCTTTTGAGTCAGGAGGCCACCCGCTGGCAGAATTCCTTCTTGCTGGTGGGAGATCAGTCTTTTTGTTTGATTCCGGCCTTTGATTGTTAGATGAGGCCCACCCACATTACAGAGGGTACTCTGCTTTATTCAGTCTACTAATTTAAATGTTAAATCTCATCCAAAACACCCTCACAGAAGCATCCAGAATAATATTTGACCATATATCTGGGCACTATGCCCCCGCCAAGCTGATGCATAAAATTAATCATCACATTCACCGGGTTCAGGTGTCAACCGGAGAATGATCCCCCCTGTCCCTGATAAGAAGCCTAGTTGCCCTTGGAGGCTGCAGCTGGGGAGCTGAGTTCATTGTTCCTGAACTCAGGGGGTCTAAAGGAGTTAAAGGCGAAAGGCTGTGTCAGTCAGGAACATATTAAATAGAATGGGGAGCAGATCCCATTTTTTTGAAGCTCTTTTAAAGTAAAAATCACAAAATTAGGTACCAGCCTTGACAGGGGCCCTGAGGCATAAGCTTCACTTCCTCATAGTAAGTCATCTGTGAGGTAGCGCTCAGGTGAAACGGAGAGAAGATAGAAGCCACTCCCCTGGCATTCCCGGAGCAGGCAGTATTGGCACTGTGGCAGGTGGCTGAAGCATTGAAACTTTAAATGGTGAATGTTGGGTGGTCATTGGGAGGAAGATTTGGTCACTAGGGGTTTGCTCTGCCTCTAAATCATAACTTACTACCTCCCTGGAAGCACAGCTATGGGAGTTTATCTGTCTCCAGATTTCTTTCCTCTAAATCAGGGGTTGGCAACCTTTTCCTGGAAAAGGCCAGAGGGTAAATATTTTAGGCTTTGTGGGCCAGATGACTCTGTCACAACTACTCAACTCAGCTCTCATAGCACAAGGCAGTCACAGACAATAGGTAAATGAATGAGCATGGCTGGCTTCCTGTATACTAATTTTATGTACAAAAATAGTGGATGGCCCTGGTGGTGTGCTCAATGGTTAGAGCTCGGGCTGATGCATGCAAGGGTCCCGAAGGGTCGTGGGTTTGATCCCCAGCCCCAGTTGGGGTGTGTACCGGAGACAACACATCCATGTATCTCTCTCACATAACTCTCTCTCTCTCTCTCTCTCTCTCTCTCTCTCTCTCTCTCTCTCCTCCCCCTCCCTCCCTTCTACTCTCTCTAAAAAAAATTTTAAATAAATAAATAAAATCAATGGAAAAAATATCCTCTGGTGAAGATTAAAAAAAAAATAGTGGATGGGCCAGATTTTGTCCCCGGGCTGTAGCTTGCTGACCTTTGCTCTAGATCACAGGTTTTTCGTCTTTAAAACAGAATCTTTTCTATAAATAACATTTTCAATAACACCCAATATGTCAAGCTGACAAAAGCAGCTGCTCCAGTCAAAATTGGGGGAGGTGGGAGGCAGGCGAGGGCCCCGTCCTTCTCATGGTGGCCCACAGAAATCCCCATTGAGCCTCTTGGGCCCTGAGGAACCCAGTGTGGAATCCACCACCCACCCTAGCAGCCTCAGGAATGACCCTCTCGACATTTGCTGTAGTTATTTATTATCTCCACAACTACAATGTAAGGTCCTTGAGAGCTTGGACCATGGCCTTTTCATCTGTCTTCCCTCTCCATGGTGTGGCATTATCAGCGGCTCAGATACAGTTGTGTAACATAGGGTATTGGGGGACTTGGTCTAACATGACTCAGCCGGATGCTGACCTATGGAATGCTAGAGCTGAGGGGATGAGGGTTTGTCTTCTTCCAAGACTGATCTGGTCCACCAGTTTGTCAGGTGAGAGAATGAGGCCCTCTGTTCATTATGTAACTGATATCTGAACTTTCCTCATGCCCTGGCCAGGACTGTACTTTCTCACAGATATTGAGTTTTGTGTGTCCCCAATATTTTTAGAAATAGCCTTTTAAGGTTTTCATGGGAATTATTAGGAGAAAGCAGGCTATGGGTATTAGTACATGTGTGTGAGTGTGAGGGGCGATGTAGGGTGGGGAGAGAGGAGACTGTTGTTGTTCGCAGCGTACTGCTGCTTCAGTAGAAAGGAAAATGTATGCTGTAGATGAAGGGAGTAGAACCATCAAAGGTGCTGTGATGGTTAATTTTGTGTCAACTTGATGTCCCTGAGGAGCCCAGATATCTGGTTAAACATTATTTCTGGGTGTGTATGAGGGTGTTTCTAGAATAGATTCCCTTCTGAATCAGTGGACTCAGTAAAGCAGATTGCACTCCCTCCTGAATGTGGGTGGGCCGCACCCAGTCTGTGAGGGCTTGAACAGAACAAAAAGGTGGAGGAAGAGACGATTCATTCTTTCTGTATGACTACTTGAGTTGGGACATCAATCTTCTTGCCTTGGACTGAAACTTAGACCACTGTCTTTCCTGAGTCCCCAGTTTGCAGAAAGCAGATCACAGAACTTAGCCTCCATCATCAAGTGAGTCAATTCCACAAATATTACACACACCATATATACGTATATATACAGGGGAAGGTAGCGGGGGGCAGGGAGGGGAGGAGAGAGAAACCTGACTAATACAGTGACTCACTTTTATTGGATGAATTAAATGGAACGGTAGGCTCATTGTCACAGTCCTCATTAACTGAGTTCCTCAAGTTATAGAGTCACACAGAAAGCAAAAATATACACATCATGAAAATATTAAGTAATGGAGTGGCCTCATAAAATCTTGCTCTGCTCAAACATCTGTCCCAGATACCAAATTTCTCTGATTAGAGTCTGGTGTTACAAACACTGGGTAATATCATGCCAAAACAAAGGGACTGCATAATGACAGTGCAAATCTGGCAAAAGAGGTAGGATTTGTTATGAAGTTGATGATAATGATGGTGGATTGCTGCCCAGATCTTGTGCAAACCTATCAGCATGATGCTCTGAAAGAATGAAGAAATTAAAGAATTTCTTTAAAGAATGAAGAAAAGAACATTTACAAGAAAAGCAGGATAGATTCTTCTAGAGGGAGTGATTTAAACATCAAAGGATTAAGAGAAACCCTTGGGAGAATTTATGACATCTGCAAATATTTTTGTAAAAATGACTGCTGTAAAAAATGAAGGAGACTATATTACATAATCATAGAATTTTATCAGAAAAATTATCCTCTTTCCCAAAAGCCTGGTTTATTTCTTGTTCATTTTTCAAATGGTTGAAATTATAATAAAAATGTTGCTAGATATAAAAAAAAACATTTAATTCTATTTTCCCAGATATAATTTCAACCCAAATTTAGAAAAAATTATTGTCTTAGTACCAATTATCCTAGGATAATGAGGTCTTTTTTCCATAAAGTTGTGGTGGGAAATATCTTCCTAAGCAAGACACAAAATGCCAAAGGAAAAGACTGCCAGAATTGACCACTAAAAACTTAATACTTTTGTATGACAGACTAAAAATACACAAACACCTCACTGGGTGAAAATCTGCGTAACACACATCATCACTAAATGTTCACAGCCGTGATATGTAGGAAGCAAATCAAAACGAAAAGAGAAAAGTAACCCAGGGACAAAACAGGCAAAACCCATGGTTGGGTGGATTCACAGAAGAAGAAGAAGCGGAATAGAGGTGAGACGTGGCTAACAAGCCTGAAAAAAGATATGCCCCCCTCCAGGTGATCAGGATGCGCAGAATAAAACACCCAAATTCCATTTCAACCCATAGATTGCCTACAACTTGGAGGTAACATCCAGTGTTGGTGTGGGTACAAATAAATGCACACTCTTCACACACATTTCCTTTTTTGGAGACACATTTTAGTAGGGGCTAGCAAAATTAAAATGTGCATGCCTTTTAATACAGTAATGCCACTTCTAGGAATAGAAATCTATTCTGTAGAAGTACATGTTTACACGGATCTATCTACAAGTTACTTGCTAAAATATTATAATAAAAAATGAGAAATGATGTTATTACAATACTTATCACAAGGCCTTCTCTGGGTCTGCACTTTTCTGAGCACTTTACACCAGTGAACTCAATCCTCCATGGCAACCTCGTAAGTGCTTTATTATCCCCATTGTATAGATGAAGGACCCGAGACACAAATGGCGAGGAAGCGATATATTCAAGGTCTTACAGCTAGCTGGAGGCAGGATTGTGATGTAATGCGACCTCAAGCAGTCTGGCATGAGTCTGTGCTCTACATCACTTGTTATACAATGTACATCCAGTATAAGACTGGCTAACTAAATAATACAAAATCCTTACAAGGAATACCAAGACATATTATAAAATGAAACAAATGGGTGTCAGTGTAATTCCATTTATGGAATATACAAACTGTGTATGTGTGGGGTGTACGGTATGTAGAGTATGTGTGGTGTAGGTATGTATATGTGTGAATGAGAGCAAGCAAAAAAACATGCACTGTTATTAGAGGTTGCATCTGCTATGGGACATGTGACTGGGACAGGTGATGTGGAGTGCTAGTATCAGCAGACTTTTCATTTCTATTCTAAAAATCTTTGAATTGTTGATTTTTAGGAGAATATAGTTACTAATTGCATGATTTTCAAATGTAGAAATCAAACACTAAGGGGTTGCAGGTACTCCTGACCTGGTCTATGAATAGCTTAGTTTAGGCTCAATGGTTGCTTACAAGCTACCCCAGCGGGTGAAGAGCAGTCGCAGGCAGGGAGGAGGCTCAGTGAGTGGGAGCTTGGGCTGGAAGTGCTCTCCCTGAAGCAGTGCTCCTTCCTGGCCCCATCTCAGCCTGGTTAAGGCCTGTCACAAGCACACCCACTATTAATGAAAAGCCTGTTCCTAATGGCAGTGTTCTAACCAGCCAACTGTGTCATAGCACTTGTTCTCATGAATGAAGTATTTATTTGTTTAAATAAAGATATATTGGGGAGGAAGGAGGAGGAACCTGGGGTATTGGGTGCCCAGAATACACTTGATATGTTTATGTCACCGTGGATTGGTAAACCCAGTCATTTACAATCCTCCTTGCCTTCCTCAACTATAGAGCTTGAAAGCTAAATATTCTCACAGACTCCCTTGAAGGTAAAGGGTGACCAGATTGGGTGACCAGTCCTAGTCGATGGGATGTTCATTGATATCACAGGTTGGACTTCCAAGAAAGCTTCTTAAAGGTGCAGACTAGACTTGAATGGCCCATCAGACTTTTGCTTCTTGCCCCTTCACCTTGACTAGATTGTAGATGTGATTCCTAGAAATGTAGTTGTCCTCCTGTAACTGTGAGAATAAAAGTCACACACTGTTTCAGAGTCCTAGGGTTGCCATAACAAATGACCACAAATTGGCTGGCTCAAGAACAACTGAAATTTATTCTCTCACAGTTCTGGAGACTAGAAGTTCAAAATCAGGGTGTCAACAGGCCATGCTCTCTAGGGAGAATTCTCCCTTGCCTCTTCCTAGCTTCTAGTGTTGCCTACAGTCCATGGTGAGCCTTGGCTTTAGAAGCATCAGTCCAATCTCTGCTCTATTGTTACATTGCATTCTTTCTCTCTGTGTCTCTTCTTATAAGGGAACCAGTACATTGGATTTGGAGACTATGCCCTCATCTTAACTTGATTGCATTGGCAATGACCTTATTTCTAAATAAGATCACAGGTACCAGGAGTTTGTCATAAAACACACTAAGGATAGAGAATAGGAAGGCAAAATCTCCTGATAGCCCTGTTGGTAATGAACAATCTTGGACAAACTACCTATGATTTCTTGTTGTGTGAGTCAAATAAATTTTATATCTGTTTAAGCCACTATTTAGGTTTTATTTCATCTAAGCACATTCCTGACATATTCCTAATTGCCCCTTCCTTCCTTCCTTCCTTCCTTCCTTCCTTCCTTCCTTCCTTCCTTCCTTCCTTCCTTCCTTCTTTCCTTCCTTCTATTTATCCATCCATCCATCCATCCACCCATCCATCCATCCATCCACCCATCCATCCAGTCAACCAGTTTTTAGAAGGTACCTATAGTGTCCCATACAGGGAGCTAGGTGGTGTCTTATTCTTACCAAAGCTGAGCTTGGCCCAGAGAGTGTCATCAATATTTATGTGTTAAGTTCATGAGTGAAAGATGAATTCCTTGCTTTAATGGAAATTATAGTTTAGAACAGTGATTTTCAAACTTTTTCATCTCATGGCACACGTAAACTACTAAAATTCTGCAGCACAACAACAAAATTTTTTTTAAATAATCTGATAAAAACATTCACTCCGGATGGCAATTGTTGTGTTGGCTGTTGTATTTGTTGTTGTTGTTGTTGTTGTTGTTGTTGTTGTTAATCCTCACCCAAGGATATTTTTCCATTGATTTTTAGATCGAGTGGAAGGGAGGGGAAAAGGGCAGGAGGAGAGAGGGAGAGAAACATCGAAGTGGGAGAGACTTATCAATTGTTTGCCTCTTGCATGCACCCTGACCAGGGCTGGGGAATCCAACCTGCAACCCAGATATGTGCCCTTGATAGGGAATCAAACCCAAGACCTTTTGGTGCATGGACCAATACTCTAACCACTAAGTAACACCAGACAGGGTGGTTGTTGTCTTTTGTTTGTTTGTTTGTTTGTTTGTTTTGTTTTGACAGTCTAAGGCAGTGGTTCTCAACCTTGGCTGCACATTAGAATCACCTGGGAATCTTTTTAAAATCCTGATTTCTGGGCCTCATCCTCTGGATGTTGTGGTCTCACCCCATAACAAAGAAACAGAATTTCCAGAGGATGAGGCCCAGAAATCAGGATTTTAAAAAGATTCCCAGGTGATTCTAATGTGCAGCCAAGGCTGAGAACCACTGGTCTAAGGCAGTGGTCGGCAAACTGCGGCTCTCGAGCCCATGCGGCTCTTTGGCCCCTTGAGTGTGGCCATGAAGTTTCAATCACACTGTACGTGCACACCCGCACGTGGTATTTTTTGGAAGAGCCACACTCAAGGGGACGCAATTTACCGACAACTTGTAAGGGAAAAGAGGTCAGTGCCCCTGAACAAATACTCAGGTATTACATGTTTTAAAAATTATTGTGGCACGCCAAGTATGCCAAAGCGCACCCATTGAAGCTAGTTTAGAGGATACACAAAAAAGTAGACAATTTAACTGTAGACATAGAGTGTGTGATGGGGCTTGTACCTAATTCTGACTTGGGGTTTAAGGGGGGCTTTCTGGTGACAAAGAAGGATTTTGGGAGAATATATAGAAACCAAAGAGAGCATGATGCTTTAAAGAAACAGAAAAGACTTACTATGACTGACCCATGGCTGGTCGAGAAGGGTTAGGTAAGTAGAAGCTGTAGGAAAGAGATAGAGATAGAGATAGAGATGATAGAGATAGAGATAGAGATAGAGATAGAGATAGAGATAGAGATAGAGATAGAGATAGAGATAGATAATGTGTGTGTCTGTGAATATGAACGACAATTTGGAGACATGAGACTAGAGACATAAACAAACATTTGAGCTCATTCTTAGTACTTGAGCCTGTGTATGGCAAAATGATGAATGTGGCAGACTACTGTATGTACTGTCGCATTTGGGGAGGAGAGGCTCAGTCAGTGATATGTCTTTTAACTTTTAAGTTATCTGGCTGATATGATAGTAGATACAATACATAGCAGAGAAAAAAGGACCTAAAGATGCAAACAGCACTCTTGTATAGTCTTAGATCCTGCTCTGGTAAACCCTTGATTTGGGGTCAATAGAGTCTGAAACTCAAGTTTTGCATTTATGTAGCATGTGTTAACACTTAAGGGATGCTTCCAGTAGGTCTTGCTTTTGCACATTATCCTCATGCAGCTGTGTTTTCTGGATGAAACTGTGGAGAGTGGATTCATGCCAAATGCTCGCTCCTGACACTCAGAGTCTCGCCTTACATCTTGCTTGCCAAGGGAACAGGCAGAGGCAGCTCTCACTTCCATAGACATTTTTTTTTCTGCAGCTCTAAAATTTTATAACCTTATAAAAATTTACAAAAATAAAATGATGCTTTGCATATAGTGTTAAAAATTGATTGACTGAATAAATATAAATTAAAAAATCTATGTTCCCTTATCTTGGGGAAAAAATCACTGTTACCATTTTGAGGGGTAATCCTAAATCGGATGATTTTGTGTCTCATGGGCGCTGGCAGAGGGCCGGCTCTGGCCCTGGTCTTGGACGAACATTTGGGCAGGACCCACAGTTTTTCTGGTCATCTTGACTGGCCTGATCTAGAGACTAACATTGGTGTGTTCTCCACTTGGCAGATTTGTTTGAAGCTGAGCATTTCTTCAGGAGGGTTCTCTAATGAGTTCTTGGGAGAGCCTGTCTCAACTTGGATTTCTCATCTTTGGACATAGGTGAATACATCTCTGTAATAGTTGGTCTCTTGTGAGCCTGTCACAGTCCCCAGGCATCTGGATATACCCCTCCGGACTCTTACTATTAAGGGTCTCCATGTCCTTTTAGAGCAGGACTAAGACAGCCCTTCCCAGCTTTGTCTCATGGCCCATCCTTTGCCCATCACACATCCTGTATTATGATTTATTTAGGTGCTCAGGCCAAACCCAGTGCAGCAGCAGTCTCTCCTTGCCTCTGCCCACACAGCTCAGGAGCCCCCTTTAGATTTACCAGGCATGAGTCAGACACCACCTCTGGGTACCCCAAACTATAGAGGACACATTATACTTTCAAGTGGCTCCACTAAAGCCCCTTTCCCTAAGCTTGAAGTGAGGAAACCACTCCCACCCCATGCCAGGGAGTGGGAAGGGCACAACACACTGAGCAGTCTGTCCATGCTCCCTCTGTCAACGCCCACCTGCCCTTCTTCTCTCTGTGTGGATTAGAGACCTGAGAGTCATGAATCAATTTTGAAAAATTTGTATTTCTGTCTCTTATCTCTCTCTCTCTGGAATAGGGTATGTGTTCATGCTTCAAGCAAAACTTGCATTTTATCCACTGAGCCAACCGGTTAGGGCAAAACTTGCATTTTAATATGCTGGCACAATTTCTCTGAACATTGGTCCCTCATTTGTAAAGTTGGCTACAGATAGATATGTAGATATTAGCCATATGGCTGCTGTGAGAACCAAAGGAGATATTGAAATAAATTCCTGAGTCTGGCATGGGGTAGTAGATGCTCAGTCAATGCTTCTTTTCCACTTGATTCCGTGCTCGTGAAGGTGCTAACAGAGGCTGGTGGTCATAACTTGACTGGCAAAGTTATTTCTTTTTGTTTTTTTAAAAAAATATTTTTTATTGATTTTAGAGAGAGAGAAAGGGAGAGGGAGAGAGAGATGAAAACATAGATGAAAAGAAAACATTGATTGGCTGCCTCCTGCATGCCCCCACTGGGGATCAAGCCTACAACCTGGGCATGTAACCTGACTAGGAATTGAACCAGCGAACTCTTGGTTCCTGGGTCGATGCTCAATCACTGAGCACACCAGCCTGACACAAAGTTATTTCTTATGTCAGCTCCACAGCAGCAATAGAATCTCCTGATACAAAGCCCTGACAGTCTCTGGGGTCCATTTCTCCATGCATGGAGGTGAAAGGTGATTCCTCTAATTATGGGCCTTCCATCACCCAGAGGAACTAGCATTGATGACACCTGGGCAGATTCAGAGGGATCTCAGAGCCCCCAGGACCATGGAGTTTGCCTGAAGGGTGAATGAGAATCATTGCTCAATGAATCTCTTCTTTCTGGGGCTCCTTTGTAGCCCTGTGCAGCCTGGTTCCTATACTGCGTCCCCTGGTGTGGAGGAAAAAGGGAAGGGGTGGGATTGTGATGCTCAGGTTAACCCTTAGTAAGGCTCTTTCTTTTCCACTGAGCTTCATCTTGTAAAACTGAGTCTCAGAAAGAGCCAAAATGTCACCTGGCTGAGGGAGAAAAATTTTTGGATGATCTGGATAATCACATTTCTATTTTTAAATTTTCTGGATATAGTACTATTAGAGACCCTTGACTGGGCTAGAGCGGTGGGTTAGGCAATACTGACCCCTAGAGGTGCTCTGGTGCTCTTGATCACAAAATTTTGGGGTATTACTTAGGTGGCATAATATATACTATTACACTTATAACAGATGTTCATCTACATCCCTTGATGTGTGTTGATTCGGGAGTACAAAGGAAATAAATCAAGCCTTATCCACAGAAAAACTTCAGGCATATACTGACCTGTCCAAGGGACATGGGCTAGAACGAGGGCAAGAGAGTAAATGAAAGCCCACAACATCTGTCCACGTATTTCAAAGTTATAAGTCAACCTAATAAATTATCAGAACTACAATATATTCAAAAACAGTATATCCTTCAACTTTGACAAATGTACCTTCATAATTACCTAGAAGGCCATGTTCAAATTCAGAATTTTTAGACGACATAGATTTCCACTTCTGAACATCACAGTGTGGGAGAGCCAGTCCCTGGCCTGTGTTCTGCCTGTCTTCTGTTCGCATATGCAGCACCATCTGTCATTACAAGAAATTTATGTGAACACCCTAGACCCAAGCTCTCCCCACAGTACCCCCATCCCCAACAATTGCTCCTTGTTACCTTCCAGGTCTAGGCTGCATGTACTGGAGGTACAACCTGGCTCTGCGATGACAGACCCCTGATAAGAGGGTGTGAGGACTCTAGAAGCAATCTTGGAGCCCTTTGGGTAGGGATCCCAGGATCCTGGGTTCCTGGAACATGAAAGACCAGGTCTCTGAGTAACTGTGTTCTCCTAGTTCCTTATACCTCTCACCCTATGAGATGGGGAATGTCTATAAAGCCAAAGCATAATCCTTCAAAACATGGGGCTCAAAACAGGGATCCTCTTACTTGAGTCTAATTCTTGACTGCATAGTCTCTAAAAGAAGCCATATTTCTGAGAGGACATCTTGGCCACTGAGAAAACAACAACAATAGATGAGAAAGAGGGCTGGCAGAACTGACAGGTTGAATAGTATTGTTGGGTTGACCAAGTTACAGTGGTTCCAGGTAGGTGGAGAGGCTATGCTTGACCAGTGGCTCCTCCTCCAGTAACCCTTATTCCGGCCTCTTATGCATACTGGGAGCTTTCATATGAAGGACACAACCATATCTAACTTAGTTGCTCCACAACTCTGAAGGTCCCTCTGAAAGAACTGATCATGAGAATCAGGAAGCATTTCCCAAGGGTCTGAGATTGGAAGACTTGTGGGCAGTAGGAGGTGAGGGGGTTCCAAGATGAATGATAGTTGGGGCAGGGGAGGCAACATGAGAAAGGCAGAGAAATAAGTCATTGGGAGGAAAGAGTGGGCAGTGGATCCAGGAATACAGGGTCTCTAGAGCTACAGATAGCAGCCTTGGCTATAGATAAACTGGCTTGGAACCACTAGAGAGAAAGCCTAGCGAACAATCTGGTTATGTATATAATTCCCATGAAGATTTTGGGGACTATTGGAGAAGGGGATGCTGGAAAAAGACAGGCCTTCCTGTGGTTCAAGGCAAGTGAGGAATCAGACCATCTAGATATGGTATGAAAAGAACATGTAAGTCAGTAGGACTTGGGCTATCTGGTTTCAGATGCTTTTTGGAAAAATGAAAAGAAAAAGCAATCTAAAGAATTAACTTGTTTCATAAAGAGGAGCCTGTGCATTATCTATTTGTAATATGTTCTTAATTATCTATATCTACACTAATAAAAGAGAAACATGCAAATTGGTGTCACTCCGCTACCCTTCCCATTGGCTAATCAGGGTGATATGCAAATTAACTGCCAGCCAAGATGGCGGCCGGCAGCCAGGCAGCTTGAAGTGAACATGAGGCTTGCTTGCTTCAGTGACAGAAGAAGCCAACATTTCCCGCCTGCCACTGCCAGCCTCTGAGCTTGCAGTTTGAAACATTGTTACAAATATAGAAGCTAAACCAGCCGTGGGCAAACTACAGCCCGTGGGCCAGATCCGGCCCATTTGAAATGAATAAAACTAAAAAAAAAAAAAGACCATACCCTTTTATGTAATGATGTTTACTTTGAATTTATATTAGTTCACACAAACACTCCATCCCTGCTTTTGTGCCAGCCCTCCGGTCCAGTTTAAGAACCCATCGTGGCCCTCGAGTCAAAAAGTTTGCCCACCCCTGAGCTAAACAAAACCCCAGAAACCTGCTTTCAGCCAGCCGGGATCTCAGAGCTGGAGTTGAAACAGTGTTTCGATTATAGAACCCAAACAAACCAGATACCTGCTTTCAGCAGCCGAGGCCTCAGAGCTGAAGCCAAGCCTCAGAGCTAAAGCTGGCACAGAATAAAGAAAAAAAGGAGTGGTTGGGAGCTTCAGTCACCTGCCAGCCTGAAAACAGCCCTCAGCCCCTCACCCAGACAGGCCAGGCACCCCAGTGGGGACCCCCACCCTGAAGGGTGTGTGACCAGCTGCAAACAGCCATCATCCCCTCACCCAGGCTGGCCAGGCACCCCAGTGGGGGCCTCCACCCTGATCCAGGACACCCTTCAGGGCAAACCAGCCGGCCCCCACCCGTGCACCAGGCCTCTACCCTATATAGTAAAAGGGTAATATGCCTCCCAGCACCAGGATCAGTGGAGCCGCGAGGCCTCCCAGCCAGTCGTTATCTCCCAAGGGGTCCCAGACTGCGAGAGGGCACAGGCCGGGCTGTGGGACCCCCTCTCCCCGCCGAGTGCACAAATTTTTGTGCATCGGGCCTCTAGTATATATATAAAAGGCTAAGCAACTGTTGACTGTCTGACCGGCCAGTAGGTATGATGTGCACTAACCACCAGGGGGCAGATGCTCAATGCAAGAGCTGCCGAGCTGCGGTGACTCAGCAGTGGTGGTTCTCAGATGACACACCTTGGAACCAGAAAGGAGGGAGCCAGATCCCCGCAGGCCAGGCCAAGAGACCCCACCTGCCGGAGGGACCCCGCTCACTCCACAGATGCCTTTCAAGCACTGCCCCAGGTGTGGCTGGCTGGGGAGGGACCACGGGAGGTTGGCTCCAGGGTGTGTCTGGCATGTCTCACCTGGTCCTGCCATGCCAGCCACCTTCTAATTAATTTCTTTTCAATGTGCACAAATCTTTGCACTGGACCTCTAGTAGTTTATAAAATAATGGGGCACACAATACCCTGACTTGGTGGCTCAGTTAGTTGGAGTGTCATCCCATATGCTAAAAGGTTTTGGGTTCGATTCCCAGTTGGGGCATACACTAGAGGCAACCAATCAGCATTTCTTTCTCACATCAATGTTTTTCTCTCTCTATTCTCCCTTCCTCTCTTTCTAAAATTAATAAACCTATCCTCAAAAGAAAAAGCTTCCTACATCTTTAAGGTACACCCATCTTCAGCATGAGGCAACTCGAAGGGACTGTGCCATCTCATCCTCAGCTGTAATCTTTTTCCAGTTAATTCTCAGGAAGACAGATGTTTCCAATTTAGCCTTGAAAAGTACACAGTAATAAAATAATCTCCAAATCAGCATGTTGGTAGAGCCTAGTGTTTACAATCCATTTTGAAAAGAAGGATCTGCCTTTGCCTGTTTGCATTTCCATCAGGAAGACGGGATTGCCAAGCAAGCATTACCATGTTATCTGTTGAACTTTTATGTTCCGATTCTGATTTAGTCATAGCATTTATTTATTTATTTATTTTAGCATTCTTTCTTTGAAGCACTCTGCAGAAGCTCACCAAGTATTTATGCTTTTCTCAAACATGAATTTCCCTTTTCTTTCTTTTTTTTTCCCTGGTGGTCAAGAATCTGCCTTTTTGATGAGACCTCATTACATCTTATTTTAATATTATGGAGCTTTTTCTAAGATGCCAGAGACCTGTTCAACTGATTAAGGCTCTAAGGGAGGGAGAGATCCCAGGAGACCCTTGATCTGTTTAACTTGGAGAGAGTTCAGATGAGCAGTGAAGAATGACAGAAGCAACACAAGGATAAGGATCTATCTGATCACAGAGTGCCCCTCTGAGGTCCACAGAAGGGGAATGTGACTTCTAAAACACGGAATCTGGTCAAGGTCAGCCACCCGAGCTTCTCAGGAGGAAGACCTCAGTTCAAGTTTCATTCCACGAATGGTAACCTTGAGCTAGGATCTACAGGTCTTTGCTTGTTCAGCAGAGGAAGAGCATCCAGATGGCTGCCATTTCTTTCTATTGAGAGGTATGGCCCACATCCTATCTCCTTGATCTGGGCTGGCCTATGACTGTTCCTATAACCTAGTATAGTAGAATCAAAACTATAATACCTCTAGACCTAAGCCTTGAGAGAATTGCAGCTTCTTAGAGGGCTGAGCTGCCAGGTAAGAAGGTCAACTACTTACTCTTTTGGAGAAACCACATGTAAAGGCTGTGGAACTGCATGGAGTGGGAGTAGGGTCCAGCTGAGCTCAGTCTTCCAAATATTTCCATCAAGACACCAGGCATGT